>NC_134534.1:21820000-22486666 GCF_050624435.1 Tenrec ecaudatus | reverse complement strand
TGTACGTACGTTGGGAATGCACAAGTGTGTAAAAACAAACATTTTTGCTTAATTAGGAACGTAGCTTTTATTTTCCGTACTCTTAATTAGGTTTTAGCTGAAGTTCCACGTTCCTCATTTCTGTGGCTATGATGCTACTGGGTTTCGCAGAGCAAATGCGCCTCGGGGTCACAAAGTGTCAAAGAGCCTTCCTTCCTCAGATGGACCTGGTCTGACTTCAACACCTTCTGTTAGCAGACACTTAGATTATATGCCTGCTTGATCTACGGATTCTACTTCTCATGCTGAAAGGTAATAACTACTGAGGACTGGCTTTTCGTTGTTCTTCCTCTGGCTGCTTACAGGGTCTTACGCTGTCAGCATGGACAGCAGCCGCTGTCTTGGAAGGGGACTGACCCTTGAGCGAGGAGGGAGGACCAAAGTGGAGATGGTGTGGCTACCGATATTTATGTCCCTTGTTTTTCAGTCCATGAGAGGACTGCGTCATATCAGAAACATTTATTTATACAGCAAACCATTTTATTACTAAAACGTGACAACAAAAGCACAGTCTTCTATTATATTTTAAACCACTACTAAAAAACATTACCACCTTAGCACTCCATTTCCCACACTGGGTGTTGGCCTCAAGCATCAGCGCTGGTCTAAAACTAAGAGACTCTGTTTGTGGCACAGAGGTGACTCTCCCTAGCAGGCTGCATAAGCGTTCCACCAGCGCCTTTGACTACAGGAAACAGGACCGAATCCACGGTAAATAAAGTCTCCCTGCTTTAGAAGGTCACAATTCTTTGAGATCAAAGTAAAATCACTGATTCGGCAAAAATGTTAATCATACTTAACTTCCATATGAAAAGTTTCTAAATCCAGCCACTACCACCAAAACAAGAGCTGGAAGAAAATTTGCTATTTATTCTAAAGGTAAAGAGAGCGATTACCTAACAATCATCAGCCGAAGCACGATTTTTATAAGAGGGTGACTCACACACACCCAGGGAGAGAACCAGCCCTTCGGAAACATCTGCCGGCATTCACTTCAGTGGTGCTATTTATTAGCAGAAGTCTGAGCCTACTGGCGTGGATTTGATGGAAGACAAGCCTGTCATCTAGGGAGAGATCGCTGTGGCCTCTGCCCAGACTTCCTGTATCGAGCTCATTCTTCTCCGGCGCTCAGCTTTCCCTTCTCCAGAGGACCGGAGCAGTCCTCCTTCCCAGGCACATGCCACCGCTCCACATCGTTTACCAGGTGGCTAACTAGAAACTACGGTTTATAAAGCAGGACCAATAGTAAGTAGTATCCACTTGTATTTCAAAGAAGCACACATTTCATAAGAATGCATTTCTCTGAAAAAATATTCTGCAATTCTGTGAAGCCTCCCCTCTGTCGGAACACAAAGCGTTTTCGGACTGGAGGGTAAGAGCCAGTGCCGGTAGCAGACTGGCAGCCAAATCCCTCCTTCATCCAGGCTTCCGTCTACCACTCCATGAAGGATGGAAATGTTGTGTTTCTTTCCCAGTGGACAGTCTGGGAAATTAAGCACCATGAGGCAGCAGAGTGAACTCTGCTCCCACAGATTTACTTCTGTGGACTGAGAAACAGGGGCGGGGCGTGCCCGATAACCTAAATTTATCTTGGATGGACAAAAAAATGTACGTGTAAAAAGAATGATAGACAAGTTGATAAAAAACTGCTTTAAAAAACCTACAACACTAAAAAAAAAACCTACTACACACTAGGATGTTCACTACTACAAAGTAAAATATGTAAGCTCCAGAGCATTCTTGATGATGCCTCACCCCGATTTCATAAATTAAAACGAGACAAGTGTATACACACACACACACACACACACACACACACACACACACACACACACGATAGTGAGGGGCCTCCTAATTGTCTTTTGGAAAATTTACTTATCTCTTCCATTCCATTTTTATCACACACTTTTGCAAGTGCCCTTGTGTGTATAAATCTAAATGAATGCCCTCACTCAGAAGCAGTGCACAGAAAAAAGCAAGGGCCTAGAAGAATCAGACGCCTGGAAAGGTGGTGGGTCCAAAGCATTGAGGATGCCCTGCGGCCCGGATTATGTAAGGCTGTTCAAACGAGACTTCAGTAAGTAAAGGAAGGAAGCGATCTTATTTTGTACTAAGCCATCTACAAAAAAAAAACCAAGCTTCAGAGACACCGCTCAGCAACAGCCAAGGAACTCCGTGCATCTTCTCCGCAGATGCGTGGGCCTGGGTCCTCACTGTCTTCATAGGCATGGACTGTCACCTCAGCTACAGCTAGCCTTCTGTACCCAGTTTCCCCCTCTCTCCTACAATTCAAGTTTTCAAAAACTACAAGATCAAATCCTGACAAAGCTTCCAGGAAAATTGAAGTGGGGTCGATTTACCCACCGCACCGCTGACTCCCACTCGGTGGCCTCACAACCTCACTCCCGGCTGTCGCCAACAAGAACCGGCCACACCAGCTGGCATCTCTCAGCCCCTCTGGCCTATGGTAGTCACAAAAGAATCCTGAAGTGTTGATATGTATCTGCTTGGAAATGGTCACTGCTTTTTTTTGGTCCTTTCTACTCCCATAAACAGTCTCTAGAAACTCACGGGCACAGTTCTACACGCCGCCCCCTCTCCCCCATACTATACTGTGGCTATGAGGCAGACCAATTCCTGATGACAGTGACTGAGTCACTCTCTCATCACTTATTCTGGGGTTTAGGAGTAAGATGAAAGGAGCTAGCAGGGGAGCGGGTGACAAAAGCATTTGCCGCCTTGTCCCTAGCTGGTCCTCACTTGTCTTGGCTGGTGTTTTAATGGAAAGGTACAACAAATTGGGTTGAAACATATTTAATTTGCTCCTATCTAGCTTAATTTGCACCTCAAGAGGAAAGGAATCATGGCGAAGAAAAAGAAGCAGCAGGTCGCTTAGCACGGTCTGCGCAATTTAATAGTGGCCAGTTCACCCAGATCAATAGAGTGCAGATGTCCTGTTCCCCTAAAGGGTTAACAGTCAGTTCCACCCTGTCCTACAGCGTCGCCATGCGGCCTGGGCTCGAGGGCTGGCGTTGGGTTTTGGGGTCTGCAACTTTGCAGAGGTGGCCAGTAGTTGGGACACTTCCTGTTTTAACGGAAGCCCATGCAGCGACTTCCACCCATGGCATTCCCTCCAAGTTAATGGCTAAGTGTTCCCAGGGAATTTCCTAGAGATAAACAGCAAGGGGAAGACTCTTTGGAGGGGTGTTTAAGTTTACGGTGATGCTCAGCAGCCATGTGTAATGAGGACATTAGGAAAAGGCCTTCTAAGCATTCTTAGTTTGGAAGCAAACACCCTGCCGCCAGAGGAACAGTGCGGAGCAAAGGATTTCCAAAGACAAATTGGTAGCGAGGACTACACCAACTCAAATTACTAATACATAAGCTGCACACTTAGATGCAACTGAGGTAATGCTGTGAAATCTGGAAGGATTATAAAAATGAGCTGGAGTTTTGGAAATTCCGGCAACCTCTACAATCGTCTTAATTGGTTAAGCCTCTCCCAAGCAAAGGAGCGCCTGGCTGACAGCACTGACTTACTGCTCCAGGTTTGGCACCAGTACAGCCACGTTCACGTTTCCCAGGCAGCTCCTTTGCACAACAGTCCCTGTTAAAACGCCTACAGGTGTAGCCATACAAAACTGAGGCAGGCTGCCCGACAACTATTCCTTTCCAACCCCCCCCCCCCGCCTTGTGGCCTTTCTCTTGTTTTATCTTCGAATATGAAAACACGGAAAAGAATATGTTGTATTAGTTGAACCTGCTCTATCTGGAGGTATACTGGCAAAATGTGGTGTGAGGTCACCCAAGATCCCTGGGAAGGGTCACGGTTTTGGTGTTCAGTAGAAGTACCCAGAATTGTTTTGCCCTTCCATTTCTCACCCGTGTTTTCAAAATCAACTTTATGTTGATTGAATCCTCATGAAATACAACTTTTCACTGAAAAACAGAAACCATGAATTGCACACATCTGGCTGGGCTAAGATGAGCTGAAAGCAGGGCCTTATAGTATATAGCACACCTTAAAGACAAGATCTGTCAAGTAGATTGGGGGTCGGGGTTGGGAGAGGCTGGTCCTAGATGTTTGCTGGTTATAACTCTGCTGCCATCAAGTGCTTCTGATCCCCCCATGGGGGGGGGGGGTTGGGGGCGGGGAATAAGCAGATAGCCTCATCTTTCTCCTGTGGAGTGGCTGGTGGGTGTGATCCACCCAAACTTACGGTTAGCATTCCAAAGCTCACTCAAGAAAGCCACCACCTTAGGTTTTTGGGGACCTTTAAAAGAGTAAAGTCGCCTAACCTAAATTATAAAAACTCAAAACAATTTAACGGACCTGCTATCTGACTGGTTCAAAAACAGAACCAAATGAATCCACTTTTTCAAATACATATAAATGCACTTGGAAAGGGGGAATGAGGCACAAAGGGGGGGGGGGAGACCTAGCCTGTGTTGAGCACTTACTCAGTGTCTGCAAGTGGTTTGTTCCTTACAATCTTGCGTTTATCGGGATGAATGAATTAACCTTTTAGAAAAGCCACTGACCATAGCTAGAAAAGGGGCTGCACTAATCCAACTCCAGACCCTGACTCCAATACCCAGGGCAACCTGGCACGTGGAGAAGACTCAGGTCCCCAGCAGCCAAGTATGGGGTGCAGGCTTTCTGAGTCAATAAAAAGCACAGCCCTCAGAAGCTGCAGAAAGATACAACACATTCCTAGGCTTCCTGACCCCACAGCACATGTACAACTGATGACTAAATTACTGAATAACTCAGCACTGCTAATAAGATTTTAGGTGGCAAGAATGCCTTCAACGATTTCTAAAAGTCCAAACTGATGCTAATTTGAATTCCTAACTTGAAAACCCTGCATTCCATATTACCATCTGAAATGTATGCCAAGACCACTTTGCAGCTACATACTGGCTCAGATCACAGACGACCCGAACACACACTGGAAGTAAAGGAGCAGAGACCAGAGCTAGAAGGAATCCACCCTGTACAACACAGAAACAAGCTAAACTCAATCAGGAGCTGGAAACGGCTTCAAAAGCCAACAAACAAAATCCCACCACTTTCCTGAAGCAAACCAGTGATTTCAACAGACACAGCCATGCCATGGAGCACCTCAAATCTCCTATCTGTCCTAGCATGACGGTGCCCAAAGCAGGTCTTTTAAGAAAATAATTACAAGCCTCTTTCCCAGCCGCACGCTATCAACTGTGCAAGATTTGCCCCATCATTTAACAAGACAAACTTTAGTCTGCAATTCGCTCTGATCAGACTTTCTGCCAAGTGGCACATACGTTTCAGGCAATGTTCGAAGCTTGGAGCAGATGTAGATTTAAGCAAACAGAATGTGCATTTGAAAAAAGAATTCTGTAAGAGTCGACTTTGGGTGGAGAGAAAATTATGGGGCCTACAGATTTCTTACAATTTCCATATTCTCCTCACCCTGTCTCCATCACGTAGTCATCCTTCTCCCCTTTCAATTAATGCATCTGTTATTGACATTACCCTTGTGACTACTTAAGAATTTGGTAGCAGTTCAATTTTTCTCAATAGAGTCTCCAATATAAATTTTATTCCACCTAGAAACTAATCTGTTCCATTTAAATAGATGTAAAAAATGCTGCTTTCATAATCTCACAGAATATATATTTCTGTATTTAAATAGTTCATTTGTCCTAGGTGATTTAATTTCTTCTTTAAGGAGCCTATGGATTCTGACATGTAATTTGTTTTGACTGTCATGCTGGGGATAAGACTTGGGAGGGGTGTAGACTATAGTTTGTCTTTCAAAACTAAGAGCTTTGAAAACTATTGGAAAATAGGGCTTTAAAGGGGTTGAAATGTGCCTCAACAAGTCTTCTGTGAAATACATGAGATTCTTTACAGCATGTAAAGAAACTAGCATGTGCACCCAGCAGCAGATTCTCGCTGTTAACTTTTAACTGAATCATAAAACAGAGCCATGAGGATCTAGAGCATCATGGAAGCCCAGGCACCTGGTGGACGAGAGGTAGCCGTCACTAACTGGGTCAACTGCAGTCATGTAAACGAAAGGAACGTACCATTGTGGGGTCACAGGTGAAATCCTTCACCAGGAGGAACTCCCTGGCCTGGCCTTGGCTGCAACCAAGAGCCGGCATCTCACCAAATGAGAACGCCTGTATTTAGAAAAATAGATAGTGTTCGTGCTATGTGTGATGTGTACCATTCGCTCTTTCATAAGAACAGTCACGCCTCTGTCATATTTAAAGCTATTTATAAGGTTCTCGACTCAGGCCTGGCAACAGTTAGGCGCTGACAATATTTTTGAAAAGAATGGAATGTTTTAGAAACACCAAATTGTCGCTAATGCACTAGAGAAGGTCCCAATTAATCAGAAAGTATTTGGTTTTGAGCACACTAGCAATTAGAGGAAAAAGAGAAACACATTATCTAAAAAGAGGGGGAAAATGCCAGCTCTCAAAGCAGGTAACACCTTCCCTGGTAACTGAAGCTTCCAATGACATTTCCCTGTGAGACTTCAAAGGACAACAATTATATACTTCTTTGAGAAGCCAATTCTGCAACCAAATTATCACTCTTGATTTACTTTTCCCATAAATCTGGACTTTTCATGCAAAACAAGCAGAGAAGGGCTGAACGAGTAGCCCTTCTTTGTGCACGTTATTTAAAAATGTATCATTAGACAAGGCCGACCTACGAAATTTTATTTCATTTCATCCAGGAAAGAACTACACCAAGCTGGCTAATGGGACATGACTGCATCACAGAACAGCTGAAAAATGATATTTTAAAGGAATAATGACAATAGGGTCCTGATCATTTTCTTCAAATATTTATAAAAGTTGGCACCGGCATAGTAGCTACATAGTGAGACTTGAAAAGAGAAAGTGGACAGAAGATAGTCACTCAACTCAGTATTTAAACAGACCAGCTCCTTCACTCACTCTGCTGTTTAGAAAACATGACGGAAAGCTTCAGCCATGAGTGTGAAGTGTTCCCAAGAAAACAAATGACCGCCTTTGAAGGTACTGTTTTGGGTGTTCACACAGAAGTGTGGTGATACGTAGCCCCTAAAATCACTTGACTTTTTCATTCTGAAAGTACTGAGCGCTACCTGTGCTGGAAAGTGGACAAAGCTACAGTGAAATCACCCTTTTTTTTAAACATTTTATTAGGGGCTCATGCAACTCTTATCACAATCCATACATATGCATACATCAGTTGTATAAAGCACATCTGTACACTCTTTGCCCTCATCATTTTCAAAGCATTTGATCTCCACTTAAGCCCTTTGCATCAGGTCCTCTTTTTTCTCCCCTCCTTCCCCATTCCCCCCTCCCTCATGAGCCCTTGATAATTTATAAATTATTATTTTGTCATATCTTACGCTATCCGGCGTCTCCCTTCACCCCCTTTTCTGTTGCCCGTCCCCCAGGGAGGAGGTCACATGTAGATCCTTGTAATCAGTTCCCCCTTTCCAACCCACTCACCCTCTACCCTCCCAGTATCGCCCCTCACACCCCTGGTCTTGAAGGTATCATCCACCCTAATTCCCTGTGCCTCCAGCTCCTATCTGCACCAGTGTACAACCTCTGCTCTATCCAGACTTGCAAGGTAGAATTCGGATCATGGTAGCTGGGAGGGAAGGAAGCATTTAAGATCTGGGGGAAAGCTGTATGACATCACCTTCTAAGAGGCAAGCTCATCCAGAGGTAAGGGACGCTGCAATAGCAGGAACCATCGTGGTAGCAGATGCAGTTCTTCAGCTTGCAACCACGATATGGTGATCCCAGAGCCTCACGTCCAACCCAGGTGGCTCTGCTGAAGGAGCACTTCATGGGGAAGTGCTCTAAGCACATCTATAACCAACCAAAAAATAAACTCAGTGCCATTAAGTGGGCGCCAACTCATTGTGGCCCTGTAGCACGTGGCAGAACTGCCCTGCGAGTTTCTGAGACTGTCACTCTGTACAGGAGTCGAAAGCCTAGCCTTTCTCCCATGGAGAGGAGTCTGGCTGGTGGTTTTAAACTGCTGTCCTTGCAGTTAGCAGGCCAACATGTAGCCAATACACCATCAGGCCTCCTAGAAAAGGTATATATACTAATATGTCACAAATAACTGACTTTGCCTCCTCCCCCTGAAAAGGAGAAAGTTAAAATGGTAGTCACAACAGTTCTCCAGGGTGTGAGAAATGGGAAATCATTTTTACTTATCATTTATTTTTAATTGCCCAGTGCGTATGACATTAAATGACCCTGCCCATACATCATAATACAATGTTTCTATTGCTCACCAACTTGCCTGTGCTTTCCCCGGTGTCTACATTCCCATGGGCACTGGTGCTCACAAATGGTGGGAACCAGAAAGAGGATCAGATACTGGGTTACCTCGAATCAGAAGGTATCAACCAGATTGGAAGGAATGCCATCTCTACTGCTCCCCACCTGTACGATCCCAGCAAATTTACCTCAGCAGATGCCTCTCCTTTGAGGTTTAAACCAAAAAGGAGAGGTGGGATGGCAGTAGCTACTTCACGGAATGAGGGTTAAATAAAATCACTTACACAGCTCCCTGTGCGAAGAACACAGGACGATGGTTCAGAAATGAATGGTGAGACTAGAAAACAAGGTACTTACCTGTGTAAAAGGAATCGTTTTTGGAAAATTGTGTTTGATTAACTTGGTTGCCTGAGTGTGGCGTAAATTTTATTGACAGGAAAGGGGGGCGGTGTTCCTCCTCCTATTGGGGAGCAGTCAGGAGAAAGGGGACGGGAATGGGAGACTGCACATGTGACCACAAGAAGCAAAGCCATGACTTTGGAACATCCATTTCCTGAAGCAGAATGTATATGGGCAAATACGAAAATGATCAAAAACAACCTACCATCAGGAAGGATTACAAAAGGAAAAAATACTTCGATACTAAAACCATAAGCTAATTATATTCAGTAAAATAAAGAACAGATTCAATAAAGAAAGAGACAAGCTGCAGAAATTAGATTTCAAGAAAAGGTAATCTTGGGTGCTCTATTATTACTGTATATATAACAACATAATTGCATTGCACCCTAACTTTCTGCCTCCTGGTTCCATTTATAACTCTTCAAAAGAAAGTAAATAAGCTCCCTGCTCCTTCCCCAACAGGTGATGTTAAAGCCACTAAGGACAGAGGGTGGGTGGGGAGAGAAAGAGTGAGCGAGGTACCAACTCAGTAAGAGGAGTGGGTCAAAGCTGCCCAGAAACAATGCCCACCAACACAATCGGATGCGGCAAAATCTTTGTAACTCACCATTCAGAACAGGGTGACCACTCCATTTGGGAGAATTTGGTTAAAAAAACAAGCCTTAAAAGATGATCTGATAGAATAAGGCCTGAGAAGGAGGCAAACATTTAGGAGTAGCCTAACAACAACTTAAAGACGGGAACACGGGCAAGAGCTGGAGAGCGACAAGTTACAGAACAGGCTGTTGTGTCTCAGAGTTGAATCCTACTCAACCTGTACAGCAAAGCAGAACTGCCCACAGGGTTTCCTTGGTTGCAAACGTTACCAGAAGTGCCAGTGGCAAGGTGGTTAAGCACCGGCTGCTAACCAAAAGGTCCACAGTTCAAACCCATGAGCCTCTCCCACAGAGAAGAATCTGGCTGACGGCTTTCATTACTATCACACCACGATGAAGCAGAAAGCCATGTGCCATGTCATGAAAAATCTGATGGTGGGAAACCTGTGGCTTGTTTTAACGATTACATACCTGCTGCAATCTCCTTTAAGGGGACAATATCTTGCATGAGCTTTCAAGGAAACTTGATGTTTTCTCATATTAATTCTGTTTCCAAGTAGCCCCCTAGGAGTACAGATCTGTACCAAGGTCACAAAGATCACCATCAGGAAGAGCAAAGACAGACCAAGGTCAAGAGAAAGCCCCAACTTTCACCAGGAAACACACCAGAGCAACATGGAAACTCCTGTCCTACACCAAAAACAAGAAGTGCATCTGAGAGAGCTGGAGGGAGCTACAGATTAGTGATCCAGATTAATGCTTCCCAGGGTGGACAAGAGAAGGCACATACATGGCGCTCCAGCAGGGGAGTTGGGCTGAGCTACTACCATATACTCAAGTATAAACCAACCCGAGTATCAGCCGAAGGACCTAACTTTACCACAGGAACTGCATTAAACATGTGTTGAAAAATGACATACACAAGTATATATGGTGAGTTAAGATTGTTCTAAAGCTAGGGGATGCTGATCCCAATAGATTCTATGGAGGGAGAGTAAGTCTCTAGCAAAAGGGGCAAATTATTAAAATACCCTGAAGAAAAATCTTACTCAGCTGTGTTACAAATAAATGTACTCTGGAGGCACATGGCTCTACAATCATACACTTAAAGAACATCTTGAAGCAAATTGGTAATGTTGGCTTTTCGAGGTTTTACATAGAAACCGTAAGAAACCATTCCTGAGACTTGTCTGAGAAGTTGTCAGTCCTGAGCTCACGAAAATGTCCTTTTATGGAGGGCCACTGGATCAGAGAGGAAGGTGAAGTTGTGGGTGCAAGTGGGGTGGGGAGAATACGATGGGTGCTATCACTGAACGGCATGAAAATTACAAAAGAAGGATGTTAGAAGGCTACGAAACAAAGCAGACCAAATAATTGTCTTCCGCAATTGGCAGGCAGGATCCTGCCAGATGTCTAAAATGGAATTAACCTCTACGGACTACACCGATAGAAATAAAATGCACAACTCCAATGGTAAGCCTAAATACGACCTGGGGACAGGAGAGCTGTGTTTTCTCTCTCTGGACACTGTTCCCCTCGCCCCTCAAAATGTCCCTCCAGTGCAGGATCCACAGTAATGAGCAAACAGAATGAGTGTGTGTGTGTCTTTTGAAAATGGGCCAAAGGCCTAAAAAACAATGCCTGAAAAGGGGCAAGGCTGTACCAGAGCATGTACATTTCCAAGTGTTCTCAAATCACATAAACCACTTTCGCCCACCTTTTACCCCCACGGGATAAAACTGTATGGTTTCTTTGTGGAAGAAACATCAAAGATTCACTTAGACACAGGCATCACAAATGGCCTACCGAAGTGCCTTCCTTCTATTTGGGGTGGAAAAGCTCATGCATTCATCCCTTCATACATGAATTTATTTTGGGAGTTATAATATGCTAAGGGCTTCTTGTAGGGACTGGTCAACACAAGGTGATGGGGATGGAAAAGGCCTCTCTCTGTAGGTGGTGAGGGCCCACCACCTGGGGCCAGTAAAAAGCCGTCCAGTCCATTCTGACTCATAGTGACCCTCGTGGGACAGGGTAGAACCCACCCCTGTGGGTTGCTCTTTAAGGAGAGAACGCCTCATCTTTTCTCAAGGGGGTGGCCAGCAGGTTTGAACAGTGACCAGAACTCCTATGGGGGGCGGGGAAGAGAACCACAAGGTGACTTTTCCCAAAAGCTCTTTCCTTAGGAAATGACACCATCACCTAAATCTATCTTGTTGTACTGAAAGATAGCAGAACTCATGTGTAGCAGAAAGAGGTTTCTATGCAAGAGCAGTTGACTGTTGAGAAAACATCCCAGACCAGTTAAGCCATTTGTCCTCAATGCTGCCTGTTCCCTGAAGAAAACATCATCGTGGTCTTTAAGGTAAACTATTCTTTGCCAGTTACACCCAGGAAAGCAATCTTGGGACTCAGCCTACAGAATACTACTATGAAAATGAGTGGTTGCACGCCGGAGAGCAGGAGAGCTAAACCGCAATTCTGGCCCTTCCATTAATACAATAAAAGGCCTCCACCTGACCATAAGAAAGAGAGCTTTAAATATCATCAACTTTTTTGTTTATTACTAATGAACACACGATTTAGCTTAATGCTTGACACAGGATGATGGCAATAATTACTCTTGTGAGCTTGAAAAAACTCATTTTTAAGAATTAAAGAGAACTAGGTAAGAACCCTTCATGAACAATATATCAGAAGTTGTTGTGGGGGTGTTTGTTTGTGGCTTTGGGGGGGGTTGTTAGTTACATAATCTGGTGTCAATTTGGGGCTTGAGCAGATTAATAGTGAAGGGATGGAGTCTAGTCTGTCAATCAGGTCACAGCCAATGAGGCCTCTGTGTGGGCATGGCCTTCTCCTGGGGATTCTGAGAACTCTTGGATTTCCTCCCAGGAGGCAGAAGACACTTTTCTCTCTCTGCTCACTCCCAGAGACGCGCTAGTGACAAGACACATGGCGCTACACTGGGAGGCCCCGTGCCATGTGGAGGAGCCATGTGGAGGCTGGGCTCTCTCTGCATTCGGTGTCATTGCATGTGTTTTGTTTTAAGTCAGAAGAGGACTTCAGAGATTGCTATTGGATGTATGGGCGAATATCGGACATATGGACTTGATCTGGACTGGCCTGGGATGTTTTCTCAACAATCAACTGCTCTTGTATAGAAGTCTCTTTCCCATACACATGAGTGTCTATGAATTTGTTTCTGTAGTCTACTCAGACTAACGGGAAGAGGTGGGGGAGAGAGGGAGGGAGACGCTATGTTTTGAAGTTAGACTCAATTATATGTACTGAATGTGGCTGTAGGTGCTACTATTCCAGAGAGAAATGAGAAGGAAAAAGGTCAGTAAGTTTAGAAACCTTACGAACCCCAAATGAGAGGAAGACACAGCAGTCAGTGGTCCAAAGAATGTGAAGTAGCATTCGGCTTATAAAGTGACAAGGGTTCTAGCATAGTGCTTTGCAACCTGTGGGTCAAGTGACCCTTTCACCGGGGTCACCTAGAACCATCGGAGAACACATATTTCCAATGATCTTAGGGACCGAGACACCGCTCCTCTGTCTGGCTCCAGTCAGGTCTGCCCACATGCAGATCCGCCCACATACCAGTACCCAGGAAGAAGATTGCTACCCATGCTACACCATACATCAAGACAAAAGTTCATTTATTTGTAATTAGAAATAAATATTTCTTGTATGAGCCCCTAATAAAATGTAAAAAAAGAAAATGATTAGGGCAAAGAATGTACAGATGTGCTTTATACAATTGATGTATGTATATGTATGGATTGTGCTAAGAGTTGTATGAGCCCCTAATAAAATGTTTTTTTAAAAGAAATAAATATTTCACAATATATAATGGCATATTTTTGTGATTTATCACTATTCTTTCATTATGTTCAATTTGTAACAATGAAAATATATCTGGATTATCATATATTTATTTACATTACGATTCTTAACTAGCAAAATTACAGTAATGAAGTAGCAATGAAAATAATGTTATGATTAGGGGTCCCCACAGCATGAGGGCCTGTATCTTAAAGGGCCGTGGCTTTGGGAAGGTGGAGAATCACTGCTCCAGACTAAAGAGCAAGGGGCCTTCCTCCCTGCAGCCCACAGGAAGTCGGCATCCGGCTAACTAGACGGAGATGATCTGCAGTGTCACCAGGCTTCTTCCCAATATTCAGACAAGTCGGCACTAACCAGCACAGGGTTCCACACTTCCATCGCCTGCAGTCCACTTTAGGAGCATGAAACCACCAATTCCCACCTCCAAAAATGTTATTAAATTTTTGATTGGGGCAGGGAATGTATGGATGTGCTTTATAAGATTGGGGCAGGGAATGTATGGATGTGCTTTATACAATTGATGTATGTATATGTATGGATTGTGGTAAGAGTTGTATGAGTCCCTAATAAAATGTAAAAGAAGAAAAGAGAAAAAAATGATTAGGGCAAAGACTGTACAGATGTGCTTTATACAATTGATGCATGTATATGTATGAACTGTGAAAAGAATTGTATGAGCCCCAATAAATTGTTAAAATTTAAAAAAAAGAAAAAAAAATTTTAATCATTTACATTTTCATAGTTCTAAAACAACTGGAGTGTCTCAAAACGGGAAGCTTACAGAGCTTGGAGATGGGCGGTCTGGCTCACATGTGGCTGTGCAGCTAGGAGAGCTTGGGTTTCTCGCTCTTTTTACTAAATTAGAAACGCCGCACTCGGACTTCATCAAGGAAAAGCAGCTGTTGATAATCCCTACTATCTGTTTGAAACAGAAATTTGAAAAAGCATGGCGTGTGTTCACTGCCGTCTCAACCTAAGGAATATACCGAACCTAAAATCACGACTGCACTTCAGGAGACTCGGTTCCAATCCTGATCTCATTCAGCTCTGAAAGCTAGTCAGATCTCACTGTAGTATTTAAATGCGGCTTTTACATACGTCCCAAGAGCCTATAGATGGCCATACGCTGCCGCACATAGTGGGTACAGTCTCAGCGTGCTCAGAATCACATCCATTTCCCGCTGCAGGAAATTAAATGATCAAGGCTTTGTAAGGTGGATTTGATACTATGATTCCAGTATCTAAAAGACGTAGCATTTTCACTCTGTAGTAAAACTGTGACACTCTAGAGGCCACATGTATAAAGAAAAGAAAAAAAGCTATTTCAGGAATTCATTTATGAAAATCCGAGTTGTTTGTATCGGCATTAACAATGTCATAATCAAAAAGTTTTTTTTAAAAAAAACCAGTTCTTCCCCTTTGAAGATTCATGAAAGTCCCTCCCTCTGCACAGGCCATATGGAAAGGCAGAGTCAAGGTCACACCACACATTTCATTTTATTATTTTCACTCTTCTACATTGATTAATACTAGAATGCATTATACATTACTCTACTAAATCTAAAACTCCAAATGAGTACAAGAAAGCGGGAAAGAAAACCAATTTTAATTGTAAGATGCCACAAAGATGGAGGCATCCCAATGTCAGAATTCAAGTGCAAGAAGAGAGAGAATCTGAGACCCTACACAGCTGGTCTTTATAAAGCAGTACGTTGGTGGGCACTGGAGTGGCAATGCCCACCCTGCCCCCTTTTCCCTAAGCCCCCTACTCTGTCAGTACGGAGTCCAGCACACTGTTTTCACCCTGCCCCTTTTCCCTAAGCCCCCTACTCTCATCAGTACTGATTCCAACAGACTTTTTCCAGTTCTCCATCGTAGCTCAAAAAATAATTGTTTAACAAAATATTTCTCTTGAGTCAGACACAAAATTTACCCAGCAAGAACCCATCGCGAAGAACGAACATTTCTTTGCATGCCTACTCATTCGGGGAATATCCAAAAGCAACATATGTACTGGCCCATGCTCTGCACAGCCGATGTGACTGACACATTTTGCTGTATCAGCTCATAAAGGGATATACTGCTTTCTCGCCAAACATAGTATTTGTCGTTTTAACTTGGAAGCTAGTTTTAGGAGATTCTCTGCAATAGTGTGATGCTGACTTGGAATATTTGGAATAATTTGGGAGTGGGGATCTTGTCCATTTTTCTAAATGACCTTCATTATTCCTGGAAATAATTCTTTAGAAAGTTTTCGTTTTCATGCACAAAAAAAACAAATGATTCATGCACACATCATTGCAGTTGATTTTAATATCACATTAAATGTTTTGATGGCACTATGCCACTTTGCTTTACAAGGTTTCATAAATAGCTAAAACACCTGGGAGCTGGGGGGGAGGGGCAAATGGATCACACAGCTAAAATTAAAATGTAAACTTCAGACAGGTGTCGCTGTAATGCCAATTCACGCTTTTCTTTTTCAATTCCTAGTATAAATCATCACACTCGCAGTTGGTCATTCCCCTCAGTCTCCTTAGGTCAGGGTTTCTTGGAGAGACCATGCTGACATTTTGGGTCAGAGCTCTTTGCTGGGAGTGAGAGGACAAGGCATGTTGGACATTCAGCCGTACCCCAGACCTCTCCCCACTACACCTCAGTATGCACTCCCTATCTTCCTCCTGATGTGAAACCAGAGCCTCCAGGCGCTGCCAAGCACTCTGACACGGGCGCAGCCTCCGCAGCACTGGTCACCAGCCAGTCACCGTCGCACTGTTGCTTGCTGATTTTGTATGCTTACGTGTGTGAGGGTCAGGGATACACTGTAACAATGTCCAAAATGCCAAAATCCAACCAGCAAAAATAAGCTTAGCTACCCGTATCACATACATCAGAAGGGGCTTAAACAAGTTCATGGAAAGTGGAATTAAAATATGGTGGAGTTGGTTTGTGAGTGCTCTTGCATAAACTGTAAAACTTACTGTCAGTGTGTCAGTTCTGACCCAGGGTGACCCTAAAGGAGAGAGGAGAACTGCTTCTGTAGGGTTCTGTGACGAACTCTCTATGAGAGTAGAAAGCCTCGTCTTTGTCTAGTGGCCCAGCTGGCGGTTTCTAACTGCTGTCCTTCCAGACAGCAGACAAAGGGGAACCACGGCACCACCAGGGCTACTAACCTTGAAGAACGTAGCAAGTGTTACGAATGTAGAAAAGCCATGGAGCAGACCATAAACAATCTCACATGTTCGATATGTGAAACAGCCATGGAGATGAGACTGCTTCACCATCAGAGAAAGACAGAGCGACCCAGTAGCTGCAACAATGGGCTCCCACACTATGAGGAGGGCGCAGGCTCAGACTGCATTTTGGTCTGCTGTGCAGCAAAGGGTCATTATTGAAGCCGGTATGGATTCGGCGGCACCTAACATTTGTGATGATTTGCGTGCATCATATGCAGCTCCAAAAATAAGTATTGTTACTCCTAACTCACTAGATGTCTGTGGTTATAACCTTATTTGGGAAAGGGGTGTCTTTGTCGTGTTGATGAAATGGGCTTGGTAGAGGGTGTCAATCTCTTTGAGAAATAAAAAACCTGTGAAAGCAGCAGAGATAAGGGAAGAGTGCAGCCAGGCAACATAGAGACCGCCAAGAAACCAGGAAGCAAGAGAACAGGACCTTCCAGAGAGCAGACAGAGAGCGCAGGAGCCTGCCCTAGCACCTGGACCTGAACTCTGCCCTTCTAAATACAGTCATGGGGGATATTTCTGTTACAGAAACACTAGGTAATGAGGACCGGAATAATGTATGAGATCCACTACTGCCAAAACATGACGGAGGACAAGAACATGCAAGGCTTTTCAGAGCAGACACATGAAAGGACTCAAGAAGTTTGTGGAGAACTGAAATGGAAAGATAATGGAACTTTTCCACAAATGTTTTGACGTCCTCTCGCACATCTAGAGGAATCCTGAAAGTGGAGTTCCATCACAGCAACCGTGCTTTCTCAAAACGCCCACCTCTTGATACAATTCCCCAAACAAGCAAATGCAGAAGCCCAAAGCAAAGCAAACAAGTGCGGGCGGGGTAGCTGGTAAGGCTGACTCCATACAACAGTAGCACACATGCAACCGTGGCTAAAACAAGGTGCAAAAGATCCAAAACGCTCTCAACTGTAAAGTAGATTTTTAAAATAAGGCACAGAACATGCATGAAAGTAATAACCGTCACTGAGTTAAAGATGATATAATATGGATAATTTCCCCTCTTTACCGAATACTTTGAAACAGCAACTCAATTAATTGTACAACTCAAAACCCACCCTTAAAAAGGAAAAAACCCCAGCAATGGCTGCAAGTTCAAATAGAGTGCATTCTGTTCTCTAATTCATAACAAAATTCACATGGTCACAAAAATGAGAGTTAAGTTTAAAGATACAGATAAGATAGGGAGAAAAAAGCAAAGAGAAGTGGACGAATTTGAGGAGTTCAGTAACAGAAGCCTTTCGAGAGGTAAACCAGATGTTCCTATGGAACTACAGCAAAGGGTCCAGAGCACAGAAACGCACTGTGTCAAAGGCTCCGTTCAGATCAAAGAACATAAAAGTAGGGTCCATCTGCTTCAGCACTGTCCGTTACACAGAAGGAATTAAGCCACACTAAGCTCCCAGCAAAACCCAATTAAAACCCGTTGAGTGCCGTTGGAGTAAGAAGGAAACGGAAAGACGAGAAGCCTGCTTCCTCAAGAGGCTCGCTGGGGAAAGGAAGCTGGGCAATTAGGTCAAAACAGCGAGGTCAAAGGCATAATTTACGTGAACAGTGTCTCATTTCATGATATTAAATTGAGGCGATTAGAGATTATTTTATTTGGTTTCCCTGCCATCACGTCTCTCCCAGCAAAGCCCTCACTCCCATTTCACTCTGAGAGATGCAGCCATGTTATACATAGACCCTGCCGCCAACGATTCTCAAAGCCAGATGAAAGGCTTCTTTTAAGACAGTCCTGCTTCCAGGGGCAGCCTGGATCAAATGCCCTCACCAAACAGTTTCCAGGCCTAAATCACATTCCAAGAGGGTGGGAGATGCATATTCTGGGGCTAAACTACTGGGAGTTGGTAAATAATAGGAATGACTGGTCATGTCTGGACTGTGCCTGGTAAGTTTAGATTCTCTTCAAAATTAAAATAGTGTTTTATTAAGGATGATCCTCCTAGTCTACAAAGCCAACAGAGCAAGACATGTTTGATTTCTTGGGGGTTAAATTCTTACCTTTAAATGGCCTGCTATTTCTATTCATCAAACTAATCAAGAGAATACATAAAATAAAATAAATTACATGGCTTTCTATGGTTATGACCCATGAACCTTTTTTATAGAGACCTCAGCTTAGATGATAATCATCTGACATTGAATTATGAATAGTACATTAAGTGCCTGTCCAGAGAAAATCAATTAAACTTCCATGAATGTTAAAGGTCAAAATATCTCAGAGCACCTATCACCTACTAAACAATAACATTTTACAGATGGCATCATAAACCAAAAAATGCAATCGGCATCTGCTCTCCTATCAGGAATAAGAGCAAACCGAGCCACAGCCCACACGCAGGGAACCCAGGCGGCCTTTTCCTGCGGCAATGCCCTGCGGGCCGACTTTAGCACCCTGCTCTTCGGGCCTGGGTGTGCGTTAAAATTCTGAGCTGCATCTGTGTTTGGCTTTCTCAGCTGGGTGGTGGTAGGAGTGTGTATAGAGGTAGATAAGGTAAACCCAAATGAAATTTTAAAATTAAAACTACACATCTTTAAAATAGAAACAGGTGGAAAATGGTGGATGTCAATAGTTGGCGAGGGTGGGGGTGGAGGGCCGTATAAGGAAAGACTCAAGTTGAGCAGTCGTGGCAGTGCGTTCTGTAAATGCTAGGGCCACGTTAACACTTGAGAGTTCTGTGAAAGGCGGTCAACAGTTAGTGGGAAAACGAAATTAAAGATAATGGGATTTTTCCATGAACCTTTTGAAGCTTCTTCGTTTTTACCTGGCAGGCTACAGATGTTATATTCTTTTTAATTTCATCTATTATATTGTCCATATTTGAGGCATGAGAATGAATAAACGGGTTTTGTTGGTTTGGTATGCGGCCGATACTTTGCATGCATTAATTTATATGTTCAATCCTCTATGACAGTGGTTCTTAACCTGTGGGTTGCAACCCACAATTACAGCTATGAAGTAGCAATGAAAATCATGTATGGCTGGGGGACACCACAACATGAGGAACTGGATTAAAGGGTCACAGCATCAGGAAGGCTGAGCACCACTGCTCTGTGGTGTTTTTACCCACTTTACCGATGATGAGGAAAAGGATAAGAATTGTCTACTACTCAAAAACTCACTGCTGTAGTCTTGATTCCAGCTCAAAGCCACCCTACATGGGCAGGGTCACACTGCTCCTGTGGTCACTGAGACTGCAGCTTACCAGAGTAGAAAGGCTCCTCTTTCTCCCGAGGAGCAGCAGCTGGTGGGTTCAAAGCACAGCCCCTGACTAACTTGTAACACGATGCCACGACTGCAGAGCTTTGAAAGGAGAAAGTAAGAGCTGCCCCTTGTAAGTCCTATTCTGTGGGAAAAAAAGAATTACAAATCGGTGTGTCCCCATTTACTATGAATAAGTGGAGCCTGTCTTTGTTCTGTGTTTAATTGCAAAGAGGAGCTATTGTGCTTACACCACTGGAAAGATCCAAGATGAAACTGGGCGGAGAGGATCAAGTGCTCATCAGATGGAAAGGTTTGCGGACACGAGGGTAGTTGGTGGACATCCTCCCACCACCCCCCCTTATCAAATTATGTAATGGAAAGTAGAAAAGACAAAGAAAGACTCTTCTGAAACACAGCCAGTAAAAAAATCTATTCTTCCAGAATTTTTCCTAAAAATTTTTTTAATTAAAGCATGAAGATGTAGAATCACTTTAAAAAAAAAAGAATTTCCATAATGACGCTTCTCTCTCTCTTTAGGTAACACACATTAAGAAGTACCACAATGGAGTGCTGGAGGTGGAGAGTGTGGTGAGTGTGGGCGGCTAACCACAAAGTCACCAGTTCAAACCCACCAGGCACTCACTGTCGGAGCAAAGGCGGCCCTTTAGACTAGAGCAAAGAATCTCAGCCTCAGCAACCCCAGGGGCCAATTCTACCTTGTCCCATAGGGTCACTATCAGTCAGGGTTGACTCAATGGCAGTAATTTTGATTTTTTAAATAAAATTGCCGAGTAACTGTTCTATCCCTATTACCTCGTTGACATAAGATGATGTATTTCCCCATAGCCTTTACAGCTATTTTTACAAAGCACCACTCCTTTGTTACTTACATAACACTGCTAGGCCATTATTGAGGGGAAAGAAAAACACTGAAATTTGGAATATCCTGAAATCTTTTCTAGACTCAGAATTATGACTGGTGCTAAAAATTCAAAGATTGAAGGAAATAGATAAGAAAAATAATTCTTTTGAACTGTAAGCATCCTCTACAGGGAGTATGCATAGCACGAAAACACAGCGTTTTACAGTGTTTATAAATCAACATCCTGCAGATGTTATGATTACGAACATTCGCAATTTGTTCAATTAGAAAGTGCCTTAAATTGTCAAATTAACAAGAAACTCATCTGCTTCAAATTTTTTTCGGATGGGATATGTCGATCATAAATATTTGCGGCACGGTCAAGAAAGAATGCTACTTGAGAATTTATTTCAGGAGAGGGACTTCAAGTCAGCCCAACCTTCTCCTGCAGTCACCCAGACGCTATCGACCAGCAAGATATTTATAAAATAGAGCTGGCGCGTAACTTATTTGATAAAAGTTTTGAAAGGCAGGGCTTGTTCCCTCTCTTTATCTGTAAACAACCTCAGTATATTTACAACAAACCTCAGATTCAGGACTCTTACAGTATTTGATGAAACTAAGCAGAAGGCTGCCCTACAGACAGGGCGAGAACATCTGGTGAGGCGTGTAACATGCTCTGGGCTCACATCTGCCGTTAAGGTTAGTATTCCGTTATGACAGCCACAATCTTCATGATAAGCAGCCAAAGCACAACGGAGAACAAAAAGGGACGGAGCAACAGGATCTTCAGACACCGTGATTTTCCCTCTTACTCTTGCTCAGCAAGGTGCCAACAACTAAGGGTGAGATGTTTCTCTAAGTACACACTCCACAGCAAAGCAGTCAGCTAGCTAGTCAATAGCCTACTTCTACCAGGTGATTGCTGATTACATCCCTCTCCCTGGTGTATTAACCTGAGCATTAATCAAGACAGGATGTAGGCTATTTCTTGCCTGTGAATTATCAATCTTTTACCTTTCAACTTGTCACTAAGAACGAAAACTTGGGGTTGAAGAAATGCGACAGGAAAACTGAGCCAGTCTAGAGGACCAGAAGCAATTGCATTATTGAAACACAAAAAGGCCACTGCCATAAGCAGGCCAAGGGCCCCCGCTTTTCTCCACCACTCACTTTTTAATGTTCATAAACAACACAAACAAAACTGCACTAACTGCAGTACAGGCTGAATTGCATTTTTGACATTTTTAAAAGCCCCCGTTGCGCCATGAAAGGCTCCCAAACAAGTTAAGATCTGCCCAGCAGGAGAGAAAACCCGCTTAGGGTTTCTAACAGCTGTGAAGGATCAGCCCCCTGGAGTAATAGAAATCAACTGCAAACTGAAAAGTGTTTAGAAAGAAAATGTTTCCACCGCCTCACGTTATCAGCTCCTTCCATTAGTGCGCACGAGTGAGACACAGGGTGTCACCCAGCGTTTTAATACCACAAACTCAACTGACAGTAGAAAACGAGGACCAGCAAACACGGGAACTCCACAGAGAACGCTTGACCTGCCAGCTTTGCCTCTTTGTGCCTGTACTAAAAAAACTCACAAAAGTCTTAATGAGAGGGCAGACGTAAATAATATTTGTGAAGCTTTGTCTAATTATTGAGTTAAATTAAGCTTCACCTGTCGAATTCCATATTCTGAATTAAAACCATTATTACCTACAACATAAAAAAATCACACAAGCAATAGCTTGCATCTTAGTTACCTGGTTCTGCTGTGATAGATATATCACACGTGGAAGACTTAAGGAGCAGACATTTACTCTCAGTTAAGAAGGAAGGTCAGAAGAATTCTAAGGAGAGGCGTACTCTGTGTTCCCTGGTTCTAGGTACCCAGCACACGTGTAAATCTCTGAACCAAAGGGCAGATTCTGCACCCAAATTGTCTTTCTCAGTGGGAATAACTGGTTTTCTCTCTGTTTAATCTCTTTTATTTAAATTTTTAAAAGGTGATGCAGGCTACATACCTCACATCATATCCTGTCACATATCGCCTTAGGCTGACCACATCAGATCACACTGTGGAGTCTCATTATACAGTTGTCAAACGACATCGTTGCACAACTGCCAAGTCAAATATGCACATTTTGGAGAGTCAGAACTCAATCCATAACACCAAGAGAACCGTTCAACGCTGTACAGTGTCTAGAGGCAATGCAAAGAGGATTCTGGGGAAGGGTATTAACTGCCCTACAGAGGAGATGGTAGTTGTGCTGATTCTGCAGGATGACCAAGTGAATGCCAAGCAGAAAAACCCGAGAGCCGTCTCTGGCCTGAAGAAACCACTGTAACAAATGTGAAGGAGTACAGAATACAGAATTCTTCGGAGCTTTCTATAAACAAGCGCATACTACATAATAGGCACTGGAGAGGGACAAAAAGAAGGCAAACCAAAGCCATAACGCAAAGGTCACAGGCTCTGGGCAGGCTCTGGCTTAGAACAGCAGAAGGATGCTGTCGGATTTGCCTTCCGACAGTGCTTGGTAGTGCAGTGAAGGGTGGATAAAGAGGAAAAAGACTTGGGCAGAGACAGCTTTTTAAGAAATCATTGTAACAAGTCAGTCCAGGGACAACAACAGTAGCTTAAAGTTCAGTAATGGGAACAGACTCAAGAGAAGGTTGATAGGAAAACTGAAAGGTGCTAAACAATTTTACAAGCTACGTAAAGGGGTTGTTCACTAGCAACTGTGTCATGAGAAAAACACCCCAAAATTCCAGTATGCAATTCAGGTTGTATATGGTAATGAAAGAATAATACATAAAGAAGTTTCAATTACTAAGAATCAATAAAGCCGACACATTTTTTAAAAAGGCCTAGGTGTAAATGTCCTTCCAGCACCATTCTCCAATTCCTAGCAAGAGAGCGAATCACAAATGAGTATCATCAAATTGAGGAAGCAATTTTGCAACCCGTAAGTTTTCAAAGTAACAGTTGCCACAACTTAATTACTGCATTGCCAAAATACAAAGAAATACAGGAACTGGAGAAAGTTGGAATCAGGCTTTTTTAAAAAAAAAAAAAAGTAAATTTTAACTGGAAACATAGGGAATCCAGGGCGGATGATCCCTTTAGGGTCAGTGGTGAGGGTGGCAATGCCAGGATGGTAAAGGGAGGGTGGGATGGAGAGGGGGGAACCGATTACAAGGACCTACATATAACCTCCTCCCTGGGGGACGGAAAACAGAAAAGTGGGTGAAGGGAGATGTTGGACAGTGTAAGATATGACAAAATAATAATTTATAAATTATCAAGGGCTCATGAGGGAGAAGGGAGAGGAGAGCGGCGAGGGAGGGGGTAAAATGAGGAGCTGATGCCAGGGGCTTACGTGGAGAGCAAATGTTTTGAAAATAATGAGGGCAATGAATGTACAAATATGCTTTACATAATTGATATATGTATGAATTGTGGTAAGAGTTGTATGTGCCCCTAATAAAATGATTTAAAATTTTTTTTTTAATTTTCCATTAAGAAAACCCAAATTTTATGAAACATTGTCTACTCAGCTTTATTTTTAGGTCAGGATATATTCAGAAATAGTAAGAGATATGTTTATCTGGGGCACTTTTACAGGGTTTAAAAACTACATCATTTCCAAATTGATTTTTCCCATGGCCACTTTCATTTCATAAATAATTTTCAAGGCTATAGAAAAATAACCTCAATATGTTGAATTAAATACACAAATCCAACCAAAGCCCCCCACCCCCGACCCCAGTTAAGTCCCTCACTTGAGAGTAGATAAATTACTTATAAATTCCATGGATCCTTTTAAAGGCACTTAAATGGAAAGTCAGGTACAAAAGTAATCATTAGGAACCTACAAAATCCCAGGCACTAACCTACTATGAATCCGGTCTGACCGCCCCGCCGCCTAAAAACACTCATGTAGACAAGAACTTCAGAATTCGTAACACATACCCTGACTGTAGCTTAAATGGAAAGCAATAAAATATTAAGAGTTATTACTATATCTAACCCATAATTTATCTTAATTTTATGTATGTATGTATGTATATGAAATTCATACTACTGGGGAAAAGTGAAGCAACATACTTGACGGGTTATTGATTGAATCGTATCTGACACATGGGCTGAAATGTCAACCTCGGTAACCTGAAAATATGGCCCTGTTTAAAAGTAGGCTAATGTGGTCACACAGAGCTGTGCTGTGTGCTGACCCTCTGGCGTGGAGTAGAGCTGCCCCAGCTGTTTTTTTTCTAGGGGGGTACGTATGTACGTATTATTTATTTATTTGGGGGGGGGTCATCTTACAGGGGCAGATCTCCAGGTCCTTTCAGTTAGCAGCCAGGTGTTGAACCATTTCTACACCGAGAAAGCAAAGCCGGCTGGGGACACACGTGCGGGGAAGAAGATGGACATCAAGAGTCAGCGAGGGCCCGCGGTTGCAGAGAAGCCACTGGAAACTAAACTTGCCCAGAGGGGCAGGGCACGCCCTCGAGCGGTGGCGTGGACGGGCACAGCCATGGCGCGAGGGCGGCTGGCGTCTCGCGGAGGATGGAGCGGCCAGTGTGTCCGCGGTGACTGAGCTGGGCAGTGGCGGTGGCGATGGCGACGGAGCGCGGTTGAGCGGTTGGGAGGCCGAGGTCGCGGCTCCCGCAGCCGCAGCCGCAGAGGCGAGCCTTCGGACGGCTCCAGCAGCGCTGCCCTCACAGGTCCTTCCCGGCGACCACCATCCCAGAGGCGCCTGCGCCCACTACACAACCGCCTCCAAGGACTCGGGGCCCACGGCGATCCATTCGCAACTGGGCGATGGAGAACGCAGCCGCTTTCGGGCTCCTCCCTTGTAGATATGCCCCTTCTGGATGTGAAAGAACCCTGACACGCCCAGAAAAGGCGGGCCACGAAGAGCTCTGTGAGTTCAGGCCTTACTCCTGCCCGTTCCCCGGCGTCGCCTGCAAGTGGCAAGGCTCCGTGGATGCCGTCGTGCCCCATCTGATGCACCATCAGACGCCCATCACCACCCTGCAAGGAGCCGATACCGTGTTCCTAGCTCTGGACATCGACCTTCCGGGGGCTATTGACTGGGTGATGATACAGTCCTGTTTCGGCTTTCAGTTCATGATCGTATTGGAGAAGCTGGAGAGATACGAGGGCAACGAGCCCTTCTTTGCAACTGTACAGCTGATAGGAACCCCGGAGCAAGCTGACAATTTTGCTTATCGACTTGAGCTAAATAGTCCGGGGCGGCGTTTGGCCTGGGAAGCCACTCCTCGATCTATCCATGAGGGAATTGCAACAGCCATTTTGAATAGTGACTGCCTGGTCTTTGACACCACAGTTGCCAAGCTGTTTGCAGAAAATGGTAACTTAAGCATGAATGTAACTATTTCCAAGTGTTGAAATGGCAATCAAACACGTTCTGGCAAATGTGTAAAACCAATTCATTCCAGTTTCACAGAGACTAAGGCACCCAGTAGCCTGTCTGCCTGAAACTGTCTTTGTAGCTGGATGTATGAAGGTAAATAAAAGGAAGGCTATTAAATACAGGAAACAATTGTATGTAGTAATGCAAATATATCTTAAAATAAGTCAACAGTAAACCACAGGAAAACAATACGTATATTCCCAAACTTTTTGGATTTAAAAAGTTTATTCTAGAGCAAGCATTGTAAAATAATTCCAAGCTGTGTTTATTGTAGATGGATTGTGCCAATGGAAAACTTTTTTTAAAGATTTTTCTGATGCATGCACATTCTCCCAAGAAGACTAAGAATAGAAGATCAGGACTCGCCTGAGAACCACTGCCGTAAAGCGATAGAGGTTAGCATACACACTAATATAACAGAAAAATAAGAGCACACTATACCCACCAAAAGAGTCAGAAGTAAATGTAAGATATTTGACTGTTGGTGTTTAAAATGGAGAACTAAAAAGCATTACCATTAACAAGATAAATTAAAAGGTGTTTTTTGAATATGTGAAAAATGGACAAATCTTTAGAATATTCATAAAAGTAATATAATTACTGACTTTAATAATTCTAAGAGGATACTATCAAAATGACCTAAAGACATCAGAAAAATTTAATAACTATAAAAAATAGAATTGACTCAATAGTCAAAACTGTCTTCCCACCATATTAAAGTCAAGGGGCAAGGTTAATTCACCACGCCTCACAGTATCTTGGAAATAATAAAGGAGGCAGGCACACGTCTTGCTGCATACGATGATGACAGCCTTTACTTGATAACAAGGAGAAAACGAAATCTTCTTTGAAACTGACAGGGAACTTCCCTCAGCAAAACACTGAAAATCCAAGTCCAATAAAAGATTAAAATATTGTTCCAAAAAAGCCCAGGGGCTTCCCCACTCAGACTTGTCATCTCTTGAACTTACACAGACAGTAATGAAGCGTCTTCTTTAGGAGACGCTCGGTACTTACTCTGGATTCAGCATGATGCCTGATTTGTCAGCTCTAAGGGTTATGGGCTGGCCAAGCTCACAGAACTTTCATCCTGTAGGCAGTGGATGCTAAACCCAATGTTTTTAAATATCTAAAAAATTAGCATAAAAAAGGAGAAGCAACCTAAGTGCCCACTTGTGAAAGTAGGAACTGAAGAAAATGTAACATCCATACACAATATAGCAGTGAAAAATGAGCAAAATAAGATGGACGCACAAACGTAATTAGCGCTGAGTGGAGAATACAATTATTTCATTTACAACGTTCAAAAACAGTAAATCCACAATGAATACACAAAGCAGTTGGTAAAATTATAAACTAAGTAAGTTGGGCAGGAATCAGAATCTTGGTTCCGTGGAGGAGTGGGCAGAGGCGGCAGCTGTAACCGGACAGGAACACTTACGAGGGTCTGTGGCATTATCTGTAGGCTATTTCTTAACCACCGCCATGGAAATCGGGATGTTTGCTTCACAGTAATTTATTGAACTATGCACTTATTCCATGGGATTTCTCCGGTAAGAAGCCCTGGTGGTGCAGTTACTCATTAAATTGTGCGCTTGATTCGTGTAATTCTATGACGAGTCTGAGGTGCCCTGGTGGCATAGGGAATAGGGCTGCTAACTGCTAGGAAACTCACAGGGACCATTCTACCCTGCCTTTGAAGGTCACTCTAAAGTAGGAATGGACTTGACGGCAGTGAGATAAGCAATCCTGCTGGCCGACAGGTTGGCACTTTGAACCCACCACACCGTTCCAGGGAAAACACTTGGTTCTCTACACCCCAAAGGGTACAGCCAAGCCAGCCCGGTGGAGCAGCTACCTGGACAGAGTCAAAATCCACGTGATGGACACAGGCTTCCCTAAATATCCTTCACACTGTTTTTCAGAGCAGCTATTAACAAAAGAGAACAAGAAAGAAGAAAAGGTTCTAGAAGGGATTGTGGTAATGATTGTACACCTTCTTGATATGGTTAAACTACTGAATTGTATATGTGGATTATGTACCAATGAAACTGTTTAAAAAGAAAAAAGTATTTCAAAGGGGATATGAGAAATAATATTTTATAACATTCCCCCTAAAATATCAATGAATAAAAAGAGGGGCAGGGGATATTAACCTATAGGTGAGATTTCTTCAAATCTCAGAAAATTATAAAATAGGGGGAGATGCTAGTTATATTTTTAATAACTATAAATTCCTGAATTAGTACATTCAACAGCTGTCTTGCATGGAATTCTTTCATCAGTTAGTTTGAAGATACCGAATATTAACTATGGCTAAGAAGAATAGCTGTAGTAAAAAAAAAAAAGGGCTCAGTAAGAGGGAATGCATATGGGTTCATTACTGACACACAGTAGGAGCAAGTGTATTTATATTAGAGAATCGTCCAGAACTCTGGGTACCCTGCCCTGTACCAACTGGGAAGAACATTCAACACGAACATGGCCCAGAAACCCTAGAGGCTGCAAAACTGCCATATTCTTTCCCCTCAAACTATGACAACATACTCCTATCCACAACACTTTCAGTCATCCCAGGATCTGTTTAAAACCATTCTACGCCATTACTGCTAAATGTCAGTATACCTGCCTTTAGAGGGTATCAAGCCCCTTTTCCCTACAACCTCCCAACTCCCTTCTTTTTAGCGGTTTGTACTTCCTCCAGCAGATAGCTCAGCCTTGAAGCGGGACCGCTGGTTTATTAATCCTCCTAGACTGCTAGCATTTTGATCCTAAGCGACCAATCCTTTCTAGGCTTGATTTACAGGAATCATTTTATAGCCCGTTCTTCTGCTTCTCAGCATATATAAGAAAGCTGTCTAATATACCTACACACAGCAAATATTCAAGGATTAGCTCTGCTGAGTTCATGTAACTATGAGAAGAGGAAAATATGGATAGAAAATGCTTTGAGTACATTTGTTAAATTAAGCAAAGAACATGAAAGCCATTACTCAACACTTTACAGGCTCTGATCAGCAAACAAAATGTGAGCGCATCTTGAACACATGCTTACTTACTGAAGGAAATCCACACAATTTTCATCAAAAGTAGTGAGAATACATTCAAGTCCAATGTTGACTACTTAGATAAGTCCCTTGTTTCTTCTTAATCTTCAGTACAAGGGGCTAAATTAGCAGCCTCAGAACAAACTACATCACTAGGCTTCACAACCCCTCCTCATGAGAGCAAATGTTCATTGCGTAGTTTAGTTAGGGCATATATAATTGTTTTGTTTATAAATAACCACCTATTTGTGGACTGCATCCCTAATACCCATACATATCACACTGTACCTAAAATGCTACTATGGGGCCAGTTCCCATTCACAACTCAAATGCGGCCCTCTCCCACTTATTCCCCACTGTTCAGCCAGGTTGGTTAAAGAAATCCAGAGACATTCATTTATGGGTTAAGATTTTTGTATCAAGAACTAATACCAGCGCAGCCCAAGTCAAATCCCTAAATCCCTCTTTACACTCATGAGGCCACATGCAATGATGCAGAATTCAGGAACATTACCAGCCAGTGGGTCCAAAGTCTGTGGATCCAAGGGTGATGGCTCTGACAACTCTCTGAGCAACTCCAGAGCAGGAAGCTGAAAGTCGTGAAGTCGTGTGTGTATGTGTGTGTGTGGGGGGGGGGGGGGAGAAAGACCCTCTTTATGGGGTCAAGCTCACAAGGAGGCACCTGATTGACAGGCTAGACTCCACCCCTACACTTCCAGTTGATATGAAACTATTTAACTACCACAGACCACCCCTTGTCATATGGCATCTTTACATGATTCTTTAGCCATGCATAATTTTCAAAAAACAGACAATAGTAGGATCATATTTTTACCGAGAAGTATAGTGAATGCATAACACTCAAAATGTTCCAGCCTCATTTAAGCACAATATTGTATAAACAAACAAAACAGTCTATACCTAGCAAGTACAATTATATAAACACCTATTCCATAATTCTATGAACATATTCTCCCACCCATGAAATTATATAAGCCAGCTAGCTACTTCATGCCTTTATCTCCCCAACTCTGGGTGTCTAATTTTCTATATTGCCCACTAAAATAAACCCAGCGCTCTGAGGAGACAAGCATGTTCTTTGATGTGAAGCATCTTCATTCCACTGGGAACCTTGTAAGTTCACATCCATAAGCAAAGTCAAATCAGAAAAAGCCATCCAGAAAGTTAGCAGAATATGCACACCAATTCACAGGCTCAAAAATCTTATCTTCATCTGGCAGGGTTCTAGTCAAACCAATGTAGGCCACCTAGCTTAGCCTCGGCAGGGTGCCCATTAGCTCCCTTGCCTATTGACCATAGGTTCTTTCACAAATTCTCAACGCTAGCCATCTAGGCTCAGCTTCTGCTCGACTATTCAAACTTCAGACCAGCCAACATGCTCCCATCTCTCTGTCACTGTGAACCAGGTCCACAGGTGTCACTGGCCATACTCAACTGCTTTCTCCCACTTCCACTGAACAAGTGGATCCAGGTGGTCACCCAGCAAAGCCACAGGCTGCCCTAGAACAGCTAGAGGAGAGTTTCATGGCTCCAGATTTTTCCAGCTTCAGGAGCAAACTACTAGTTCAAAATACCAAATAGCAAAATGCTCCCGATTTTTCTTCAGTCAGTCAACATCTCTCAACAAGTCTTTTCAAATGCAAATCTACTAAAGACTCAAAGCACAGGCACCAGCTGGGGCGGATGTTTCCTGAGCCTTTTTTGCAGGCTTGTCTCAAGCTCATTTAAAGTTCCAATTTAATGGCTGGAGGCAATTAGCTTAAAAACTCTATTTTCATACTTCCCAACAGTCATTTTTATTACCCATTATATCAATAGTAGGCAGAAGAAGTAGGAAAAAGCAGAGTAGAGTCAGAAGTTAAACACATTCTTATAACAGTCAAATTCAATCCTCTCATATAAACTATTCATATGCAATATGACCTGAGACCTCTGGGCCTTTTGGTCAGCCAGTTTGACCTGCTGTTAGCCATTTTAACTAAGCAGCATGGTCTCAGAAGCTTCAGAGGCCATTTGTCCCCTGAGCTCAAAATATACAGCTATTCCTTTTATTTTTGCCATTTCAGACAGGATTAACCAAAAGCAACTTCTAGAAATCAAAACCTTTACTTTCCATGTCTTTTGCAGAAAACAATCAAGTAAACAGTATGGCCGTATCTGACCTCCAGCTAGCCAAAGTAAAACTACCATAAGGAGGTGGGTCAAACAAGCATCCACTCTCCATCTTCATGATTTGTTTCTCTAGTGGCCCACTCCCAAGTTACTATAACGTGTTAAGCTGGCTTGGCTAGAGAAACAAATCCAGAGACAATCATTTATGTCTAAGAAAGAGTTTTAGATCAAGAACATCCCAGCCCAGTCCAGCTCTGTAAGGCCCTCCTCGGACTCAGGAAGCCACGTGCAATGATGCTGAATGTAGGGATGTGGATCAGATGGCGGTGGCTCGGGCAGCTCTCAAAGTGAGGGCAGGGTGGTGTGAGGTGTCCTAGACCCTCCTTATGAGGAAGTCACACCCACAAGGAGGCACCAACAGGCTGTGACCTGATGGACCTGCTAGGCTCTGCCCCTACCCAGAAAGTTGACAGAAAACTATGTAAGTAATACACCCACAAAGCCAGTTTGGGGTTGGGGATGGGGGAAGGCTTCAGGTGGCATCTTCCTTTTAAAGCTCACTCCAAAGTGTCACTCCCCAAAGAGGGTTTTCAAGTGTTCTTTGTTTTGGTTGCTAAAATATTCTCTTTACATTTTCACCAGCCAGCTATGTTCTTTAGTCTTTTAAATTTGCCTCCAAACCCCACCACCAAGGAAGCCCTAATTAGGTATGTCAAACTTTTAAGAAAGTACTGCTGCGGGGAGGGGGTAAACAGGAGACATGTCAAGGAGGTCCGGGAAGGAAAACTAATTGTGGTAGCAACTGTATAATACTGCATGATATGACTGAACTATGGAATGATATATGTATTAACTCCCAATTATTATTATTTTAATTAAGGCTATAAAAACACAAGAGAGCACCCCTCCAACTGAAAAAATGAGATGTGGGAAAATTTAAACTTTGCTTTTTCCCACAAGGAAGAAGCACACCGGCCAGTGCGATCACGAGGTGCCAAGGGACCAGGTATAAGGCATCATGCAAAAAAAAAAAAAAAAAAGATATGTGTGTGTATGTATGTGTATATATATATATATATATATATATATACACCATATTAAATGAAGGGGGAAGTGCAGAGTGGAGACCCAAGGCCCAAGTGTCGGCCAATGGAGATCCTCTCATAGAGGGGTTTAGGAGAGGAGATGGGTTAATTAGGGTGCGAGAGTACCGATGAAGAGCACAGCTTTCCCCCAGATCCTGGATGCTTCCTCCCCCCAACTACCATGATCCGAATTCTACCTTGCAGGGCTGGATAGGGCAGAGGCTGTACACTGGTACATATGAGGGCTGGAGGTATAGGGAATCCAGGGTGGATGATACCTTCAGGACCAAGGGTGTGAGGGACGATGCTGGGAGAGTGGAGGGTGAGTGGGTTGGAAAGGGGGAACTGATTACAAGGATTCACATGTGACCTCTTCCCTGGGAAAGGGACAGTAGAGAAGGGGGGGGGGGAGACTCTGGATAGGGCAAGATATGACAAAATAACGATGTATAAATTACCAAGGGCACATGAGGGAGGGGGTAAAGGGGAGGGAGAGAAAAAAAAAGAGGACCTGATGCAAGGGGCGTAAGTGGAGAGCAAATGCTTTGAGAATGATTGGGGCAGGGAATGTATGGATGTGCTTTACACAATTGATGTATGTATATGTATGGATTGTGATAAGAGTTGTATGAGTCCCTAATAAAATGTAAAAAAAGAAAAGAGGAGAAAAAATGATTAGGGCAAAGACTGTACAGATGTGAAAAAAAATAAAGAAAGAAACTTTGCTTTTCATTTTAAGGTTTAGTGGATCATGACGCAATTATTTTAAAAATCACTCCTTTTGGAACAGTGGTTTTCTTGCAGCTAGTCAAAACACAACATAAAATCTTTCTCCCTAGCATTCACTGTTTGACATCATCAGCTGTTAAAATCCTGCTTTCTAGATTAACCTAGGAAGGCCTCTCTAACTAGCCTCTCTGGAATCACCTTCACATGCGGGTAATGCAAGTGAGAAATACTCAGGATACAGCTGTATCTCAGCACTTGTTACAAAGTTCTTTCAGGTTTGCTAGTAAATGCCCAAAGGACATACAACTCTAATGTGAGCCTTAAGCGGAAGGCATTCAGCCCACTCTGCAACTTAGCTCCCTGAATTAAGTGTCCTAAGGTACCCACTACAGTAAGCCTCAGCCCAAAGACACTCTGCTCCCCTTCCTCAGGTCAGCAAGTCCAACTTGCCCCATTAAGTGCCCAGAGGCACCTCACTGCACAAGCCAGCCTCCTGCCCTAAAACCCTCAGCTTCACTTGCTCTGCGGGTTAGTAAGTCCACCACTCTGTTTCATGTACTGGCTCCTGGTTCTTCTTCTACTGCTGCTGCTGCTGCTCCTCTGATGTTCTGTGTTCAGGAGGTTCACTGCTCAGGAATCGTGGGTCTACAGGACTTGCTCCACTTCTGGCTTTTGCTGTTTAATGAGATCCCACCTTCCTGAGAGGGCTCTTATACACAGCAGGACAGCATGCCAGAGAATCCTGTTTACTATTACTGCCTGGTGAATCCTACTAATATCTTCTCCCTACCTTTCTTACCAGACCCAAGCAGAAAGGGTAACTTGGTAGGAGTTAGAGACCTTGGCTAAGAGAGCCACATGAAATGGCCCCTAAAAATGTTTCCTTTATGTTTTCTAATTTGTCTCAATACCAGCTAAATTTTGGCTTTTACTAGCAGTGAGGCAGGAATATACGAAGTAATAGCACTAATTTTAGTAATACCTCATTACAGTGTAACCCAAAATATAGGTAATGTTCAATCTGTGGGAAACTACATTTTTAATCGTACAACTAATTAGTATCATTTACACCTCAACAAATTTTAGTAACTAATCGTTCATAACTGTAAATAATAGCTTACTAAAAGACCCTAAGAACGAGAAGCAGTAAGTAAATTCATGTGTGGTGGTTGTAGATTTGGGGGTATGGTTTTCTAAGTCCAAAAACTTTATGAAACAAAAGTATCTGCATAGCCAACCAGGTGGCAATTCAACTTTTTGTGTGTTCAATCCAGCGACATGATGGCAGTCCTCGGATTGTGTAGCCCCCCTCATGCCCTTTTTTTCTACAAATTCTCTCCTCAGACCAGCGGATTTTGTAACTTTGTTTAGTCTTAACAATTCTAGTATCAACACAGATTCAAACACTGATAGATCATTGGTACTGCACATGGGGGCTTCCAGATATTTGTGGAATTAAGAGATAAAGGAAAATTTCCGTGACCTTTCCGGAGCCTCCACACATTATACAGACCAACATAAGGAAGCACACTTTTACCCAAAGTACACATAGTTAGCTCACAAAGATAAAGAAAAAATACTTATGAAAAGATAATGTATTCACTTTTAATTGATTACAGAAATATCCGAAAAAGTACACTTTTTTTCTACTGGCAAGTATGTATCATTTTCAGATAAAACTGGTAGGGTGCAAACTGGTGTAATATAGAATCCACATGTAAAGGCATCTAAAATCTATTTCTAAATTAAACCAAAAACTCAAACTCACTGCCATCAAGTGGATGCCAACCCGGAGTGACCCTACAGGACAGGGAAGAACTGCCCTTTGAGTGTCAGAATCCAAACATGTTACAACAGAAAGCCCTTTCTCCAAGGGAGGAGCTGGTGGATTAGAACTGCAGGTGTGGGGTTAGAAGCCCAACTGGTAACCACTGAGCCAGCAGGGGCCCTTCTAAATGAAACAGCATATTGAAAATTAACCTTTTTAAATTTTAAGGACATTTTCTCTAAGTTTAACTTTATATCTATTGCCACAAATGAATCTTTTTCGATTTTGTTCAACATGAGACTTATTCTTGTCACAGATTCTCACCACTTCTCTTTGCATCCTAACACGCGATATTCTGGATGAGAACAATCACTTTTTAGCACTCCAGTTTCTCTATCAGAACTAACAAGGGTCTATTTTCAGGGCCATGGTTTCCAGAAGCGAACAGAGCTGTAATCGCTTTTCAAATGGTACCACCCACACAGGACCGTGGCGAGAGCCACACGGCTGCATGGAAAAATGCGCGCTGAGGCTGAACTGGGTGGGCTGCAAGGCTAACTCCCTGAGTGATTTATTTATACATGTTGATCCCATGGTGGAAAAAAGAATAATATATCTGTGAATGCCTAGAGTCTAGTACACTGCAGTTTGGACGGATCACTGGGCAGTCATGACTTTGCAGACAGACATTGTAACTACAGGGCAAATTTCTCTCCCCACAATTGGGGCCGATTTAAACCCCCATCATCACCGCCTACAAATTCAAATTCAGTGTGCTATCAAATTTTTTAACTTTTGAAAATTTGATGAGCAAATGTTCCTACTTTGCTAGTTAAATTATTTTCAATATGAATTATCAATATAAGCAAGGTTGAACGTATCCTCCCACATTTAAATGCTATCTGTATCTCTTTCTTGTGATTTATCTGAACCATCTTTAGCCCAATGTTTCCACTGGTTTGTTTTCTTCTCTGATCAGGAGGGGGCTTCCAAAAGTTCCATTTTCCAGGAATATTTTGAAGCCCCATCATATTTTTTTTAATTCGTCTCTTGGCATTACTGAATTGCAAACATTTTCTCACTTGGCTGTGGACGTTCACTTTTTAGCTTTATGGGCTTGATTTTCGGGATTAAGGCATGCGCCTCTCATTCCCATGCCAGGTGTAGAAAAGCCCTTTCTACTCTGAGGACAGATTAAACAGCTCACTCATGTTTACTTTCACATATATTTTTTTACATTGCCGATCTATAGTGTATTGTTGTTCAGAAGCAACTCTATATAAAGGAGATTTCAAAAGCTAAATTCTGTTCAGGTAAGCTAGAGACACTGCATGAGTCAGATAGTTTGTTTAATTCCTCAAAGATGGGAGATAGCGATACAACTGGCTCTTGGAGCTGACTTCCAGCATATTAACAAATACTCAAAGAAAGCAAAAAGTGCATCCCAGCTCCCTCTATTCATCCCATGACTGTTCTCACATCATCTGTACAAATAAGACTACCACAACCGACCTATCCAAGGCAAAGGTCTTTACAAATGAAGCTAAGCCTTAAACCCATATGCCTAAATTTGTGTACAAGTGCATATTTTCAAAATAAAATGTCTATAGCTTGGTGGGGGTGAGTGGGGTGGCCAAGAGTTGAGTATAAGAGCTCAAGCAGGTGAGGAAGGCATCAGAGCAGGCAGGCAGGCAGGCTGCCTCCTGGAGAATATCAGATCCTCAACAGACTAAGACAGACACCCTCATGTGATGGAATCTGCCTGAGGAATCAGAGACCTGGAAGGTGAGGTAGAAGAAGCACAGCATGGGAGTCAGCATCTGAGCTGGATAAAGCAAGGCAACACTTGGGTGGATGGCCTGATATGCCATCCTGACATAAGCAAGCAGGGAGAGAAGGCATCATGAAGGAGTGGAGGGGGTTGGCTAGTACAGTAACAGCCTGAGCAATGTGAGGATACCCACACGGGGTAGGGAATGACAAAAGAGATACAAAATTTGCCACATAAGAGGAGAAATAAACCAAAAAAGTGAACATACTGGAAATAAAACAGGCCATCATTTCATTATCAGTTAAGGGAAATTAACAAATATGGAAACCGAAAACTAGGATAAACCCTGTTGCAGTTGGAGTTATCAGTATAAAGTCAAGAATACAGAGGGTATATGTGTGTCCACGAGTGCACTTAAATAGTTGCATGCATTCCCGAGCTCTATTGGCTGAAACTGCGTCCAGGAGCAGCAACACCCAACAGCAATGTGCACTCAGTGGCAAGCTGTTGGCTTCTAAATAGCATCCTTTTCTAAGAGGAGGTAGTAGGTATCTTTTGAAAATGACCGCTTCCAGAATGTGAAACAATGAGCCTATAAAATCATGTTATGTCGCCTTTTGGCTCTCTGCACGACGCCATGGCGGTTGGCAAGAACAAGCGCCTTACCAAAGGTGGCAAAAAAGGAGCTAAGAAGAAAGTGGTTGATCCGTTTTCTAAGAAAGATTGGTATGATGTGAAAGCACCAGCTATGTTCAACATAAGAAATATTGGGAAAACACTAGTCACCAGGACTCAAGGAACCAAAATTGCATCTGATGGCCTCAAGGGTGAGTTTTTGAAGCGAGCCTTGCTGATCTACAGAACGACGAGGTTGCCTTTAGGAAAGTTAAGTTAATGACCGAGGATGTTCAGGGCAAAAACTGCCTGACCAACTTCCACAGCATGGACCTGACACGGGACTAGATGTGCTCCATGGTCAAGAAGTGGCAGACCATGATTGAAGCTCATGTTGATGTCAAGACTACCGATGGGTATCTACTTCGTCTGTTCTGTGTTAGTTTTACTAAAAAATGCAATAATCAGATTCGGAAGACCTCTTATGCTCAGCACCAGCAGGTCCGCCAAATCCGAAAGAAAATGATGGAAATCATGACCCGAGAGGTGCAGATGAATGACTTGAAAGAAGTGGTCAATAAATTGATTCCAGACAGCATTGGGAAAGACATAGAAAAGGCTTTCCAGTCTATTTATCCTCTCCATGATGTGTTTGTCAGAAAAGTAAAGATGCTGAAAAAGCCCAAGTTTGAATTGGGAAAACTCATGGAGCTTCATGGTGAAGGTGGCAGTTCTGGAAAAACTACTGGAGATGAGACAGGTACAAAAGTGGAGCGAGCTGATGGCTATGAGCCACCAGTTCAAGAATCTGTTTAAAATTCAGACTTAATGTTAACAAATAAAAGATCTTATTGTGAAAAAAAAATCATGTTATGTCAAAGAGCACCGACACGTTCATCTAATTAAAGGATGCAAACAAGTTGAATAAACTGATCAAACTGGGAACAGACCGACTATCAAAATAGTGATAGAAACTTGTAATAGTCCACTAAATACTCAGTCAACAATTACTTTAAAACAAACAGAATGGTTACACATTGTAAAGAATGTAGCCTATGTTAGTGACTGATGTGTGCAGAAATTGTTGAATGGGAATTTATATTGCTGTGTTAACGTTCACTAAAATAAGGTAACACACTAAAGTGATATTACCGTATATACTCGAGTATAAGCTGATCTGAATATCACCCAAGGCACCTAATTTTACCACAAAAACTGCATTAAAGATGTGCTGGGAAAACTTAGCTTATACACGTATACGGTACTTGGTATGGGTCTTTATCCCATTATATTTGTAACTCTTGCCAAATGATTAGGGGGGCCATGCAAACTGGGTATATAATAGAGGGAACTCTGCCATTCCACTCTGTCAGAAACAAACCATTTCAGAAGCAGCAACAAAGAATCCAAGGACCAGGAAACGAGGAGAACCAGGAGTGAAGGGCACCTGAGATTCTTGCGTGAAGAAGCAACAAAACAACAGCACCCAGACTGTGCGCCTGGGCGAAGGAGCGCTGGCAAGAGGCCGAGTGGGGACATGGGACCACGCCCCTGAGAGGCTGAGGATCTCAGAGCCACCCAGCTGCCGGCAAGGCTGAGGAGAGGCAGCGTGCTGGTAGCAAAAGAAGAACTCTTAACATTTTATAAACTGCTATCTTATCCTTAATATTTTGTAACCTGCTAGCTCCCTTAAACCACATAATCCTGAGTATTGCTTATGCGTTCTGTGTAGCCACTGCAATGATTTGCCAGCCCAGCAGAGAAGTCAAGTGCCTTGGGAGGAACAGTGGCTGGAAGGTAAAGACTGGACGGGAGACACATTCTGACCTCTGCCTCCTACGTATCAGCCTTGGGAGCTACGGGGCTGCCTTCTCCTCCCTTCCTGTAGTCTGACGAGGTCGGATGTGGCTTGCAAGCCTTCTTCACTGAATAAAAGTTCAAGTCGCGAGTCTGTATAAATAATGGCTGGGTTGAAAATATGCTACATATGAAATACTTACAAAGTTTCAAGATAGTCCACTCAGAAGAGACTTGGAAATCTTTCCTTCCTAAATTTTCTAGCTCTGTCAGGTAGCTTACAATTAGGGACAACAATTACATAAATCTATTTCATGACTACATCAAAAGTTAGAGCCTAAAACACTGTACAGACTTCTTTAAAATAACATGGTGTCTTTAGTGAAACTAGAAGGCTTAAGGACTAGCTAGACCTTGTGTGCGTGTGTTCAGTAGCAGAACACTCGATCTCTTTTTTGCTGCTGAGGGCTGGCACACAGAGAGCCAGGACCCAGAGGTTTACAGGATGGGAAAGAACTCTTGGTTGCCAAGAGCCAGGAGGGGAGCACATCCCTTAGAACATGCATACCCTGTGTTTTAAGACTTCCAAGGCATAGTTTTAGTTAAAACTTTTTAAATGTTTAAAAATCAGCAGCTGAGAGAGCTGCAAACTAACTTTATGTATTCTAGGCCCATTCGCTGAAGGAGCTGCCCGGTAAGTTAGGCTGGAAGAGAAGCAGAGCTCCGTGGGAGCAGAGCAGTCCCCAGACTGTTGGGGACTAGTTAATAGCTGCCAGCAGGCTGGGTAGAACTGAACCAGCCCACAGACATGGCCAGCTGAGATAGCTGCTTGCTACAATGACTCCGAACTAGGCCAGTTAGAGGTGGAGAGTGGACAGCTGGGAGAACTGAACGGCATGGGGCTGAGAGCTACTTTACAAACTCTAAGATGGGCCAGCAGAGAAAGCATGTGCTCTAACAGACAAGCCACAACCACTAATGGCAGGCGGCGGGCAGTAGCAGTGGCAGAGAGCTGCTCCAGTGAAGAGCTCATCTGCTCCACAATCGTTTGGCTCTGAAAGCCACCCAGCATTGGTCCTGCTAGACCAGTGGTTCTCAACCTTGCCTTAATATAGTTCCTCGTGTTGTGCTGACCCCCAACCGTGAAACTATTTTCACTGCTACTTCATAACTAAATTTGCTGTTCTTAGGAATCAGGAGACCCCTGTGAAAGGGTCAATCGACACTCCACCCACCCACCCAAAGGGGTCGCGACCCACAAGTTGAGAACTGCTGTTCTAGACCTAGCCAGTGTGTTTCCCGATGCTGATCCTGAGCTGTTCTGTTACTTTCAAGTTGCAGCCTATTATTTCCCTAACTAACCTTATAACTGTGAATAGGTTCTATTGTGCGCCCAAACCCTCAGCCTCACAGGAACCAATTTTGGTGTTGATCCTGACTCTTACTCCCCATGAATTTGGAAAGTTTATTACGCTATATTATAGGACATGATGAAGAGTAATCTGACATTGAACTATATAAGGCTGAATGGACCTAGACCAAAATCAGACCGTACACACATGAATCAAAGAGTTTCAAAATACAAAAACACAGACAGCACTGCAGTCAAAGCAGGAAGCACCGTAAGCAAACCAGGAGACTCATCAAGGCTACAGGTTGATGACAGGCCACTGAATCAAGGCACTGGGGTCTTTCCAACTGGCTACAGATCACCTTAAGGATGAGTTAAAATATGAACGAAATCAAAAGGACGTAGGAAACGACACCTGCTTGAAACATAGAAGGCGCTGAAGACGTATTCTTTCCTCAACTGCTTCCCAGTGTAGCAAATCAGTGTTGGTAAATTCGCTGGCCTTGCCTCTTTTAGTCTATTACACCTGTGTACCTTGTAAAACGACTGGGTGCTTCTGTTAGCAGAGAGCTTGGAAATTAAACTGGAGTTGCAGGGGCAGCTACAGTCTACTCTGCCTGTCCTCACAGTCACTGTCCTCATTAATTCAGAGCCACTCCAAAGGACAGACACTTCTCATTTTATTATGTTATGAACTTACTTTTATCTCCTTTACCAGAAAGCTCTAGCTGAGCCCTTACCCCTCCTGCAGAGCCAGGGAGGGCTTATGTTTCTTTCCTCAGGGCCCTTAACCTTTATTTGTTCCTATTAAATAGACCCTGTTTTAAAACATTCCAAATTTCAACTTGCCATGGTTACTTTGAATTATACAATGCAAATTAGTCCACTCAGTAAGGCTTGATCTTGAAATTTGATAAACATAATCCCAATGATTAAATTTAAATTATACTTCAGTCCAAGACAGACCCTATATAGTTTCATATATCTCCAGGCAGAACACGAACTAATAACTACGCCCAGAATTTGTGCTTTTGTGAAAAAATAACAGTATCTACCACTCATTAAGTGCTTACTACAAGCCAGGCACTACCTTAATGCCTTACATGCTTGCTTAATCCTCAGAAAAGCCCTGAAGGGAAGACAGTATTAACATGTTCAAGATCAGATCAGATTCAAACGCACAAAGTCAGCTAAGCTCCAGAACCAATGTCCTTACCACTATCCCAGATGGCTGTTAAGGAGCCATGATTTCAAATGCAGTACAATTATAGTAGTTATTTTTATTGTGGCTTTGGTATTGCCTTGATATAAAATAAATCTGACAAGACAGATTTTTCAAAGGGGTAAACTGCAAAAACTTCAAAATGGGTATAAAATTCCAAAACCAAACCTGCTGCCATCAAGTCAATGCCGACTCACAACCCTACAGGACAAGTTAGAACTGTCCCTTTTTCAATACTGTAACTCTTTACTGGAGCAGAAAGCCCTTTCTCCCTCAAAATGGATATAGGTTGCAATTCATCCTAGTCCACAAATCAAGGTAGCTGCTACTCGCTCCTGCAAATTAACCTTTTAGTGAGTAGACATCGTATTTCTCGCAGCTGCCTTCTCTCGGCATTCCGACCAGCTCTAACTGGTCTTCTCGTAGCCAACTACTATTTCTCCTTGAGCAGATCCCACCAGTGTCGCAATACTTATAAAAAGCCTTCCCGGCTGTCCAATGTCAATGGTATAAAGGCCAAACTCCTGAACAAATCAATCACTTTGACTATGCGCTGTTATAAATAACAAATGTCTCCGTTTTGCGGAAGAGAAAATAGAAACAAGGAATCATAAATGTTTACCATAGCCCACAAACATCCTCAGTGCCTCTTCTTGGAGGACACTCCAATTTGAAACCTCTTCCCATCCATTCAATGTCTTTGCCCACTTGGGGAAATCCAAATCTAGCAAGATAATACCTGCTCTTTTAATGATGTCATTCTTACCGCCCCCCACCACCCCCTGCCCCTTGATGGATGCAAGAAACCAGGGACACTAGTGGCTCCTGTTAGCAAGAAAGGTGGATGAGCCTGTTAGGAACTTAAACAAGCATACACATGCTTTGGTCATTACAAGGATAACGGTCTTTAAGATTAAGATCATCGGAGATGTATCTTTAGATTCTGAAGACTGGAAACAGTGAGACCAAAGAGCAGGGATGAAAGGCCTGTGCTTTAGAAATCTCCCACAGCTACTGGTATGAGAGAAGCCAACTGTCTGCCTACGAAAGGTACCTAGAAAGGCTCATCTTCCATAGGCCGATGAGGAGCACCTGAAACTAAACATCAAAACCAGTTCTCAATCTTGTGAAGTCTTCACGGTACTAAGGGAAATTCTCCTCACTTTTTATTGAGCAAAAAGTCAAGAGACCAAATGCACGAATGGTTTATTGGTTCTGTCCCAGAGGATCTTCCAATAATCTCTAAGAAAAAGGAAAGAAAAAGAACAAAGGAGAGAAAAACTTAATACAGCATGACGGCATCTATAAGTAAAAGTGGCATTCAATGTGGAGTTAATTTTAGTGCGCGTAGTGGTTCAGAGAGTCCATTTATAATGCAAAGCTAAGCTAAACATAACATTGGTACTTTTAAACACCTTTTTTAAGAACTGGGAGGAATTTTTCTATCACTGCTAATTTACTTACAAATTACATGCTTCCCCAAGTAAGTCCACCCTTCTAAATATAGGGTGCTCTCAAAACATTCAGCTAGTTATCTTTAATCATAAAATAAGACTTCTAGTTCTAAATTTATTTTGTTACACTGCTTCACTCTAATCAATTCTCCTTCAAAGCAAAGAAAAAGAAATGCTTTTTTCTAAATGTAGTTGAAATTAAGGAAGAATTTATTCTTTATTTTTAAGCAAATTTTAAAAGGCAAACTGAAACACTTTGGGGGGTATACTGCACACTGTTGATATGGCTCCAATGCATATGATCAGGTTTAAATACTTTAGCTCTGTACACAATTCACAATCTCACTCTTTCAGTCACATGAATTCCACTAATGTTATAATGAGCATTTACCATGTCTCACTGTTCTACATCCTGGAGAAACAATAAGTCTCAGTGCTGATCTCAATAACATCCTATCTATCAGAGAACCATAATTACAAAGCGAATGAAAACATCATTGATGGTCATCATCATATTGATTAACCACTGAAGCTTAAATTCTCAGCAGCTAACCAAATGGATGGGTGGTAGATGGAACCCACCAGTCAATCTGAAGTTTAAAAAAAAAAAAGAAGAGGAAGACAGTCTGCTTCTGTCAAGATTTAACCTTGAAAACCCTACGGGGCAGTTCTAATCAGAGTCAAACCCAGTAAAACCCAAGTGACTACATGGCAGTCGGTTGGATTTTGTTCTTTCCGGGGAAGAACAGAGGTTGCAGAAATTCTCTGATATTCTTTCCACCAGAAGGTGGAACTGAATCACCCTCCCCTCGGGTCTGAACATAGTGAGTCTCTGCTAGTGACTGAGGTATGGAAAGCGGAGAATAGCAACTTTTCGGTGGAGAGATTGGCAGTCATTCCCTAACTCAATTTATCATCACTAGCACTACTGTCAAGTTGCTAGCACATGATGAGAAGGCACCTCACTTTTGTTGTATTCATTTTTCCCCCATCCCCTTAGTCAAGTCATGACAAAGCAGGGGGTCAACCTCAAGGGAAACAAAAAGATACTGCAGACTGGAAGGCATTAAGTAACCAGGGCAGCTAAGTGCCCTACGGTCTAGTATAATGACACAGGCAAAGGAGACAAGTGGAAAACGAGAGTATTCTGAATAAAGCCTAGCAGGAAGCATCAAGACCATGGAAATAATAGCATCACAGCGTCACAGAACCCAAACAAATGACTGGGCATTCAACCATTCCAAGAGGAAGATTATACGCAAGGACTGAGGGAGGAAGTCCAAACTGCCCTAATGAAGACATCAGCCCCCCTCAAAAGGGGGGGGGCAGGAATTGATGGAATACCAATTGAAATGCTATCCTCCTAAAGATAGAGACAAATGATACATAAGACTGGATACTGCTGCCTGTGAGGGTAAGCTCAGGAGATCCAACAATGCACTGCATAAGGTAAATCTGCCTTGGACGGTGTCTGGAATAATAGGAAAGTTAAAGATAAATGCTCACATAATAGCGTCATCAGAATTATAGTCACACACTCCTAACAACTTGCAGGCACATCTGACCACCCATACATCTGTATCATAAGAGTGTAACAAAGTTCAGAACGCACCAGCTTCCCACATGCCTCTCCTATACAAAACCCGTGGACTTCCCCAGGACATGATGATAATCTCTATCACATATATCTTGATGTTGATGTTATCAGATGCCACTGTGTCGGTTCCAACTGAGAGCAACCCTCTGCACAACAGAACAAACCCCTGCCCAGTCCTGGGGCACCTTCTGCAGCACCGATCGTGCTTGAGCCCACGGCTATAGCCACTGCTACAACCCAGCTCCTGGACTGTCTTCCTTATTTTCAGTGAGCTACTCTGCCAAGCACGACAGCTTTTCCCAGGGATTGGTCTCTCCTGACAACATCCAAAATCCTGAGACACTCCCTTTAGGGAGCACTCTGCCTGTACTTCTTCCCCCCACAGATTTGTGTGTGCTTCTGGCAGTCCGCAGGGCTTTAATATGCTTCTCCAGCACCACACTTCAAATGCACCAACTCTTCTTCAGTCTTCTTATTCAACGTCCAGCTTTCACACGCATATGTGGTGACGGAAAATACGGTGGCTTGGGTCCTGCGTACCTTAGTCCTCAAAGTAACATCCTTGCTTTTCAAGAGTTTACAGAGGTCTTGTGCAGCAGATTTACCCAATGCAATGTGTCCTTTGATCTCGGCACTAATGCTTGCTTCCATAAGCACTGATTGTGGATCCAAGAAAAGTCAAAATCCTTGACAACTTCCATCTTTTCTCCATTTATCATGATGTAACCTACTGGTCCAGTTGTGAAGAGTTTGATCTTCTTTACACTGAGTTGTAAATGATAGGCTGTAGTCCTTGCTTTTTGTCACCAAGTGTTTCCACTATTGCTCACTTTCAGCAAGCACACCTTCCTGGATGTTAAACCACACAGTATTCCCTTGTATAGCCTCTTGGTCCAAGTACAGATTTCTACATGAGCACAAGGAAGTGTTCTGGAATTCCCATTACTCTCAATGTTATCCACAGTTTGTTCTGATCCACCTAGTAGAATAACGTGTCTTTTATGGCTCATTTATGTATGTTCTGCTCTGTATTCTCTATATAAAAGGTTTGCCAAGGAACAATGTGAGCTTTGACTTGGAGGCAACAGTATCCAATCTTCTGTATCACACGTCTGTGTCTTGAGGTTGTTTTTCTTTGGAACAGACTACCTTTAAGTATGGCTCCCAAACCCAGTAAAATCAGTGCTAGTAACAGCAGCAGCAACAGATAAAGAAGCAGTACTGATTTTCAAATGAAACTAAAGGTTATTAAACAACACAAAGGTAAAGACTTAAAAAATAATAAAATCCGTGAATGTTTCCGCTCCAAATTAGGCTTGTCACGCTGACAATCAAACTGAGCTTCCAAAACAAAGGAAATGTTCTCCAAGCTTTAAACCTACAAGGCTGCCTAAAATGCCGAAGGGCCTCTATGATAGGGAGACTTTTCCTTCTGACCTCAATGGAAGACCAAACACAAAAGCAACCCTCACTGAGCGTGGTGATAAGGATGACAACATGCAGAGATCACTGCTTCTCTGTTCCTAATTTCAAATCCTTTCATTCCTAAAGAACCTCCTAGAGAAAAAGATGGGGGTGCACAGCTACTGTTCCACACAGCGAAAGGTAGTCAGTCAGCACTATGAACAGAGCCTTGAATACCCAAATGTTCCTTAGATGCATAAAAAGTAAAAGGAATGCTCTTAAAACATCAATATTTCCTCTCATATTTTTAAATGTTTAAAAGAAAGTAAGCTAAGACGTTTCAGACATCCAAAAGAGAAGACAGAGCTATTTAAAATTATTTTTAAGCAAATTATTTCTAGTATTTTTGTCTCGACAATAATTTCATGTTAAAAGCTTACTGGTAGGAGCTGATACCAAGAGCTAAAGTAGAAAGAAAAATGTTTTGAAAATGACGAAGGTAACATGTACAAATAGGCTTGATACAATTGATGGATGGAATGTTCTAAGAGCTGTAAGAGCCTCCAATAAAATTGTTTTTAAAAAGCGTACTGGTTCTTATATAAACCAACTTTGCAGTAGAAAACCAACTCTACTAATGACAATTTTTAGCATCACTGATGGTGAATGTTAATCACTGTATCAAAACATTTCTGATGCTGAAGAGACAATGCATACAATGATTGTTTCTCAGTACCTAATTCGTATTCTGTCAGAAATGGGTCCTAACCCACCTAGGTGAGCCCTGGTGGCAGAGTAGTTACAGGCTGGGCTGCTAATTGCAAGGTTAGCAGTTTGAACCCATCCCACCGCTCCACAGGAGAAAGACAGCTTTCCACTCTGTCAAGAGTTGCACAGTGTGGGTAGACCCACAGGCACTGTCCCACCTGCCCACAGGGTCCCTATGTGTGGAAACAACTGGAGAGCATGAGTTTAGAGTTCTATGGTACAGCCCAGGTGGCACACTATATAAATTGAAGTTTTCATTTAATCTTCCTGGAAATTGTATATTAAGTCACAAAATATGTTGATACTGCTAAGAAAGTTGTTTAAATATAAAAAATAGGAATCCAGAGCATAAACAGAAGCATTATTCGAATTGTTTCTTCCCATGTCCTGATGCTCCCTTCGCTTCTAGAAATTTCTAAAGAAGCATGTTAACTCAAAATGACAAATATCTATCTTAACTAAGTGGCCAAAATTAACAGCATCAGCATTTTGCCAAAACCTGTAATCCCAGTCTAATCATTAAAACAACTGAAAGACAAACTCGAACTGAGGGCATTCTACAAAACACCTACTCGTCTGCCCGAAACGGTCTAGAAAGAGGAGGCTGAGAGACGGTCACTAGAGAACGAGGAATAAACTCCAGTGTGGCACCCTGAAGCGCATCCTGGAAAAGCAAAAAGACGTGAATAGAAAGCCTGATGCGAAGCGGGTGGCATCTGCAGCCTAGTAACCAGTGGTGTGCCAGAACTGGCTTCTGAGTCATGTGCACACCATAACACATGAGGGCGACATCAGAGGAAACACAACTGGCAGCAGGCGGCTACAGCGCAGCTGCTATATGTACTTGCTCTGCAACTTTTGAGTCCCTAAAACGATTCTAAAATTACCGGCTTAAAAAAAAAATTAAGAGAGAAGGCTCCCCAAGGCTCCAGAAGCACTTGCTTATGAAGGCTATGGAATCGCAGGATAAACTGTCCTATAAAACACACCACCACCAGGAAATCCCATCACCAATCTGCTGTTCTTGTTGGGTGCGACCCAGGCCTACGCCATCCTCACAATTGCTCCCGTGATTGAGCCCATTGGTGTGGTCAGTCAATCCACCTTGCCTCGGGCCTTCCTCTTGCTCACTGTCCCTCTACTTTACCAAGCACGGTGTCCTGCTCCACGGACTGGTCTCTCCTGATGTCATGTGCAAAGTATGTAAGATGAATCTTGCCATCCTTGCCTGTAAGGAGCACTCTGACCATACTTGTTTCAAGAAATTTTTCTATAATTGTGCCAGTCCATGGTACTTTCACTATCTACATTTTCACTAATCTACATTTCCATAAATACTCCAAATGCAACCATAAGAATAAAAATTCCCAGTGAAGGTATAAATTCACGGATTTATCAGAAATATAATAATCATTCATTAGTATTGAGATAGTTGAAAATCTCCCTGCAGCTTTATAAGTACAACCAAAACCCCTTCAAGGTGCTGGGTACTGAAGCATCTCCTGCGTCTCCAGCAGATTAATTCAGCCTGCAGAATGCTCCCTAAACAAGGCCAAGCATGTTCTCGCCTCAGAGCCCTCGCACCTGGTTTTCCTCTGCTCCTGGTGTCAGCTGAATAAAGCTCCATACAAGGGCTCTTGGTCCACTGTTTAAAGTGGGGTGCCTCCTATTAAAGCACCTGTTTATTTTTCCCCCAGAATTCAGCATAAGACAGTCATTTCATTCGGTTAACTATCTAATGCACAATGATTTACCATTGTATCCCTCACTGCCTGGGAGAATAAGCTGCGAGTCGGTTGACACTTGGTAAACTATCTGTGACATGATTGACTGAGTGAATCCAAGCGGCGGCAGAAAGCACCCCTGGGTCAGGGAGCACGTGGCAAAAGCAGCCCAGGCCATGAATGGCCTGTTCTCTTGGAAGATGTTAACCTACCGCACTCTGTTCTGTTCTGAGTATATCTCAGCTGCATTCTTTGGAGCTTTAAACGAAAGATGACTCTCTCCATAAAGACAAACCTAAAAATATCAGCACAAGTCTAAATAGCAATGACTACTTCACATAACGTACAGCCTTTTTAAATGGCGCAGAGAAATTGCTATAATCCCTGAAGTTAAAAAATAAATAAATAAAACTTATATAGCCCCTATTTGACTAAAGGTGGTGTGTTGTCAGTGTAGGAACCCACCTGCTGGTTACCAACAGCTTACATTTCCTGTGCCCATCTGCTCCAAATAGATACCATTATCGCAGAACAGGTGCATTTGACACAGGCTTCCAGAGGGATGGCAGACTGAAATGGAATTTTTCTACAATATGTCAGATATTAAAGTTACACGGCGCACTTAGTCAACCCCTACGTGTCTGTGGGTACCTTTCGACTCAATCTTTTGTCATTTCTTCCATCTTTCTCTCACTGTCACCTTTACATTCTCATTGCTACCGTCCATTTCATTCAGACCCTCATTATTCTTGTCTCCTCTGCCTCCAGTCAATCATACCAGAAACCACTCTTCACAAAATACCGATTTCTATCCCATCACATCTCTATTGGGGAATCTAGATTGACCAGCAACAGCTTCAATCTAAGAGATCCCCTCCCCCCCACACACACACACACCGCCCTGCCACAAGCTTTCAGTGTCTGCATTATGATTTCAGACTATTCCCCAAAGTGCAGTCGCTCTTCTTTACCGATCTTCTCAGTGTGTTGTGCTAATACTATAATACTATAAACCCCAAGCTCACTGCTGTGGAGTTGCCGCAGACACACAGCAGTTCTTCAGGGGTTCTGAGGCTGTGAATCTGAATGGGAGCCGGTGACCTCACCCTCTTCTCAGGAGCGTCTGGTGGGTTTGAACAGCTGGCTTTGCTAAAACTTTCGTGCTCATACTATACTTGTTCCGAAATCTACGCTTGTCTTTTCATTCTGCAATGAATGAGTTGCATGCTTTACTTCTAAAACCAAAAGTTCAACTCTACTTTCCCCAAACAAGAATATGTTACAAATTCTTAGTAAACAGGCTTTCCCATGTTCAAATATTTTCCTGCTTTTAATGTTTTCTCCTTTGTCGCCTTATCAGGGAAAGCAAAAAGATCCATATATGAGCCAAGGCAAATCAGGTTTATTAAGACTGCAATCCTAGGCACATGCCTAAAAGAACTGACAATAGGAATGCAAACAGAAAGCAGTGGGCACCCTACCACTACTCACCACGGCCAAAATGATGGGAACTAGGCAAACCGACATGCCAGCAAGAACGGAAACACAAAACCTGGCATGTAGCGCAGTGGGAGAACGGCCCTAAGAGAAACGAAATCTTCACTCATGCTGCCCTGCCATGCGAGGTGGACACACCCTCGTCTTTCTCCAGATGAGTTTGAACTACCGTGCTTCTGGTAAGCACGCCACTGCTTACCCGACAGCACCACCAAGTGCCTTTAAAACCAGAGTTTAAATTGTACTGGGATATGGAAACGGCAAGCCAGATTACATTTTTAACAGAGTAGTCCAAAATGAAAACAAATGCATGAAGAAATGCACAAAGCATAATACATGTAAATTTTAAAAATGCATTCCATAATAATTATGCTACAGACAATAATATCTTAAATTGTCCAATCTTCCTTTAATCATCAAGATGAGTATTTCTTTTTCCAACCTAAAATATGTGTTTAAATATATCTCAGAAACACTATTGAATACTGGTGAAAGACTATTTTCTATATTCTTCCTAAAATAGTGAAAAGAAAGTCTATTCTTTTTGTCAATTAAAATTTTCATTCATCTACATTAAGCTGACCAAAGGTATTGGTTTTTTTTAATTATTATTAAATACTTTTATTGGGGGCAAAGGTTTTTAAAATTTCAAGTTCAAAAGCAAAGCAAGACAATTTATCAAACAAGTAAACTCTGTGATTAGTATAATTCACTCAGGATGGGTAAAGTAGTTAAACTCTTTCCATAAATTCTCAAAGATGTTTGTCAAAACCACTTAATACCAGTTGAAGGGAAACTGATAGTAGTACTGCCAGTGGTCTCAAAACATGAAATAAGTTTTTTAAATGCATTCATTTTATATCAAACAGTCATTAATTGAATTACACCAAGCATCCTTACAGTGCCAATACCATATGATACACAAAAGCATAATTGTGATCCCAGCAGAAAACTAAAGAGAAGCAAATCCAGATGATTTTGTACTTGTAAAAAGATTCAACTTTTGTACTTGGAAAAATCAAATGTTTACCAGGTTTTCTTGCACTAAGGTTAGCCTTACTATTGAACTTGTGCCTCCTTTGGGCCCTGAGAATTTCAGCTTAGCGCGGGCCTTTCTTTTTATAAATATTGCAATGAAAGAAATTATGGTCTAAATCACAAAGATGACAGGAACCTTAGCAATTTAAATAGACAAGCCTTGAAATAATATTGTGATCAAAGAATCAAGCAACCTAACAAAACCCAGGTGGCTGGGGCTTATCATGTATGGTACTCATTACCACAATTGCACTATTTAATCTACTTCCTGGTGTCAACAAAACCTTTCTGTTATTAATTCCCTCCAGTTATGGATCTGCTTAAGTTACTGCAGTTTTCTGATAAGACAACTTTTTGTCTAAAAATTTTAAAGAGAGGGCGCAGGTCACATTGTGAATGTTTTAGAACTGGAGCGGAAGTTGGTAAACCCACAGAACCACGATGGCTTCTTTGGGTGAGTAGCATTCCAGCTCTGGTAATGCCTAGGAAGGTACCAGATGACGCCCACTGAACAAAGTTCTGTTAAGGGTTCATAAGTTACTCACACAAAAAGGGCTGTTCTGCATGTTATAAACTTAACATTCCCGTAAGAGACTGATCCACTGTCAAGGTAAAGATACGAACCTGGCCAGACCATCCCTCTTCCCCACACACATCTTCGCCATCATGGTCCCTGGTGCTTACAACTTGTGACAGTTCAAAGCAAAGCTTTCACCCATGGCTCTTACTACCTTTTTTTTTTTTAGTTCTTACAATATTTCATAAACAGTATTTCTTACAATATTTTATAAATTATGGTTCATAGAATTCACCTACAAAAATATTCCACATAGGTAGGCCAGGAGGCAATACAAACAGTACTCGATCTACCTGTAGTATCTGGTGCCACACAGAGAAGCAAGAAAAAGATTAGGGGAAGAAAAGGGGATTATGACCCTGGCCCTGTTCTCAGCCTTACTGGTCTGTTTCACCCACAGGGATCAACCACAGCCATTCGAGAGGCCGGGTGAGGGCGAAGGGCGCCGCCCATCTCCACTGGGTTCTAAGGGCAAAGCACCAACTGCTTCGTGCTTCATGAGTGGCACCCAGTGTTCGCACAGACTCTTTACAGCTGATCCATTCCCTCCCAGAGGCCTCTCCCCTTTCATTCTGTTTGCCCAGATGGCAGTCAGCAGATTGGAAGCATTCGCTGCACAACATACCACTTAGCCATGCTGTGTACTCGGTAAAGAACGCAATTCACATGACAGGCTTTATCAGTATTGTCTGCTTAAGTCATCTGCCAAGCAACAGATTCTAGAAAGCCTGCAGTGTCATCCGTCACACACTGATTTCTAAAGTCAAATGAAGCAGCTCTTCAAATTGCTGTTGGTAACTACAATGATATTAATAAGAACATATTTTCCCTCCCCTGAACCTGCCCCGCTCAACTTATCCTTTCAGATTAGTTCCCCATCCCCTACAGCAAAACACTGGAGGTGTCAGCAGTTGCACGGGTTTACAATAGTGGAGCTGTCTGTTTATGTTCAACCCCCATTCATTTTCTGTTGGTCCGCAGGTTTAGATTTGCTTTTGTAAAACGTAATGCCTAATATAAACACCCCCAAATTTGAGAAACGTTCTGAACCGAGTATTGGTTTCAATAGGCATTTATCCTGGGAGTAAACAGTAACACCAACACGTAGCTGTTTAAGTCAATTCTTGTAAATCGTGATTACAAATAGCAGTCATCTGTGTTACGATGAACCTGGAAAGCGACTGGAATTACTGATGGATTACGTATTAGATAGGCATGTTGGTGGTGCTGGTCCGGGATTTTTAACTGTGGGACCATCTGCTAAAAAAGTTACAAAAGTTCCTGCCACGATCCACTTTGCAACTAGGAACACTGAGGCTGCAGAGGCCCAAGAGGACTGTCCGTAGAGCCAGACTCAGTCTCGATGTCTAGCTTCCCTTCCTTTTCAGCTTTCCAGAAACTTTGCAAGATACATTAAATGATTTCACAAATGTCCTGTCAAAGCTACAATGGTGAATGTGTACACGTGCTATATGCCCACATGTGTAGAGTGAACGTTATTTTTAGACAATTTGGAAAGAAGTACAAATCTGTATTCAGAGGAAAACAGCAGAGGTTCACTGCTGACCAGGCAGACATCTCCAGCCTGGTGCAGGACAGCGCCCCACAGGAGGCTTGCAGGGATCCTAATCCCTTACTCCCACACCGCCTCCAAAACCACAGTTCCCAGGTAGTTACTGCGCCATCAGTCCTCAGACTACCCTCCCTCTCTCTCACTGAGGCTTTTTCATGTCTGCTTTTCTTATGTCTGGGCGGTGATCTGAAAAGAGGAATGTAAAAACTGAGAAGAAATCATTCACTTTACTAAAAAAAAAAAGCCTTCTAAGGATGCACTCAATACAGATTAAATTCTTGATGGAGGACTTTTTTGTCTATTAAAAAAAATCATTTTATTGGGGGCTCATACAACTCTTATCACAATCCATCCATCCATCGTATGAAACACATTTGTACATTTGTTGCCATCATCATTCTCAAAACATTTGCTTTCTACTTGAGCCCTTAGTATCAGCTCATTTGTCCCCTCCCTCCCTGCTCCCCCTCCCTTATGAACCCTTGATAAATTATAAATTCTTATTATTTTATCATATCTCACACCATCCAATGTCTCCCTTCAACCACTTCTTTGCTGTTAGTCCCCCAGGGAGGAGGCTATGTGTAGATCTTGTAATCGGATCCCCCTCTCCACCCCGCCCGCCCTCCACCCTCCAGGTACTGCCACTCTGATGAAGGAACTTTCACCTGAGCCCGAGAGTCACCAATAAATGAAAAGTGGTCCAAAAAATACGTAAACCATTCCAAAGATGAAAATGAAGCAGTCAGCTGGTCGAATTTGTAAAATGTGTGTGGGGGAGGGGAAAGTATTTTACACCGCAAATAGCCTCGGAGACATTTCAAATGGCAAGCCCATATATTTGCAACTCTCAATTTATTCCCCACCTACACAAAATATTTTCTGGGCAGCTTCACCTGGTGGTGTGAGTGATTTAATGTTCACTTATACAAATAATCTGGTTTCATTACTATAATGGTCTAACAAGTCCCCCAAAGCCAAATCTATTGCTCGGCGGAGCTAAGGTGGTGCATTTTAGCAAAAGATCTGTGGTAAGATGTGAGCAAGCAAGGGTCAGCTGAAGGAGCTGGCACACCGCTCCTGCTCAGATGCTCCTCTGATGAATGGGAAAGGAAAATTACACGAGAGGAGATGTGCCTGGGAGCTACTGAAGGCTTGAGGACAACGGGCACTTGTGGCGCTGCCTCTGCAGCCTGCTGGGGTTAACAGCAGGCGACAAGTGCAAACAGCCCCAACTTGGGCTCGGCTGCCAATTCTGGCTGCCATGCTGCTAGCTGCGCCGAAAGGAGCCTCTCAAAGCCACCCGCTCTCCATTTCTGCAACAAGGCAGACAGCTTCTTCCAGGCCCCTGGAGTAAGTGTACAATTCTCTTGCACACCAATTAGGGATTCAAGACTGACTGTACATTAAAGGATGTCCCTAGGTCAGTCCAGTTGTGAGGATTTCACCTGCAAAGTGATGATTCTAAAGCAAACAGAACACCTCAAGAGAACTGACGATGCGATTACTCGGGATACATTAAGAACAGATGTCACTAACTGTCCGTATTAAAATGAAAACATCAAATCTAATGAACATGAGTCTATCTAGGGACAAACCTGACAGATACGCTAACGCATTTAATTGTGGAAGTCAGGCTGGGCAGCCCTTCTGAGTAAGGGAAGAAGAACCTTCAACTGTGTTGGTGAGGAAGATTTGGGGAAAAACAAGAAACCACATCGACCCCTGGGTCACATACTGAAATCACGGCTCTTTCTGACATTTTAAGGCGTGCCAAAACAGTTCGTTTTTAATGATTATTACCCCAAGGTCTAGTAATAAATTCAAACACCTTTACCTGAAGTTGTTGTGGTTCAATAGAAAGACAATTTTGATTCAATTAAAATTTAAACCACTGGGAATAGTAATTTAAGGATTATATTTTTAGACTTGGGAAACTTCGGAATTTTAAATACTATTTAAGCACTGTATCCACCTGTAATTTTCAAATCTTAAAGTATTACTTTAAGTCTGCACAAAATTTGAACAGGTTTTACTTGGCTTCTTTCCAAACCATAACACTTACACTTTGGGGACAAGGGAGGGTAGAGTGTAAAGCGCTTTAATTTCTTTTAAGCAAAAACGCTTTTACCTTGAACACATTTTCAGTAGTATATCCTCCCATGCTAGGAGTGTTTCAGATTTTTCTTTCTTTTTTAAATATAGTCTAAAACATAAAGTTACGGCCAAACTGTTTTTAAGCTTTTAAAATGCAGCTCCTACTCTGGCAGTGAAAATCTGCAGACGCTCAAGCAGCAAGAACAGAAACAGACATAAAAACATCAGGCATCAGGCTGCGGCTTCGTACTTGGGTTTTATATCTTATTATTCTCATCCTCGTAATAAACCAAAAATTGAGCATATACGACAAATTTCAATGTTTACATTTCATACCTCAAACTAAAGCTTCCTGAGCGATTAAAATAATTTAAGTCAACAATAATCTACAGTCTAATGCCCTGAACATGCAGCAGTAAATCAATAATGTGGACGATATAACATTTTCAAAATATTACCATAAATAAGAACAGACAGAACCCAGGGAATTCGGCTCATAATTCAGCGTGCTGAGTCTCTCTCCTTATTCACCTACACCGTGTTTCATTTAAAATGAAATATTGAATATTTTATTAAATATGTGAAATTTCATAAATATTTTACTCAAATATTTTAAGTAGGGCTGCACCATGGGGGACAAGTCACTATAAGCATGAGCATTAAAATCACTGTCAGGACTTGATAAAAGGAGGCTGTTAAGTCAAAAACAACTTCTCTATCTGGACACCAAAAGGATCATCATTAAACAGAATTACCTCTAACCAACAATGGTTATGAATTGACTAGATATTACATTATATAAACAATGTTTTTAATTAAATCGTATTACTCTGTATTACTAGAGACTGACGAGGATCCAGAAATGTGAATAACTGGAACAAACTCAAAAGGATAAAACTCATTTAACAATTACTTAAAATTGCAACTGATGTACACCTGCAAAATCAGGCCCTGCCTCCCCTCTGAAGGCATCCCAGACAGCACTCCCCTCTGAAGGCATCCCCGACAGCACTCCCCTCTGAAGGCATCCCCGACAGCACTCACAGCTGGGCGTTCCACTGTTTTCCACCTTCAGCCTGGCCTTGTGATCAAGCCTGTTACACAACCCCTTGTCTCTCCCACTGAAAACCGACCAAGCAGTAGTCAGGTTTGGGTTGTTTTTATGTTCTTTTCACCACTTACTCAATGCAATTTGGTGTGTTGTGTGTTGTGTGTGTGTGTGTGTAGGGCAGGGGGGCAGCTGAAACAAATTAATGTGGATTAATTTTTTCTGACATACTTGAAATATGTTATCACTCTTCTACTTAATGAATTGAGGTCAGTAAGCAAAGCTCACCCTTCAAGACAGATATCCCTTTTTAGTTGAACTAAGCTCCAAACAAATCCCCCCCCAAATGTAGGTCTACACCTGTACACACAAACGGGTTTCCAAATTATCCTGGAAAAACAGAACTGGAGGATAATGGAATTTGTTCACGAAGCTTCCCCCCATGCTTGCCCTCATTGTTTCTAAATCCTAATACTGCTCTAAAGAGGAAACTCTTTAAGGAACTGCAACAAGAGAAACGAGACATGTATGTTCAAAGACCGTGGACCACATGGCTGTGGTCAGCGCTTACTCACACTGACAAGGCGATCTGGAAGTCACGCACTGAGAGGCCAGGCGGGAACCACCAGCGAAGGGCTGAGCAGTTCACCACGGACCCGGGCTTTGTGCAAAGGAAGCATCAACAGAAGGAGAGATTTCGAGAAGCCAAGTAATTAAGCAGCGATTTTTATAAATCTAAAATGTGGTTCACATGCCTGGATAGCACTGCAAATTTAACCATACAAACCCACGAACTCCCTTAGAACCCAGAGAAAATTAACACCTCAGCTTTGAAAAATTACTCTGCACACAGCTCCTTTTAATTACATTTTGGCAATTCATACTTTCTCCTTCAGAATGCCTATTTAAGATTCTACAGCCCTGCTTTTCTTGTGAAAGCTTAATGGTAGCAAAGTAATTGTGTAGAACACCCCACACTAGAATTTCCTGCTCTTGTACCAAACGTGTTGAACTAAAAAGGAAAATGATTTTAAAATAACCGTTTTCTCCTGGGGAAAATGAGCGGGGACGTAGAGGGTTGTGCTTAGGTGCGCGCGGGCACCGTTTGTGGGGGGTGGGGGGGAGTTCAGGTGGTCACACCAGCTGCACATGCTCGATGTGTGTCATTCCGTCTGGCATTTCCTCCTCCCGACGTCTGACTACAGGTTCACAGTGCCATGCAGTCTTCCCACTTCATTGTGAAATAAACTTATTTTGAAGGCCAAGGGTCGCCCTTTGTGACCAACTTAAAGAGAGCGAAACAAAAGTAGGTGCACTTCAAATAAAAATTACGGATTTGGCCCTACTGCTGAATCAAATAGGCTTCTTATATCACCTACAATATTAAACTGATTTAGTCTGTTGAAAAACAAGACAGTGAGTTATTGGATCTGTGTTTAATTCAGTGCACTTTATAACATATTTGAGGAATTCAGCTGTAGAAAACAGTATCTGAATCTTATCAGATGAAATATTTTTCCCTTTTTGCAAGCCTCGGGTTGAATGTCTGAGAAAACAAATTAGTCTCTTGTTCTCCTAAGCTTGATAATAGTGCCCCCTAATGGGAATTTTAACATGAGTTTTGCGACTCGTTTTTTAAAGGCTATGTTCTCTATTGTCGGCAGTTACTCACTTTCAACTAGAAAGTAAATTCTAAACTATAAAAGTGTACAAAGATTTACACCTCTCACGGGAGTTACCACATCTGTAAAAACAATCTGTAAATTAAGGGAGAGAAACAAATGAGAGAAACTTCATACCAAGTAGTTTTCTAGGCCGTGAATCATGGAACTATCTAGCATAACCCAAGGTAGCACTACGCGAGTTCCTCTTATAAGGAAATTATCCCCTGGTTGTTTTTAGGACTCCGTGAGTAACTCCCATGTCCTGAGGGAAAAACTTCACATAAGCAAAATGCAGCGTCCATGAGTCGAATTCTGACTCCTAGCCCCTTAGAAGGGAGAAGGTCCCACGTGGCTTCTAAGCCAATGAATCTCTCTGGAATGGCCTTGTCATGTCTCTCTCCTGGAGACAGCTAGTGAGTTCGAACCTCAGACCTGGTGGTTAGTAGCCATTGTTTTAACCAGTGTGCCACTAGGCAAGTTAAATTATTTAGTGTCATACAGCTGCTTGGTATAGAACTAAAGTTCCTAATCAGGTTTTGGGGTTTTATTTGTTGTTATGTTACGTCACGCTGATTTTGACTGACTGCACCTGGTGTGATAAGCAGCATAGCCCGCCCTGGGGGCTGGGGGTGGCTACCTAGACACCGTCTTCACAGGTCTCCCCTCAGTGGGTTCACACCGCACCACAGGGCCTCAGACCCTTCTCTTTCCACAGGTCTATGACAGCCTGCAACCTTGACCTTAATCATGCCTTCTTTCAAAGTGATGTGCAGACAGTTCCCCGGAACATCAACTACTCAGTGTGTGGCTCTAAGAAAATTAAGGCCAAAAAATTGAGGCAAAACAAACAGCTTAACAGTGATATCTTCAGTGCCCATTAAATACAGGACGGACTCCATGTTCCAGCCCAAATTAAAGGCCTAGAATTTATAAACAACAAACAGAAAGCCACCAATTCACAATGAACAGAGAGAACTAGGCAATCTTCAACCTTTCAGGAGAGGGAGAACACCCAAGAGTAGGAAGCAGTTACATTTCACACAAGGGTGTCAAACTTGTTGTGGGTCAAACAGGGACTGTTTCGTGTACTGCTAGTTCCTATGACACGAAGCAGGATGCAGCCGTGGGAAAACGCATCAACAAGTGGCATGGCCGTGGTCCAACACAGTTTCATTACCAAAGCAGGTGGCTGACTCACAGATGACTTCCCAGTCCCTAATGTAAAACTTAAATTCCGTGTTTCAACTACAGATTAAAAATCTTCCACTTGACCTGAAGTATCAAATACAAACAAGACCGGAACCGTATAAAAAATGTGGTGCTTTACTTCCATGGCGTGAAAGAAAACATTTTTTCCCTAAATAGACAATAGTGTTGTTTCGTTATTTCGTGCTGTCAAGTCGCTTCCAATTCCTATAACCACCTCATATAGCAAACCTTCACTCAACAGAATCAAAGTATGGGTTTAGTGGGTATAAAATAACCCAAAAGGATAAGCGAAACAGCAGGTCTTTGATGTCTGCTGTAAAGCGCCACGGAGCCGACGCCTACTCAGAGACCGTGGGCACAACAGCTCACAGCACCGCCAGGCCCTGCGGCCGCTCACTGCCGATGGAGCCCACGGCTGCAGCCCCTGTGAGTGCATCTCCCGAGGGCCTGCCTCTTTCTCACGGAGCCCTCTCCCTGACCAGACAGTGTCCCTTTCCAGAGACCGGCCCCTCCCGATAACACATCTAACTGCATTACACAAGCTCACTCCAGATAGGACTGTTCTAAGACATACCATTAGGGATATCATATTTTTTATCTAGGTTGATAAGAATCTAATGGTAATTATATATGAATATCCATTAAGGATAACTCACTGCCATCAAATCAATTCTGACTGCCAGCGACCCGAGAGTACTGGGGTAGAGTTGCCCCTGGAAGTTTCATAAACTGCAAGTCTCATCTTTCTCCCTTGGAGAGGCTGGTGGTTTTGAACTGCTGACCTTTAGGTTAGGAGCCCAATGCATAACGCAACGTACCACCAGGGCTTTGTCCACTAAGGATAGAAAAAATGTATTAGGTAAGTGAACATAAAGTTCAGATCTACTTTGTAAAACTATAAAGAAACACATGGTTATTATTTGAGATTTTCACAAATAACAAAAATGGCACCCCATACACACAAAACCCTAGACTCACAGTCACAAAACTGATACCGACTCACAGTGACCCTATAGGACAGGGTAACACTGAGTCTGGAACTCTATGGAAGTAAAAGGACCGTCTTTCTCCCAGGGAGCAGTTGGTGGTTTTGAACTGCTGACCTTGCAGTTAGCAGCCCACCGCATAAGCACAGCACCACCAAGGCTCCTAGTAACCGTGTAGTTTTTACTAAAGGTACACGGAGAAAAACAAGTTGGCTGGTGCAAAAAGCAGATTTCTCATATCATGCAATGGTGACATACACAACACAGTTTCATTACTTCATGAACTGTCTAAAAGTAGCACAGGACAGTGAAACAATCATGGCAGCTGCATATTTCAAACTGTTACTCTGTCAATTCTCTAGTTGTGTGATTTTAGATAAGTTTCCTTGAACTAACTACAAGCTTTTCTTTCTTGTTGTGTTTTGTTTTTTAGTCATTGGTTTGCTGTTGTTGTTTTGTTGTGTATTATTGCTTAGTTTTGCACTGTCTTGTTTTTGTGAATGTTATTATCTCCGCAGGTCTGTCTAAGTAAGATAGACTGGATGAACAATCTGGAGGAGAAAACAATGTGACCAACAATTCCGGGGGACATGGGAGAAGGGGAGGTGGGGAGAAAGGTAGTGGTGTTGAAAAACCCAGCGACAAGGGAACAACAAGTGAGCCAAATCGGTGGTTAGGAGGGTGTGGGCGACCTGGCAGGGCATGATCAAGGGTAATGTAACCAAAAATTGTGGAAACACAGGTGGGGACTGAGCATGATAGTGGGACAGGAGGAAAATCAAAGAAAATAGAGGACAGAGCTGGAAGGCAAAGGGCATTTATAGAGGTGTAGATAAAGGCATGTAAATATGCAAATATATTTATATATGAGGATGTGGAAATAGATCTATGTGCACATATGTATAGGTTTAGTATTAAGGTAGCAGGACATTGAGCCTTCACTTCAAGTACTCCCTAAATGCAAGAATATTTTCTTCAATTTAATTGGCATTCTATGATGCTCACCTTCCTGACACAACCACTGAAGACAAAGTGGGTGAATAAGCAAATGTGGGGAAGAAAGCTGATGGGGCATGGCTATCGAAAGATATAGTGTCTAGGGTCTTAAAGGCAAACAAGCAGCCATCTAGCTCAGAAGCAACGAAGCCCACATGGAAGAACACACCAGCCTGTGTACTCACGAGGTGCCGAAGGGATCAGTTATCAAGCATTAAAAAACAAAAAATCATATCATTGTGTCATCACCTCCATGATAGGATCGCTGAAGACAAATGGGTGCATAAACAAATGTGGCGAAGAAAGCTGATGGTGCCCGGATATCAAGATATAGTGTTCTGGAGTCTTAAAGGCTTCAAGGTAAACAAGCGGATCATCTAGCTCAGAAGCAACAACGCTCACATGAAAGAAGCACACTAGCCCATGTGATCACAAGGTGTCGAACGGAATCAGGTATCAGGCAACATCAGAACAAAAAAATCTTATAGTGAATGAGGTGGACAGTGCAGAGTGGAGACCCAAAGCCTATTTGTAGGCCACTGGAGATCCCCTTGCAGAGGGGTCTAGGGGAGGAGACGAGCCATTCAGGGTATGATGTAGCAACGATGAAAAATACAACTTTCCTCTAGTTCCTAAATGCTCCCTCTCCCCTTCCCTCTCCCCTCTCCCCCCCTGCCCCACTATCATGATCCCAATTCTACCTTGCAAGTCTGGCTAGACCAGAGGATGTACACTGGTAAAGATAGGACCTGGAAACACAGGGAATCCAGGGTGGATGATCCCTTCAGGACCAGTGGTGGGAGTGGTGATACTGGGAGGGTAGAGGAAGGGTGGGTTGGAAAGGGGGAACCAATTACAAGGATCTACATGTGACCTCCTCCCTGGGAGATAGACAACAGAAAAGTGGGTGAAGGGAGACATCGGACAGGGCAAGATATGACAAAATAATAATTTATAAATTATCAAGGGTTCATGAGGAGGGGGTGGGGGGAGCGGGGATGGAGGGAAAAAATGAGAACCTGATGCCAGAGCTTAGTGGAGAGCAAATGTTTTAACAATGATGAGGGCAATGAATGTACAAATGTGCTTTATACAATTGGTGTATGAATGGATTGTGATAAGAGTTGTATGAGCCCCTAATAAAACGATTTAAAAAAAACTTATTTACTATGCAAAGCATCAGTAATTTCCGGATCTAGAAAATAGGCATGCTAAAACTTCCAACTATGTAGAGTAACATAGGATTACAGGGCAGTGTACACATAGCTCACAGAATGCAGTGCTCAGCTATTTTATTTATTATGTAATACTAAGCTGAAATCTCTCCTTAGCTTGGTGTTGTTATATCATTTTTCACAGGCGGTTTAAGGTCCACACTAGTACAATCACATCTTGGTCAATTATTTCTAACCCATAGAAGAAGTTAGCTTCCAACGATGAAGACCTGGAGTTAATAACACCATTTGCTTTACTCGTGGTTCTGGAATTGACTGAATGGTATTTCTTGTTCATATTCTACACTTAAAATTTTATGAAGCAAAAGCAATTACCTAGGAAACCATGTGACAGAATGTAGAGTATTTGGAAATGGATTCTGCTCCCACTAGTGCCACAAGCCTGCTAACTGCACAAGGCACTTTCAAGTGAACCCTTCAAACTCCGTGCTTATAAAGCAAAGAAACTAAAGTAACATTCCTTTGTCTTGCAGCTCTAGAAACATTCTTATTGAACCATCATGAAGCTTCCCAGACAGGCTGGTGAGACGAGAACTAGAGCTCTCCCGGCATTGCCTGAAGTGACTATGGGGAAATCTGTACCATCATCACGCCCGTGGGGTAAGTATTACAGTAATTCAGACTTAAAGAAGAAAGTATGACCGATTTTAAAAAACAAGGCAGAGAGCAAAAACTACAGAGCTTTTCTTGAAAGTACTTTAAAGTTGGTTGCCCTGGTTGGTTTTGGGGGTAATAAGCTAATGCAGAACTGATTTTCAGGGCAAAGTACAAAGACGACCACAGTATTTAACTTCATTGAGAATATAATGTGCATCCACTTCACACTCAAAGTTATGAGAATGTGACGTTGCGTAACAAGTAACAAAATGATAGTTAAAGCATATGCACATAAAATGAGATCTGAGAGTTGAGGCAAATTAAAAGGTATTCTAGAATATATTAATATATAATACATATAATGTATATTACATATTTACATATATGTAACAAATATATTAGGACACTGACCTTGGTCTTTGTTGTAACTATTTTTTTCCAACCATAAGCCATTGCTAACAAGGCAACTACACACACTAAAGTACACAAAATGCCTCTAAAATAAATTCAGTAATTAATAAGCCTTTCTTGTTGAGGCAGGCAGTTCAATTCATCCCGTCTTACACACTGATGGGGTCAAAATTCTAACTGTATAAAGGAGTGGGTGCTGGACACAATAGTTTCCCTATTCAATTGATTACATATCAGAATCAAAAATTTCAAGTAAATAAAGGCTACACTAGTTAAGTTTAAGACACAAATCCTGAACTCATAAAATTTTGCTAATTCTTTGAAGAAAATCAGAAAATTTGGAACCTAAGCTAGTCTTGACAGAGAATCCTAAAAAGAAAGTATCAATGATTATAATGATTATATTACCATCCACTTGTAGGTAAGAAAAAGACACCCTTACGATAAACGTCCTTACCTTCATCAAAATCGGCATCATCCTCCGTGTGCTGGGGGAAAGGAAAGCAGTTGGTGATTTCAAGCCGATCTTCGACAACCAGGCCCAGAAGCACTCCTTGGACAACCTCAGTTCCTTGTCCTTCTTCTTGATAATGCTTGATTATTTTTAATACCACCTAAAACAAAATATAGGAAGGAGCTTAAAACCCACTTTTACAGTTTAATTTCCTTATTTCTGAGAAAATAAATAAATCACATTATGGGGTTTGCAAAGCCACAAAATTATATGCTAGATTTAACCAAATTTCTTAAAAAAATCACTTCCTTTACCCTTACATAAATATTAAAGCGCATACACTCTACATGTACACTTGAAACTCTTTAGTGAAAAAAGTGAATTGCAGGCCAATTTACAATACCAAGTAATCTTTGCATGTCAAATGTTAAAAGGTATGCATGCCAAAACGTCAACAGAGAGCGCTCATAGCTACAAAGCCAATCAACTCTCAGGGGGCTCGGGGCACTGTGCCCACTTTTCCTCAGGTTATTAATGAGAAAGGCTCATCAAGATAATGTCCTAATGATGAAATTACCATTCAGACACAGAATCTTCTGGACACCTGAAAGCAGAGGCCTCCGACAATTCTCAACCTGCCTTCTTGAACAGACCACCGCATTAATTATAAAAAACAACAATGGGAACATGTACCCAACAAGAATCTGTTTGGTAATGGAAAATACAAGAAAACACAGGCTCAAACATTACCTAGTTGTCCTCACCAAGAAACAATAAGCACCCTGTCATTAAATAATCAGCTCTAATATAATGGAATATATTATTCTCTCACCTAATATTTGAAACGATAATGGAAGTTAACACTGAGCATGGCTGAAAGGGCAATTTAAAAGTTCAATCCTATGCCTTTACTCAAGTACTCCCTCAATGCAAGAAGGCTCTGTTCTATTAAATTCACATTCCGACATCGGGAGGGAAGGGGGTGTAGAAAGAAGGAACCTATCTTGGGGGTCTACACGTAACCTCCTCTCTGGGGGATGGGCAACAGGAAAGTGGGTGAGGGGAGACACCAGGCAGTGTAAGATAGGATAGAGTAATAAGTTATAAGTTATTAAGGGTTCGTGAGGAAGGGGGGAGGGGGAGGGAAAAAAGGAAAATGAGCTGATTCCAGGAACCCAAGTGGAAGGCAAATTTTGAGAATGATGAGGGCAATGAATGTATAAGGGTGCTTTACTCAAATGATGTATGTATGGATTGTGATAAGAGTTGTAGGAGCCCCAATAAAATGATTTGTTAAAAAACAATTAAATAAATAAATTCACAGTCCATGATGCTCACCTTCCCAACATGATGGCTGGAAACAAATGGGTGCATAAGCAAATATGGTAAAGAAAGCTAATGGTGCCTGGCTATCAAAAGATATAGTGTATGGGGTCTTAAAGGCTTGAAGATCAACAACCGTCCATCTAGCTCAAAAGCAACAAAGCTGACATGTAAGAAGCACACCAGCCTGTGTGATCACGAGTTGTCCAAGGGATGAGTTATCAGGCATCAAAGAACAAAAAATCATATCATTGTAAATGAGGAGGGAAGTACAGAGTGGGGACCCAAAGCCCATCTGCAGACAAACGGATATACACATACAGACGGGTCACAGGAAAGAGATGAGCCAGTCAGGCTGTAGTATAGCAATGATGAAACATACAACTTTCTTCTAGTACTTAAATGTTTCTCCTCCCCCTACTATCATGATCCCAATTCTACCTTACAAACCTAGTTAGACCAGAGATGCACAGCGGTACAGATAGGAACTGGAAACACAGGGAATCCAGCACAGATGGACCCCTCAGGGCCAGTGGTGAGTGGTGATACCGGGAGGCTAGAGGGTAAGGAGAGGTAGAAAGAGGGAACCGATTACAAGGATCTACATATAACCCCCTCCTGGGGGGTAGACAACAAAAAAGTGGGTGAAGGGAGACGTCGGACAATGCAAGATAAGACAAAATAATAATTTATACGTTATCAAGGGTTCATGAGGGAGGGATGGGGAGGGAGGGGGAAACATGAGCTGATACCAAGGGCTCAAGTAGAAAGCAAATGTTTTGAGAATGATGATGGCAGAAAATGTACAAATGTGCTTGACACAATGGATGGATGGATGGATGGATGGATGGATGGATGGATGGATGGATGGATGGATGGATGGAAGGAATGTGATAAGAGTGTACGAGCCCCTTTAAAATCATAAAATGATTTTTTTAATTTTAAAGTTCATTCCTACAACAAGGTGTAGTTAATAAAGCATTTAGAACAGTACTTGATCAACACAATTTATCCACAGTATTGTTAACATCTAAAAGTTCCTGAATATTATTGATTGTATCATTAAACCGCTGTTAAAATCAAAGGCGAATAGTCAAATATTTAATGAAAAGTCCTCAGAGGAAAAAATAGGTCTAATATTTATTAGTGTTTAATTAACCTACATCCCATTTAAAACAAAGGCATTCTTCACAAAAACAATATAATCACTTAATAATAACTGATTATGGATCAGACAATATTCTAATGATTCCCTTACTATAAATAACTCATAATCTCCTGGAAATGAACATCATGCTTGGTAAAGAGGAAGAACAGCGAAAATGAGGTCGATCCTTGATGAAATGGGTGGACACTCGCTTCAACAATTCCCTTAAACAAAACAACGATTGTGAGGAGGGGGCAAGGCCCAGAATTCTTTCCTTCCGTTATACCTGGGGGCACCACATGTTGAAACCAACTTCAGAGCAGCTAACATCGACGATCATCAAACCCTCTTAATTCTCACACCACCTTATAAATTATTATGCACGCTACAGTTAAGAAAACTGAAGCAGAGAAAAAAGTAATAGTGGTAGAGTCAAGATTTAAGCCCAATTAACTCCCAAAGCATATCTGTTTACCCTAAGTTTGCTATTATACAACAAGACAAACCACTGCAAATCTAGCTAGACCAGAGCATGCACACTGGTACAGATACGAGCTTCTGACACAAAATCCAGGACAGATAAACCCCTCGGGACCAATAATGAGAGTAGTGACATCCTGAGGGTAGGGGGAAGGTAGGGGGAGAAGGAGGAAAAAGGAGGAACCAATCGCTTCTTACAAGGCACAAAAATAGGTTTAAGAGTCACACAAGTATGGGTGTGAGTCCTAGACGCAGCACTTACTACCAGTAACCTTGCGGACGTGATTTCACCTTCATCTTCTTAGCACCATCATTGTAATTTGCCAGATGAAACTGTTTCCCAGCAGTGGTGACACTACTGAGAATGAGATAAGAGACGGAAAATACTTCACACAGGGTTAGCCAAGCAAAGTGATCACAAATGATCGACACTATTGATGCTGTCAATAAAAAGAAAGCAGAATTATTCACTTCCTACTCGATGTAGCTTTCTCCCAAGGAAAATTATTTTCACACTTGAAACAAAATAGGACAAACAGATAAACAAAACAGATGAGTTAGTAAGAACAAACCAAACAACTCTAAATGATTTCAAGTCACCTAGTTTAGGTCCAGTAGATTCCTAGATGCGTAACACTCAGGCTGGTGATGAACTCACTGAACCACTGGTGAAGTACAAGTACATGAGAAATGCTAGGAGCCACACGAGCTTATTGTGCATCTTTGTGGAAATCTGTGATGGGTCCTGTTTGTGTAAAATGCACTGGAGAGCCAGGACAGGCACAATTTCACAAAGAGGTCAGGCCAAAAGGACTGTATTGAAAGGGAACAACTGATACACAAAGATGAAAAAAATCAGATTTTTACATGAACATTTTTGAAGCCTCTTGTATTTAAAAATGAGTTATCACAATTTCTTAAAATCGCCAATTAAAAAAAAAAACTGCCTTGACTTTTACAGGAAATGTAACCCAATAGCTGAGCCGAGCTGGCTTGATAGGTCTACCCAAAAAGTCAATGCAACTTTTTAAAGCATCAAGAGAAGTACAGAGCTCCAAACAAAAGAAGTAGTCACCATCATCCTCTTCTCACTCTTTGCAGCATCCTTGAATTCTTGGGTTCTGTTCTAAACCAAAATCAGAGAGAAATTTTACCACTAAAAGTACTCAACTAAGATGGGAGAAAGCACAGTAGTTTACTTGCTATAAAAGAATCGATATGAGTAAGTATATACGTAAAGGGGGTCATTAGTAAAGAAAACTGAAATATTTGTGATGAGGAGCAGTCAGTAAATTCAAGTCTTCTCCTAGGCTAGGAATAGGTCAAAGATCATTCCTCCGGTTATCAGGACTGGAGGTTTAGTCTACACCTGTGGGAGGAGACAGTGAGGAAGAGCTTGACCTCAGCCAAGAGCCACTGGAGCTGAAGCTGTCATGAATGTATCTCACAGAATGTAGACGAGCATGTCAAGAAGAGTCCATACAATGAGCATTAAGGAGTGAGGATCAGACAAGTTGAGGGACAACACATAAAGAATGTCACAAGAAAGCAAAGAGTCATTAAGAAAGTGGGGGGGAGGGGGGAGACCAAGGTGGATGTCAGAAGATCTCTGTAATTTACTCTTTCAAGAAAAACTACAGTGATTGAATGAAATGAAATAAGAGCGGAAAAACAAATTTCCAAATGCAACCCCAGACAACAAAATAAGGCATTTTAATTACTATATATGCAAAGACTTGGAGTTAAAAAGCAAAAGAACATGATCAGCTTAACTCAGATGAAAGAACAACAACAAAATTCAAGACTCCAGCTGCAATACCTAAGGATTCAATAGGCAAAAAACAAAACTCTAGGAATTGAAGGAGCTCGAATTAAAGTTTCAGCAAACTGCTGCAGTCCTGGAAGCATGCCACCACTTTGGAAGGCAGAAATCTAGCCAGCTGCCAGGAAGAGATCCACTCCAAAGAAAGGTAAAACAACAAAATACAAAAGTAACTGAACAATGTCATTAATATCACATCAAGTAACATTTTGCAAGAAGTGTGTGTGTGTGTGTGTGTACGCATGTATAAGCCGAGTTTCCCAGCACATATTTTATACAGTTTTTGTGGTTAAAATTAAGTGCCTCTGCTAATATTCGGGTCGGCTTATACTCGAGTATATATGGTAATTCAAAATGTTGCAATACATAAAACAACTGTTAGAAAATTTAAACCAGATTCAGAAGAAGATATGAAATTAGATACTGTTGCTAATATCAAATGAGTCTTGGCTGAAGATACACAATACTTGAAAAAGTTGTTTACTTGTGCTTTGTGGACTATGCAAAGGGAATGAGTGAGTGGATCATAATAAAGATGGATAGACTGAGAACGATGGGAACACATCACTGTGGTAATGCAGAACCTGAGCATAGGCCAACAGGCAGTCATTCAAACGCAATAAGGGCATACTGCATGGTTTAAAATCAAGTTGTATATCACCATTGTATGCTTTCACAGTAAGTGGTCTGTATACTGATCTGTATGTTGAAAAGCAAGTAATTTACTTTAAGATTAAGATGCCTCTTACCCAAACCATGGTATTTTTCAGTAGCCATATATGCATGGGAAAGTTGGACAATGATATATTGATACATGGTGTTGGTAAAGAACATTACAAGAAAGAACTATGTCTTGAAAGTGATACAGGTAAGAAGCTCCTTAGAACCATGAATGGGAGGGTGTATCTCAGGTACTTTGGACATGCTATCAGAAGCAATCAGTCCCTGGTGCAAGACACATGTGAGAAAACAGAGGATCAGAAAAGGAGCACCTTCAATAAAGATGGACTGACCCAGTGACTACAGCAACTGGCTCAAATGGAACTGTGATGTTGGCACAGAGCAGAGGAGCACAGTATGTGTCTGTTTTACACAAGCTGCTGAGTCAGAACAAACAAGGCAGCATCTAAGAACACGAGTGCAGGATACTGTACCTTACTCACTACCACATTCTTGTAACCCGACACATATGGTCCTGCCACAGAAGATATTCACAATACATCTATCTGAGTGGTGAACCTTTACTTCTCTCTCACAGTCCATCGTGTTATGAGGAGATCAGAGATCTATCAAGTGCCGTACATGCAACTCTCACGGCCATTAAGTCAATGTTTACTCACAGCAACCCCCTAGGGCAGTGGTTCTCAACCTTCCTCATGCTGCAACCCTTTCATACAGTTCCTCATGTGGTGGTAAGCCCCCGCCCCCCACAACCATGTAGTTATTTTCCTTGCTACTTCATCACTGTAATTTTGCTACTGTTATGAATCAGGAAACCCCTGTGAAAGGGTCATCTGACCCCCAAGTTGAGAACAGCTGCCCTATGGGTTTCCGGGACTGTAACTGTTTTCAGCAGTCTGTCACCCGAGCTGCTGCTGGTTTTCAACTGCTAACCAGGCAGATCACAGCCCAACACATAACCACTGCATCACCAGGATTCATTAAATCCTCACAACCACCACATAAAGTAACCAACACCAGCTTCTCCATTTAATAATTTTACAGATCAGAAAACAGAGGTGGCCTCACACTTAAGGGAAATCTAACTTCTGACTCCAAGACATTGTAACTACTTCGCCATGTCTGGGACGTGTCCTTGTTGCTGGGTACCATCCAGTCGGTTCAGAGTCATGGTGGCCCTACCCTATGCACAACAGAACGAAACGTCCCCCAGTTCTGCACCATCACAACGGACGGGTCTTACATTTGAGCCCACTGCTGCGGCCCCGGTGCCAATACGTCTTGTCAAGTGTCTTTTTTGTTGTCCCTCCTCTTTGTCAAGCATGATGTCCTTCTCCAGGGACTGGTCTCTCCCGATAACATGTCCAATGTGTGGGAGATAAAGTCATCCTTGTCTCTAAAGAGCAGGTTGGCTGTACTTCTTCCAAGGCGGATCTGTTTGTTCTTTCGGCAGTTCATGGTACTTTGAATATTCTTCACCAACACCATAGTTCCAAAACATCCGTTTTCCTTTGGTCTTCCTTATCCAATGTCCACCTTTCACAGGCATATAAGGCAGTTGAAAATACCATGACTTGGGTCAGGCGCACCTTAGTGCTCAAAGTAGCATCCTTGCTTTTTAACACTTTTAAGAGGCCTTGTGCAGCGCAGTTCCCTATCTCTCGACTGCACTCCCAAGAGCACTGACTGTGGACTTCCGGTCTTTAGGCTGAAAAGGCCTTCCTGGAGAACGTCCTGTTACAGGGGTCATAGAGGCAGCGCTTCCTTCGTGGTGTGTGCAACAATTCAAGGAGGGCTACTAATGACGGTGGTCAGACTTGAGTCCCGGTCTCTGGAAATAGTTGCAAGAATGCAATCCAGCTGTCAATTGTTAATGACCCCATTCTCACAAGCCACAAGGAAATGCTACCCTACCAAACTTGTTCAGTCATGCTCACTAGCCCAGTTTTCTCTCCAGCCAACTGTATGCCTGTCCATAAAACAGTGCTGATATTTGTTTATTTACTCCTATTTACTGATGTCCTGCTCTCTGTTCTTTCTCTTTAAAACTGATATAAGGAAAGCACACCCCATAGTACTTTTGTGCCCAAAATGACCCCGCCCACTCAGAAGCCCTATAACATTTACTCTCAGCTTACCAAAATGGCATGGAAGCTCTTCACCCTGACTCTCTATCAGAACCACCCGGGAACAGTAAAAAATGCTGAGGTCAGAAGCTAACTTTGAAATCTTGAGGTAATTAATCCAGGCTGGATTCCTGCCTGTGTCCTGTTTTGTTTGCTTCAGTGAGTTTTTACTGTTAGGTTCTCCAGGTGATTCAAATAAACCACTTCAAAAGAAAAAAAAATAAAACTACTTCATAGTAAGGCTTTAGGAACATGCAAAGTAAGTCAAAAAAGTCTACCTACAAAATTACAGAAACATTTATCAAACCTGAAGTATTGTTTCTCCACATATTCTCCATCTAGGTCTCCTGAAAAAGATGTTTCCCTCTCAGTCTAACCATTCTCTGAAGAGCCCGGGTAGCGCACGGGATAAGCATTAGACTGCCAAGTGTAAGGTCAGTGGTTCAAACATACCGGCAGTTGCTCAAGAGCTAGATGCTTTCTGCTCCCATAAGGAAACCGTTCCCTGAAGAATTCTGTGCTCTTCAGTTTATACCAATATTAAAATAGTAATTTGGGCATCCTCAAGAGACTCAAATCCCGTTCTTTGAATTCGGGGAATAGAGTGAAGGAGCAGGTAAGATCAGAGCTGTACGTATGGTGAGTGGGTTAAGGCTTCCCAACCAAAGTTTTATCAAGCAGCTCTTGTGACCCTCAAAGAATGAGCAGGTGCTTTGCCATAATGGAAAACGATTCTTTGGAACCACTGCCCTGACCTTTCCTCACCAATCTTCCTAACAAGTCCCTGTGATCATCCTGTGTTCTTTAAGACGGTCTATCAAGATCACAACCCCCTTGGGATCCCAAATGCTGTCACCAAGATCGGAGCAAAATAGTCAGTCTTGAATTTAGCTGTTTTGAAAGGGCGTTTTTTTTTTCTTTTTATGAAGGCAACCTAACAAGATTAAGACAAGAGTATTACTGAGACTACGTGTCTGCAGCCAACCACTGATCGCAGAGTTGTTTAAGTGTGCATTGTTTGGAAGAAATCTATTCATGCATGGCCTAAAACCCTGAGTTAGTTAATTGTGCCAACCTGGCCGATAAACATGTGGGGCAAGGCTCACTTCCTGCAAGACATCCCCGAGGAGAAACCACATGGACCTTCCCTGATGCAGCTCTGGGTGCTGGAGCAGCTGTGTGAAGAACCCTGCCAGCGCTGAGATGTTTACACGTTCACTGACTCAGCTTTCCTCCTGCAGTCGGCATCGTTGCATGTGTTTTGTGAGATGGAGGAGGACTTTGTGGATTGTTGTTGGACATGTGGGTTAATGTTGAACTTGGCTTGGGCAGCACTGGGTTGGGATGTTTTCTTGATGTGCACTTACCCTTTATATAAAGCTCTCTCTTAACATGAGCTTCAGTGGAATGGTGTCTCTAACTGCCCAGACTATGTGCTTAGCCTCGTACAATTCAGCTCAACTGTGGCTTTGCGTCCCTGTCACTCCTCAGGTGGTCGGAATCAACATGGTGGTTTACACCAGCACAAGGTTCCTGACTTTTGTTTTAAAAGTGAGCTATTTATGAAGGGATCAGTAAACATCTATAGCAATGGGGTTGATTTCAACACGTAGCGACCTCATAAATATCACCCCAACACAAAGGAGTGAGCACAAAGGGGTCCTGGTGCTGCACTGCCGAGCATTTGGCTGCTAACTTGAAGCCACCACTGGCTTCCCGAAATGAGACCTGAAACTCCCCATAATGAGCACCCACAAAGGAGTGCTTACCCTGACATCAAAGGGTCAGAATCAAAGAAGAAAGACCAGGTGTTCTGCTCCATACAGGACAGGCTCGGGAACGCACAGAACAGAGGCAGTTCTATCCTGTCCAATAGGATCACCGAGTCAGCAAGGACTAGATCAAAGTGAAATGAGTCCGCATTGGCGGAGGGTGCATGAGGACACCTGGGCCTTCCTTAGAGAAAGCAAGGGATGACAACACTAGCAATTCCATTACAGAACTTGACCCCATGGCTTTGAGTGAGAATCAAATCCACAGCCGTGGGTCTCCACTTCACAAATGGTGTCACATGCTAAATGCACACTTCCCTTATTTTGCCACTGTACGCATTATTCTCGGAGTCAGTCAGTTGGTTCTAGATGTAGCTCCCAGATTTCTGAGGTTTGCATGTTCTAAAGTTGGGCACATCTTAACTTAGCAAGAAACCTCAATTTGCAAGATCCTGAACATATGGACTGTGTGCAGAAATTTTCCTAATGGACCCATTTTCCCTATTATTGTTAACTGTTCCACGTAGACCATTTGAAAGAACTATTTCTCTTATCTATTTATGAGTTGAGTCTAATCTCTCATAAGTGACACAGTTAACACAACTCAGCTGCTAACAAAAAGGCTGGAAAGTTGGGTTTACCAAGAGGTGCCTGCCTCACTGAAAGGTCTGGTGCTGTGCACTGAGTACACACGGTTCAAGCTGACCCCACGGCATCACCCGGAGTCAGTGATCTACCACATGGTCCTACCACCAAAGATCATCAGAATGTATTGGAATGAGTGGTGGACATTATCTCCATGGGTCAGAGTGAATTTGATGGCAACCAGTAAACAAACTTCTCATACTTCTTCTAAGGTGTGTCTGGCTTTAAAGAAAGGAAAAAATGTAACTTTGACCAAAGCTAAAAAACCTAAAAGCAACAGAGGTTTTAACTTTTACAATAAGTATCCCATAAGATGGGATAAAATATAAAACACAACGTAGAGGATCTCAACAAATGAAACCCATGAGAAAGAAGTAAGCCTGATGGGTACCATGAACCGTCCACCCTGCTTACAAAGGAAGGTGCGGCAGAATGCTTCAGACCTCCCCATCAAAATCATGTCAAACACGTTCAACTCTGCACCAAGCCAAACTCTGCCTCGGAGTCAATTCTGACTCAGCAACCCCACGGGGCAGGGTAGAACTGCCGCTGGGAGTTTCAGAGGCTGCAGCTCTTTACTGGAGTGAAAAGCCCCAAGGCTCCCACGGAGCAACTGGTGGTTTAAAACCGCTCACCTCACAGACAGCAGCCAAATGCGTACTGACCAAGAAAGTTTACATAGAGAGCATCGTTTGAATGAGCTAAGATAATGCTCTGTGAAATAAGCACCTCTGCAAAGCCCAGTTATTGTAACAAGAACTGTAAGCTCGGCACAGAATTGCCAAGTTTCTGTTCCACTGAACTTCTTCCATTAATACATTAATCCAGAAATTTGCCAAGTGGTTGCTATAAGCAACTGGTGGGTATGACAAACTGATGTTGCACTTAGCAGTCCAATACTTAACTAACAACAAAACCAGAGCGTCTGGGGGGGGGGGGACCATTAAATAAGGAACAAATTAAGGAAGGGGGTCTTAAAAATACACAGGGCACAAACAAATATAACTACTTAATTTATCGCTAGTAACATAACAGAATGATTTAGACATATATTTCAAGTATGTTAGTAAAGTATGGGTTTAGTGAACTGAAAGGAGAAACGGGAAAAACCCACATAAACCCTATAGCCTAAGCTTCTGCTTACTGTAAATTCTAATCTCTCATTGATGTGGTTACTCCTCAACCCTAGTCACACATATCACTACGCACACATAAATGAATTACAATAGCATGTATATACACACACAGTATTAAGTCAAAGAGGTAACCTCTCACCACTCCTTTTAACACTATTGGAGAGCTGAACTAACACTATTAGTTGAAAGAAATCAAGATTGGGAAAGAAACGGAAAAGAAAAAAAATACATGCCTCTGTGTGCGTAAGGCAGGATCATCTAAGTTTTAAAAACCCCAAGGAATCAACAACAGCAAAATACATACAAGGGGGTACCCAAAATAAAACAGAACGGCACTGGGCAAAGCAGAGCTTTCATAGTATGCATTCTTCCCACTAGGCGAGCATCTAACATCTCTTTCTGAGTTAGTATATTCGGTGGCATTGCCTGGGAAGGTTCTCTCTGGTCACAGTAAATTTTTTTCTTAGAAGCAGTTTCTCTCGAACCTCGCTTGGGTCGATTTAAGAGAGCAGCATGGGGCTGTGAAATGTTTCCTGCTTGGGAAAAATGCTGCAGAACTGTTGTGATGTTGAACATAGCTTACAAGGACAGCGCTATAGAAAAACTCAAGTGTAAGAGAGGTTTTCTCATTTCAAAAAAGGTGACGTGTCAGTTGATGACAAACCGCGTTCTGGATGTCTGTCAACTTCCTAAATGGACAAAAATGTCAACTCACACACAGTCCATTTGGAGTTCATTCAGCCAGGTCTGTCAATTAAGCTATTTAGAAATTCTGAAAAGATTGCATAACTGTGTGTGACAAAAAAGGCCTGGCTGTGGCAGATGGGGGACATGTTTTACCACCACAATACACCTGCACATGCAGTCATCTCAGTGCACCAGTTTTTGGCAAAAATAGCATGCCTCTCTTGCTCCAAGAACCTGACCTCCATGCAACTTCTTTTGGTCCCGTGAATGAAGAGGGACATGAAAGGATAGCAATGTGACGAAGTAAAAGAAATGAAGAAAAAAAAAGAGGGAGGTGTTGTCGGTCATCCAAACAGATGAGTTTGGGAAATGTTTCCAAGAATGGAATCACAGGTTTGACAAATGTATTAAGTGTAATGGAGAGTATTTTGAAGGTGACAAGATTGTTTTGTAAATAAAATTAAACACATGGCTTTGAAAAAAATTCCATTGGCGCCCCTCATACATACACACTCCTGGATCTTAATAAGTGGTTGCAGGACACAAGGCTAATATACAAAAGTCGCTTGCATTCTTCTATGTCAGCAATGAAAAACTAGGTTATGATATTTAAAACAACACTATTTACATTAGCACCAAAAATAAAAAAGTATTTAGATGTAATTTTAACAAAATGTGTATGGGGTCTATGAGAAAAACTATAATTCTGATCAAGGAAAGCTCTGAACTTTCTGTTCTGCTTTTTCAAACCTAAAAGAATAAAAAGTGAAGGTGGCTAAATTGTTAAATTCTTTTGCTTTTGTTTTTTCAAAATATTGTGTGTGTGTGTGTGTGTGTGTAAAATCTTCCTTTGACCAACCTTTATCCTTGCTAACAATGAAAGATGAGGTCCACTCCACAAACATTTCTCAGAAGTCTGGAACAGGAAGGAACAAGCCCAGGCTGCAGCCATTGCTGGCCAGTTGGAGAAGACGTTAGGCAGCATGAATGGTTCCTAACTGGCTTTATGCCAGTTTTGTAGATTCTGGGAGGTAAGATCCACAGCCTGAATTCCTCCCATCAATCACTGTCAGAGAACAACTATTACCTTAAAAGAATTTTATTGTCAAAGTAAGTGCAATGCCACAAAATCTCTCCCTTAGCATATTATGTAAAATCAATATCTAGACTTTCATTTAATTCTGGCTTCATTTACTGACTGATCTGTGAACTTGGCAGTTTCCATATTTGTTTAAGGCTGGATCATTTTTCTAACATTGAACAAAGAAGGTAGCTATTGCCAAAATGTAAATTCAAAAACCAGAAAGCTGCATTAGTCTCTAACACATTTTATGACTCAAGTGGGATAGGGATTTCATTTCATAACCAACTGAGTCAAATAATATGCGAGTTAAATTGTGAAAGAAGAAATTTAAATATATGCAATCTCAACCTTACCAAAAAAAAAAAAAACACAAACCAAGGAGTGGAAAGAGCAAATAAATCAACAAATAATCAACAGGGTGGCAGGACCTACAGTTCACAAAACACTCCACCTCCAGGCAGTTTTTGAAAGTAGGAAACAGCCAAGTTTTAAGCACAGGCAGCAGTTTCTGATTTACAAATGAGTTCTGTTCCTAAGTCCGTCCTAACTCAGATGTGTATTTGAGTCAGTGACTTAGGAACTAACTGTTCACATCTTAGGTCGGTTAACATGGGCGTAGCTTTCTATGCATAGACACATTTTCAGAAACATTTAAAAAAAAAACCCAACCAACATAATAATCATTATTTTGATGCATGTCACAAAGCAGTGCCCATTTCCTATGATGAACCATTGTAGGTACCTCACATTGTTAGGAGTTGGTTCATAACGATGGACTGCTCACAGTCCGACAAGGAATGCCTGTATCTTCAATAGAAAAATGACATTTTGCTCCTAACACATAGGTTTAGTTTCCAAGACTCCAATGCACTTAATGTCATCTCAATGACATCTCAGTTGAAAGAACCTATTCCACTATTATTCTATTGAACCTAACTCTCATTGATGGTCCATATTTCTTATTCGTGTTAAATCTACTGGTAATTTTTGGGAAGGGAAGAAGGTATTACAACCTCTGGTATTCAAAAAAGTGGTCTGACCATAAAAATGAAGTTTAGTAAAAAAGAACAATGATTTAAATATTTCTAAGTACTTAAAAAATGTAAAGCACTGCTTGGGGAAATAAATATGCTTGTTTCTGTGGGACAAATAGCAAACAACGTCAGTTTTACAGTCTACTTTACTTCTGCCATACACCAAGTTCACTCAGTGTAAAACCAAAAAGAACTGTCTACCAATTAATTGATGGTCATACTACCCAATGTCGCATCTATTCATAATCAAAGTTAGTCAGGATGCTTAACTTAAAAGGTGTACACTTTAGCAACTTAATATATATCCCCAACCAAGAACTTGCAAAAATTCCCACATTTTAGCAAGATGGCAATTCTTCTAAAGTAAAATAATAAAAAGGCAAAAACAGAATTTCCTAATTAATACAGAGAAAAAAATTCTAAAATCCATATAGTTTCCTAACATTTCAAGTTTGTTCTATTCAGTAGCATTAGAAAGCTTTTACATGGTCATGTGGAACTTGTACATAGACCAAGAGGCAGCCATTCAAAGGGAAGACGGCATGGACTGCAATCAGGAACGGTATGGGCCAGAGTTGTCCCTTTTCACCACTCTTACTCAGTCTGCGTGCTGACGAACTCATCAGAGAATCATCTGGGCAACATAAAGAAGGCTGCATCAGGACGGGAGAAAGGCTTATGAACAACCTGCAATATGCAGATGACACAACTGCCAATGAAAATCGAAGGCTGATATGACAAAATAATAATTTATAAATTATCATGGGTTCATGAGGGAGGGGGGAGCAGGGAAGGAGGGGAAAAATGAAGAGCTGATGCCAGAGGCTTAAGTGGAGAGCAAATGTTTTGCGAATGATGGGGGCAATGAATGTACAAATGTGCTTTACACAATTGATGTATGGATTGTGATGAGTTGTATGAGCCCCTAATAAAATGATTTTTTAAAAAGGAAAAAAAAGTCAAAGGCTGAAGCCTTCCGTATGAATTGCAAATCAAAGTAAAAATAAATCCTAATGACCATATATGTAGTACCTTAATGTTCCCCTTGCAGCGACATGACAGCTGTGGGGTAGGGATTTGAACTTGGAAGAACTGATCCAGGAAGCTTCTCCCTGGCACCAACTCCCATGCCTCAGGTAAAGAGAGAGCAGTGGAATGGGAGATTCCGCGGACTGTGTGGAGCAACCACTCCTGGGTTCTGGTGAACAGTGGAACTGCATTTGCGCAGACGTCTCATAGCTCCAGTGTCTAGAGAGGTGTGTCATTTGAAAGACCGATGTTACAAGTGCGATCGCCTAGTGCCCTAGTGGGATGATTTACAAGGTTTTACTTTACTGTTCCCATTGGGGTTTTGATTTCCTGTCTTTCCTTTGCTTGTTTTTATTTGTCTTTTGTTGTCTGCTAGTTGGTTTGTTGTTGTCGTTTGGGTAGCTGGTCTTAGGGGGTTCTGGTCATACATAGCCCAGGGACAAGCAGATGGATTCTGGGCCCCCACTGAATTCTAGCCTCAATCCAAAAACAGTTAGTTCTGATCACGTGGCCCTGCCTGATACTCACCTGCATGAAATGATCACTGAAGATAAGAGTGCTATAGCAAAGTGTGGTGAAGAAAACAGAAGGTGCCCGGCTATCAACAGGTATAGTATCTGGGGATTTAAAGGCTTATATGCAAACAAAGAGCCATCTGAGGAAGGAGTCAACTAAACCCATTTGGAGGAAGCACACCAGCTGTGTGATCCAAAGATGACAAAAATAAAATTCAAATATGACCCAAAAAAGCATCACTGCTAAAACTGTAAACACCCAATATGTTGAAGGCTGTGGAGGACAGAGGGAGCCCAAAACCCATCTGCAGAGAATCTAGTCAGATTACGCCGATGACAGATCCCCTAGAGCAGTGGTTCTCAACCTTCCTAATGCTGCAACCCTTGAATACAGTTCCTCATGTGGTGGCGACCCCTCCAACCATAAAATTAATTTTGTTGCTACTCCGAACTATAATTTTACTACTGTTATGAATCGAGTGATGCCTGTGAAAGGGTTGTTCTACAGCCCCCAAAGGGGTCGCAACCCACAGGTTGAGAACCGCTGCCCTATAGGCACAGGCCAAGGTCTGGGACAGCCTCATTGTCCAATATACATCATTGCCATCCTGATTATGCTGGATCAAACTTGACACTTGGTCAGATGACCTTCCTCTAGACCGAGAATGAATGTGTTGTAGGTGCAAGGATCTCTTGTTTATTCCTTAACAAACACTTCTTCCCTGGTTCTTAAATATTGACGGTGGTCCTTATCTTCCTTACTCGCTGTTTGTATCTTTACCTTTGTAGGACTGCTGTCTTATCCTAAGCCTTCATTTCACTTTTGTTCTTTACTGTTTCTGTTAGGGTTACCAGTCTGTGAAGCCCAGGAGGAAGGGGTGCATACAGATAACAGCTGGTGCAAGGGTTTTCAGGGGATCCAAGGAGTGCAGAGAGATGGGGAACATGAGGGGATTTCAGGAGTCAACAAGAAAGGTTTTAGGGAGATTAAATCTTGGAGAAAAAAAGAAAGATAATGTTCTGAAATTCATTGTGGTAATGATTGATGACTCTTCTTGACATGACTAAACTAATGAGTTGTGTGATATTTACACTAAGTGCCAATAAAACTTTTAAATTTTTTTGTTAATTAAAAAAAGAAAGCAAACAAATGTCCTCACAACTGGATCAATAAGCAACGTCATGACAGAGAAAAGACTGAAGATGTCAAAAGTTTCATTTTTCTTGGATCGACAAGCAATGCTCATAGACTTAGCAGTCAAGAAAGCAAATGACATATTGCATTAGGCAAATCTGATGCACAAGACATCTTTAAAGTGTTAAAAAAGCAAAAGTTTCACTTTGAGGACTAAGGTGTGCCTGACTCGAGTATTTAACTGCCTCATAAATATGTGATAGTTGGACAATAAGTAAGAAAGACTGAAGAGAAAATTGATGCATTTGAATCAACGAGTTGGCGCAGATTCCTCTATGGATCACAGATGCCAGAACGGTCTGTTGGAACTGACTAAGCACTGACAACAACCACATGTGATTTTCTGGTGTTTCGATTAGTTTCTTTCGGCTTTCTTAAAAGAAGCCAGTACTTGCTAAAATACAACTCGAAGCAAAAATAAAAGAAGAACACCTAAGAGTTGGAATCAACTCAATGACGGTGAGCTTATGTTTGGGGGGGTTTCTTTTGGCTTCCAAGAAGACAGGCTAGTGAGAATCGGACCCCACAATTTGTATTGATGTTCAGATCCAAAGGATTAAAAACAAAAACTGTTTCAACGAAGCCAATACAGAGCTGCCACTATTTTTTTGAATGAATGAATACGTTTTTTCAGTCATGCTTAAATTTGCCACCGCCTTGAGCAAAAATAGCACCTACTTCTCTGGTGTATATATAAGGGGGCTTCAAAAACCTCATGAAAATTCCATTTTCTTTTCATTCTATTTTTACATACATTTTTGAAGCCTTCTTGGGTAAGTTTAATCAAATTGCTTGTCATCAAACAGATGAGTTTATAGAATACACTGCAGTTTGTTATTAAACCTAATCTTTATAGGACATATCCAGTTGATGGAAGATCTTCTACACATAGCAGTTTACCAGAAAAAAATAATCCTATCTTCTCTTTCACTATATTTTCCCATGCATTGCCAAATGAATACGCTGGGTACAATTTAAATATTTACAAAAACAAAACTGTGAATTAATTGGGAAAATAAATGCAAACATTTTCGTGTAAATGCTAAAATTGGAAGCTTTACTATAAAGAAATATGCAAAGTAGACCTGGTAAAATAAAGGTGAGAGAAGTTAATAGAAGAAATAAGATCTAGCAAAGACCTTCTTTATTTTTAAATAAGTGAATGTTTTGGAGACTTTTCCTGCAATATCTGAATTAAAGGGAGCCCTGCTGGCATAATGAGCTAAGTGTTGGCTGCTAATTTATAAGGTCAGCGGTTCAAACCCACCAGCCGCCTCTCAAGAGAAAGATGCTCTGTTCCCATTAAGGTCCACAGCCTGAGAATCCCTAGGGAGCAGATCCCCCTTGTCCTGTAACAAAGTATTTCCACCAAGCGGCAGCACCTCCTTCTAACACCGGCTACTCTCGCCTTCCCTTAACGTTTTTCAGCTTTGGTCCTCCCTGAGCAGAAAGTTTGCTTGACTTTAAGTTTCCAGTCAGAGGTATAGAAGCAAAACCAACAGAGATGCCTCTGATGCTAGTCACTGTACTGTCTGTGCTGTGACTCATTAGTCGTCTTTAGTTACAGCATGGAAACTGATGGCATGGTCTGCCACTGCAGGCTTCCTCCGCAGCAGCATCTTGGCCTTTCCCAAGACCAGAAAGCCATTTCTAAACTGCTCATTTGTTTGTCCCCACAATCTCTTTGTACAGCATTAAGGATTTCATCATTCCCAACCTTCCATGTAAATTTGTTGTTGGTACTTGCTTCAATTTTAGCAGAATTCATGTTGCTCTGATAAGGGCACTTTCCAAACTGATGTCCTAGTCTTAATGCCAAAAACTAGGTCCTGTTCAGAGGTGTTAGAAGAAGTTAGTACATGTTTATTTTATTGCGAAACAAATTAGAAATCCAGGTATAATCTTTTCTTAACACATTCTATTCCATATTTTTTAAGACCCCTCACACAAAAATGTGTCAACCATTTTCTTCTGTTAAAGAAAGCTACACAACACTAGCTTGCCTAAGCAAACAATATAACTAAGCAATCTAAATGTCAGACTAGACATTTAATTCTTGGTTTGTGCTTGCTCTCATGCAAAAAACAATTCTAACAAAGTAAATTACCTACTTTTTCATCCACTCACTCACTCACTGCCATGAGTCAATGCGGACTCACAGCAAGATTATAAGACAGATTCACAGAAAGATTATGACAGGGTTAGAACTGCCCCACTGAATTTCTAAGACTATACTCTTCACAGGAGTAGAAAGCCCCATTGTTTGTTTGTTTTTTCATCCACAATGAAAAAAAACTCGAAATCAAATGGGAAGATGGAAATATTACTTTAAAACGGCACCTTCAGAGAAAGATCAGCTACAGTCACTGCATCGAAAATTCCAAGTCACAGAGCATTCACAGAAACAACATTTATATGGCTTAAGGCCTATTGGTCCAGCATGAGTCAATGACGTAAGTTCTTAAAAATACTAAGTCATCAAAACATGGTTAATACGTGTTCAAAATGCTGTGATTAGAGGGAAAGAGGACCAGACTTAAACCTGGTGCTCCAAGATGTGAATGCACCATACCGGCATGAAGCAGGGAACCAGTAGAGAAGTCTCAGGGGCCAGACCCAATCCCAACTACGTGGACAGGACCCCCCCCCCCCCCATCCCCGGAAGAATTTACTTCAGAGAACAGCACTGGAGCTATGGCTAAGGGAGAGGGACATGCCTGATCAGAGCACACAGGAGCAAATGAAGGGGGAGGAAGAGTGAGTGGAGCACATCCTGGCCCACCAAGCCTTGAGGACACTATTCCCACTGAGAGCAGCCAATCAACAGAGAGGACCATATGATCAGCCCCACGACATCCCCTACTGACCCATAGCCCTACGGGGAACAACACTGGAGAGGGAAGTGCACCCGATCTGACCCCACCACACCAAGGCAAAACACTAAGGAGGTTCAACAAAACAGCAAGGGGAGCAGAGCGGGAATACCAAAAATTCACTTTGGGGCCAAGGCCTGGGACCCTATCAGACTCAACAAGAAAACACTCCTAAAGGTCAACAAACAGACCTTGAACCATTTACAGGCTTTTCTTCTTTTTTTTTTTAGGCCATTATTTTGGTTTTGTCATTGTTTTCTTTTGTTGCCTTCTTTTGCTATGTCTTGTTTTGGTGCATGTTATTATTTCTGCAGGTCTACCTAGATAAGATAGGCGGGATAAACAATCTGGAGGAGAAAACAAGACCAATGGTTCTGGGGCCACATAGGAGGGGGAAGTAGGGGAAAGGAAGTAAGGGAACAACAAGTGATCCAAAATCGGTGGCAAAGAGGGTATAAGAGACCTGGTAGGGCTTGATCCACGGCAATGTAACCGAGAAAATACTGAAACCCAAATGAAGGCTGAGCATGATAGTGGGACAAAAGGAAAGGAAATAGAGGAAAGAACTAGGAGGCAAAGAGCATTTATAGAGGTCTAACTACAGGCATGTACATATGTAAATATATTTACATGTGAGGATGGAGAAATAGACCTATGTGCGTATATGTATGGGCCTCTATTCAAGTACTCCCTCAATGCAAGAATACTTTGTTCTAATAATCCAGCACTCTGAGATGCTCACCTTCCCAACATGATCACTGAAGACAAACCGGGTGCATAAGCAGATGTGAAGAAAGCTGACAGTGCCCGGCTATCAAAAGATATAGCGTTTGGGATCTTAAGGGCTTGAAGATAAACAAGCGGCCATCTAGCTCAGAAGCAACAAAGCCCACATGGAAGAAGCACACCAGCCTGTGATCATGAGGTGTTGATGGGATCAGGGATCAGGCATCAAAGAACAAAAAAATCATATCATTGTGAATGAGGGGGAGTGCGGAGTGGGGATCCAAAGCCCATCTGCAGGCAACTGGATATCCCTTTACAGAAGGGTCGCGGGGGGAGCCAGTCAGGGTGCAGTGTAGCAATGATGAAACATACAACTTTCCTCTAGTTCTTTAATACTTCCTACCCACCACTATAATGATCCCAATTCTCCCTTACAAATCCGGCTAGATCAGAGGATGTATACAGGTACAGATGGCAACTTGAAGGAATCCAGGTGAGATGAAAGACTGGGAAGGTGGAGGAAAGGTGGAGTAGAAAGGGGGAACCAATTGCAATGATCTACATATAACCCCAACCTTGGGTGACGGACAACAGAAAAGTGGGTGGAGGGAGACATCAGACAGTGTAAGACATAGCAAAATAATAATTTATAAATTACCAAGGGTTCGTGAAAGAAGGGGAGTGGGAGAGAGGGGAGAAAATGAGGAGCTGATACCAAGGGTTCAAGTAGAAAGCAAATGTTTTGAGAATGATGAGGGCAACAAATGTACAAATGTGCTTGACACAATGGATGGATGGATGGATGGATGGATGATAATCAGAGCTGTAAGAGGCCCCAATAAAATGAATTTTTAAATGCTGTGATTAAAGAGACACTAAATTATGGAATGTTATAAATGAAATTCAACAATAACATGTTTTGGTGCTCAAGCTGGTTTCCAAGTCATGTAAGTGACAAATTCAGACACAGGAAGCAAGTTTTTCCCCACTGACGTAATAGCCTTGAGACGAACGCCCAAGCCAAGTAACTGTTTCTTGTTTAAAACATTACAATGAAAAGGTCAAACTATGTCCTTCCAGGGACTAGATTTTCAAACAAGAGCTTCCGTTCTATAAATGTTGAGCAAGCTGTTATCTAGTCTCTGTAACTTCATACAACATCATTTTTAAAAGTATACAGCAATATATGTGACAGCATAGCATAAATCCTTAACACATAGGAAATATTCATCTCAGTTTACAAAGCACTTCCACCAGCACTTTCTCATTTGGCCCGAATAACCGTCCAGCTAAGTATAACACGAATAAGAGCTATCCCAAAAGCTGCTGTAAGCATGAGAAATAATCTAGTCAAGCAATCCTACAGCCTTATAAACAATAAGAGCAATTAACACACGTACTTCCCCCCCAAGTAAACTAGTAAACAAAAACACAATAATCAACTCACAAATACTTAAGTGTTTTTAATGTGCAAGGCATCTAAAACCAAAACTGTTGCCAGTGTTGACGAACAACAGGCAGTCGTACATGTTACAGAACAGAACTCCTGCTACAGAGGTTTTGGTTTTGTTTTTTAACACTTTTATTGACATGTAATTCATATATCTATCGTACAAATCAAAGTTTAAAAGTACTAAACGAATTTGAGCAGTCATCACAATCAATTTTAGAACTTTTTCTTCTTTAGTACTTGTTAGATCCTCATGTCCCCTGAACCTCACCTGCCATAACCCCAAGAAACGTAATAAAGTTAAACTCTCTATACATTTACCTATCCTGGATTTCATAGAAAGAAAATGATGCACACCAAAAAACCAACAATAACGAAACATTTTCTTAAAATCTCCAGTTGAAAAGATTAAATAACAAAAGCTAGAATGAATTCAAAACGTGTCAAAGGGGAGAGTGAATGTTGTTGGGGGAGGGTGATACTAGGGGTGAGGGACCTATTTTTTAAATGCACCATTTTCTGTCTTTCTCAGCTTTCCATTTGCTCCATTATTAAGTGCCATCAACTCGGCTCCGACCCATAGTGACCCTGTGCACAACAGAATGAAACAATGCCTGGTCCTGCACCATCCTCACAAATGTTCCCAAGCCTCAGTCCATTGATGTCATTCTATCTCATGGCGGGCCTTCCTCATTGTTGCCACCCCACTTTACCAAACATGAGGTCCTTTTCCAGGGACCGGTCTCTTCTGACAGTATGTCCAAAGTATGTAAAACAAAGTTTTGCCTCCTGCTTCTCACCTTACTTCTTGCAATACAGATAGATGGCTTGTCCATTCATTTAGCAGTCCGTGGTCCTTTCAATAGTCCTCACCGGCAATTCAAATACATCTATTCTATGCACTTAGTCTTCAAAGGACCATCCTTGATCGTCAATACTCTAAAGATTACTTGTACAGAGTTCCCTAATGCAATACATCTTTTTAACTCTTGACTGCTGCTTCCATGAGCAATGATTATGGATCCAAGTACAACAAAATCTTTGACTGAAAACTTCAATCTTTAATACATTTGTCATGATGTAGCCTACTGGTCCAGTGTGAGGACTTGCATTTTCTTTACATGGAGTTGTCATCTATACTGGAGGATGCAATCCTTTATCTTCATCAAATGCTTCAAGTCCTCCTTACTTTCATTGTGGGAAGCCGCAGCTCTCGCTGCCATTACAAGATGGCGCCGGGCAGTCAGGGCAGTGGCCCAGTTAAGTGGTAAACAACCACTTAGAGCATGCGCACTGCTTAGATGAAATAGTCATAACTCCACCCTGGAGTATGCTAATAAGGGTTCTGGCGAACGCACCAATCAATGCACAGCACGTCCCCATAGAGTGCATATAAGCAGCAGTAGTTTGGGGCTTCGGGGTCTTTTTCCGCATCTGCAAATCGAACCCGCATTAAACGCCTGTGGAAGAATCCTGTTGTGGCATGTCCTTCTTGCTGGCGAGACTGAGCGCGCGACACTTTCATCAAGCAAGATTGCATCATCTGCATATTGAAGACTGTTAATAAGCCTTTCTCCAATTCCGATGCCCCATTCTTCTTCATATAACCCAGTATCTCAATTATTTGCTCAGCACAAGAGACTTAATAAGTATGATGAGAAGATAACTCTGTTCCATACCTTTCCTGATTTTAAACCATGAAATAGTCCCTTGTTCTGTTCTCACAACTTTCTCTTTATCTGTATGTAAGTTCTGCAAAAGCATAATGAAATGTTCTGGAATTCCCATCATTCTCAAAATTATCCATAGTTTATGATCCACACATTCAAATGTCTTGGCCTAGTCAATGAAACACAAGTACACATCTTTCTGGTATTCTCTGCTTTCAGTCAAGATCCAGCTGATGTTAGCAAGGATAGTCCTTGTTTCAACCCTCTTCTGAAACCGGCCGGAACCTCTGGCAGCTCCCTCTCAAAGTTCAGCTGCAACCATTGTTGGATTATTTCCAGCAAAATTTTACTTGCACATGATCACTGATATTGTTCTATAATTTGTGGATTCTGTTGGATCACCTTTTTTTTTGGAATGGGTACAAATATGGATTTCTTTCAGTCAGTCGTTCTAGAAGCTGTCTTCCCAATTTCCTGGCATTAAAAAAAAAAAAAAGAGTACTCCCGTTTTTTCATCAGCTTGCTGAAATAATCCAATTGGTATTTCATCAATTCCTGGAACCTTGTTTTTGGAAAGGAGCCATAGTGGCATAGTGACTGTGTTATCCTGTGAGGTCAGCAGTTCGAAACTACCAGCCATTCCTCGGGAGAAAAATGGGGCTTTCTACTCCCATAAAGAGTTTGTCTCAGAAACTCAAAGGGTAGTTAGTTCCACCTAAACCTACAGGGTTGTTATGAGTCGCCACTGTCTCAATGGCAGTGAATGTGGTTTGGTTTTGGGGGGCTTTGGAGGGAGGAGTGGTGTGTTATTTTTAGCTAACATTTTCATTGCAGCTTCAACTTCTTCCTTCATTGCCTTGGTTCTTGCTCATATGCTACCTCCTGAAATTGTGGAATATGCACTAACGGGGGGTAGAGTGGCTGTGTGCTCACTCCGTCTTCTTTTGATGTTTCCTGCATCATTCAGTATTTTACACATGGAGTCTTGCAGGACTGAGAGTTGAGGCTTGGCTTTTTTCTTCAGTTCTCAGTTTAAGATAGGCTGAGCATGTTCTTGTTTTTCTCAAACTCTGGGTCTTTGCGCATTTCATTATAGTATGTTACTTTGTCTTCTCAACATGCCCTTTGAAGTTTTCTCTCAGGCTCTCTGACTTCATCCTTTCTTCCGTTTACCTCTAGTGCTGTATTCATTTATTGAAGCATCTCAATTGTTATTCTATCAATTTTTGGAGTCTTATTTTCTGCCAATGCCTTCAGTGAAGCCTGTGTTCCTTCCTTTAATACCATCGGTACTCAATCATGTACTAAAGTTTGTCATGTACTCACCCTAAGGAGTATGGTGAGCTGCCAACTGCAAGGTCTGCAGTCTGAAACCACCAGCAGCAACATGGGAGAAAAACAAGGCTTTCTACTCCTATAAAGAAGTACAGCCTCATTTACAGAGGTCTAAATACAGGCATGCACATATGTAAACATATTTTTACATGACGATTGGAAAATAGATCTACGTCCTTATATTTATATGTTAAGTATTAAGGTAACAGATGGGCATTGGGCCTCGAATCAAGTACTCCCTCAACACAAGAACACTTTGTCCTAATAATCCGGCATTCTGTGATGCTCAGCTTCCTAACACAATCGCTAAAGACAAAATGGATGCATAAGAAAATGTGGTGAAGAAAAGTGATGGTGCCTGGCTATCAAAAGACAGTGTCTAGGGTTTTAAAGGCTTGAAGGTAAACAAGCAACCATGTGGCTCAGAAGCAACAAAGCCCACATAGAAGAAGCACACTAGCCTGTGTGATCACAAGATGTCGATGGGATCAGGTATCAGGCATCAAAGATCCAGAACAAAAATCATACCAATGTGAATTGGGGGTGTGTGGGGAGGGGTGCAGAGTGGAGACCAAAAGCCTATCTGTAGACTGTTGGACATCCCCTTACAAAAGGGTCAGAAGGAAGAGACGGGCCATTCTGGGCGCAGTAGAGCAGCGATGAAACATACAACTTTCCTCAGTTCTTTAATGTTTCCTCCCCATTATCATGACCTCAATTCTACCTTACAAATCTGGATAGACCAGAACATATGCACTGCTACAGGTAAGAGCTTGCAACACAGGGAATCCAGGACCGATAAACCCTTCAGGACCAATAATGAGAACAGATATACCAAGAGGGGAAGGGGAAGGTGGGGTGAGAAAGGAGAAATTGATCACAAGAATCAACATATAATCCCCTCCCAGGTGGGACGAACAACAGAAAACTGGGTGAAGGGAGACAGCAGACGATGTAAGATATGAAAAATAATAATTTATCAATGGTTCATGAGGGGAAGGGAAAAAAATGAAGAGCTGATATCAAGGGCTAAAATAGAAAGAAAATGATGATGGCAATTTATGTATAAATGTGCTTGACCCATGGATATATGTGTGAATTGTGATAAGAGCTGTAAGAGCCCTCAATAAAAGTATTTAAATAAAAAAAACAACAGGAAACCCACAGAGGGAGTTCTACCTTGTCCTCTGGAGTCACTATGAGTCAACATCAACTCGACAGCAGTGAGATGAGCTATTTACCCAAAAGAACCTTGTACATGTTCAGTTATTATGAAGAAAAACTTCAGGTATCCTGGTGGCCCTGTGTGTTAGGGTAGAGCTGCTCCGTCACTTGTATAAAAGAGAAGGAAAGCAGCTGTTTAACTGTCCTCTAACAGTAGAATGTGAAGTTATTATATTCACAGAATACCACAAAGTACTAAAAATAAATGACCTGTTCACAGTACCCACTAATCTTAAAAAGGGATTTAGGGATACAATGCTATGAGGGTAAAAGGGAAAACATATTAACACAAATTTCAGAAAGTGGGGGAAGAAGATAAATGGAGAAGGCATTAGAAAGGTATTTCTTATGTTTTATTTCTCAAGTCGATTGGGGCTCAACTAGGTGTTTACTTTATCATTTATATTTTACATTAAAGGAACTTTTGCATGTATAGTTGATTTTTTTTTAAGTTATTTGCCAATGTTCTCAGGGGTCTTTTAGAAATCCTGATTCAACGAACTGGTGGTGCTGGGTTTGACAGTGAGTTCTGGGGGATGGGGATCAAAGACTAAATTACAGACTTTTTTTAACCATTCTGACTTCAAGAGAAAAGAAAAGGGGATCTAAGAATAAAACAGAGTTAGGGCAAGAGCAAAAAGAATAAGGTGAAGTTTAAGTTCATTAAGCTGAAGGAAAGTGAATAATAAAGACCCAGAAGAGCAGATAAAATGAGACCACAGGTAGGGAAGGAAAGATGCAAGAATACAAGAGTTGGGCTTGGCCGATGCCAAAGTGCCAAGAACAAACACAATTACATATCGGGCTGACTATGGCTTTCTGGCTCCTCCATGTCTAGACAAGGCGAAGAGTGGTCATGAGAATGAGGCTGTACAGCTTGCTCGCCAAAACACTCCCAGCACCTCAACCAATCCACCGCCATCAGTTCCGACTCATAGGGATCCGATAGGGAAGGGTAGAACTCCCCTTTGGGTTTCTGAAACTTTAATTCTTAAAGGGAGTAGAAAGCCTCATCTTTCTTCGACAGAGAAGCTGGTGGTTTTGAACTACTGACCATGCAGTGAGCAGTTCAATGCACAGCCACTACACCACCAGGGTTCCTTTTCAGCATCTAGCAAGACTAAATTTGCTACATGGTAGGCAATCAGTAAGTATTTATTAAAAAATAAATGAAAAACAAAACACATCTAGAGTATACCGATTCCAAATCGGTACAGAACACAAAAAAACTAAAGGGGAAGAGATAAGTACATAAATCACATCTTTAATTCCATAGACATCAACCAGAGAGAAATTACAAGCAGCACTTCATGAACAAAGGGAAGAGCTCATTCTGTGAAAAGCCCCACAGTGCAGGAATGTGTAGTTCCTACGAAGGGCAGAAAGAATCAAAATTAAAAGCAAGGACTCACTCTTGAACTGGAAACAAAGTGGGAAGTCCCTGAAGCCACCCAAGGAAGGAGTAAACAGATCCGAACTCTCACATGAAGTGAATGTTTGAAAGATGAACTGAGCAGTATTCACTAGGAAATGGGTGCCATGCTCAGCACTTTACGTACCTCATCTAATTCTCACAATCCTTAGAAACACTCTATCTTCATGCCCGTGTGGAAAAAGACAAAAGTGAGGCCTAGTAAGATGAAATCACTTGACTAACCAAGGTCATGATTAATGAGAAAGTAAGAATTGGTCTGTGTTGGAGAAAGAACAGTCAAAATGTCCTAGAAGAGAGGAGACTGTCTCACCTACTTCGCCCAAGTTGTCAGGGAGAACAATCCCTGGAAAGGGACAGCATGCTTAGCAAAGGGTCAGCCAAAAGGGGGACGACCCTCCACGAGACAGAACGACACAATAGCTGCCACGACTGGGATGCAAGGATGAGGCACAACCAGTGGTGTTCTGTTACACGTTGTGTTGCCGACCCAAGTCAACTGGATGGCACTATTTATCTCTTATGTGAATTTCCTCCCTCTTTAAAGGAGCCTTGGCAGTACAGGAATTAAGCACTCAGCTGCCAACTCAAAACAGCAGTTGGAACCCATCAGCTGCCCCACAACAAGAGATGTGGCTTCTGCTCCTGCAAAGATGTGCAGCCTTGGAAATCCCCTTACCCTGGCCTACACGGTCACTTGGACTCAGAACAGACTTGCAGGCAATGAGTTTGGGGTTTTTTGCTTTGTTTTTGGAAGAGTAACAACATGCTCAGTAGAGGGGACAGTAAAAAGGAGGATAGCTCTTAATGAAAGGAAATGACACCGTGGTGGCAGCAATGGGCTCAAGCACAGGAACAGCTGTGAGGACAACTGTAAGGATGGCGCTGGACTGAGCAGTGCTTCGTTCTGGTGGGTCAGAAGCAACTCTGTGGCACCTAACAACTATTGTACGCGAGGTCACTATGAATCAGAACCAACTCCACGGCTCCTCACTAGGACAATTACGAGTAAGCCAGACAAAGAGAACAGAGAGAGAGAAGGGTTTAAAGTTCTAAATTTAGTTTGAGTGTATCAAATCTGAGGGATCTACAGGACATTTATGTGCAGAAATTATGCAAGAGCGAGCCAATTCTGGATTTACTCCATGTACACCAACGTCTAGTTCATAAACACAGAGCAGTCATTTGCACAGGTATCCCCTGCACCTAGCACAAAATAGTGAATAAAAAATTGAGAAAAAGTCTCTTGGTCTTGCTGAAGCCCCACAATAACTTTAATCCACCAGCCTCGTACAACACCGAGGACAGAGTTAATGGTGTCCTGTTATCATTCATCTTGTCAAACAGTGCTCAATACTTAGTAAAAGGCCCTAAAATATTTGCTAATTACCTACCTCTAAATATTGGGCTGCTTAACTACAAGGTCAGGCATGCAAACCCACCAGTTGCTCCTGAGAAGGAGGAGGCTTTTTGCCCCTGTTAGGATTTACTGCATTGGCAACACTATGGGGTAATTCTACTCTATCCCATAGTGTCACAATAAATCAGGATCGACTCCACGGTAGTAAGAGTGGTTTGGGACCCAAAGTCACTGAAGACATTACATTTAGTAAGTAAACTAGATACTTACTTTCAGGTCCTCTTCCAACAGATTGTCAATCTCTAAAGATATGCTAGTCTTGAGCACACTGCTGCCTTCAGTGGGGCAGGCAAATTGTTAGTAGAATAGATATTTACAAAATACTGTGCTAATGACAATAAGTGGAGAAGTCAAGGATTTTCCAAACTACTTGCTACCTCTTTCAAACCCTGCTATCCATAGGCATTATGCTTATAATAATAATGACCTTCACACTAACAATTTACTATATATCATATAAATTGTCAGCAACTCCATAGCCTACCTACATCTCATCCCCATTAGACAGAGGAAGTGAGGCTTAGGAAATCTAGCTTGCCTAAGATCACAGAACTCGTAAGTGGCAGAACTCAGAAGACTGAAAGGCTCTTACTCATCCAGTTTACTAGCTTATACTTCCCATTTTAATTTACAAGTTCAACAGGTTAAAATATTGAAATTATGGATAGTTTCCACATTAACATTGTCATGTTGTATGCTACTCAGTGACTCTAAAAGACCAAGTAGAACTGCTCAGTAGGGTTTGCTAAGTTAAATTTTTTACAATCGCCCATCAAATAGGTCTTTTCTTCCACAGAATGGCTGGCTGCTCAGTTCCAACTGCCCACTTTCTGATGAGGAGCCAAGGGCCCATACTCCAGGGCTCCTTCACATACACATAGCTCCTTGCGATTAAATTATTTCAATAAATCATAGAAGACTACCTTATTACAAAAGTAGAAGACCTGTAGTAGCAGAAAATAAACTTTTTATCACAGGTGTGCAAAATCAAAGGAAATGATTTTTAAAGGGGGACAGGAAGGCTTTCAAAAAGGATGGCTAGAAGGTGGTACACAGCAGTTTACTTGGAAACAACAGAACAGTTCCCATCACTCTACACTTGCCTCCTCCGGGCCTAGACCATTCCCTTGGCACAGACGGCCTTAGGCGACCTAGTTCACAAACCTCAACCACTACAGACAGGTAAGGCAATTCTCTTTTTTGTTGCGATTATGTAGTTTTCAGGTAATGTGCTGAAAAGGTGGCTGTATACTAGTAAGTTGCATTAGTCAGATCCCACACAGAAGCAGTGAAAACCTTCCCACACCCTCCACTTTCCAAGGGCCCTAAGGCAGGGTCCTAGATCCTTCTCGACACTTCCCTCACCTACTAGTCTCCCAGAACTCTCCAGATGCAAACGAGTGTCTCCAAGACTGCCAAGCATCTGTTACAGAAGCCTCTAGCCTGGCTCCCTTTTCCCAACGCTCAGCTCCCGTCAGAAGGCAGAGCAGGATGCCGTGTCCACGGAACACAAAGTGAGGCTCAGGAGGAGAGAGCGAGGGGAACACTTTGGCCCAGGCTCCCCAAGCCCAGACAGCAGGCGGCACGAAAACGCGCGTGGCCGCGCTCCCCACGTGGGCACCAGGAAGCCGGACGCAACTCACCAGGCCATCGATCTGCACTTGTTTCACGGCCGAGTCTGCGGAGCCGCCTTTGCCCTTGCCCTTCCCTGCAGCGCCGGTCGCAGAGGTGGAGGTGGTGGTTGCTGGTCCAGTGCCTTCCTTGCGGGACGCCATCTTTCCAGCCGGACAGGAAGAAGAGAAACTAAACCACCGGAAGCGGAAGTACAACCCTCGCGTGACGTCATAAACAGGCCGGCGTTCCTGGCGCTTTGCTTGGAGGCGTGGCCGACACAGGGCCCCGCCTTTGTCCTTCCCCAGCGCGCTCCTCTGCCTCCTAGCTTTTGCGCATGCCTGTTCTTCTTACATCTCTAGCCAAAAATGTTTTCCACGTTCTGCGTTAATAAAATGATCAAGATAACACTGTAGCTCGCATCTGTGTAGCGTCTCTTACATAAGAATGCGTGCCCTTTTAATTTCCCGCATTACTCTCAATTGCAACCTTATAAATTCTGGGACATGTCACTAGCTCTCACTACAAGGGGTGGAAATGTAGATGTGATTTGCCCAGTGTCATTCAGTAAGCCAGTATTGCATCTTGTCTCCCATAATTTTAGACAGGAATCGTTTTAAGACAATTGATACATGAATTAATCCAAACATAGGAACTGTAATCGGAATTACCTGAACTAATGGTTCCTCCCTGCTAATCTAGAAATTTACATGAGTATAAAAACCAAACACATCACTATGTTGTGCAATTTTATATCATTATGTTGATGCAGATACAACATATTACTCCCTAAAAACCATGCTAATTTATGGCCCATTATAAATATAAAGTAAATTAAGAAATCAGCCATATGCCATAGAATTGAATTTAGGAAATTAATCTGAACACCCTGGTAGCGTAGTGATTATGCATTGGCCTGTGATTTGATAGGTCAGCAGTTCGAAACCAACAGCCAGTCCACAACAAAAAGATGGAGCTTTCTACTGTAAACAAAATCTCCGAAGCCCTATGGGCAATTCTACCCTACATCCACTGACTTGATGGCACTGGGGACATGAATATAAACATCCTGGCTACAAACACAGAGAAGGCATAGCACTTCCTTCACTTGAATTCCTGCCTGACTCACAGATTTGTTTATTTCCTCTCAATCATATTCCCCTCACAAATTTTTAAATACCAAAGTACAGTCTTTGAATATCTTCCTTCACTTATCTTTATTTCTGATTATGGTAATCTCATGCATTCTCAGGATTGTAAACATCATGTATATGCTCTGAGGACTCCCAAATTGTATCTCCTGCAGATTTACCATAAGCATCCTCAACTGCTTCCTCAACACCTCCACTGAATATCTAATCCCACTGCCCTCAAGTTGACACCAATTCATAATGACCCTAGTGAGTCGAGATATAGCTTTCTACTACCATAGTTACATTCTCTGATGAGGGCCACAAATGTGCTTGACACAATCAATGCATACATGTATGGATTGTGATCAGAGTTGTAGGAGCCCCCAATAAAATGATTTTTTAAAAGAGATACATTCTCAGAAGTTCACAGAGACAGTTCTACTACACCCTATAGGGTTGTTCTGAGTGGGAATCCACTCATGGCAGTGAGCTTAGAGTTTTCACTGTTACAGGATTAAGGTGGATGTATCCTTAGTAGATGTAACCTTACTAGAGGGCGTGACTTAAATAACTCTCCCTCCTTTTCCTTGGAGGCTTGGTCTGCTGAAAGACAAAACCACACCTCTATCAAAGCCATTCCTATATGTGAGAGAGCCACCTCAGAAGCAGGAACACGGGGAGAAATCCCAGGACCATTGGAAGTGGAGCATGTTCAACATCTCTGTCTGAAGTGGCAGAGACCCTGACCAGAGGCACTGGAGGCTGCAGTATGGGGACCATGAAAGAGAGCAAAGCACCCAGACCGAGACCAGAGGCGGAGGGAAGGTGTCTGTGAGACAGAACAAAGGAGCAGCCTTGGGACCTTGTAGTTGAAAGGCTGAGGATCAGAAAGAGATTTGGTTGTTGCCTAAGAGAGGCGCCCATGTGAACCAATGACTATATACTTACTGTTTACTGATTGTGGCTTGTAGAACCTGTTAAGTTCCCTAATGAGTGCTGTCTACTCAGTTGTGACTCATGGCAATCTTTTTTTAAAACATTTTATTAGGGGCTCATACAACTCTTATCACAATCCATACATACATCAATTGTGTAAAGTACATCTGTACATTCATTGCCCTCATCATTTTCAAAGCATTTGCTCTCCACTTAAGCCCTTGGCATTAGGTCCTCTTTTTTTCCCCACCCTCCCCACTTCCCCCTCCCCGATGAGCCCTTGATAATTTATAAATTATTATTTTGTCATCTCTTTCCCTGTCTGACGTCTCCCTTCACCCTCTTTTCTGTTGTCTGTCCCTCAGGGAGGAGGTCACATGTAATCCTTGTAATTGGTTCCCTCTTTCCAACCCACTCTCCCTCTACCCTCCCAGTACTGCCACTCACACCCTTGGTCTTGAAGGTATCATCCGCCCTGGATTCCCTGTGCCTCCAGCTCCTATATGCACCAGTGTACATCCTCTGGTCTAGCCAGACTTGCCAGGTAGAATTGGGATCATGACAGTGGGAGGTGGGGGGAGCATTTAGGAACTAGAGAAAAGCTGTATTCTTCATCCGTGCTACATCGCACCCTGACTGACTCATTTCCTCCCCTAGACGCCTCTGTAAGGGGATCTCCATTGACCGACAAATGGGCTTTGGGTCTCCACTCTGCACTTCCCCCTTCATTCACTATGGTAAGATTTTTTGTTGTTATTCTGATGATGCCTTATACTTGCTCCCTTAGACATCTCGCAATCTTACAGGCTGGTGTGCTTCTTCCATGTGGGCTTTGTTGCTTCTGAGCTAGATGGCCGCTTGTTTATCTTCAAATCTTTAAGACCCCAGACACTATCTTTTTTGATGGCCGGGCACCATCAGCTTCCTTCGCCACATTTGCTTATGTACCCGTTTGTCCTCAGCAATCGTATCATGGAGGTATGCAGCCAATGATATGATTTTTTGTTCTTTGATGCCTCATAACTGATCCCTTCAGAACCTCGTGATCACACAGGCTGGTGTGTTCTTCCATGTGGGCTGTGTTGCTTCTGAACTAGATGGCTGCTTGTTTATCTTCAAGCCTTTAAGACCCCAGATGCTATATCTTTTGATAGCTGGGCACCATCAGCTTTCTTCACCACATTTGCTTATTCACCCGCTTTGTCTTCAGCAATTGTGTCAGAAGGGTGAGCATCATAGAATGCCAATTTAATAGAAGAAAGTATTCGTGCATTGAGGGAGTACTTGAGTGGAGGTCCAATGTCCTTCCACCACCTTAATACTAAATCTATAAATATAGGCACATAGATCTAGTTCCCCATCCTCATATATAAACATATTTGCATATGTACATGCCTTTATCTAGACCTCTATAAATGCCCTTTGCCTCCCAGCTCTTTCCTCCATCTCCCTTGACTTTCCTCCTGTCCCACTATCGTGCTTCATCCCCACCTGGGTTTCAGCAATACCTCTTGTTACCTTACCCTTGATCATGCCCTACCAGGCCTCCCACACCCACCTCACCACCAGTTTGGATCACTTATTGTTCCCTTGTCTTTGCGTTTGTTAACACCACTCATAGCAATCTTATGAACAAAACACTGCCTGGTCCCGTGCCATTCTTCTAATTGCCCTTATGTTTGAGCCCATTGGTGCAGTGACTGGGTGTCAATCCATCTTGTCACCATCCTTCCTCTTTTTCACTGCCCTTCTACTTCACCATGAGCCAGAACAAACTGGAGGGCACCTAATCACCACAAAAGCTTCACCAAGCTTGATATCATTCTCTTGGGATCTCTCTCTCTCTCTCTCCCTCTCTTTAAATCAGGACAGGTCTCTCTTGAGACCATGTCCAAAGTTCAAGAGATGAACTCTCACCATCCTGGCCTCTAAGGAGCGTTCTGACTATACTTCTTCCAAGACAGATTTGTTTGTCCTTTTGGTAATCCATGGGACTTTCAATGTTCTTGACTAGCACCACAATTCAAACATTGATTCTTGTTCCATCTCCCTTATTTATTGTCCAACTTTCTTTTTATTATTATTATTATTATTATGTATCTGTACATATTGATTCTTTTTTAACTCATTTCATTGTTCAACTTTCACAAACATGAGGCTAATGAAAATACCATGACTTGGGTCAGGTACACCTTAGTCCTCAAAGTAACAGTGAAACATTAAATGATAGCATGGCTGCAATAATGAGTTCAAATATAGCAACTATTATGAGGATGGTCCTGCATAAGGAAGTGTTATGAGTTAGAAAAAACTCAAGAGCAACAACAACGAAGAAGACAGTGTGATGCTTTCAAGGAGAAGGACAGATCAATCAATAGAACAGAATAGAAAATTAGGAAATAAAGTCAGACAAACACGCGCAACCCATTTTTGACAAAGGGGGGAAAGGAGTGAAGGAAACATAATGGTTTCAAGAGAAACTGCTGAAGTCATTAGGCATTCGGAGGCACAAAAAAAAAGACCTGGACCTTATATAAAATTAACTGAAAATGAATCATGGACTTAAATGTAAAAGGTAGAGCTATTAAACTGTTTAAAAAAAAACACTGGACAAAACCTGAATTGGGGGTTAAGCAAAGACAATTAATTCTTAGAATTAACACCAAAAACACAGCCTGTACAAGGAAAAAGTGTTACGTTTGAGTTTGTTCAAATGAAAAGCCATTATTCTGTGACACGCATTGTGAAGGGTCAATATTCTCATGCCCACCAAGTGCAGGGTCAAAGTGAATCCAATTTGTTAAAGGGGGAAAAATCGGTAATTCAGACACATATGATTTCAACACTAAAGGGAAATAATGTCTAAGAGTTAGGTTTTAGGGTTTTTTTTTTAAGGAGACTCAATGACTTTAGAGATCCTCTGCTCTGAATGTATTTGAAGTTTCCTTAATTTAAAAGTATCTCAGAAGTGGAACAAAATGGAAATACTGTCCTACTTCTGGACTTTACATTTTATAGGTTGGGACAATGAAGAGCAATAACATTCAAATTAAGTTGGAACAGTGAAGTAGCAATAGCCTGGACTCAAATTCCAAACACATTTGAAAAATACATAGACTATCTACTGATTTGTGCATTGTACTGGGTTATGAAAAGAATGCCCATGTTCTTAGGAAATATACTGCCATGGATTTAGGGATAAAACAAAAACTCACCACCATCAAGGCAATTCCAGGTTAGCAATCTTATAGGACATAATAGAAGTGCAGGTTTCCAAAGCTCTGAATCTTTACAAAAGCAGACAGCCTCATATTTCTCCCTCGGAGCAGCTGGTGGGTTCAAACTTCTCACTTCAAGGTTATCAGTCAAATTCGTATCCCATGACACTACCAGAGCTCCTGCTTAGGAGTAAAGGGACATTATCTTTACAACTTACTATCAAGCAGGGCAGAAAACTCTAAAAATACATCTTTTGATCAAGATGAAGTATGACAGCATGTATGAAATGTTAACAACAGAGATATTTAAGTACATGGGAGCTCTTGGTTCTATTTTTGGCTTTGGTCTGTAAAAAACAGAAAATTAAGGCAATGGTAAGTAAGAAGATAGCCTATACAAAGTGCAGTTCATGCACATCTAAGTAAGAGAGGCTCTTACTTGGTAAGCGGAAGTTCCTAAGTACATATCTATATTATTGATAGCCTCTTTGTTGCAGAAGCTCTTAGAGCAGACGTGGCTTTATCGGGGCTTTCAGCCGACTTGCTGTTAAATGTATCTTTGAATCAAACGTGGGCAGCAGACCAACGCTCATTCATATATCTGAACCCACAAAGAGGAATGACAGCAGCCACGAAGCTGCATTTCCACTCTCCAAAAAGGCAGCATGATATTTTGGGGACTGATTGCATGGTACACATGCAATTCACCCTAGATTCCAAAAAAAAAATATCTTCTTCGTCTTCTCTGTTACAGAAACTAACGTTTTTAGGACATGTCCATATTTTGCTGAAAATATTTCAAAATTAAATATAGAATTTTGAGATTGGCAAAAAGAGAGAGGGTGAAGAGGGCCTGACCAAGCAAGGCCTGGACTCTGCCCAAGAGTGATTCCAGCGTGGGCACAGGAAGCAGAGGGTAGCCTGCCATGCCTAAGTGCAAAGGAGAACAAATAAATAGTCTGTCCAGTTCTGCCTTTGTGGCATCGTAACTCTGCCCAGCAGGAAAACACAGCCCAGTGAACAGCAGGCTGTGACCAGTCTGAACCTTAGAACCAGCTAGTGCTGGAGCTGTTTCCTTTTGGCCAAGACTCACTTAGAGTCCTTTAGATGCAGTAAAATGGAGGAGGCAAGACATTACAGATGAGCCAAGAGAGATTTTTTAATGTCCCTGTTTTCCTACTTGGTATTCAAAGGAGTGCAAGGGTTTGGTTTGCTTTTGGGGTTTTTTTTTTAAACTGTCACTTTATTCTAATTTATAACTCAGATGTTGCTTGCTCTGAGACTTCCACGGGAGGCAAGATTCCTTTGAGCAACCTGAATTGAAGGTGTCTTCTTACTTGTGGGATAAAGAGCTAAGCAGCATTTCTGCTTGTGACTCTCCAACCTACCTATGCAGTCTTTCCCCAAACTGGGTGAAACTGTCCCCGGGGTGAGTGGGGGGTAGAGCTGGGACACCGAGGGGACTGCAGAAACAGGGGCTTTTATTCTGGTTCATGGGTTTTACTACAAAAGTTTTTGTCAGAGGGTCATTGGGTAATTTTTCCGCCTGAGAAGAGGGCAGCAAGTGGAATAAGTTTGGTAACCTAACTAAAAGATCAATGTAACATTCGTTCCAGCCTTGTGTGAGGGAAGGCGTGCAAATGTTAGGACTCTTCAACTTACTGTCCTTCAGGAAGGCACTGTACATTTGCAACATGCACCGAGAGGGGTGTCTAGATCCTAGGAGAGACATAAAAGCAAAGCAGCACTTTTTTTAAAACCAAGTTTTCTGGAAGATCTTGTGGACATTATTTTCTCAGCAAGGGGTATGAAGCTTTCTCATGTGTCAAAGCTGAAGAATTTTTTTTTTAAGCTGAAGAATAAGACTTATGGTTTAAGGTCCTCATATGTTCCCTTGAGGAAAAGTTACTCATGGTTACAAGATGTTTATCCTAAAACATAAAATTAGGGCGCCCTTCCTAAGAGAATCAGGAATGCCGCCTCCAATACTACGCAGAGAAGAGGAGGGGAGTCTCAGCTCGCTCCACCACCCATTGCCTTTGAGTTAACTCAGACTCATAGCAAGCCTGCAGGACAGAGGAGACCTCCCTAATGTGGTCCCCAAGGCTGTAACCTCCATGGAAGATGCTGCCACAATGTCCTTCTGCAGAGCGCTGGTGGGCTTGAACTTCCTACTTCCCACAGCACCACCAGGGTTCCTTAAAACTCTCTCCACTGTGGAAACAAGAGGAAAGGCCAGCCACTGCCCCATCTTCCCTTCTCCAAGACGGTCATCATTACAATTATAATTGCTACACAATGTCATCAAATTTATGAGCTAGACCTAAGGCACAGTAAAGCTCCAGATGACATTAACAACGTTAACAACAAGATGTTTGCCTGTAATTAGTTAAAGTAGAAAAAATGATAGATATATTTATTTTCAAAGACAAAAATAAGAGTAGTTGCTGAGGCTGGTTATGTACAACCAGACACCTCAAGGGACTGAGTTTCTTGGTTTGAAGATGGAGGGTCACGATGTCATGGAACATTCCAGTTAATGAATACAGTGACATGTTTTCTGCCTCTATTCTACTTCCTAGTTTGATGCATAGTTCCTGAGGTCTTCGAACCTTGAAAGTGGCCATCCAAGGCAAATAATTGGTCTCAATTCTCCTAGAATAACAGAGGGAAAAGGACAGTCCAGATGAGGCTGCAACCTTTGACTCCAAGAAATTGGGAAGACAACAACCTTTCCACCAACTGGAAGAGCTCCATGTTTGTGCCTATTCCAAAGGGAGGTGAGCCAATGGAACATGGACATTATCAAACAATAGCATTAATATCACACACCTGTAAAATTGTGCTGAAGACAATGAAATCATGGTTGTGGTCACAGAGCACTGTCAGAAATTCAAGCAGGATTCGGAAGAGGACATAGCACAAGGGATATCATTGCTAAAAATCTTATGGATCTTGACTGAAAGCAGAGGACACCAGATGCTTACCTGTACATTATTCAAAGGCACTTAGCTATGTGGATCATAAGAAATGATGGATAGCAATTCAAAGAACAGGAATTCCAGAACAATTCAGTGTGCTCAGGCAGAACCTGTACATAGAACAAGAAGCAACGTTCAAACAAGGGAATACTGTGTGGTATAAAATCAGGAAAGGTGTGCATCAGCCTTGTATCCTTTCGCCACATTTATTCAATCTGTATGCTGAGAAAATAATAATGAGAAACCGTATTGCTTAATCTCATGTAGTGTTAGTCTAGGTAGATGAGAGAAATAAATATATAAACACTCATATGGGTATAAGAAAGAGCTTTATATACAAGAGTAATTGAATATTGAGAAAGCATCCCAGATCAAGTGCATAAATCTAATATTAGCCCATATGTCTGATACCAGTCTATAAATTCCTCTTCAGACTCACTGATGCCGAATGCAATAAGATCACAGGCCAGTGGGTAAATAGTCTTATGTAACCAGTGACAGTGGATGCATCTCAGCACTGGCATGGGTCTCCATGTGGCTCCTGCAGGTCCAGGGTTCTTGCTGCCATCAGCATAGGCCCATGTGTTTTATCAGTAGAGTCTCTCACAGAGTGCACAGTGCCGCCTCCAGCAAACTATTTATCTCATTCGCACCTCCAAATGAGGTTATCAAACTGCGATCTGACAGGCTAAACTTCACCCCTTCACACCGAATCCTCTCAAATTGACAACAGATTATATAATTACCACATGTACTTTGAACATATTATCAGGAGGGAAAAGGGCATTATGTTTGGTAGAGGGCCAGCAGAATACAGGAAGACCCTCTAGTAGATAGATTGCCACCGGAGCTGCAACAGTGGGTCTGTCATAGAAATAATTGTGAGGATGGTGCCTACCAGGCAGTTTCGTTCCGTTGTGCATGGGGTCACTGGGAGTCTGAGTTGACTCGATGGTCAGAAACAACAACATGGAATGTGTGGCTAATTGCCTCCGTGAATAATTACCTCGTTGGCCATCAGACCAAAAGACCAGCATGGTACCTGGCTATCATTACTGAACATTCAGATCAAAGATTCCATAGAAGAATTCTGATCAAAAGGGGGGAAATGCATAACAGAATTTCAGATTCTCATAGACTCCAGATTGTTTAGAATCATAGGGGTTGGATAAACTCTTGAAACTATTGCCCTGAAATAATCTTTAAGCCTTATGCCAAAAATATCCCCTAAACTTTTCTTAAGGCCAAATAACATTATAATTTAACCAGTAAAAATGTCTAATCTTCATATCATTGAGAATGAAGGGCAGTGCGGAGTGGGTATCCAAAGTCCATCTGTACACAACTGAACATCCCCTTACAGAAGAGGCGCGGGGAGATGAGCCAGTCAGGGTGCAAGGTAGCAATGATGAAACATACACATTTGCCCTAGTTCTTAAATGCTTCCTCCCCCAACTATCTTGAACCCAATTCTACCTTACAAGTCTGGCTAAACCAGAGGGTATACACTGGTACAGATAGGAAGTGGAAACACAGGGAATCCAGGACAGATGATCCCTTCAGGACCAGTGGTGAGAGTGGCGATAACGGGAGTGTGGAGGGAGGGTGGGGTAGAAAGGGAGAACTGATTACAAAGATCTACATATAACCTTCTCCCTGGGGGATGGACAACAGAAAAGTGGGTGAAGGTAGACGTCAGACAGTGTAAGAGATGACAAAATAAGAATAATTTATAAATTATCAAGGGTTCATGAGGGAGAGGGGCAGGAAGGGAGGGGAAAAGTGAGAAACTGATAAAGGCTCAAGCAGAAAGAAAATGTTTTGAGAATGATGATGACAACAAATGTACAAATGTGCTTGACACAATGGATGGGTGGATGGATTGTGAAAAGAGTTGTACAAACTCACAATACAATGATTAAAAAACAGATGCAAGTGAAATACATTAAAAATATCCGTGATTAAAAAATATGTCTGCCTTGAGCTTTATGCTCTTTCAAGCGCTCTCTACATGGGATCAAATTAACAAGAGAAACGTGAGAGATTAGATATGAGCCTGGGGGGCGGGCAGTGAATTTATGTTGTGAAGGAAGGAACAACTCAGAAAAGGGAGAATAGTTACACAACTTGAAGAATGTAGTCAATGTCACTAAATAGTACATACAGAAACTGTTGGATTAGTGTGTGTTCCGTTGGATACATAGTCTCTATGTCCTGAGATTTATACTTTACTACATGACACTAATTCAATTAACTTCTTAAATAATGACTTATTAACAGGGATTTTCACCATTACGTATTTGAATGATCCGTTTGCTGACACTTTTTATTAGTATCATTACTAGCTAAGCATAGATTTTGACATGACATAAAATACATAAAGGATCTGCAGCACAATCTTATTTATTAATCACAAATTCTGATACAATCTCTCTCGTTGGCTCAGACGTATTTGTAAACATGCTTCCCAATTTTACTTCCTCCACATGATGTAATGTCTGTAGATTCATTTTCACTGAAAAAAATATTTTGATCCAGATTACCATATATTTGCTATTTTAATGCCCTCCTTGCTTTATTATGATTTATATTAATCTGGTAGGCATGGTTCTCTCTGAATGAATGAATGTTATTGAAAAATGTGTCCTGTCATCAATCCCCACTGTTTGTGTAAGTAGTGTCCAGTCACTTAAGAGGTTAATCTGTACAAATAATTGATGTACTGCGGTTCATAACCAGCCTATGCATATATAATTTCCTTTTCTCAGCAGTGTTTTAAATTCTATACCCTTGGCTAATAGTATCAACAGAATTACCTAAGACTTGAGGAGGGTGATTGATAATGTTCTCTAAAGGGAACCAGAGACATACATAAGCCGTAGATATATAAATGGACATAGGGTTCCCACTTAATTCTAGGCCTTATCTAAGAACACTAGTTCTTATGATGTGTCCCTGCTTGATGCTTGCCCTCATGAAGATATAATATGGGGCGTGGGCATGGGGCGAGGAGGCTACTCTTTGGCTGATTGGGTTCCTTGCAAGTCACAAACTTCTTTGCATATACATCTGTGATAGGAGACTGAGGTTAAAATGCGGACAGCTAAATGATTCATCTAGTGCTATAAAGGGAACAATAGAGAAGGGAAAGGGAAAGCCAGTAAAAATAAGGTAATGGTCCTTTTCACATAAGACCCAGTGTGTGGTTATTTTCTTTGTTTGCTGTAATAATAATTTTTAAATGACATGTGACCTTTCCATTTCAGTATTTTGATTTATGACTTACTAATGAATGTTCAAACAGAGTGGCCCTATGCTAGAAACATTTGAGAAGATTCTAAGAGTGACTTTTATTTTGTATAATATCATGTAATTAATATCTCCTATTGCTGTAATCCAATTATAAATACTAGACTTTGAAATAATAGTCTACTGGATTATTGAAAGCATGTTTAATTTCTTGCCACCAGGAGTTCAGTTTCTACCCTGACGTCCTCCTGCTGCTTAAAAATGATATACGAAACCTTGCGGAAAAGTGCTGTCTCCAAGATTTTGTTCAATAAAAATAAATAGTTATTTTCAGAAAATCCTTTAAAGCCATGATCTGACATAGTTCTCAATACTTAAGCTCCTTTAAGTAAAACTAATAATATTTGCTTACTGAGAGTAATTTTATAAGGATTCATTAATCTTCTAAAATGCTTTGATGGGTTAAAATGAAAGGCCCCATCCAATATGAACTTCTCTACCAGCTACATTTATGGTTTAATTAACTTTCAAATAGCACTTTGTGATTATACATCAGAGTAAAACATCTTACATTTGCTGCCACTTCTTAACTTTTTTCTCCTACTCTACCAGTTTTGGTTTTCACCACTTTAATACCTTTGAGCATTTTATAATAAAATTCCAAGAGAGAACTCTATTCAGATCAGTTACAATGAAACACTTTTTTTTCAACTTGCCTCTGTAAGCATGATTTCATACAAGTAGATGATCATACCAAACAAATTTGCTAGTGTAATTTAACAGTGTTCTAATTAACTATGACACATAGATTGCTGGGGAAGAAAATTATAAGTATACCTAAGCAATAAGATGTCAATCAAATTTTTGCATACTATCTCTAATACATAGATTCGCATCTGTTTATATATTTATTGATACAAGCAAATCTAGCTGCACTTTTATGCAATTTTTTCATACATGAATTCTGAAAAAAAATGAAGAATGCAACAAGGCTGTTAATATGGCTTACATGAGGAAAAGGAGAGAGCTTTGAGTCCTTCCATTGTTCTACTTGTTATAACAGGCTTGGATTATTATTCCGGTTGTTAGTTTGTAATTTGAAAAACATCAAAATATCCTTACTATGTTAAAGATCTCCATATCCAACTTCCATAACATTTACCACATATGAAAATTCACAGGAAGCTGGTTGACCACAGAATCTATGCTAAGTGTTTCTTAGTGAAGAATATAATAGGGGCCCAATAAGGAAGCAGGTTTACCAAATTGTTTTAAATTATTGATTTAGGGAAATTATTTATTTAGAAAGCATTCTAGCTGGAAGACATTAAGAAGAACACTGTAATTCTTTTTTTGAGCAAATAAATGTTAAATCTTTATAAATATTTAAAAATGAATAAAATGGGACTCATAATAAATGTCTTTCCTGAATTGGCTAGTATACCAGCATTTATGAAATTAAACAACCTTCATGGATTGTATTTAATGTGTACACATTAAACTCCACTAGGCCATGAATCTTTCAAGAAGAAGTCTTATTTGGGAATAAGTCACACCTTGTAAGAATAAATCATTCTCAAGTCAACTTAGCTTCATCAACATTTCATGAAGCAGCAGCAGTGGGAAAACGCCGTGAAAAGTAGGTACAGCAACATCCCCCTATAAATCATATTTGGTCCAAATATAATTTTTTAAAATATGAGAAGTATAAAAAATTAAGGAAAACAAATGAATCCCTTACCCCCCATGTGTCTATTTAGCCTGGCACATATCTATTATAATGACCTCAGAGAAAATCTAGCAACTTGCAATTCTAAGGCATTATTGTTCTTACACTGGAAGGCCAAAGACATTTGAAGACTATTAAACATTTTAATAATAATGGTAATAATTTAAAAAATAAAATTTCCAGTTTAAACTTATATCCAAGTAATAACTGCATCAGTAGAGCACTCTTTGGTTTCTGCCTTGGTTCTGGCCAAATACTCATCTTCTGATACAAGGCGATTGGCATCCAGCTACAGCACTGTTGAGGGGACTCCTTAAAATAAAGATCCTACTGGATGAACTCACTGCCATCGAGTCAGTTCGGACTACAGCGACCCTATATCAGACAGAGTAGAAGGGTCCCTGTGGGTTTCTGAGACTTTAGATCATTACAGGAGTTGCAAGCTACCTCTTTCTCCTGAGGAGCAGCTGGCAGTGTAGGACTGCTGGCCTTGCAAGGGGTAGCTCAGGGCACCACTCGCAATGCCAGTTGGAATTGACTTGATGGCAGTGAGTGAGTTTGTATGTTTTAGTGGATGAGTAGAGGTGCCTTCCTGCACAGAGTCTCTCAGGAACACAAATGCCCATAGAATGACCTGGGTAGGTAGAGAGATGTTCTATCCTCCAGAGTAGCCAGCCTCTCCCTCAATACTCGTTCAGGAACGGAAATTCTAAGTGAGCACATGAGACCAGGTTCTCCAGGTCCTGGGATTTTGTTTGGAGAAACACTGCTGAATACAAAACCCAACAGACTACCTTTGTGCTTGTTTAGTTAGGGTTGGGTATGCAAGCTGGCGCTGCCATGCACATATACTGTGTTAGTCCGGGTTGACTAGCGAAACAAATTCATAGACACTCATGCGTATAAGAAAGAGCTTTATATAACAGAGCAATTGTATTTTGAGAAAACAGCCCAGCCCAGTCCAGGTCATGTCCATGAGTTCAACATTAGCCCATATGTCTGATACCGGTCCATAAATTCCTCTTCAGATTCATGCAGCACATGCAATGATGCTGAATGCAGGAAGATCACAAGCCAGTGGGTAGAAGGTCTTTTAGATGCAGTGGCAGTGGAAGCATCTCAATGATGGCACAGGTCTCCATGTGTCTTTTCCAACTCTCTGAGTGTTTCCACATCGGGAAAGGGAAGGCAGAAAGACTGGGTATGGCCTCCAGTGAGCTATTCATCTCCGTTATGGCTCCAAATGAGGTCATCAAGCTGTGACCTGATTGACAGGCTAGACTCTACCCGTTTGCTCAAGTGTACAGGAGATTATGTAACTGGCACACATACCCATGCCATTGAGTCAAGTCTGACTCATAGCCACTCTGCATAGGGTGTCTGAGGCTGTAGGTCACATGAGCCAAGAGTCACAACTTCCTCATAAGGAATTGGTGGGCTTGAACCAATAACCTTGCTGTTGCTAACAGTCTAATGCTTACCCAACATGGCCACTAGGGCTCATCTGTAGAACTTGAAAACAGTCATGGTGTAGTTTAGTAAAAGTTTTAAGAAATGTAGTGGAAGAGGGTTTCAGTTGCCCATTGTCCTCATCCTCAGCCCCTTTCCTTCTCTTATGACGCAAAGCCCTGGAGCTACTCACATTTTCTTAGAAGTAAAAAAAGTGGCCAATAAAATGGGGCTGGTAGATAAAGCTATGAGCTTATTGTAAAAAGAAACGAACCAGAAAACTTTTAACAGTTCTTGCAAGGCTCGGGAGATGTCAGTTAGCAGTCTACTCCAGTTAGGTGTTCACATACTGGGATAAAGAAAGATTTTTAATTGGAAAGTAGTATGCAATTACACTTAATTACAATGGAATTACAATGCAATTACACAAACCCAATCTTACGGTGACTGTTCATGGCTTATACTTCCTAAATTTATTTTTGAAATGTGTATTTTTTAGCTAAACGAGAGCAGCTTATATAAATGATGTTGCACTGGGACTCTGTGCAAGGCTAACATTTTAGAAGATCTTAGTTCCAACTTTATAAATGTATACCTGGAAACAAAAGCCATGATGTCAAAATACATTGCAATCACTTTATAAATCATTTTTCTATGTACGTTCTGTCTCTCAAGAGCCATCATAAGCCAAAAACTACATCTGTCACAGATTCCAGACCTGGACAAAAATGCAAATTTCCATGCTGCTCATTCTTTGATTTTGTTTTGCATTGCAGTGAATATTGGTGGTTAGCCACTAGGGAACTTGAAATTCTCTGATTCACTGTCTCATTAATCAACTTGATGAAATAAGTTCTAAGCCTTTAGCCTACTTTCCTTTTGACTGTCCAGAATGCAACCTTCCCAAGCCAGAGAGCGTACACATAAAAAGAACCTTAAAAACGTCCCAGTCAAGCCAAAGTTTCACAGTAAAGAAAGGGAGCCCAACTAGTTTGGCCTTGCCCGAGTACAAACAGCTTGAGTTAGTGGCAGAAGCAGGGCACAGCTCTGGAATACCAACTCTTGGGAAATGAAGGCCTCCTTAAGGGGAGAGCGAGAAATGCCATCTGGTGGATCCCCTGTTTGGCTTCTGGGGGAGGGGAGTGCTATGGTTGTAACAAAAACATTTGAACTTGAAGCAGATGACCTGGGGTACACTGATAGTCCTAGCACTATCCTAACCACATAACCCCAGTAAACGGCTTGATTGGAACCAGTACAAACCTCGCTGGTCATCAAGTCGACACGAGTTCATAGGGACTCCTTGTGTAGAACGGCACTCCAACGGTTTTCAGCGGCTGTGTTTTCAGAAGTGGATCGCCAGGCCTTTCTTCCAAGGTGCCTCCAGGTGGAATAAAGCTGTCACTTTTTCAACGAGCTATGGATAGGGTACCCTTGAGTCCACCCGGACTTAGAGCAACCGTACAGGAAGGACAGAGTTAGAACAGCGCCCGATGCTTTCTAAGCTGTGATCATTTATGGAACAGATCAGGGAGTCTTTTTAAGGGCCAACCACCCGCCTCTGGGTGAACAGCCTAGTGCTTAACTACTCGCCCCTCCTCCACTCCACTCCTGTGGCAGAGCGCTAACGTTGCCCAGTATTCTTCATTGGTCCCTTTCCTTATTTAGAAATGATAAACACCAACAGGGACTACAGTAGCATAGAACAGTGCCTGGAAGACATTAAAGCTCAATATTCTCATTAGGGTCGGTCTTTGACAGGCCTCTTAAGTGCCAGGTAACTGCTAACCAAACCACTTAGGTTTTCACTCCAGCTAATCCTTTCTGTCCAAATACGAATTCAAGCGTCGCAGAGGTTTTCCCGCCAAGCGCAAGCCCCGCCCCTCACGGGCCCGCCCCTTGAAGCGCGAGCCCGGCGGGCAAAGCGCGCGCGCGTCTGGATGTGATGTCATCCACTGGGCCGGCTTTGGGGGCGTTTGCTTCCGGGGCCAAGGACGCTCTACTTCCGGAGGAAACGGCATGGCCCGGAGCACGCTGGCGGGCGGTGCGTGAGGCGCTCTCTTCCGCTTCCTGGTCCGGTGGGCTTGTTCCCGGAGGCCAGACATGAAGATCACGAGGCAGAAACACGCCAAGAAGCATCTCGGCTTCTTCCGCAACAATTTCGGAGTTCGCGAGCCCTACCAGCTGTTGCTCGACGGCACCTTCTGTCAGGCGGCGCTGCGGGGCCGCATCCAGCTGCGGGAGCAGCTGCCCCGCTACCTCCAGGCCGAGACGCAGCTGTGTACCACCAGGTGGGGGCCGGCGCGGGGAGCAGGCGAGGCCGCGGCTCGGGTTCCACGTCGGCACGGGCTGGGAGAGGCGGGCCCAGCGGCAAGGCGACGGTGCCAAGTCGCGGGGATGTTGATGTGCTTGCTGTTAGTTTGCGCGCGAGGACACGTGCTGTGTACTCGGACACGCCTGTCTTCGAATCCTAGCCCCAGTTCCAACCGCTCTGTTAGTTCGAGCTTCACCACCCCGAGCCTTGCTTTCACCAGTAAAATACGGAGGAGCCCCGGTGGCGTAGGGGTGGTTAAAGAGCTCTCTTGTCATCCCAAAGTCAGTGGTTCAAATGACCAGCTATCGGAGAAAGGTGTGGTAGACTGCTCGCCTCTCAGTGTAACCTTGGAAACCTATTGGCAGCCCTACACTGTCAAGTAAGATCACTGTGCGTGAGAATCAGCGCAGCGCAGGGAAATGATTCTTTGCACTCCTGTAAATATTTACAGTCTTGGAAACCCACTAGGGCAGATCTACTCTGCCTGAAAAGGTTGTTAAGAGTCGAAATTCACTGGATGTCAGTGAAGTCTTACTCTTAGCAATTAAGTGCATGCCCTGGTGGCATTGTGCATCAGCATTGGATTGCTATCCACAAAGTCAGTGATTCAAAGCCACCACCCCATCCCAAGGAGGAAGATGAGGCTCTCTGTTCTTAGAAATATTTACAGCCTTAAAAAAAGAAAAGAAATATTTACAGCCTCACCAACTGGAAGCCAGTGGATTTTTCTTAGTTTTAACTTAAAATCTCTCAAGCCTTACAACTGTGGAGGTGTACTATCTTTCCCAGAAAAAGAAGTTTGGTGCATTTCGAAAATTTCCCAAGATTGCTGGTTTATTGACTTGCCTTTATTAAGTACAATACTACTTTCAAGTACAGCTTCAGCTACTGAAGGGCAGACAAGCTCATGACCAAGAAGCTGCATAAACCAACCTCCATTTGGTGTTTTCTGACTCCGGGTTTAGTGCTCTCCCACTTCATCAAGTGTGGGAACAATTAAGATGGATCCTAGTCGGAATGGGAAGGAGAGAGGACGTACTCACACAAGACCCAGCAAAGACAGCACTTGAGCCCGGTCACATGCCAGAGAGCAAGGACTGCTTTGAACTACAGATAAATGGCAGTCCTTGTGGGAACTCTTAACCAGAAGAGTGGAGTTTTGAAATGCCTGAATAAGAGATCAAAGGTGAAGGAAGTAAACTGAGGCAAAGGAGGTTCTGTGTTGAAGAAATGCTATTAAGAACTTTAATAGGTGCTTATTTTTGTTTTTCATTATAGAATTACAGAATAAAAGAGAAAATGGCTCATAATACCATGAGTAAAGGAGACCTGGTGTTGCAGTGATTACACAATGGGCTGTTCATTGAAAGGTTGTCGGTTCAAATTATCCAGAGTCACCACAGACAGATGTAGCCTGAGAAAACTTAGGGGCAAGTCAACCCTGTGATGTAAGTTTACTATGGATTGAAATCAGCTTGAAAGCACCATGACACCCGTGCATCACCACTGTTCTGTGCACATTTTCATGTGTATGCTCTAGACAGTGGCTGCTTTTTCCACGAACAGCTTTCCATGTGTGTCTTTAAGTTATGAGCTGTCCCCAAAATTACTTCCTCAGCCCCAGGGGCTGTCAGGTGAGTCCGTAGATGGCCTGTGCCCCTGAGGTAGTTGCTTCTGGTTGTGAGTAGCTTGTATTTTGACCCGTCTAGGTCACAGAAATAGAAACATGTTAACCGTTGTGATGCTATATAAGGAAAGTTGAAAATAATTACATGAGATTATCTTCTACGCCACTGCCCCTCCCTGGAGAACTCATTCAGCCTACAGAAAGGACCAGCACAATGAACTGTCTGCCCAGCTTTTGCTCTATAGTCACTCTGGTTTCTTCTTCTTTACCCTTCCTGCTGGGCTGTTTAAAGCATATTCTGACAATTTCTTAGAATGTATCATGAGAGGTGAAGATGCCTTTTTTAAAGTCAGGGTCCTATAATATCCATTACTCTATAGGACCACTCTCCCTTTTAAAAAATATTAACATTTGTGATCAGACAAGCTCATTTATTTCCGAGCTCCCTGTGGTTTGGTATTTATGGAACAGTCATATCATGGCCTCATCCCTTTAAGGAGAGCCTACTCATGGGCCCTCTTCCCTCCATCTATAGTTGAGAGCCTCAGATTAAAGTCATGTGTATTGAACTTGTGTTACTTACATTCTCTAAGTAATGAGATGCTGTAAGGTTGTTTTGAGACTAGGGATTGATATAAAGAGCAGTTAGCCTGCTCTGTGGCACATGGTAAGGGCTCAGTAAAAGTTGATTGTTCTTTTTACTCAGGTTATGTGTTTTCTAGGCCTCTCTTTAATAATGAAAAAAATGAAACCAAATGCCACTGCCATTGAGTTGATTCCAACTCCATACAGGGTTACTGAGACTGAATCTTTGTAGGAACAGATGGCCTCCTTTTTTTTTTCTCATGGAGCAGGTGATGGGTTTGAACCACTGACCTTGAGTTCAGCAGCTTTTCCCACAGCACCGTCAGGGCCCTTTAATAGTGAAGGGTCACGTTTCAAAGCAGATGTGTGGCTGCTATGCTACAAAATGAGATTGCAATGTTAGTTTTACCTTTAAAAAAAGTGTTCTGTTTATTTTTGGCAAACAACTTTGTCTTCTATAAAGCAGGTCCACTGGTAATGTGTTTGTGTGCTCGTTTCAGGTGTGTGCTAAAAGAGTTAGAAACGCTGGGGAAAGAATTATATGGAGCAAAATTGATTGCACAGAAATGCCAAGTTCGACATTGTCCCCATTTCAAGAATGCAGTGAGTGGATCCGAATGCCTGCTCTCCATGGTCGGGGAGGGAAATCCTCATCATTACTTTGTGGCAACACAGGTGATGCTACTTTTCTAACCATAAGTCAGACTTAATCATTTCTATCGTTTTTGGTGTGGGTGTATGGTTAGTCTGGAAACGTTTGGTGGAAGTGATTCTTCAAAATGTTGAGACTCTAACTTGCAGTCAAGAAAAATAAATGTCTGGGGCAAAGACTGTACAGATGTGCTTTGTACAATTGATGTATGTATATGTATGAACTATGATAAGAATTGTATGAGCCCCAATAAATTGTTTTAAAAAAAAGAAAAATAAATGTCATTTGAGAATTTGAGGAGGGACCCTTCAGCATAGTGATGTTCACCAAAGTACTGATGTTTGTATTTTTAAAAATAAGAATGTTATTTTAAGAATAAATGATCTTAAATAGAAATGTAATGATAATATTTTACGGTTCTTAAAGGAAAGATAGTAGAGCATAGATTTCCTTTCTTTTTTTAATTAAGTACTTTTATTGAGGGCTCTTACATCTCCCATCACAATCCATACATTTATCCAGAGTCAAGCACATTTGTACATATGCTGCCATCATCATTTTCAAAGCATTTTCTTTCTACTTGAGTTTTTTATATCAGCTCCTCATTTTCCCCCCATCCTCCCCGCCCCTCGCCCTCCTGCCCTCTCTCATGAATCCTTGATGAGTTATAGATTATTATTTTCATATCTTACATTGTCCTCCGTCACCCTTCACCCATTTTTCGGTTGTTCTTCCCCCTGGGAAGGGGTTTTATATATATGTTGATCCTTGTGCTTGATTCCCCCTTATTTTCTTATTTTTAAGAATAAATGATCTTGCATAGAATTCTAATATTTTTACAGTTCTTAAAGGAAAGATAAGTAGAGCATAGATCTAATTTTTTTAAATTTTTAATGTTTCACACTATTTCTGAGAAAGGCATAATTCGGTGTTTAGGATCTTACTACTTATCTGGAACTCTTTCAGGCACTTAACAACTGGCAGAGAAAAGAGGATTGCTCAGAGTTTATATTAATTAAGAAATTTACTTCCATACAAATTTGCTTACATATACTTTCAGAATTATAATATTAGCCTCAGAATTGAATCGAGAATGTAAGGCACCTATTGCTGCTTCATTTCTGTTCCGTCAACCTCTTTAAGCATTCTCGACCCTTCCTGAAGCCTATCTTAGAGTAGACACAAGAGAAAGAGCCCAGCGAACATTTCCTCTGCAGCACTGGATTGTAATCACAGTCATAGAACATCAATTAATCCAGTTCACACTTAAACTGCCTTTCCTGATCATAGATACTCCCTCCTGTGATACATACTTACCTGATAAATGAATCCTACAAGCCCTTTTATTTGTATGAACTGTTGACCTGCTCAGTCATCCTATTTCATCGCTCTAGTTGTACATATGGATTGGAATGGAGTGCTCTTTCCTTCACAACAACTTCAATTGAAATCATGTAACTAAAATATTTCTTTTCTTTTTAACAGGATCAGAATTTGTCAGTGAAAGTCAAGAAAAGGCCTGGGATTCCTCTCCTGTTCATTATACAGAACACGATAGTTCTGGACAAACCTTCTCCTAAAACCATTGCCTTCGTTAAAGCGGTTGAGGCAGGTCAGCTTGTCTCCAGACACGAAAAGCAAAGCATCCAGCAGCTCAAAGAAGAGCAGGGGCTAGCAAAGAAGCCTGAGCAGAGGAGGAGAAAGCGCAAAAAAGTCAGTGGCCCCAATCCTCTTAGCTGTCTGAAGAAAAAGAAAAAGACACCAGATACAAGACCATCTTCTGCTTCTCACAAGAAAAGACAAAGAATCCGGAACAGAAACACCCCCAAAAACGTGCTTTTGGAAAAACAGAATGCAGCAGGGTAACGACTCCTGTGGATTCTTAAAGACTGTCAAATGTAAAAGAGTAATAATTTAAAGTTGTCATAAAAGACAAACCTTATTTTTATAAAGGCGCATAGGCCCGTAAGCCTCTGCCTACAGTTATTTGTGAAGTAAAGAGTGAACGGCTTCAGGTGGGACATTATTCACTTTGTTCTTACCGAGTGAATTTGGGAATTGGTTTTGAAGCCAAGACAATATTCTGTACCCCCCCCCACCCCCCACCCAACTCCCATTCTACAAATAAAATTGTTATTAAGAGCTTGTGACAGAGAAGAGCTGTGGGCTTCCTTCTGGGGAGGATGGAAATATTTGCTTACTTAGTCTCCTCCCATTCTGACAGTATGTTAATATTTAGATCTTTAAACACATTTTTAATATGACTGTAAACATTGCTCACTGCTGAACTAAGTAGCAATCTGGTGCCTCTGGGAAATAGCAGTTCAAAAAAACAAAAGAGCATGGCACAGATTTCTGAAGTTTGGGAGTAAAATCTATGTGCTCTTCTAAAGATAATGATTTCCTTTTTGAAAAACAGCTACCAGCATGCCCCTGAGCCCTGATAGAGACTGAGTGCTTTACCCATGGACATCAGGTGACTAGGCAATCTAAATTTCTTAGAATTAACTGGATATTAATTGTTTTTAAATTTTAAAATTCTTGAAGCCGCAAGCTTTGAAGAATTGGTATACAATAGATTAGATTTACGCCAGGATGAGAATTCTCGAGCTAGTGGCTTACACTCTACCACTGAAAGCAGGAACTCGTGAAGATACCTGCGTTCACTTTCATTACTTCACTGTTCATGGCAACCAAAAAGTGGGAGTAATTCAGGGGTTCATAAACAGAGAAGTGAGTAAGCAGTATACAGGATCTGTGTGTAAAAGAGTACTAGTTTGCCCTCAAAAAGGAATGATGTTCTATTGCATGCTATGATGTGGATGAACCTTGAACACATCCACCTTGGTAAAGTAGGCCCAACGCAAAAGGCTAAGTATTGTTGATCTGATTTATATGAAGTAGCTTGTGTAGACAAATATATTAACACAGAAACAGAGGCTGGGATCAAATGGCGAGTTAATTGCTAAATGGGCACAGAATTTCTATATTTGGGGTCATGAAAAATTTTTAGAAACGATGGTAATGGTTGAGTGTGGTTGATTAATTTTACATATGAAAATGGTTAAAATAGCAAATTTTATGTCATGTATATTTTAAACACGTTTTATTCCTTATATCACAACTATGAGTTCACGATGATTTTCTGTGATAACATGACTGAAGGAAAAATGTGAGCCTCATTTGCAGATGTTTCTCAATCTGCCAGCTAACCCAAAGTGGACACTGCAGTGTAACAACCCCCTTCACAGATGGTCTATGGCAGTGGTTCTCAACCTTCCTAATGCTGCGACCCTTTACTACATACAGTTCCTTGTGTGGTGACCCCAAACCATCAAATAATTTTCGTTGCTACTTCGGAACTGTAGTTTTGCTACTGTTATGAAGCGTAATGTAAATATCTGATATTTACACAGTAGCTGCTGTCTACACGTGTGACTGGTTTGTGTCTACATTTGGGCGGGCCTGCCTGGAGATGATAGAGGAGCGGTGTCTTGATTCCTAAGACCATTGGAAAGACGTGTTTTCTGACGGTTTTTGGCAACCCCTGTGAAAAGGTCATTTGACCCCCAAAGGGGTTGTGACCCACAGGTTGAGAACTGCTGGTCTAGAGAGCAATAAAGTAAAAGCTTACTGGTAGTACTTCGAATAGTACACAGGGATGTTCGCTTTGAATTCAAAGATGGGAAGCAGTATAGATCGGTTAATTTATAGCCAGTGGCTTACAGTTAAGCACTTGGAAAGAACAGTATTTTTAAAGTAGAATGTTTTCTGGTGAAGAGAGATGTAAATGGGTCTTCAGAGTGTGAAGATACTTGTGTTCCAGGTGAATGGTGATTGCCTATCAACAGACATTTACTGCAGAAGATCCTAATGACTATGCTTAGGTAAACAAGTGAAAAATAATCTATCAGGAAAAGATGATACATTTTCAAATGTCAGTGTCTCCCTCAAAGTCTTCAATGCTTGCTCAGTGAGCTGGTGAGCAGTGGTTGTGGCAGTGGGAACAGAGACCAGACTCAGCCTGGAATAACAGTGTTAACCTAACGTCTGCTGAGCACCTGGCAGCAGATACAGCATGGGCTCAGGGTTGGGGTGGGAGGGTAGGCTGGAGGTGGGGACTCCACCAGCCAGCTACTTGGTGGCAGGTTATTATATTGAACCTGTCCAGGTTGGAGGGGGGAGAAATTTATCCTCCATGGAACAGAAGCTATTCTGTATATCGATTATCTAGCCTACCCATGATATTGCTGCCCACATTCCTATCTATAGGCTTGGAAAATGCTTTTGATCCAGAAACTCTTGGAATGGATTGCCGTGCTACAGATGGCACCACAGTACTGAGAGGATGGCGATCCAATCTTACAGGATGAGCTTTAAATCAGAGACTACCTGTGGTGTTATGTCTCTGTGATAGCTACACTATATGGACGCGGATTCAGGAGCTAAGGGGTAAAATGGCCCTGGTCCTTCTCACTGCGACCTTTAGAAGCCATTGCTCCCAGTCCCCAACCACTTTGAATTTGACTGGTCTGGTGGTTCAGTAAATGGAGAAATGTTTGTTCCCAAAGAAGAAATTTTTCTCCCTAGGCCACAATAGTTTTATTGCTTTAGAAAGTGAGACAGTCACAAGGTCATTTGGGGCATCTTAAGTCTCTGAACCAACAGGCAACTCTCCTGACTGGCATGATTGGGTCTCAATACCAAGACTAAATCAGATAGCTGCTACAGATTGAGAGTAGGAAGGACTGCCTTTGGACTCTAGGAGAATCTTGAGGATGTCTCTTAGTATCTGTATGTCCAAGAGAAAATGTTACTGGGAAATTACCAGAAACAAAAAGAAGAAAGAATTGCAGTGGATTCAGACCCATCAGGAGTAGAGGCTTGTCTTAGCTCCCCAGTTAAAGAACCAGATGAAGTTCTGGCTGAGGTCAAATGACAGATGGAAACATAACCCATGAAACAGGAGGACGGCTGCAAACAATAAGGGACTTGTCTCTATGTCAGTGGTTCTCAACCTTTCTAATACTGCGGCCTTTTAATACAGTTCCTCATGCGGTGACCCCCCCCCCAACCGTCAAATTATTTTTGTTGCTACTTCATAACTGTAATTTTGCTACTGTTATAAATCGAGCGACCTCGTGAAGGAGTTGTTCAACCCCCAAAGGGGTCTCAACCCACAGATTTGAGAACCGCTGCTCTAGGCTATATAAAGCTATATAAAGCATGAGCACAACTCCATAATAAAAAAACAGGAGATATGAGAAACACGTGAATAAACATGAAATAAGCACATGAAAGGATGTCCAATATCATTAACTATCAGGGAAATATAAATCTGAACCACAGGGAGATACTATTTCACACCCACTATGATGGCTAGCTCAAACAGGGAAGAACAAGTATTGTTGGAAGATGGAATGATTGGCGCCCTTATGTACTACCAGGCGAATGTAAATGGTAGAGCCACAGCGGGAAATGCACAGGTAGCTAGTTCCTGGAAGAGGAATTACCATGTTGTTGCTCTGTACGTGTTATCCTGTTGGTTCCAACTCATAGCGATCTTATGTACAACAGAACAAAATACCTGGTCCTGTGTCATCCTCCCAGTTTTTCACTTGATCTCATAATTCCACTCCTGGTATATATTCACAGAGTGAAAACCCTAGGCTCGTTTGAAAACTTGTATCAGAATGTTCATAGCAGTATAATTCGTAACAGCCCCTAAATGGAAACAAATACCAGTGGATAAATACAATGTGGTGTATTCATTCATGCAATAGAATATTATTTGGTCATTAAGAAGAAATGCAGCACTGATCTGTACTGCAACAGGGGTAAAACTTGAACTCAGGTCAAATGAAAGAAATTTAGTCACTCAGTCACAAAGGGCCTTAGAGTGTACCGTTCCACTTTTATGAAATGCTCAAAACAGGCAAATCTAGAGCCAGAAACCAGATTAGTAATTTCTTAGGACCTGGCAAGAAGGAGGAATTGAAGGTTAAGGGGGTGATGATTATTTGGGGGATAATTATCTAAAATCAATTGTGGGGATGTGTGTACAACTGGGTGAATATTCTAAAAGCCATTCCCTTTTACTCATGATGGCCTGTGATCATATCTTAAAGCTGCTGGGGAAACAATTGCCCACGGTGGTTATATAATGCATATTCGTCAGGAATCTGACAGTAACTACGTGGATTGAACAAAAATCTCTCAGCACTCGATTTTAGTGACAGCGAAAGAAGAAAATTAATGTCTGCAACTGTTTCTAGATTCCTTACAAGGGGAAAAGCAAAGTTAATTAAGGAGTTTGGGTGCTAGTATTTCCATTCTTCTTTTTTTCCCTATGAGCTAATCTCAAGGGGATCTGAGCCAGGTTGCTAATGCTCTCTGTCTGACCTGATGCAGTCAGAAAAATGCCATCTGTCCTCCCTGGTTGCCAGGCCGTTACAGATTAGCCCGGCCTTTTCACAGATGAGGTACATCATGCAAACCTGTGCCTACTTTGTCTCACTAGTTTGCATCCCTGCTTTGTTCAACTTGGTGAGAAAATGATCATGTTTACCGGCATTGCTTAGCTATCTGAAGTAAGACAGAAAGAAATATGTCAATAAGAATGTGAGTCACCACGTCAGGAAACTGACCAGCAGTGGCTTTGAGGTTTAGAAGATCCATGGCTGTCACGAGTATGCCCTGTCCACATTCAAGGCCCCCAGCATGGCGGTGAAGCCCGAGAGCTACTCAGCTTTTCTGTTGTCACGTTCTGAAACAATACATTTAAACACGGAGCACTCTCACGAGGATTGACGGATTGACGGTTGGTTAGGATTCAGAGACCTTGTGTTAATTTACTTCCATTTTCTAGGAGTGCTCGATGCGGTTTCTAGCACATCGATGTTGAAGGAGTGAATGAAGGAGTGAATTCAAGGGAATGGTGTGTTTATTAGGATAGGTCTTACTAGCTCACAGCTGTGAATATCACAGATCAGTGTGTTTTTTTTATCTACTACCAAGCAGGGGCTATCTGGCTTTGTTGTCCAATTCGGCATATGCATTGTGTCAAGTACTTGTGCCTAGAGCACTTGGCAATTGGAAAGAACACGTAATTTTTTTAAAAATCTTAAAATTTGATGGTGAGAAAGAAACACTTTGGAAGCAGATTGATTAGAAAAATCTGATGTGTCCTAACAGACAGCTTAATCTGTCTCTAAAAATTCTTTACTCTTTTTTTCTTATCACTCTGTTTTATGAATTATTCTGAATTGGAGTAATCTGAACATGTGTGTGCATGTGTGTGTGTGTGGAAGAGTGTGTGTGGTGTGTGAGAGTGTGTGTGTATGTGTGTGTACTCACACTCTGTATTTAGCTGAGTTCTCTAGAGAAGCAAAACAATTACATATATACACATATTCATCATAAGAAAGTAACTCACGGGGTTGTAGAGGGGGGCATATCAAGTACTGGATTCCCTGGGGGGAGATGTTAAGCTGGAGGCTTCTTCTGACTCACTTTGGAGGCTGATGAACCCAAGAACAGTAGGAAAACCACAGACTGTGCTCGGCCTGCAGAGGCAGATGAATCCACGGTGACTGGAGAAGTGAATGATTCCAATGTTGTCAGGTGACATGGCCGACTACTAATGGCTCCCTGGATCAACACACAGCATGGCAGGACATTGTCTCAAGTCCAGAGAATTGGAGGTCATTGAGCCAGATTCAGGATCCAGAGCCAGCAAAAATTAAGCAAGTTTCCCTACAGGACCAGAGCTCCCAAGGAAACTTCCTTTCAATTGCATCAGGGCTGTGACCCGTTTGGCTGCTCACAGCAGATCCCCTGCTGGAGTTGATTACATTGTATCAGGTCACATCAGGTGGGTTTAATTTACCAGACCTCAGCTGCCAAGCCACTGGGACTCTCGGCCCAACCAAGTTGACACAAAATGTAACTATCACATGCTCTGTACATACAAAACACACACTTTCTCATACAATTTTAAAATGAGCATGATTACAGTACAAGGCTGTGTACTGGACCCCCTCAGCAATTCTCAAGTGACCTCTGAGATGACAGAGATACACTATGCCTAGCCTTTCTGGACGGAGCTGTTCTTTTTTTATTTCTTTGATGTTTAAAATGAACTTGTATTTCACTAATGATTCCAAGTCCACGTCAGTTTTACTTTTCCTCCTTTTTTGAGGAGAAAGGAATCTGGAAGTTTTGGGGTTTGTTTTTTTTAAACATTTTATTAGGGGCTCATACAACACTTATCACAATCCATACGTATACATACATCAATTGTATAAAGCACATCTGTATATTCTTTGCCCTAATCATTTTCTTTTTTTTTTTTTACATTTTATTAGGGGCTCATACAACTGTTATCACAATCCATACATATACATACATCAATTGTATAAAGCACATCCATACATTCTTTGCCCTAATCATTTTCAAAGCATTTGCTCTCCACTTAAGCCCTTTGCATCAGGTCCTCTTTTTTCCCCCCTCCTTCCCCATTCCCCCCTCCCTCATGAGCCCTTCATAATTTATAGATTGTTATTTTGTCATATCTTGCCCTATCTGGAGCCTCCCTTCCCCCGCTTCTCTGCCGTCCATCTCCCAGGGAGGAGGTCACATGTGGATCCTTGTAATCAGTTTCCCCTTTCCAACCCACTCACCCTCCACTCTTTTTTAGGTTTTTTTTTATGAAGTAGTTTTAATTTAATTAAATTAAAAATTTTAATTTATCATTTTCATGCTAAACCTTCCATATTTTTTTTTCCTTCCATATTTTTTGTCTCCCATCTTTCCCCTCTCCGCTCCCACCCTGGCCCCATGTTTGTTGTGATGTTGGTAAAAAAGCTAAAATGGGGTGGGGGTGGGGGTGGTGAAGAAAGTGATTCTGCCAAGGGCTGAGAAAGACTGGCAGAAAGAAGTCCACGCTGGTTTGTCCAAGAAGCACAGCCGTCATTCCCACTCTAACCGTGCGTCGCAGGCTTCAGAGAAGACCCGCGCTCCATAGGGTCCCCAACGCCTGGTTTTTCTAAGTAGACCATGAAGCCTTTAAAAAAAATTTTTTAACGCATTCTTTTTTTAAATCGTTTTATTAGAGGCTCATACAACTCTATCACCATCCGTACATACATCAATTGTGTAAGGCACATTTATACATTCATTGCCCTCATCATTCTCAAAACATTTGTTCTCCTATTAAGCCCCTGACATCAGCTCCTCATTATCCCCTCCCTCCCCGCTTCCCCCTCCCTCATGAACTCTTGATAATTTATAAATTATTATTTTGTCATAATTTGCACTGTCCAACATCTCCCTTCACCTACTTTTCTGTTGTCTGTCCTCAGGGAGGAGGTTATATGTAGATTCCCCCTTTCCAACCCACCCTCCCTCTACATTCCCAGTATCGCCACTTCCACCACTGGTCCTGAAGGGATCATCTGTCCTGGATTCCCTGTGTTTCCACTTCCTATCTGTACCAGTGTACATCCTCTGGTCTGACCAGATTTGTAAGGTAGAATTGGGATCATGATAGTCGGGGGAGGAACTAGAGGAAAGTTGCATGTTTCATCATTGCTACCCTGCACCCTGAGTGGCTCGTCTCCTCCCCAAGACCCTTCCATAAGGGAATGTACAGTTGCTTACAGATAGGCTTTGAGTCTCCACCCCACACTCCCCCTCATTCACAATGATATGATTTTTTGTTTTGATGATGCCTGATACCTGATCCCTTCAGCATCTCTTGATCGCACAGGCTGGTGTGCTTCTTCCATGTGGGCTTTGTTGCTTCTGAGCTAGATGGATGCTTGTTTACCTTCAAGTCTTTAAGACCCCAGATGCTATATCTTTTGATAGCCAGGCACCATCAGCTTTCTTCACTACATTTTCATTTGCACCCTCTTTGTCTTCAGTGATCGTGTCATGGCGGTGGGTACACAATAATATGATTTTTTTATGCCTGATAACTGATTCCTTCAGCACCTCAAAGCCTTTCTTTTGAGAAGCCTCTAGTTAAACTTGAATCTCCAGCCTTTCAATTAGCAGCTACGCATGTAAACTCTTTTCACCACGCAAGGATTCTATTTCATAAAACCTCTGGAAGTAGTTTGCTCTGAGAACACCCTAGCACCATGAAAGACAGACACTGTTGTGGTTGTGAGATGCTGCTGAGCCACTTCTAGACTCCTGGTGACTCTGCGTATGCACACAGAACGAGATGAACACACCAGGGTCTGCCCATCCTCACAACTCGTCCTGTGTCTGAGCCCACTATTGCAGCCCCAGTGTCCATCCATCTCGTTGCGGGCCTTCCTCTTTGTCGCTGCCCCTCAACCTTACCCAGTGCAATGCCCTTCTCCAGGCACCCACCCACTCAAAAATCTGCATGCAAACGTTGCTCATAGCTTTATTCACAATTATCCAGAACCATAGATAACCTAAGCGTCCATCCCCAGGGTTATGGTAAGTACTGTCTTTCATCCTTACAAGGAAATACTACTCTGTAACAAAAACAAATGAATTATCGATACGTGGAGCAACAGCTGTGAATCTTGAAAGGCGTCAGAATCAAACACTTCAAACAATCTGATTTCAGTGATGGGACATTCTGGAAAAGACAGACCCACAGGGACAGAGTTCAGGTCAGTGGTTGACAGAGGAGGGGAGAGGGACACAGGGCCATTTTGGGTATATTCTCATCTAGATTGTGGTTGCAATAGCAGACTAGAATATATCGTTGTACTCACAGAACTGTATCTTTAGAAGGGGTGAATTTTACTGTATATAAACTACACTTCATGAAATGTGATCTGCACCAGTTCTTGTTTTGTTTTACTAAATTCTACTAAACTTTAGGAGGCAAAAAGTGACTATGGCTTAAATTGGTGTCTGAGTAGAATGGGATTTTTTGTTTTATTTTGTTTTTCACCAAAAAAAAAAAAAATAGTAAAGTCAGTTCTTTCTATGATCAAAGAGTCATCTATAGCCTGGAATGAAATCTAGCTTCAAATAATTAATAACTTTTACAATTTGCGTTGTAATCCAGTCCTTGCACCCACACACAAATGCCTGCCTCTCAGCGCGACCTGAGACATCCTCAGACAGGGCACGGGAATGAAAAGGCTCAAAGAAATTGTTATCCTAATGGAAAATGACATCTCCCGGAGTCATGGGCATAATATAAGAAACGTCCGCAAGAGCCCTTGTTCTGTTCTGGGAAAATGGCTCTTCCACAGACTCACGCTGTGGCCCTTGGCTTTCGCTACCGCCCAGGCTCAGTAAACCTGAGAGCCAAAGACTGCTGAGGGAGGAACAACGATCCCTGTGGTGACCCAGTAGGACCCGTGAGTGGAGAAGGGGCAGAAAGACTGAGATGAAGGGATGGAGGGGGGATAGGAAAAATGTCATTCTCAGGGGGGAGGGACTTGCCCTCAAAAAGTTTGGGGCTCCTACTAGAGGAAGGTACACTTAGACCAGTAAAGCAATTGTGTGTGGTGTGCAGAGAGAAACATGGTAATGCAGTACACGGTAAATAGAGCCACCGAAGCGGGCAGATATGTCAAGTTTCACTTTGGGATGCCTTGGTGCCCTAGCGGCATCATAGAAGTTATTGTTCTAAAACTGATAACAAGAAAGAGGGAAGAAAGGGAATTCCACTCAGCTAGAGTCTTTGAGCAAGGCACCAAAGTATCCAGCTCCAGATTGGGCAGTTCCGTTGTGTGGGGTTGAGCCTACAGATGGGGCTGATACCATTGAGGGCGTAGACAGGGGCTAGCTCTGTGCTACCTTGCAGATCTTCATCTCCACCCAATTGGAGGGCCAGAGTGTATAGAATAGGACGGTGTTTCATGTTGAATAAATCACATTGGGAGCTAGAAGGAGTGTGGTTAGAAATGTGGAGTAAGAGGTGGAGATGGAGGTTAGAGATCTGTAGCCCTTAGGACACTACTGCCACTGGCAGGCTGAGAGATGAAAGCAGCTTGAAAGGAGAGGCAGTCATCATGGAGAGAGAGAGGGTAGCACCTTATGAGGAAGCCTACTTTGGAAAAGGTTCAAATTCTTGAACGACTCTAAAGCTCTATCATCAGCTACCTTCGGCTTTTTTGTGTTACTTCATCAAAACCATCTTCTTCTTCCCACACCCTTGCATTGTGCCCGTCTCTAGCTTTATTCTCCGTGACTCCAGGGTTTTGCACAGTGTGGTCCAACTCCTTTGAAGATCACAAGCATTTTTTCCATCTCTTTTTTTTAGGTCTCAAATTTCCACAACAGCTGGGGCTCAAAAACCCATGTTATAAAATTTAGAATGATAATTTTGCCAAGTTAAAGAAGTGACCAAAGAGACCATCTCCAGAAGACTCATTACCGTGGAGTCAATGCTGAGGCCTAGTGATCCGAGAGAACAGGGTCGAACTGCCCCATAGAGTTTCCAAGGCAGTGAATCTTTACAGAGCAGATGGTTGCATCTTAACAACCACGAAGAGTCCAGTGAGTTTAATGGCCAAGTTTGGGGTTAGCAGCTGAGCACTTTAACCACCGAGCCACCAGGATTTTTAGAGAAGGGTTGTTGGTGCCAATGAGTTGGCCTCATCGTGACCCTGTGGACAGCAGAAGCAAACACTGCCCGGTCCTCACAATCATTGTTATACTTGAGCTCATGTTGCAGCCACTGTGTACGTGCGTCTCACTGAGGGGGTCTCCTTTTCAATGGCCCTCTACCCAGCCTGGTGTCCTTCTCCAGTGACTGATAACATGTCCAGAGTACACGAGACAAAGTCTTGTTGCCCTCCATTCTAGAAGGTATCTGACTCTACTTCCTAAACAGATTGGTTTGTTCTGGTAGTTTATGGGGCAGTCAATACCCTTTGCCAAGCCTTTACTTCAAATGCTCAAATGAACCCACTCTTACTTGGTCTTCCTTATTCACTCTCCAGGTTTCATATGCAGATGAGGTGATTGAATATGTAATTGTGTCAGGCACATCTTCATTCTCAAGGGGCATCTTAGCTCCTTCACATTGTAAAGAGGTCGTGTGCAGTGAATTTGTCCAATGCAATGCATCATTTGATTTCCTGACTGCTGCTTCCACGAGCGTTGACTGTGGATCCAAGTGAAATGAAATCCTTAACAGTGCCCTCTTTTATGTTTATGGTGATAGTGCCTCTTGGTTCAGTTGGGGGATTGCTTTACTTTTATGTGGAGATAGAACCTGCATTGAAGGCTGCCATCTTTCTCAGCAAGGCCTCTTCATTTCCAGCAAGTAAAGTTATGTCAGTTGCATGTTGCAGATTGTTAGACTTTTCCTCCAACCCTGATGCTGCGTTCTTTATATAGCCCTGCTTCGCCCATTATTTGCTCCGCATACAGATGGAGTAAATAGGATGGACAAATGGGACCCCAGCAAACACCTCTCCTGGGGGGCTTGCAGTCACTGTTATGGAGTCTAGTTCGACTCACATGGCCATGTATTGTGAATTTCTGAGACTGTAACTAGGGGGATAGGAAGCCTCGTTTCTCTCCTAGGGAGCAGCTGGTAGTTTCGGACTGCTGACCTTGCTGTTAGCAGCCCGAAGCATAACTCATTATGTCACCAGGATGCCGAGCAGAGGGTGCAGGGTGGGGCGGGAGGTGGAACGGGGGAGCAAGCTGGCTGCAATTTCAGGGCACTGTTGCTATCAAGGAACCCCGATAACCAGTGGGCCAGCAATTCGAACTCACTAGTGACTCCACAGGAGAACGATGAGGTTGTCTTTTCCTGTAAAGACTTACGGTCTGGGAAACCCACCAGGACAGGTCTGCACTGTCCTTCAGGGTCGCTGTGAGTAGAAATCAATGCCATGACAGTGGATTTTTTGGGTAGCTCTTTGGCGCCACCTGATGGCATTGATCTTCTCTGTCTTAGTTACCTCTTAACTGCCATGAATTGATGGCCCCTGTAACTGTTACCAGGAACAGAAAGCCCCATCTTTCTGCCGCAAAGCCTCTGGGGGTTTTGAGCTGTTAAGATCGCAGCACCATGTGTCTCCATGATGCCACCAGAGCTCAGCTGACGTGTGTATGGTTTAAACCAGCACACCTCTGTCTGGGACAGATGCTGAATTAGACACACTATAGAGTGACAGGTGCAAACCAGGGCCGGCCCAAAACACTGTAGCAAATATGCTTATCCTACCTCTGGGTCGTGCTCTGACGAGACTTCTAGGAGTCTCCCGGAAGTTTAGTCAGCTCCAGCTGGTTTCTCTTGGTCTAATCCTGGGACAAGGAGCCAGGGTTATAGGACTCCATCCCCAACCTCCTCGCTGCCTGAGATTGTGTAGCCCCATTTTCTGACCCTCCTCTTGCTCCATATTTTTCTCCATTCTTCTACCCCAACCCCCAGAAGATATAAAGATTAGCATGGCAGAAGGCCATGTTGGACGCTCGCATTTTGAGAACCAAGACATGTATAGGCAAGGATGCGAGTCATGGCAAAACAAATTGCCCTGCTTACCAAAAAAGAGGGAGACCGTCAACGGGATGGATGGACACCGTGGCAGCCACATGGGCTCGGGCACAGGCACACTTGTGAGGATGGCTAGGACCATGCGGTGTTGGTTCTGTTGGGCCAGGACAGACTTGATGGCACCTAACAGTAACATAAACTACCCCTGGAAGCATCCTCTCTAGGACGGCCTCCAACATGCCCATGGGAATATTCCATGATCTTTCCATTTTCCGTGAATTTACTGAAGCCACTCGTACATCTTCTTTAGCTTCCACCACGTCAGATTGCCAGTGTGTGTCCATCTGTCTCAGGGATCGTGAGAAGTTCGAGGGCCTGGGATAGTTTTTCTTATCCTGGTGTCTTCATTTCCTATCACAGTGGTGGGGCCAGGTCAAGCCATTGATTCAATCAAGCTCAAGTCCAACCAACAGGTAATGGATGGTTCTACGCAATTAACTAGCAGAGTTAAATCGAGTAACTGTCTCAATGGAGACGGAATCCAAGCAGGGTTCTTTGTAGCCTAAATGTAGATTCAGTAGTAGATCAGAAGGCCGGACTCAATGATGAGCATCATGCAGGAACTATAAATGCATTAGGACATTAGCAGTTGCCATGACAGTGGTGAGGGCAGGCTTCTTAGAGAGGCTGACATTTGGATAGAGATTTTAAGGGGATGAAGGAGCAAGGTATGTAGTGTAAGAGTGTTCCAGGCAGAGGGAGAAGCCAGTGGCAAGGCCCTGAGGAGGGAGGCTGTCTGGCTTATTCAAGGAAGTACAAGGAGTCAAAGTGAGAGAGGACGGGATAGGGCCGGGGCGGAGTGGGTGGGAGGAGCAATCGTGGAGGGGGGAAACAGACTTGCTAGAAGGAGCGGTTACAAGATGCAGTGGTGGTTTGAGGAAGGGGTGTGGTGGGGGAGCAGATTGTGGGGACCCCGGGTTTTACTGAGGGTGAACTGAAAAGGCTTTGCAAGCCGAGGAGAAAGTGATGTCAAGATCGACTGAGATGTTAGAGAACCACTCTCTCTAAGGGGGCACCAGAGGAGGCAGGGAGCCCCGTTAGGAAGCTATTCAGAATATTCACCTGCTAGCTGGAGGCCAAGGTTGGTGGCAGTGGATGTGGTGAGAAGTAGTCTGCGTGCTGAAGGCAGAGCCAACTGATCAGATATGGGGAGAAAGAAAGACACACTGGAGATGACTCCAGGGGGGTTTGGGCCTAAGGAATTGGAAGGACGCGGTTGCCGTCAGCCAAAATAGGAAAACAGAGCCCATCTTGAGGGAAAAGATTAGGCTTTCCAAAATATTTCCAGTCAGACCCGCATAGACAATCAGTTTATTGTCCACAACCCAAGAGGGAGGAGAAAGCGGAGTTCTTAGAAATCTGTGAAGGCAAATAGCTAGGAGAGTAACAGCTCTCGTAAGACAAGCACGTGATAAACACTGAACACACTCGTTCCAACGCTCAACCAAAACTCTAAAACCGTTTGGATTTGCAGGAAGTTCTAAACATTGTCAGGAACAGTTTGGTTGTTGAAAATTTGCTGTAATACACAGAGAGTTTAGGCACTTGCGGGGGGGGGGGGGCAGTTCTCAGAAATCCTGCGCAAGCTCTCCATGCTCTTTAATAAGACAGGATGAACCTAAGTAAACACTTGCCTCATTATGTAAATTAGATGCAGGTACCCATGAGTCATTATAATATGCCAGCGGGAGATTACTAAATGTTCTCAGCTTTGAATCATTTTCAACTTAAAACAATTATTTAACACTTCGACAAATTTCTATTGTCTTAGTTGGGGATTTGTAGATGCCACAAAACTGAAACCAATTCAGCCTGAGTTTACCGATAGGAAGATGTGCCTGGAAGGTTCAAGCATTATCTCCCAATATGCCATGGGAAGGGGACACGCTGGGCTTCCTGAAGCCCAGGAATCAGGAACTGGGGGTGTGGGCCTTGGGCGGTACACCAGCTCCGAGTCTTTCTTTGCAGACATCAAGGCCTCTTTGCTTTCTGAGAGCTTCATAGCCTTTCCTCCCAGAAGGCCCCTCTCCCCTGTCCTGTTGGCACATGCTCCATCGTCCCCCTTCTCCCAGTGAGGCCAGAGACATTACCTCACCTGGGTCAGCCAGCACTCATCGCTCACAAATTCATTCTCTGTAGAATCCAGATGCTCATGTTCAGGGAAAAGGAATCTGATGGGTCTTGGCTCTGAACTTGTTCACCCTTGGGCTAGTCTACTTGGGCCAGAAATGAAAACAGTGTTGTTCATTCATTCGCCAAGTACTGACAGAGTGGGTGCCTTGTGTCACGTGCTCTTCTGGATGGTAAGGTGACGACAACGACCAAGCACAGACCCCCTCTTGGAATCTACCAGTGCTGTGAAATCACAGCTGCCCCCCACCCTCCTCGAGAAGGCTGGGCAGGAAATCTATACCCTCTTGGGGCCAGCCCGGATCAGAAATCACACTGTCAAGGCAAGACCATATTTTGATCACGATAACGTCCAGCTTGCAATAAAGGGATTCATTCTTCTTTGTGGTGACGTTAGGTGTTGGCGAGTCTGCTCCAATTCACAGCAGCCCCGTGGACCACAGAACCAAATGCTCCCCAGGCCAGTGACCCCCTCACAATCACTGTGTGTGTGAGCCCATTGTTGCAGCCACTGTGTCAATCCATCCCCTCAAGGGCCGTCCACTGTTTCCTGACTGTCATCAAGTCCGGTGGACTGCGGCAGATCTGTCGGGATATCAGATCCAAAGTCCGTGGGACAAAGTCTGGGCACGCGCTGTTCTAAGGAGGATTCAGACTGCACTCTCTCCCAGACAGGCTTGTGCGCTCTCCCGGCAGCGGAGGGCATATAGTCAATACTCCTCACCAGCACCGTCATTCCACGGCATCCAGTCTGCTCTATTAACTGTCCACCCATCATGTGCATATAAAGTGATTAAAAATATCATGGCTTGGGTCAGGCACATCTAAGACCTCCAAGTGACATCTTTGCTCTTTAACACTTTAAACAGTGGGTGGGGGAGGGTTTGTTTTGGTTTTCTGTTGCAGCAAATTAACCCCTGGCATTCCATCGTTTGGTTTCTTGACTGCTGCTTCCACGAGCAAGCGCTGACGGTTAAGCCAAGTGAAATCCACAACAACCCCTGTCTCCCCTCCAGTTCTCCTGGTAGTGTCTATTGGCCAGCTGTGCGGGCTTTTCTTTCCATTGAGCTGAAATCCATATGGAAGGCTCTGGTGTTTGATCTTCATCAGCAAGAGCTCCAAGTCCTCTCAGTTCTCAGCAAGCAAGGTTGCAGCATCTGCATATGAAAGATTGTTGATGAGCTTTCCTTGGATCCTGACACCTCATTCTTTTTCAGGCAGTCTAGTTTCAAGGATGATCTGCACAGCTACAAGTTGAAAAAATGTTGTGAAAGGATGCAATTCTGACACAGACTTTTTCTGATTTTAAATTATGCAATATTCCCTTCTTCTGTTCCTCTTGGTTCCTGTGCAGGTTCTACATGAGTATAATGCAGTGTTTTGATAGCCTCGTTCTTCGAAATGTTTTAAATTATGATCCAAATAGTTGGATGTCTTTGTATAGTCAATAACACACACACACACACACACACACACACACACACACACACACACACACACACACACACCCCTTCTGATGGCCTCTTCTTTCAGCCAAGATGCATTGAATGTCAGCAATTTTATCCTTTGTTCCATGTTCTTTTCTGAATCTGGTTCAAATCACTATCATTTCCCTCTTGATTTATTGATTTCACAATGTTTTAGTTTTCTGAAGCAACCTTTTTCTCGCCTGTAATAGCAACACTGTTGTTTGACAATTTCTACATTCTGTTGGATCACCTTGCTTGAGAATTGGCCCAAATCTGGGTCTCTTCCAATCAGTTGGCCAAGTAGCTCTCTTCTAAATATCTTGCACAGATAAATGAGCACTTCCAGCATTACCTCCATGTGTGGAAACATCCCAACTGATATTCTGAGGATGCTAACTACTTTTATTAATTTTCCTGGTATAGAAAATACCAGGAATCCACCAAGCAGTGCCTCTGAAGAAAGGCATGATCCCGACTACGTGGACACCTGCCCCTCCCCCAGAAGAATTTATTTCAGAGGACAGCACTGAAGCTGCAGCTCAGGGACAGGGACATGTCTGATCAGAGCACATGGGAGCAAATGAAGGGGGAGGAAGAGAGAGTGGAGCACATCCTGGCCCATCAAGCCTCGAGGATGATGTTCCCGCTCAGAGCAGCCAATCCATAGAGAAGACCATATGGCCAGCCCCACTATGAGACAAGACACCGTGTGGGAATTGAGCCCGATCTGATCCCACCACACCGAGGCAAAACACTGAGGGCCTGCAACAAAACAGCAAGGGGAACAGTGCAACAAAGTCCCCAGGGAATAACAAAAATAGACTTTGGGGCCAGGGCTTGGCACCCCATCAGACTTGACTGGAAAACACTCCTAAAGGCCAACAAACAGTTCTTGAACTAACTGCAGGCTTTTATTTCTTTTTTTTAAATCATTTTATTAAGGGCTTATACAACTCTTATCACAATCCATACATTCATCCATTGTGCAAATCACATTTGTACATTCATTGCCCTCATCATTCTCAAAACATTTGCTCTCCACCTAAGCCCCTGGCATCAGGTCCTCATTTTCCCCCTTCCTCCCCACTTTCCCCTCCCTTATAATTGATAATTTATAAATTATTATTTTGTCATATCTTGCCCTGTCCAACATCTCCATTCACCCACTTTTCTGTCCCCCAGGGAGGAGGTCACATGTAGATCCTTGTAATCGGTTCCTCCTTTCCAATCCACCCTCTCTCATCCCTCCCAGTATCACCACTCACACCTCTGGTCCTAAAGGGATCATCTGCTCTGGATTCCCTGTGTTTCCAGTTCCTATCTGTACCACTGTACATTCTCTGGTCTAGCCAGATTTGTAAGGTAGGATTGGGATCATGATAATAGGGGAGGTGGAAGCATTTAGGTACCAGAGGAAATTTATATGTTTCATCATTGCTACATTGCACTCTGACTGGCTAGTCTCCCCAAGACCCTTCTGTAAGGTGATGTCCAGTTACCTACAGATGGCCTTTGGGTCTCCAACCCAAACTCCCTGCTCATTCACTATGATAAGATTTTTTGTTCTGATGATGCCTGATCCTTGATCCTTTAGACACCTTGTGATCGCACAGGCTGGTGTGCTTCTTCCATGTGGGCTTTGTTGCTTCTGAGCTAGATGGATGCTTGTTTACCTTCAAGCCTTTAAGACCCCAGATGCTGTATCTTTTGATAGCCGGGCACCATCAACTTTCTTCACCACATTTGCTTATTCACCCGCTTTGTTTTCAGCAGTTGTGTCAGGAAGATGAGCATCATACAATGCCAATTTAATAGAACAAAGTGTTCTTGCATTGAGGGAGTACTTGAGTGGAGGCCCAATGCCCCTCTGATAGCTTAATACTAAACCTACAAATATATGCACAAAGATCTATTTCCCCATCTTCATATATAAGTATATTTACATAGGTACATGCCTTTATTTAGACCTCTATAAATGCCCTTTGTCTCCTAGCTCTTTCCTCTATTTCCTTTGACTTTCATCTTGTCCCACTATCATGCTCAGTCTTCATTTGGGTTTCAGTAATTCCTCTCACTTACATTACCCTTGATCACGCCCTACCAGGCCTCCTACACTCTCCTCACCACTGATTTGGATCACTTGTTGTTCCCTGGTCCCAGGGTTTGTTAACACCACTACCTTTCCCCCAATTCCCCCCCCCATCTCCCATGCCCCCCTGGAACTGTCGGTCCCACTGTTTTCTCCTCCAGATTGTTCATCCAGCCTGTCTTACTTAGACCTGTGGAGATAATAACATGCACGAAAGCAAGACAGAGCAAAACCAAGCAACAATATGCAACAAAGCAACAACAGCAACAACATACCAATGACAAAAAACAAAACACAACAAGAAAGAAAAGCTTGTAGTTAGCTCAAGGGCTATTTGTTGGCCTCTAGGAGTGTTTTCCAGTCCAGTCTGTTGGGGCACCATGCCCTGGCCCCAAAGTCCACCTTCAGCATTCCCTGGGGACCTCACCACTCTGTTCTCTTGCTGTTCTGTAGCAGGCCCTTAGTGTTTTGCCTTGGTGTAGCGGGATCAGATTGGGCAAAATTTCTACACTGTGTCTCAGGTGTTGTCCCCTGTAGGGCTATACATCAGTGAGGGATGTCATATCTCATACTGGGGCTAGCCATATGGTTCTCTCTGTGGACTGGCTGCTCTAATCAGGAATATTGACCTCAAGGCCTGGTGGGCCAGGATGTGCTCCACTCTCTCCCCAACCCCCTTCATCTGCTCCTGTGTGCTCTGATCAGATATGGCCCTCTCCTGGAGCTGCAGATTCAATGCCATCCTTTGAAATAAATTCTTCTGGGGCAGAGGCAGGTGTCCACGTAGTAGTTGGGATTGGGGCCGGCTCCCCCAGAGACTCCAGAGTTTTCTTGACTGTGATCTTTGAACAAGCAGATCTCCAGGTCTTTTATGGGGTAGCTGTGGGGCTTTAAACCAGCAACCTTTAGGTAAGTAGCCAGTGTAAACCGTTTGCACCACCCAGGAGCCTGTGTGCATGTGGCTATAAGAACATATCTATGAGCAGGTGACCGTCTCCCCAGACCCAAGACTCCTGCCTTTCACTGGGTTCATAAGGGAGTGGGGAGAATGGAGGGAGGGGGGAAATGAAGAGCTGATGCCAAGGGTGGAGTGGGGACCCAAAGGCCATCTGTAGGTAACTGGACATCATCTTACAGAAGGGTCTTGGGGAGGGGACACGCCAGTCAGGGTGCAGTGTAGCAACGATGAAACATACAACTTTCCTCTAGTTCCTAAATGCTTCCTCCCACCCCTCTCCCCACCTCCCCATTATCATGATCCAAATTTTACCTTCCACATCTGGCTAGACCAGAGGATGTACACTGGTACAGATAGGAACTGGAAACACAGAGAATCCAGGACAGATGATCCCATCAGGACCAGTGGTGAGAGTGGAGATTATGAGGAGGGTGGAGGGAGGATAGGGTGGAAAGGGGGAACTGATTACAAGGATCTACATATGACCTCCTCCCTGGGGAATGGACATCAGAAAAGTGAGTGAAGGGATACGTCAGCCAATGTAAGATATGACAAAATAATAATTTATAAACTATCAAGGGTTCATGAGGGAGGGGAGAGCATAGTAGGAGGGGGGGAAAAGAGCTGATGCCAAGGGCGTAAGTGGAGAGCAAATGTTTTTGAGAATGATGAGGGCAACAAATGTACAAATGTGCTTTACACAATGGATGGATGGATGGATTGTGGTAAGAGTTGTATGAGTCCCCAATAAAGTGATTTAAAAACATGAGTAAGATAAGAAAATGTTCTGGAATTGATTGTGATGATTACTGCACAAATATTCGTAACATGACTGAACCATTAAATTGGGGGAATTACATAAAAAGGAGGAGGAGTTCCGCACGTTCTCTTTTCTGGCTTTACTCTTTGGTAAGCATTTGCCAGAGGTGGGGGGCAGGGGGAAGAGTCCCAGAAGCTGAAGTTTGAAGACCCAGCCCCCACCACCAAAAACAAAAAAAATGAGACCCTTTTCCTCTGATTGGCTCTAACAAAAGCCTGTACACATCCTTGAAACACGTATGGTAGCCAAGAGCACTCTGGTTCACATGCCCACGTCTAGATAGGGAAGTAGAATTAACTGCACCCAAACACATGGGCAGAGAATGGATAAGACAGGTTTCCTCAAGAAAATCGTGGTCCTGTTATCAGAGGACAGGAAGGAGCCCAGTGGCCTCGAGGGTTACAGGTTGGGCTTTTAGACAAAAAGTCAGCAGTTTGAATCCATCAGCCACTGCATGGAAGAAAGCTGAGGCTGTCTCCTCCAGGAAGATTTGCAGACTTGGAAATCCACAGGAGCAGCTCCATTCTATCCTATTGAGTCAAGGTGAGTCAGAATGGTCTGGCTGTCAGTGAGGCTTTTTTTCAGTTTAGTTACCAGAGGACAGGGCAACGCGAGCTGCCAGGTCAAGAACACGTGGGCCAGCTGATGTACGGGTGGAGGAGCGGCGAGCAACTCCCCCGCAGGCTTACTGTCTGTTCTCATGTCCATCGGAGTTCGTATAAGTTATAACTTCCTGTTCGCTTCAAGCATGAGAATTGATCTTTCATTATCCTCCATCTTCAAAAGAGCAGACTTATCACCCACATGAAGAACCTGGCGACGTTCCTTCTCTGTGATGGCTCGCCCTCCCCATGTCCCTCCCCATGTCCTTCAAACCCAGCAGGGAGCCGCTCTGGGTTTGCAGAGTGCTGGGACACAAGCTTCCGTAGCATTGCCTCCTGGAGGAAACTCTGGACAGCGCACTTTCGCCCTGAGCTGCTTTCGAAGATAGATTGCAAATGACTTCACGCTGAATAGACTAAAAGTAAAAAAGAAAGCAAAAATCAGAGAACTCTCAAAGGCCCTGCCGCTCCATGGTGGTTCTGCTTTTTAGAAATGATTCCATGATGTGGGAAATTCGGGGATTTTCTGGGTGGCAAAGCAAGATGCTGTCGGAGGCTCCATTTGATTCTATCATCCCACGAGACTATAAGGATGTTACAGACAGCTTGGCTGTATTTACACAGTGCACATTGTGAAATTAGTTTTTTCTTATTATTAACAACTGTGGGTAGATGCCACACATGAATTAGGTGGCAACGTCTTACCCATACTCCTATTGTAAGCCCCCCGTGTCTATTCCCCCTTGTCAAGGGGAGTGATAAGCTCTTCTTTCATGACATAGGTAAGACTGGTTGTTTCAAAGGCAACATCTGCTTAAACATCCAAATACATTGTGTCTTACAAAATACCTGGGAAGGCAAGAGGTACTGTTTGTTGGGCTACTGTGTCATCAAAGGAATGTTGTTAAATCGATCACTTTGTGAGGTAATTCTGGTGATGTTGTTATAGTTTAACACATTATTTTCTTTAAAAAAAAAAATCGTCTTCTAGGTTAGCGACATTTACATTTTTGGCCTCTAGAGGGAGCACCGGGACCCTCTGTTAGTCTCCTCGCCAGTGTTCTCCTCCAGACCCAAGCGAAGATTGAGAAGATTATGTCCAGGGCACCTTCATTGTCTGGGCTTGTTTTCTGGGGTGTGGGTCAATCTCCTGATCATAAAGCTAATAAAAAGACTATCTCCAGGCTGCTGCTCTCAGGAAGGCTTCAGCTTGTTGGATTTAATAACCCATTGAACATGGGTTCAAGGATGGTATTATGATATATGATGTACAATATTATAGAAAGGCTGATCAGGTACCACCAGACACATAAATGGGACTGCAGAGCCCTGGCAGGCGAATTTCTGCTTCCTGAGTTGTGCACGCTTGTGCACCTTTACCTGCTCTGCCTTGGTTCTTAGAAACTTAATTACCTCTCGAAGCTCAGCCAGCCTGCCAAATCCTCAGCCTCCCACTAAATGAGGGGAATCTAGGCCTCTATCTAGGAGCCCAATGGCCCAGTGGTTACATATGTGTCAGCTAACCCCCAGGTGGTGGTATAAGGAGTCACACCCACACCCACACCCACACCCACCTAAGCTAAAGGTTGGTGATCTCACTCAAGGTCAGCTAGTGCCTCTGGGGATTTCTGAGACTGTTTATTTGAGTAGGAGCTGTGAGTGGTTTTGAACTACTGACCTTGCAGATCACAGCCCAGTGTATAACCACTCAGTAAAGGCTTTGGCCAAGAAAAGCTTATGGAGGGAGCTCAGGTCTATTTTGTAACACATGAGGTCTCCACAAGTTAGAATCAGCTCATGTCGCTCTTTTTTTGTGTTTATTTTTCTACCAGTTCTGTAGTATATCGTGAATGTGTTTATTCCCATCGATTCACACCCTCATCAGGTTATATTTTCCCATTTCTCATTATGGTTATACTATTTTATTGGATTCCAGGTAATTTGGGAGACACACACATTTTCTTGAGATTTTCTTTTTCCTGCAGAAAACAATCTGATCTCTTAGTTTTGCTTCTAAATTGTTAGAGGCAGCCGTCAGATCAATGCTGATCACAAGATCATTTCCCTCCACTAAGCAGCCCTGGTGACTCCATGGGGAAGCATCCGAATGGCAGCAGTTGGATTCTACTTGGCTGCAGACTCAAGGGGCCTCTCTGCTGGTCTCCAGAGCAACCTCTGCCTCTGTCCTTGCAGTTCCTTCCTCTGATGCTCAGGCCCACAAACACTCGCCTCTCTCTCTCTCTGGTTCTGATGTGCAGAGCTTGAAAACCATTGTTTCCTCTGTATCGCCACGTTTCCAATGGGAGTGTAAGTCTGGTCCTTGTTACTACAGTAGTCCATCACCTGTGCTGTTTTTGTTGTTGTTTTGAGCCTTTGACTCTAAATGATCAGTGACCATTGGTAAGGAATGACTGGAAATTAAGGGTCAGCCATAGTACACTGCCAAAGAAAGGGAGAAGCTTCCTGGACATACATGAGGTCCATCCAAATGGACATAGTAGGTTTATTTGGTAATGAAGAATGAGCTCTCTCTCTCTTTGATGGTAGACATCCAGTGAATGAGATCCTCCTATTGCCATTGACTGTCTTGGAGTTGATTCCTACTCCTGGGTACCCATGTGTTACAAAGTAGAACTGCCCCATAGGGCTTTCTTGGCTGTAATCTCCCACTGTAAACATATGGCCTTAACTCTGCCTTTTCAGTACACTGGTGGGTTGAACAACCGACTGTTATGTTAGCAGCCACGTACAAGCCATTTGCACATCTCTAGACAGGGTGTCTAGAGGTAAGATTCCGGGGGTAGTATCTTCCAGGTCTGGGGTAACTGGGTATTTGCAGCATTAGGCCTGGCCATTTGTGAGGGATCTTTAGTATAATAATTAACGGTAATAGTAATGACTACTTTTGAGTGTTTGCTATGTGTAGGAGTTCTGGTAAAGACTTTACAGTTGTTTTTGTTTGTTGGTTTGTTTGTTCTGAGAATTTTGTTACAGTCTTTTTTTAAAATGATTTTATTGGGGACTCATACAACTCACAATCCATCCATCCATCCATTGTGTCAAGCATATTTGTACATTTGTTGCCAACATTATTCTCAAAACACTTTCTTTCTACTTGAGCTCTTGGTATCAGCTCATTTCCCCCCTCCCTCCTTGCTCCCCCCTCCCTCAGGAACACTTGATAATTTATAAATTATTATTATTTTGTCATGTCTTACAATGTCTGACGTCTCCCTTTACCCCCTTCTCTGTTGTCCATCCCCCTGGGAGGGGGTTATAGGCAGGTCATTGTGATCTGTTCCCCCTTTCTCTCCCCACCTTCCCCTTCTGCTCCTGGTATGGATTCTCTCAATATTGGTCTGGAGGAGTTTATCTGTCCTGTATTCCCTGTGTTTTCAGCTCTTATCTGTACCCATGTCATGCTCTGGTCTAGCCAGATTTGTAAGGTAGAATTAGGGTCATGATAGTGGGGATGTTCAGTTGCTTACAGATAGGCTTTGGGCCTCCACTCCACACTATCCTCCTCATTCGCATTATGATTTTTTGCTCTGGGTCTTTGATGCCTGATACCTATTCCCATCGACACCTCATGATCACATAGGCTGGTGTGCTTCTTCCATGTGGGTTTTTTTGCTTCTCAGCTAGATGCCCACTTATTTATCTTTAAGCTTTTAAAACTCCAGACTCTATATCTTTTGATAGCCAGGCACCATCAGTTTTCTTGCCACATTTGCTTATGCACTCGCTTTGTCTTTAGTGGTTGTGTTGGGAAGCTGAGCATCTCAGAGTGCTGGATTATTAGAACAAAGTGTTCTTGGGTTGAGGGAGTTCTTGAGTAGAGGCCCAGTGTCCATCTGCTTCCTTAATACTAAGCCTATAAACATATGTACACAGAACTATTTCTCCATATTCATATATAAATATATTTACATATGTACATGCCTGTATTCAGATCTCGATAAATGCCCTTTGCCTCCTAGTTCTTTCCTCTATTTCTCTTACTTTCCTCTTGTCCCACTATCATGTTCAGCCTTCATTTGGGTCTCAGTAATTCCTCTCAGTTACATTGCCCTTAATTACAGTTGTTGTTGGTTTTTACCATAATTCGCACTAGAATCTTAACTAGGTAGATAAATGTGTTATTCTCCATTTCTGGATGGGGGAACTAGATAAGGTCAGAAAGATAAGCACAACATGTGTGAAGTTCAGACTGATCATATGCCCAAGGTCTCTCAAGGATGACTGAAAGTTAAGGTTGGGATGTCTCAATAACTGTTAGAAGTTCCTGTACTCCCTCTTGTGTGAAGGAAAAAGCTTTTCAAGAAGGAAGGGATGGAGTTGCAGCAACTACCATTAGCCTGGTTTGAATTGACCCCCCCCCCCCACAAGGGAGAAAAATTAGGGGATGTGAATGATGTTTTCTTCATTCATCATGAATTCATTTGGAGGTCCAGGGCACTGTCTCAACATGACCCTTTGAAAGAGAAACTCAAAGTAAACCGAGATAGACAGGTTTCCCCAGAATGAAATCTCATGTTGGCGCACAGCCTGGGGGAGGATCGATCATGTGGTCCCACTTCAAGTTCTTTGAAGGCAGAGTCCAGAAAATAAATTCTTATTATCTTGGGTAGGCAAAGGTCTTAAAATTCAAGTTCAGGAGTTGATTTCACTTAATTCAACAAACATTTATTGGATGCCCTATGTCAGGCACTGCCTCGGGCTAAAGAAGGAAAACGATACAGCACCTAAGCTAAGGAAATCAAAGTCTAGCCAGGGAGGTGGTTCATAAACAAGTAATTATATTAGGATGGGATGGGATAAGAACAGCAGAATGAACGTACACAGAGGGTGGCAAGGGCTCAGAGAAGGGGTGAGAGACCTCAGTTGGGCGGCAATGTTAGAATAAGTCATCTCAGTCTCCTTTGGTTATTTCATGATCAGCCTTTAGCATTTCAAGGCGTGTGCTATTGCCCTAGACGCTCCCAGCCATGCAGTCAGCCTGTGGCGTTTGTTAGTGGTGGGATCCCAGAATCCCAGCGCTGGGACTCCAGCGAGCAGAGAATGGGCATCCACGCAGAGCCCCGAGCTTGTTCTGCCATTGATGTGCTTTCTGTGTGGGATTTGGGCTGGGTCTTTGAGTTTTTCTTATGTGCTGCTCTTAGGAATGGATTTTTGTTATGTCATCTGCTAAGTATTAAAAACATTTTAATTAAAATATCATTTTGGGGGGATTCTTACAATCATTGTCACAATCCAAACATCACTTGCATCAGGCTAATTTGTACATATATTGCCTTCACTCTTTTCTAGACATTTAGTTTATATTGAGCCCTTGTTATCAGCTTATCTTCACCCCCCCATTCGTAACATCATAACGCCTTGATAGATTGTACATTGTTATTATTTTCATATCTCACACCAACCGCTTTCTCGCTTCCCCCATGTTTTCTGTTGTTCTCCCCCACCCCTGGAGAAGGGTGTATGGTTATGTGTCAATCACTGTGATTGGTTCCCCCTTTCTCCCTTCCTCTCCACCTTTCCCCACTACCATTCTGGTATCACTATTCCCATTCCTGTTCCTGGATTCTGTGTGTTGTGAGATCCCATCTCTTATCCATCCCTGTGTACATGTTCTGGCCTATTGTGAATTGAGAAGCAGCACTGGTGTCAGGTGAGGAAACACTTGCTAGGTATTAATAGCAGAATCAGACATGTTCCAGGGGAGGAAAGGGGTCAGATCTCCATACTCCAGGGTGAGGTGGTCCTGGAAGAGGAGAGTCTACAGTTCTAGAGAACAACATAGAACACTCTACCTGTTCCTCCCTTTAAATGCTTTGTTCTGATAGAGTTGATCGTGAACTGATTGCTTCCTATAGAAATGCCCATGACAGGACACACACACACACACATCAAAGGAAAACACAGAGAACAACTACTATGTGAGTTTCCTGTTTCTGCTCTAAGAAATCGGCACAAGTGTGTGACTTTACAACACAGATTGCTCCTTTACAGCGCTGAAGATGAGCAGTGTGAAATCAGTTTCATTGGACTGCGGCAAGCTGGCAACACGCCTTGGAGGGGAGCATACATTTCCTGGCCATTTTCAGCTTCATGTAGCCACTCAAAGCCTCCTGTTTCATTTTCAAATTTCATCTTTCTACTGTCTTCTCCTCCAGTTCTGACTCCCCCTGCATTCCTCAGAGGCTGTTGGGATTGCATTCCGCTCACTCAGACGATCTAGGATCATCTACATCTCTCAGGATCCTTCCAAAGGGGCCCGATCTGCAAAATATCTTCTGCCATTAACAAGCAGATTTTAAAAAAATAATGGAAAATTTTCATCGCCTAAAAAAACAACAACCATTTTTTTGGTTTTTTTATTTTTTTACTTTCATGAGGCAGATCTCTTTATTTTTTTTTGTTTTTTAAACATTTTATTAGGGGCTTATACAACTCTTATCACAATCCATACATATACATACATCAATTGTATAAAGCACATCCGTACATTGTTTGCCCTAATCATTTTCAAAGCATTTGCTCTCCACTTAAGGCCTTTGCATCAGGTCCTCTTTTTTTTTGTTCCCCCCGTCTCTCCCCACTCCCCTCTCCCTCATGAGCCCTTGATAATTTATAGATTGTTATTTTGTCATATCTTGCCCTATCCGGAGTCTCCCTTCACCCCCTTCTCTGTTGCATCTCCCAGGGAGGAGGTCACATGTAGATACTTGTAATCAGTTCCCCCTTTCTAACCCACTCACCCTCTACTCTCCCAGTATCGCCCCTCACACCCCTGGTCCTGAAGGTATCATCCACCCTGGATTCCCTGTGCCTCCAATTCCTATATGCACCAGTGTACATCCTCTGCAATATCCAATATTGCAAGGTAGAATTCGGATCATGGTAGTTGGGGGGAGGAAGCATCCAGGATCTGGGGGAAAGCTGTATTCTTCATCGGTACTACATCACACCTTGACTGACTCATCTCCTCCCCTAAATCCCTCTGTGAGGTGATCTCCAGTGAACGACAAATGGGCTTTGGGTCTCCACTCTGCACTTTCCCCTTCATTCACTATGGTATTTTTTTTTGGATGATGCCTTATACCTGGTCCCTTTGGCACCTCGTGATTGCACAGGCTGGTGTGCTTCTTCCATGTGGGCTTTGTTGCTTCTGAGCTAGATGGCCGCTTGTTCACCTTCAAGCCTTTAAGACCCCAGGCACTATCTCTTTTGAGAGCTGGGCACCATCAGCTTTCTTCGCCACATTTGCTTATGCACCCATTTGTCCTCGGCGATCTTATAATGGAGGTGTGCAGCTAATGATATGATTTTTTGTTCTTTGATGCCTGATAACTGATCCCTTCGGGACCACGTGATCACACAGGCTGGTGTGTTCTTCCATGTGGGCTTTGTTGCTTCTCAGCTAGATAACCGCTTGTTTATCTTCAAGCCTTTAAGACCCCAGACACTATCTCTTTTGATAGCCGGGCACCATCAGCTTTCTTCACCACATTTACTTGTTCACTCGCTTTGACTTCAGTAGTTGTGTCGGGAGGGTGAGCATCGTAGAGTGCCAATTTAATAAAGGAAAGTATTCATGCATTGAGGGAGTGCTTGAGTAGAGGCCCAAGGTCCTTCTGCCACCTTAATACTAAACCTATAAATATAGACACATAGATCTATTTCCCCATCCTCATATATATGTTTGCATGTACATGTCTTTGTCTAGACCTCTATAAATGCCCTTTGACTCCTAGCTCTTTCCTCCATCTCCCTTGACTTTCCTCCTGCCCTGCTACCATGCTCCGTCCCCACCTGGGTTACAGCTATACCTCTTCTTCATGTAACCTTACCCTTGATCATTCCCTACCAGGCCTGCCACTCCCCCCTCACCACCATTTTGGGTGCCATGTTGTTCCCTTGTCCCTGTGTTTGTTAACACAGCTTCCTTACCCACCCACCTTCCCTTATCCCAATTCCCCCCTGAACTGTCAGTCCCGTATTGGCACTTAATCCACATATCTCATGATTCAATAGTTTAATCATATCGAGAAGAGTTTTACACTCATTAGCACAATCAATTTTAGAAGACTTACCCCCCCATGGTTAAATCACTTTTAAAATGAGTTGTGTAATCACCCTCCCTTCTAGTGCTCCCCCTCCCCCCATTCATCATCGTTTAAGCTCATTTGCCCATGAACTTTTTGAAGCCTTTCAATAGGTAACATTCATTGTTTTTGAGGTTAGTACCTGAACATATTTGGATAGACAATATTCAGCCGACCACAACTACTACTTATGGTGTTGAGTACTCACTTCTAAAACATGTATCCCTATTAAAAGGTGTGCATGATTCAGATCATACATATACACGTGGAGGAGACCTGATGACATAATGTTTACACGTTGGGCTGTGATCTGCAAAGCCACCAGTTTGAAACCACCAGCTGCTCCTAAGGAGGAAGACGAGGCTTTCTACTTCTGAAAACAGTTCCAGTCTCACAGGGACAATTCTACCCTGCCCTAGAGAGTCGCTGTGAGGCAGCATTGACTCGATGGCAGTGACTGAGGGACACACACACACACACACACACACACACATACACACACACTGGAATTCTTACCTTACAAATGTTTTTCAATGCGCATAATTCTTCTGTAGTAACAGAAGACTTTAATTTTCCATTACATTACCATTTGCAAGTGTTAGGACCTGTGTATAAGTCATATAAACCCAAATCTAGCCGGTAACGCAAAGACAGGAAGCTGGGGTTCTGGCAGGCTGAGGGAGTGTTCAGCACCCAACCGCGGGGAATTCAGCAGAGCAACACCACACGTGTCAGGGCACAGTCATCTTCCTGTCATTTCATGTTCTCACCTAGGGGTCTGCTTCTTGTCAGGTTCCATGACCAGCCACAAGCTTTCTGTTGAACCAGGTCAATTTGGTGCCCCCAATGGACAGCAAAACCCCAGTGACATCATGGCCTGAAGTGAGTCCCAGGGAATTTAATGTCATGCCCAAGTGAGCATCACAGAGTGGTCCACAGACCAGCAACGTCTTAGCACCTGGGAACAGCACTCTGAGGAGCATTCTGGCTGTACTTCTTCCAAGATAGAGTTGTTCTTTCGTGGGTCAGCCACGGTATATTCACTATTATTCATCAACACCATAATTCAGACGTATCCATTTTTCTCTGGTCTTCCTTATGCATTGCCCAGGTTTCACACATCTATGAAATGATTAAGCATACTACAGCCTGGGCCGGGCAAAGCTTTGTCCTCAAAGTGATGGGTTTGCTCTCGACCACTCTCATGGGGTCTTGTGCAGAAGATTCGCCTGTTGTGATATGTTGTTGAATTCCTTGACTGCTGATTCCGTAAGAATTGATTGTGGATAATATGGCTTTGTTGTTGGGAGGTGCCACCGACTCAGTGCCAGTCCACAGCGACCCTGTCCACCACAGAAGGAAACACTGCCCATCGTTTCCTCTTCTAACAAGTGTGAGGAACTAGGGACGTAGGCATCAGCTCTATCTTTACTGTCACAGACTGAAAAGTATTACAGATTCTTCTGTGTCTTGATCTGAATCTTAAGCTCTTAGATTAAATCATATGAGATGCCTTGGGTAGTAAGTAACAGAAAGCCTACAATGCAAGAGGCTTAAGTAAAAGTAGCATTGTCTCTCTCACCGAATGCCTCTTGGTGTGATGGTTACATGCTTGGCCTGTGGTGGAACCCACCAGCCACTCCCCGGGAGGAAAATGTGGCAGTCTGCTTCTGGAAAGACTTGCCTTCTTGTCGTTAGGTGGCTTTGAAGTGGTTCCAATCACAGTGACCTGTGTACACCAGAACGAGATGCTGCTTCGTCCTGTGCTGTCTGCACAGTCGATGCGGTCTTTGAGCTGATGGTTCCCGCCACAGTGTCACTCCATCCTGATGAGGGGCTGCCTCTTTTGGGCTGACCCTCTACTGGACCAAGCCTGATGTCCTTCATAAGGAATTGGTCCTACTAGACCAACCTGATGTCCTTCATTAGGAATTAGTCCTACTGGACCAAGCCTGATGTCCTTCATAAGGAATTGGTCCTACTGGACCAAGCCTGATGTCCTTCGTTAGGAATGGTCCTTCTGTAGTACCGTGCCCAGAGTACTTGAGATGAAGTCTCACCATCCTCACTTCTAAGGAGCATCCTGGTGGTACTTCTATTGAGACAGATTTGGTCTCTTGGCACTTCATGGTCTCTTCTATATTCTTCCCCAGCACCTAATTTCAAAGGCGTTAATTCTCCCTGGAGCCTCCAGGGGGGCAGTTCTACTCTGTCTTGTGGGGTGCTTGGGAGTCACCATGAACTCAGTGGCGATGGGACTTTTGAGCTTGGCCTGAAAATGACATTGGTCTTGCCCGCTCCTCTTCAGCAAAGCCTATTTCTGCTAAGAAAGACCAGGCTGGCAGAGTCCCTGCCTGCTCTCCAGCCAGAGGAGCCAGCATCTTGTCTCTTACAACTTGGGCAATGGCTTGATCTAATGTGTAAGGGGCTCTACTCTCAGACATGTTCAGCCACAGCCCCCTCTCGCTGTGAGTGCCCACCATTCAAAGATGTCCTGAGAGAATGAGATGACCAGAGTGGCACCTGCAGGGGCATGAAGATCATCATCTGGGATGAGGAGCCTCCTGGGACCCAGAGAGGAAAACTACATTTCTGTCTGAGGGAGGCCAGCTGCTGGTGTGGTCCGTGACTCAGACTCCCGATGCTCCTATGTGCTGGCGTGCAACTGCCCCAGAGCGGGAGCGGGGCTGTAATCTTTATGGGAGCAGATAATCCAGTCTTTTCCCCCTTGGAATCATTGGGGTGTTTGCTTAATCACTGGGCCTCCAGGACTCTTTGGAGGCTGGCTGTTATTGCTACTGCATGCCATCAAGTTGGTCCTGGCTCATAGTGACTCTATGCCAGCCATTCTCAACCTGTGGGTCGCGACCCCTTGGGTCGCCCGTTCATAACAGTAGCAACGAAAATACAGTTATGAAGTACATTTACAGTTATGAAGTAGCAGTGAAAATAACTGGTTGGGGGGTCACCACCACATATGAGGAACTGTAATAAACGTTGTTGGCATTGGGAAGGTTGAGAACCACTGGTCTTGGCACAACAGAACGAAACGCTGCCTGGTCCTGGGCCGTCTTCACATTATGACTATGTGTGTGTCCACTGTGGCAGCCACCGTGCCAGTCCACACCAAGGTCGTCCTCTTTTTCACTGACCCTCCACCTGACCAAGCATGACCTCCTTCTCCAGGGACCAGTGTTCCGGAGGAGCATAAGGAGCAGACACGACGCCTCGCCATCCTGGCTTCTCAGAAATATCCTGGCTATTCTTGGTCCCAGATAGATTTGTTTGTGCTTCTGGCAGTCCGTGGTTTATTCCATCTTGTTGGTCAACACCACAATCAAAACGAATCTATTCTTCCCTCAGGAGGCAACTGAAAATGCCCTGGTTTGAGTCAGGTGTATTTCCGTCCTTGAAGTACCCTCTTTGCTTTTAAACACATTGATGGGATCTTTTGCAGCAGACTAGCCTCATGCAATGCTCCTTAAAAAGAGGAAGCAAATCCTTGCTTTTCTGCCTTCTTTCATATCGTCTGGTTATGCAGCTGATGCAGCAGTCACTGTGGACCAGGAAGCAGGAGCTGGGTCAGGAATGGGGGGCAGTCCTAGAGAGGAGGTCCTGGGGTCCTGGGGGACAAGGAGCTGACATCCCCATCCTGGACCACAGACCCCTGGATTTTGCTTCTGCAAGAGGAAGCCCTAAGTGTCTACCTTGTCCCTGAGTGCTGTAAATGGGTAACAGGTTGGGCTGCTATTCAAAAGGTTGGAGGTTTGAATCTGCCCTGGTGACATACGTGTGGAAACCATTCCTCCAAGGCCCGTGGAGTACCATTCCGCTCTGACACCCGGGCCACCATGCACCTGGGTCACTCTGCAAACAAAACCGCTGCTGCCCCCACCTTCTCACCCAACTCACGTCGTCGTCCCCCAGGCAGAAAGCCTCTGGATTCTTGAGTGTGGGTGGCAGGGTTGGTCGCTCAGTGGCTCTCCCATTTTCCAGTCGCCCCAAGGGTGCTTGTGAGCAGGCTCTGTGCTCCGCGGGGCCACGGGGCTGCAAGAAACAGAAGAAGCTCCCAAGAAAACCAAACGAGCTCACTCAGCGATCACGTTGGTGTTATTTTCATTTCCACATCTCGGCGGCCTCTCTGAAGTCCATCTTACTAATGAGGCCCCTCCTGGGGTTTCACCGAGCCGCAGCTTGGCAGGAATTCCCGCCCGGGATGGACGGGTTGTGGTCAGTGACCCGATCCTGCGGAGCAATGTTGTCCTTGGAGCCGGCCACTTGGACGGCTGTTTGTCCAGGTGCAGCGCTCCTTTGCCAATCTGTCCACTCAGGCCCTGACCACCAGGGTCTGGCCAAGACGGCCAGGTGGGCCGGGTCTGGGGGATTCGCAGGAACCTGGGGGTGCCCCAGGGGTGGTGAATGGGAGGGAAGTTCTGAGACTCCTAACGGGAAGTGATGTGCCAGAAAGAAATGAAAACAAGGCCAACCCACAGCAAAGAGTTCACACCACGCTTGGAAGTGAGGGAAACGAGTGAACAGAAAGCGTAGCTGGAGCCCAGCTGTGGCTAGGCTTCTGAGAGCTAATACATCAGGAGTCTAGAAACCATTAAGTAGTCTCCAAAATACGATTAGGATGTTGCAACACTGTTGTTAAACTAGTGGTGTTTTAGAAAATGGAATAATTATTAACCCATGTGGGTCACTCCCCAACAGCTCTGGAGGAAGACACACCTGCTCCACTAAGCAGTTAGGCGTCCTTGGGTGGTTTTGTTTTTTAAGCTCTCTAAGCCCCAGGCCATTCATCTGTCAATGGATTAAACACTAACTGTCGATTTAGGTGGTGCCCTTCCAGCATTTGGCAGTGACATGCTGAGAGGAGGAGATGCAATCGCCTATCGCCACGCCATGAGCCCCACGCCCCACACTCTCAGGCTCTCCTAGCACAGCGTCCATCTAATTCGTGCAGTCACGGCATTTGATGAGCTCCACTCTCTATCCTTCTTGGTCCATTGTGTTTCAGTTCAGAAATGCTGGCTGTGAGCCTCAAACACATGTTTAGCCTATCGCTGGGCCAGGCTGGCGTCCCTGGGTGGCACACCCAGTTCATGGGTTCTCAGCCAATGGAAAGATTGTAGGTCTGAAGGCCACTCAGAGGTGCGGTGTGAGAAAGACCGGGAGCTCTACCTTGAATGGCCAGCACCAGTGAAAGCCCTGGGGCGCCCAGTCGGCACAGCTGGAGTCGCCACGAGTAGAGACAGACGGGCCCCTGGGTGTTCCTGCTGTTTTGCTGTGGTCAGAGGGAAAGCTGGTGAAATGTGGGTCTCCAAAGTAAACAAGAAACACAATTTATTTCTCCTTGCAATTCAAGATCCAACATCTTGGGGATGGATGCGAGACCGAAGTGATCCCTGGTCCTAATAGGAAAGTAAAGGAAATTATAATGTTACCGATATAGAATTGGGTGTAGCTTTTCTCTCCTTCTCCCTCCTGTGTGTTAGGCCAGGTCGACTAGAGAAACAAATTCATAGGGGTACTCACTTGTGTATAAGAAAGAGGTCTAGAGCAATTGAATATTGAGAAAACATCCCACCCCAGTCCAGATCAAGTCCGGTATTAGCCCATGTGTCCAATACCAATCTGTAAATTCCTCTTCAGGCTCATGAAACACAGGCAATGACACTGAATGCAGGAAGATCACAGGCCAGTGGGTGGGAAGTCTTGTGAATCCAGTGGGGGTGTAAGCATCTCGGCCCTGGCAGGGGTCTTCGCATGGCTTCTCCAGCTCAGGGCACTAGAGTCATTCTATGTGTCTTGTCAGCTGCAATGTCTCCCGGGAAGTAAGCGGGTATCCTGCCTCCAGTGAGCTATTTCTCTCCTTAGCACCTCCAAATGAGGTCATCGAGCTACGACCTGACTGACAGGCTAGACTCTACCCCTTTACTCTGAATCCTCAAATTGACACTAGATTATGTAACTACCACATCCTTGGATCCTTCCCCCCCACCCCAATTTTTAAAGCTTTGTTGGAAAAGAAAAACAAAACTATTGTAAAAAAACTATTTTCTATCCTAGCGGTACTACAAATGCCCGCAGCAGATATCAAAAGTACTAAAAGTCTATGAAGAAATTAAGCATCAATTACAGCTGCAAACACAGAGAAACCATGGTTCCATGGTTAGTACTTTGATGTGCTCATTTCTGGGCCCCTTAAGTGTGTGGCCTTGTTTGAGAGCATATATAACCATAATTATACTCATGACTTTTTGCATCCTTTTAAAAATATTTTTAAAATTATATCATAAACATAGCTCCATTTTCTAATTCATAGAATTACCCCCTTTTAAGCTTATTTCTTTCTTTCTTATTTTTAAATACCTGTCAATAACCCATTTTTAGGTTTATTGTGCGTGCCAACTAGGCCAATAGGAACATCTGGGTGGAGTTTAATCAGATTGCAGCTTGATTAGGGGCCACCGAGATAAATAAAGAAGCTGGAATCCCATCTTCCTCTTCCTCCCTGGTGATCAGACCAGCCTGCTGCTGCTTGAGCTAGTGTGCTGAACTATCTGTGGGCCAAGCCACATGGATCGTGTCATTAGAATTTGAGGGTTTTTTGAGACCTGTGTCACCATGCGCTGCTAGTGTGTACATTGCTTGAGCTTGGGGCTGGTGGATCCTGTTGCCATGCATTGCTTGAATTGGAGTTCCCATGGACCCTGCTTTGCTAAGCTCCAGTGCTACTGACTGCTGCTGACCTACCTGCTGTCTGCTGCCTGTAGGCAGACTCTTCCTGTCTTGCCTGAGGAAAGACTCATTGTCTGCTTCCTTGACCTTAGATCAGGAGCCCATGTTTATGGAGAATTGTGGGAGTTACATAATTTAATGTCAACTTGATAATAGAGTGAAAGAGTGGAGTACAGCCTGTCAATCAGCTCACAGCCTGATGATGCCTCCTTGTGGGTATGGTCTTCTCCTGAGGATTCTGGGAACTTCCTCTCTTTCCTCCTGAGAGGTGGGCCACATTCTCTCTCTGCTTCACTTTCCTGTTGACAAGCCACATGGAGCCACACTGATGGCATCCAGAGTCCTGGAGATGCTTCCATTGCCACTGGACCCACAGGACTTTCCATCCATCAGCCTGTGATCATCCTACTTCAGCATCATTGTATATTCTGTGTGAATCTGAAGAGGAATTCATTGGCTAATATCAGACTTCTGGACTAATAACAAATTTATGAGCTTGATCTGGACTGGGCTGAGATGTTTTATTGATGCACAATTACTTCTTGATATAAAGTTCTCTCTTATATATGTGTCTCACTGGATTTGTTTCTCTAGTCAACCCGGACTAACACAATAGTTATTCTTGCCTTGTCCAGCCCTGTGAGTGTAAGACACGCTCACTGTCTTTGGTAAATCAACCAGGATCAGTTGTGTCTTGCTCTGTGTTCACTGAGGGCCAACTTGGCCCATGCTCTATGATCACTTAATATGATTCGTCAAGCCAGTCTGTGTAACTCCCACCAAATGAGTGGGTAAGATTTTGCAAATGTGCGGTGCTTGTGGTCCACCAAGGGGATTGGCTAGCTCGCTAATGTTATGAATAAGGCACATGAAGCATTAGAGCAAGCAAGTAGATAAGGTGTATGGAAACCTATTGTGGGTATTAGTCAGTTTTGCCATCCCACTCAGCTTAAAGTGAGCTACCGCACAGGCAGAAACTGGGGACTCTCACTGTCATCAAGAATGACGAGCCATACACCCAAGGAAGCACTAATCCAGGCACTGTCGGTACAGAAGTATCTATCTTGGATTTCCTATACAGAAAAACATGAAAAAGACAAACAGCAATAAGAAATTAACAAGAATAACAGAGTAAAACATAAGAATCTCAATGGAAAAGAAAGCAGAAAATATGTTAAAATGAGAACCAGTTGAAATGGCTCATAAGGCGGATCAAATGCATGGTTCCTTAGGGGCGCGGCTGGGAGGTTGGCGGAAATGGGGACTAAGAACAATGGTGGTGGCACTCTTCTTGATGTGATTGAACTACTGAAGTGTATGCTATGTGACCCATATGCCAATAAAACTGATGGAAAGGAAAAGAAAGATGAGCCAGGAGGAGAGCGTGTCCTTCGAAACTGAGCTACCTACAAGGGACTTCCTCAATCCAGAAGACAGAGCTGTGACACCAGAGAAGGGGGGAAATGTGAAAAAGCAATGGCAACAGCAGAAGCAGCAGAGCCAAGAGGCCAGCGCAAGACAGGGCTGGGGGCTTCCCAGTCCACAGAACAAGGAAGCCGAGTGCCTCCGGGCAGGAAGCGGACAGGTAGAGTGAGGTGCTCTCAGGTGTTTGTCAGTAGAGCTAGGCTTGCTGACAGAGATAGACCTGAGTGCCTGCAGGCCGAAACTTGCTGATGGAGACGGGTGCCTACCGCACTTTGTGCCCCTTGTCCGAGCAAAGCAGAGGCCAGACCAAGTGACTGAAGTTCTGATGTGAGAGAGACATGCTTGTGGGCATAGCTGAGCAGAAGCTTTCCTGCTTGCAGAGCTGTATCCTGAGCATTCCTAAACCTGAATCGCCATCTGTTGCTTCCTTAAAAAAATCCCATAGTTGTGAGTAGGGTCTGTGGGTTCTGTGTGGCCACTGCAGTGGATTATGGAACACAGCAGAAAATAACAGGGTTGCGGGAGGAAGTGTTGGTGTCACTCCTGAAAGTGATTTCAGGGATGTTTTTTCTATGATCTGAGCATTCTGTTGGGTCGCTTTCCTCTGGAATGGTACACAGACGGATCTCTTCCAGTTAGTCGGCAAAGTCGCTGTCTTCCAAATGTCTTGGCATAGACAAACAAGTGTTTCCAGTGCTTCAGCAGCTTGTGGAAACATTTCACCTGGCGTTCCATCAATTCCTTGGGCCCCTTGGGCTTCTTGCAGTACATTGGTGCTTGCTTACACGGTACCTCTTGAAAAAGTTGGATGTCAACTAGTTCTCTTTGGTACAATGACTCTACGTATTCCTTCCACCTTCTTTTGATGATTCTTGCATCTTTCAATATTTTGCCCACAGATTCTTTCAATATTTCAATGCAAGACATAATTTTTCTTCATTTCTTTTGATATAAGATATGCCTAGTGTGCTGCATTTATTATGGATACATCTATATGAACTGGAATGCTGGATGAGGAATATTGACAGTGATGAAATGTAGTGTCTGCTTGGTTTCTGGTTCCGGTGACTTGGTGCATACTTGGGAGTGTCATTTTTCCCATTGAAAATGAGCCTGCGGGTGGGGGAGACCACAATAGAAAAGTGGGTAAAGGGTGAGAGAGGAAAATGTAAGATGAAAATAATAATCTATAATTTATCAAGGGTTCATCACAGAGGGGGGTGGAATGAGGAGATGATACCAAGGGCTCAAGTAGACAGAACATGCTTTGAAAATGATGATGGCAGCATATGTACAAATGCACTCAACACAATGGATAAATGTATGGATTGTGATAAGAGATGTAAGAGTTCTCAATAAAAATATTTAATAAAAACAAGGAGAGTGAGACAAAAAAAAAAAAGAAAATGCCCCTGGGCGCTCCTTTGCTGATTGCTAGGTTACCCTGTGAGGAAGTCCACATCGTCCTTGGCACAGACAGATGACCTGTTGACATTGCAAGTCATTGCAAGGCTAGGAATCGAGTTGTGGCATGTCTTCCTGCACGATTTCTCTGACCCCCGTGGGTTGATGGTTCTCACGTTTGTATTTTCAGTGACACGGCAGAGTTGTCATACAATGTAGTGGTTATGTGCCTGCTCTGAACCCTGGCCCCACGTCCTTCTGGAATCTCCCATATCTTTTAAATGGCCATTTCAATTAGAGCTGCCTGCTAGGGTTGGGCTGAGAATTAAATGAGTTAATTCACAGTGATTCTCCTGAATGTGAGTGGCCCAGCACCCGTCTGCTATTATCACATCCAGGAGACCTCCGGGGGACACATCTTCTAAGGGTCCCTGCTGCTGCTCCATGATACCCTTGCCCCCAGCTAACAGGCAGAGCCCCAGCTCCGTGGCAGGCACTGCGCCATGAGGGCTGCATACATTGCCGCCTGCTGTTGTCACCAGAATCACGAGGTTGAGCACACAGTACTGTGACCTTGCAGCTGGTGATAAAGACACAGTTGTTGCTGTTAAGTACTCTCAAGTCCGTTCCGACCCATAGCCACCCTGTGCACAACAGAAGAAGACACTGCATGGCCCTGTGCCCGCTTTACCATCGTTCCTATGGCTGAGCCCAAAGCCTCGCAGCTGTGCCTAAGGTTTTCAGTAGCTCCTTCCTGCAGGAACGTGGGGAGCTGAGTTCTTCTGTGTTGTCGGTTCTCAGTGGGAAGCTCCACTGAAACCTGTTGGCGTGGAGCGGCCCTGCTGGCATTTGAAATACCAGTGATACAGCTGCCAGCATCACAGCCACACATAAGCCACGACAGTGTGACAAACCGACCAACGAGAGACTAGACACATTAAGTGAATCACACAACTAGCAGATTGAGGAACCCAATTGCACAGAGAATGGCTTGACGCTGATCCCTCCCAGAAGGACCGCATTTCTCAGGAGGATTGGTGGGAAGGACCTCATCCGTCTGTCAGCAAGACCCACCTGCGTGTCCTGAGCTGAAAAGTCCAGCCCAGCACCTCACATGAGGATGAGGTGCCCCCTAGCAGGCGTCTTCGGTGAGTAAGAGAAGACTTATGCTGTTGCCGTGTCTCTGCTCCCGTCCCTCCTCCTTGCCCGGTAATTTTCTTTCAGGGATTTTGCCCTGATCAGGAGGGGCTGGGAACAAAAGAACCCAATTTAGCAGGTGGCAAAACCATCCTAGTGATGTAATCTGGAACGGAGGGTTTCAAAGAGCAATTTCCGAGACAGTTCTAACTCCACTGTCAAAGCCCCTTCGAAGAGTTCATGTTGCGTAGACAGCCACATACACAACAGGTGGTAACCTGTGTGCTCAGCGCTCACGTTTCCACAGCATCAAAGGCACCGCTTGCGGGAGGAAGTCAGGAAATGGCCACCCCCGCCGTTCACTGCGCTTTTTAGTGAGTCTCCTGCTAATGGCTCCCACGATCGAGTTGCCCTCTCCCATGAAGCTTTCTTTGCAGCACTGATATCTCCATTTGTTAGAGAGCAGTGTAAAACAGGGTTTGTCGGGCTGTCTGTTTGTGAAGGCCACCTGGGCTTCTCAGGGAGGATCTAAGAGCGAGTTCTTGATGTAGGTTACTTCCAGAGTGCTGAAGTCTGAGAGCTCACCGCCATCCCAGGACACTGCCTCTAATCTCCCAGCCGACTCATGTTTCACAGGACCCATTTCCACCCCAAAGCCTTCCGCTGACAGCTTTTCCAAGGCTGTGGAAGTTGAAAGCTTTCCGCGTTGACTCTGCCACTGCAAAAAGACGTACCCCTGCCCCACCCTCGCCTCGGAGACACAAAAACCTTCAGGAGTTTGCCTTTTCTTCTGTTGGGGGAAAATGCTCGCTTTCATCCAATCCAGGTGTGCCCCTTCTGCTCGGCAGGTTGTTTCAACATGTACACATAGAGAGCTGATCACAATCTAGCAACATACCCTTGCTTTCCAAAAGGAGTCACTTCGGCAGATTCTTTACATTGAAAGCTCTCCCGTGGACCTTTAAGGTGAGTCGTCCTGGGTGGTGAATCTTGAGCACTAGACTTCGAACTGAAAAGGCCAAGCTGGCGAAGGGCTCATATTTGAGGGACCCTCTGGTAGTCGAAGCTAGTTTTGCAATCCGTGATTGGCATAATTTGAGTGTAGGTTCAAAAAAAGTAACTCCACAACCAAGGGGGGAACAAAAGTCTTGACGATACAGAAACGAGAAACAAATGGAATGTTCAGGAAATAATTGTTGGAGAAGGACTGCCTTCTGGTGAACTAACTCAGTGCCCATGTTTCTTTGCACACCAATATATACATGGCGTAGTCTCAGGGAGCCGAAGGTGGCTTGGAGAGTGTGCTTATTGTGCCACTCTGGCCAATAGGAATATGTGGGATTAATAAGGTCACAGATTGTAGCACGAAGAGATAAATAGTTGTGCAATCTCCCCAACCCCCTTCTCTCTTGCTCTCTGGTGATCAGAGCCCTGACATACACCTCTCTGTGTATATTCATAGAGAAGCTTCCCCAGTTTTACTTTTCTAGAGCACCTGGTCTAGGATGGGTACATCCTGGCATATCCATGGATGAGTGATTGACAGAGAACACTTTTTAACACATCCTTGTTATTATGGGTCTTTAAGTTCGTTCCCACTCACAGCAATCCCATAACCACAGAACAAAACACCGTGTGGTCCTGCCGTACTGCAATGGCTTCACCATCTTTCCCACTGAATCCAGTGTGGCAGCCACCGGGCTAATCCCTCTCCTCGGGGACCCTTCTCTTTTTCACGGGTCCCTGCTCTACCAAGCTTCATGCTCCTCTGCAGGGACATGTCCCTCTCGTCAACAGCTTCAAAATATGTGAGGCAAAGTTCTCACTGATCAGGGACACTTGGGCTGCACTTCTTCCGAGGTGGATTTACTCATTCTGCTGGCTATCCAGGGTACCTTGGCTATAGGGTGCACTGTCAGGCTGGCTCCTCGTAGGCCTGAGTAGATAGTCTCTGAAGGAAGGAAGGCTGGAATCACGGGCGTATGTGTCAGCTATTCAGGACACCTTCTTGGAATCCATCTTGCTATAATTCTGCTTGCAGTCGTGCTTTTGAATCTAATTGAATAGGAGGGTGGGTAATAACATGAATTTCTCTCAATTGAAGAGTGAACAAGAAGTCAAGCAGTAGTTGATCTGAGGGAAGGGACCATACTGGGTAGTAGCTGAAGTGAGCCTCTGTGATGGGATCCTACATCTGCAGGACTGAGACAAGGAATGGGTGGAGACGAAGTTCTGGTGGGAGCTGATTGAAAACTCAATAAGCGGCCGGCGGGTCTTGCAAAGGCAGAGGGCTGCTGCTGTGTCCAAGCAAGGTGATAAGAGGTGATAGCTGGTAATTATGTAGCAAGATCAGCAGTGAAAAAAATTGAGAGAGCACTCCAATTGCATGACCTTGGTCTTCCCAGGATACTTTCAGGGTGAAGGTCTCTACAGCTGATGTAGAAGAAAATTCTGATTTAAAAAAAAGTCAGATAAAATGATGGTTTGCCACTACTGACCCAGGAAACAGAGGACCGACTGAATTTTACCTCATCAACCACATTCATTTCTTGTAGGCAATCATTGACAAAGACAGAAAATCAAGACTGGGTGGTAATTAGTGTGAAATTGCTCTCTGTGAAACTGCTCACACACAAAAATGTATTGTGGATGATGACATGGCACTGGCTTAGGCTGTTTTCAATGGTTGGATGGGAACAAAGTGATTGTTGCACACTTTGGTTTCCCATGGAGTCTTCCAAATATGCATGCGCACAGATGCAAAGCTTCCCTCCCAAAGACACTCGCTTTCCAGGTCAAGTCCACACTTGTGATTCCTGATTACCAGTCACTGTCAATTCCTTTGCTTACTTAGACCTCTGGCTCCATTGTTCTAGTTAATGGGAAACTTCTAGTTTGTTCTATAAAATTTGCTTGTGCTCCCTTTTTGGAATTCTCTAAAATAACAGTATTTCCTGTTTCTTCTCTTACTTATGGGCATTTCTATTCCCCAGAAGTCCTCTTATTCAGGAAACTCACTGTAGTTGCTTCTTATTGCTGAAAAACAAAATTGCCTCATTATTAATCAACTTAAAACAATAAATATATATTGTTGCATGGTTTCTTGTATTAGGAATTTGGGGACAGCTTATGTAGAGCTTGTCTTGGTCTGCTTCAAGTGGCTGCAATCAAAGTTTTTCCTACCTGGGGCTGTGTTCTTATCTGAAGACTCCATTTGTGGAAGATATAGGTTCTAACTATGTTTCTCTTTAGTGGTTCGGTCCCATTGATTCAGTTCTGATTCATAATGACCATATATATAGCAAAATATTGCCTGGTCCTGCTCCATCCTCACAATCATTTCTATACCCGAGACCACTGTCAAAACTATTGTGCCTATCCATCTCATTGAAGGTCTTCCTCTTTTTCACTGACCCTGTCCTTTACCAAGCACAGTGACATGTCCAAAGTACATGAGATGAAGTCTCACTGTCCTCACTTAAACATGAGGAACTTTCTGGCTTTAGCTCTTCCAACAAGATTTGTTCATTCTTCTAAGCCCATGACTTAGTCACTATTCTTTACCTACACTATAATTCAAAGACATCAATTCTTCTTTGTTCTTCCTTACTCACTATTCAGCTTTCTCGTGCATATGAGGTGATGGACAAGATAATGGCTTGGGTCAGGCACAGGTGATGTATTTTCTTTTGTAACACTTTAAGAGATTTTCCCCAATGCAGTATATTGTTTAATTTCTTGACTATTGTTTTCATAGACGTTGATTGTGGACCTAAGTAAAATAAAATCTTTTATAACTTCAATCTTTTCCCCCACTTATGTTGATGGTGCTTATTGTTCCAGTTGTGAAGATTTTTGTTTGCTTATGTTGAGATATAACTCATAATGAAGAATAAAGTCTTTGATCTTTACCAGCAAGTACTTCAAGTCTTTCTTCCTTTCTTTTTTGTTTTTTTAACATTTTATTAGGGAATCATACAACTCTTATCACAATCCATACATACATCAATTGTATAAAGCACATCTGTACATTCTTTGCCCTCATCATTTTCAAAGCATTTGCTTTCCACTTAAGTCCTTTGCATCAAGTCTTCTTTTTCCCCCTTCCCTTCCCGCTCCCCCTCCCTCATGAACCCTTTATAATTTATAAATTATTATATCGTCATATCTTGCCCTGTCCAGCATCTCCCTTCACCCCCTTTTCTGTTTTCTGTCCCCCAGGGAGGAGGTCACATGTAGATCCTTGTAATCCATTCCCTCTTTACAACCCACTCACCCTCTACCCTCCCAGTATCACCCCTCACACCCCTGGTCCTGAAGGTATCATCCGCCCTGAATTCCCTGTGCCTCCAACTCCTATCTGCACCAGTGTACATCCTCTGCTCTATCCAGACTTTCAAGGTAGAATTTGGATCATGGTAGTTGTAGGGGGAGGAAGCATTTAGGAACTGGAGGAAAGCTGTATTTTTCATCGGTGCTCCATTGCACCCTGACTGACTCATCTCCTCCCCTAGACTCTTCTGCAAGGGGATCACAAGAGGCCTACAAATGGGCTTTGGGTCTCATATGTTGAACCATCCCTGCATCCCTGGTATAAATCCCACTTGGTCATGGTGAATTATTTGTTTTATATACTTTTGTATTCTGTTGGCTACTATTTTGTTAAGGATTTTTGCATCAATGTTCATTAGGGATATTGGTCTGTAGTTCTTGATTCTTGTGGGACCCTTGCCCAGTTTGGGTATCAGAGTTATACTAGCTTCATAAAAGGAGTTTGGGATTTTGCCATCTTTTTCTATGTTCTGGAAAAGTTTGTGTAGGATTGGTGTTAGTTCTTCCCTAAATGCTTGGTAGAATTCTCCAGTGAAGCCATCTGGTCAAGGGGATTTTTTGTTGGTAATCCCTTGATAACCTTTTCTATTTCTTCTATTGCTATGGGTCTGTTGAGATTCTTGATGTCCACCGAGGATAGTCTAGGGAGGGATTGTTTGTCCAAGAATTTGTCCATGTCTTCCAAATTGTTGAATTCATTGGAGTACAATCCTTCATAGTATTGTGTAACTATCCTTTTGATTTCATTAGGGTCTGTTGTAATGACCCCTCTTTCATCCCTTATTCTTGCTATTGAAATTTGTTCATTTCTTTCTTTTTTTTTTTTTTTTAAACATTTTATTAGGGGCTCATACAACACTTATCACAATCCATACATAGACATACATCAATTGTATAAAGCACATCTGTACATATTTTGCCCTAATCGTTTTCTTTTTTTTTTTTCTTCTTTTACATTTTATTAGGGACTCCAACAACTCTTACCACAATCCATACATATACATACATCAATTGTACAAAGCACACCCATACACTCCCTGTCCCAATCACTCTCAAGGCATTTGCTCTTCACCTAAGCCCCTTGCATCAGGTCCTCCTTTTTTTCCCCCCTCCCTCCCTTTTCCCCCCTCCCTCATATGCCCTTGGTAATTTATACCTCGTTATTTTGTCATATCTTGCCCTATTCGGGGTCTCCCTTCCCCCCTTCTCTGCTGTCCCTCTCCCAGGGAAGAGGTCACATGTGGCTCCTTGTAATCAGTTCCCCCTTTCCAACCCACTCACCCTCCACTCTCCCAGCATCGTCCCTCACTCCCTTGGTCCTGGAGGTATCATCCACCCTGGATTCCCTGTATCTCCAACCCTCCTATGTACCAGTGTACAGCCTCTGTCCTATCCAGCCCTGCAAGGTAGAATTCGGATCATGGTAGTTGGGGGGAGGAAGCATCCAGGATCTGGGGGAAAGCTGTGTTCTTCATCGATGCTACCTCACACCCTAATTAACCCATCTCCTCTCCTAAGCCCCTCTATGAGGGGATCTCCATTGGCTGACACTTGGGCCTTGGGTCTCCACTCTGCACTTCCCCCTTCATTTAATATAATATATATATACACATACATATATACATATACACATAAATACACATACATACACACACTTATATCTTTTTTTTTTTTTTTTGCATGATGCCTTATACCTGGTCCCTTGGGCACCTCGTGATCGCACTGGCCAGTGTGCTTCTTCCATGTGGGCTTATTTGTTTCTGAGCGAGATGGCCGCTTGTTCACCTTCAAGCCTTTAAGACCCCAGACACTATCTCTTTTGATAGCCGGGCACCATCAGCTTTCTTCACCACATTTGCTTATGCACCCATTTGTCTTCAGCGATCCTATCATGGAGGTGTGCAGTCAATGATATGATTTTTTGTTCTTTGATGCCTGGTAACTGATCCCTTTGGGACCACTCGATCACACAGGCTGGTGTGTTCTTCCATGTGGACTTTGTTGCTTCTGAGCTAGATGGCCGCTTGTTTATCTTCAAGCCTTTAAGACCCCAGTCACTATCTCTTTTGATAGCCGGGCACCATCAGCTTTCTTCACCACATTTACTTGTTCACCCATGTTGGCTCCAGCTGTTGTGTCGGGAGAGTGAGCATCATAGAGTTCCAATTTAATAAAAGAAGGTATTCATGCATAGAGGGAGTGTTTGAGTAGAGGCCCAAGGTCCTTCCGCCACCTTAATACTTGACCTATAAATATAGACACAAAGATCTATTTCCCAACCTCCTATATATATTTGCATGTACATGTCTTTGTCTAGACCTCCATGAATGCCCTTTGACTCCTAGCTCTTTCCTCCATCTCCCTTGACCTTCCTCCTGCCCTACTACCATGCTTCATTGCCACCTGGGCTAGAGTATACCTCTTCTCTAAGCAACCTTACCCTTGATCATTTCCCACCAGGCCTGCCACTCCCCCTTCTCTACCCTTTGGGGTCCCATGTTTTTCCCTTGTCCCTGGGTTTGTTAACACCACTTCCTTACCCCCCCTACCCCCCACCCCAAGTCCCCCCGGAACTGTCGGTCCCGTTGTTTTTCCTCCAGATAGTTCATCCAGCCTGTCCTATTCAGACAGACCTGTGGAGTCACTAACATGCACGAAAACTAGACAGAGGAACACAAAGCAACAGTATATAACCGGACAACAAAACAACCAAAACAAACCACTGAAAAAGAACAGAACAAAACAGTTCACAAGAGAAAAGCTTGTAGTTAGTTCAGGGATCTTTGCTGGCCCTTAGGAGCGTTTTCCAGTCCAGTCTGTTGGGGCACCACGCCCTGGCCCCAAAGTCCACTTTCAGCATTCCCTGGGGACCTTGCCACTCCATTCCCTTGCTGTTCCGCTGCACTCCCCCAGTGCATTGCCTCGGTGTGGTGGGATCAGGTCAGGTGCAATTCCCACACTGTGTCTCCGGTGCTGTCCCCTGTATCGCCCTTAGTCACTGAGGGGCATCATGTCTCATAGTAGGGCCAGCCATGTTGTTCTCTCTGTGGACTGGCTGCTCTACTCAGGAACATCATCATCACGGCCTGGTGGCCCAGGCTGTGCTCCACTCTCTCCTCCTGCCCCTTCATCTGCTCCCGTGTGCTCTGGTCAAATATGACCATCTCCCATAGCTGCAGGTCAATGTCGTCCTTTGGAACAAGTTCTTTTCGGGGGAGGGGCAGGAATCCACTTAATTTATGGTGCTGGGGCCTGCCTCCCAGACCTCTCCACCGGTTCCGTCCTCCACGCCGGGATAATGCATTCACACCTTGCGACACTGGGTTGAAGTCTGGTCCCACTTTCCCTGTGGAGATATAAACAATACCCTCCCCTTGGGTGGATTAATGCCCCATTTCTGTCCTGCTGATTGTACTTACCTCAGGGGACTCATGTTGTACCTGTCCCTTTGGGACTGGCTTACCTCGCTTAGCATAATTCCTTCCAGCTCTTCCCATGAAATAACGTGTTTCATGTGCTCATCGGTGCTTTTCAATGCTGCATAATACTCCATTGTGTGTATGTGCCAAAGTTTGCTAATCCACTCGTCTATCGATGGAAACTTAGGCTGTTTCCAAGTCTTTGCTATTGTGAATTGTGCCGCAATAAACATTGGAGCGCATATGACTGGTCGTGTTTTATTTGCTGCTTCAACCGGGTATATGCCCAGTAGAGGGATGGCTGGGTCGTAAGGTAGATCGATTTCCATTTTCTTTAGGTATCGCCAGATTGCTTTCCACAGTGTCTGTACAAATCTGCACGACCACCAGCAGTGGAGAAGGGTTCCTATTTCACCACAGCCCCTCCAACACTTGTTGCTCTCTGATTTACTGATCTGGGCTAGCCTCAGGGGTGTTAGGTGGTATCTCATGGTTGTTTTGATTTGCATTTCTCTTATGGCAAGGGACTTCGAGCACTTTCTCATATATTTATTGGCCATATTGATCTCCTCTCTAGTGAAAGTTCTTCTCATTTCTTTTGCCCACTTCCTTAGGGGGTTAACTGTTTTCCTCTTTTTGCAGGTCATGATGGTGTTGTAGATTTTAGTAATGAGCCCTTTGTCTGACGTGTCATTACTAAAAATCTTCTCCCAGTCTGTGGGTTGCCTTGTCACCCTCTTGGCAAAGTCTTTCGAGGTGCACAGGTGTTTTATTCTTATTAGATCCCATTTGTCGATTTCCAGATCACCTGTGTGTGTCCCCTTCCCTGTTGCAGTGAGCCTATGTGCTCCCTGGGCCAGTGCTCTGAGATTAGTCCCGATTCCTTCCTTAATGGTCCTGATGGTTTGGGGTTTGACTTCTAGATCTGTGATCCACCTTGAGTGTATTCTTGTGCATGGGGTGAGGTAGACGTCTTGTTTCAACTTTCTACATGTGGATATCCATTGTTTCCAGCACCACTTATTAAAGAGGGCATCTGCTTCCCACTTGACGTTTTTGGGACCCTTGTCGAAGATCAGTTGTCTATATGCTGATGATTTTACTCCTGGGCTTTCTATTCTTTTCCACTGGTCTGAGTGTCTATCATTGTGCCAGTACCATGCTGTTTTGACCACTGTAGCTGTGTAGTAGGCATTAAAATCAGGCAGGGCGAGTCCTCCAATTGTGTCCTTCTTCTTGAGGAGTTCTCTGCTAATTCTGGGTTTCTTCCCTCTCCATATGAAGTTGGTGGTCAGTTTTTCCAATTCTTTGAAGAAGGTTGATGGTAATTGGATTGGTATAGCATTGAACTTGTAGAGTGCTTTAGGAAGAACTGTCATCTTTACTATGTTCAGCCTACCTAACCATGAGCAGGGGAGCTTCATCCATTTGTGAAGGTCACTTTTGGTTTCCTGTAATAGGGTTTTATAATTATGCTTATATAGGTCTTTAGTATTTTTTGTTAAGTATATTCCTAGGTATTTCAGTTTGTTCTTGGCTACTGTGAAGGGTACTTCCCTCTTAATCGCCTCTTCCATGGCCCTGTCCGATGTGTATAGAAACCCTACCGACTTCTGTTTATTGATCTTGTATCCTGCTACCCTTCCGTATTCCTCTATTGCTGTAAGTATTCCAACTGTGGAGTTTTGGGGGTCTTCAATGTATAGGATCATGTCATCTGCAAATAACGATAGTTTCACCTCCTCCTCTCCCAACTGGATCCCTTTGATGTCCTTCCGCTGTCTTATGTTGTTAGCCAGGACCTCCAAAACGATATTGAATAGAAGAGGGGACAGGGGGCATCCTTGTCTTGTGCCCTTTTTCAGTGGTATTGTTCTTGTCTTTTCTCCATTGACTATGATGTTGGCTGTTGGCCTTTCATAGATAGCTTGTATGAGCTTGAGGAACTTACCTTCCAATCCTATCTTCATGAGTGTTTTGATTAGGAATGGATGCTGGATGTTGTCAAATGCTTTTTCTGCATCTATGGATATTATCATATGGTTTTTATCCTTTTTCTTCTCGATGTGGTGTATGATATTGATGGATTTTCGGGTGTTAAACCATCCCTGCATCGCTGGGATGAATCCTACTTGGTCGTGGTGAATGATATGTTTGATGTTCCTTTGTATTCTATTGGCCAATATTTTGTTAAGGATTTTTGCATCTATGTTCATTAGAGATATTGGTCTATAATTCTCTACACTTGTGGGGTCTTTTCCCTGTTTGGGTATCAAAGTAATGCTGGCTTCGTAAAATGAGTTTGGGAGCTTGCCGTTCTTTTCTATGTTCTGGAATACTTTGTGGAGGATCGGTGTCAGCTCTTCCCTGAATGTTTGGTAAAATTCTGCTGTGTAGCCATCTGGCCCTGGGGCCTTTTTCCTTGGTAGGTTTTTGATGACACTCTCTATTTCTTCCTTCGCTATGGGTTTGTTGAGGTTCTTGATCTCTGTCTCAGATAATCTAGGGATAGATTGTTTTTCTAAATATTTATCCATGTCTTCCAGGTTTCTGAATTCATTAGAATACAAACCTTCATAGTACTTTGTGATTATCCTTTTTATCTCATTGGGGTCTGTTGTTATTGCCCCCGATTCATCTCTTATCCTGGCTATTGATGATTGTTCCTTTCTATCTTTGGTAAGCTTTGCCAGGGGAGTGTCAATTTTATTAATTCGTTCATAAAACCAGCTTCTGGTTGCGTTAATCCTTTGCATTGTTCTTTTGTCTTCCCACTGGTTTAACTCCGCCCTGATTTTTATTATTTCTTTTCTCTTGCTATTGGAGGGGTAGTTCTGTTGACTATGTTCTAGTTGTTGGAGGTTTTGTGTTAACATATCTGTCATACGCCTTTCTTCTTTTTTCATGTATGCATTCAGTGATATCAAGCTACCTCTGATAACTGCCTTTGCAGTGTCCCATAAGTTTTGATATGTTGTATGCTCGTTCTCATTAGTTTCTAGAAATTTCCTGATATCCTCTCTGATCTGGACCTTAACCCATTCATGTCGCAGGAGATCGTTGTTTATTCTCCAATTGGTGACCCTTGCTTTTCTGGGTGCCCTCCTATTAATCTCCAGCTTTATGGCATGGTGGTCTGAGAAAGACGTCTGGATAATATCTATGTGTTTGAATTTACTCAGGCTGGCCTTGTGCCCCAGCATGTGATCTATTCTTGAGAAAGATCCGTGTGGATTGGAGAAGAATGTGAAACCTTTTGCTTTTGGATGAAAGGCTCTATAGATGTCTATCAGGCCTGTTCATTTCTTTCTTTGGCTAAGTTTGCCAATGGTCAATCGATACTGTTTATCCTTTCAAAGAACCAACTTTTAGCGATATTAATTTTTTCCATAGTTTTCTTATTTTCGCTCTCCTGGATCTCAGCTCTGATTTTTATAATTTCTTTTCTTTTTCTATTAGTAGGATTGTCCTGCTGATTCTGCTCTAGTTTTTGTAAATTTTGTGCCAGCATATCAATCATGAGTCTCTCTTCCTTTCTCAGGTGTGAATGTGTTGCTATGAAACTTCCTCTGATGACTGCCTTTGCTGTGTCACATAAGTTTGGGTACATCGTGTGCTCATTTTCGTTGGTTTCTAGAAATTTCCTAATCTCATCTCTGATCTGCGCCAGTATGCACTCCTTTTGCAGTAGAAAGTTAGTCATCCTCCAATTGTTTGCTCTTATTTTCTTTGTCTTCCTTTTGTTGATTTCCAGTCTTATGGCACAGTGGTCAGAGAGAGAGGTCTGTATTATTTCAATGTGCTTAAATTTATGTAGATTTTTCTTATGCCCCAGCATGTGGTCTATCTTCGAATATGTGCCATGGGGACTTGAAAAGAATGTGATTTTTTTTATATTTGGTTGAAAAAGCCCCTGCGCAGCCATCGAAGGCTCTGTGGGAATATAGGGCAGAGATGTAAACAGAAGCAACAATGTAGCTGAACCCTGATCCCTGCTGGTGAAGCTGCAAGAGTCCTGTCCCTACCCTGAGGCAGGCAGGGGAAAACTGTGGCTGTGTTGAGATCAAGCCCCGCTCCAGGCTCCAAATGGTCCCAGCTCCAGAAGATACAGGGGCTGGGCTAAGGTCAAGCCCCAGCCGGCTTCCACTGAGGTAAGCCAAAAGCTCCCTGGCCCTCAAAACCCCGTGGGTCTGTGCCTACTTATCTTTATGATGTGTCTCCTGCAATCCAGCAGCGTTGAATTTCCCTCTAAGCAACTCTCCTGGGCTGGATTCTGCAGAGTCCCTCTGGTATGTGTCACTCCGTTGCCATCTTCCTGGAAGTCCGGTCTTTCTTGTTCTCAGTAAGCAAAGTTGTATCATCTGCATATCGCAGGCTATTCATGGGTCTTCTTTCAATCCTGGTACCTTGTTCTTTTTCATGTAGTCTATTTAAGAAGACCAATGACTTACTCACCTTAAGGACCCCTTTTAAAAATATATATAAACAGTGATGTGGACCAGGTGGGATACCCAGGAGTCAAATTGATTCCATCTGTGGAAAGAAATGATGTAGAAGCTCATCATCCTCAGTCAGGACAAAGTCAGGGTCTGACCATCGAACAAGACCATCTCATCAACTGCTCACATGCAATTTCAAATGGAAGATAAAACAAATGGAAATAAGCCTGCGAGATCCTACATACAGCCTTCAGTATATCCCACCTAGATGCAGAGACCCAACCCAAGAGTAGGTTGGGCATAATCAACATCAGACGAGTTGTGGGATGACATCAGAAACACCAAAGTGAAGACCAAAAAGGACCATTAAGAAGACAAAAAGGAAAAAACTAAAAGGAATTTCAAAAGGGACTCTGAAACTTGCTATAAAATATAGAGTAAGTAAAGAAAGTGGAAGAAATGGTGAAATAAAAGAGTTCACCAGAAGATTTCAAAGGGCAGTTGAGAAAGTTATGTATTATCATGAAATGCGCAAAGACTTGCCGTTAGAAAATCAAAAGGGAAGAACGCACTGGAAGAACAAGCTAAAATAACTGAAGAAAAAATTCAAGCATCAAGTTGCAATACTGAAGGATTCTCTGGGCAAATTATACAGGAATCATTTTTTTTAATTGGGGGAAAATACACACAGTCACTGTACCAAAAAACAATTGGCTGTTGTTTAATCATTTCAAGCAGTATCATTTGACCAAGGACTGATGGTACTGAAGACCTTGACAAAAAAAGAAGCCTCCAGGAATTGATGGAATGCAAAATTAAATGCTTCAACCAATGGCAGCATGGCTGGAGGTGCTAACTCGTCTATGCCAAGCAATCTGAAAGACAACTACCTGATGGATTAGCTGGAAGTTATCCATCTTTGTACTCATTCCAACGAACGGTGACGCCACAGAATGAGGAAATTATTGGACAATATCATTAGTAACACATGCAGGCAAAATTTTGCTGAAGATCGTGCAAAAGCAGTTGTAGTCCTATACTCAGATTGACATGGAAATGGCTGAAATTCAAGACAGATTCAGAAGAAGACCTGGGACAAGAGACATAGCTGCCAATGTCACATGTACCGGGCCGCATTGCACGCTGTTGTGCACAGGATTACTGTGGGCTGGAACCGACTTGATGGCACCGAACCACAACAGAGATATTATTACTTCATTAAATTAGGTTTTAATATTTTGATAATTTTCTTGCAATATAATTCATTTTCTGTGTAATCTTACCTCTTTAATTTGAGGCATTTATAAACAGTATTCTGGGAATGATACATAGACTTCAGCAGATAGATTTAATGAAAATGTCCCCAGCACAAGGTAAGTTAGGAGAGCCTGTTGTTGTGACGCTTCTTATAATTCCTGGCTAGAGTCACCTCCACAAAGGTGCCGTGAGGAGGTGACCCTTTAGTTAGCTGTAGTCGCTTTAACAGGAGTGCCTCAAGATGCATTCTCTCCAAGTTCAGGAAGCTACAAAGTCCAAAATCTGAGCACCAGCTCTAAGGGAAGAGTCCCGCTGTGGACTCTAAAAGGACAATCCTCTGCCCAGCATCTCTAACTTGTCATTCCTCAGTCTCCTGGCAAGCTCCCGTGGCTTCACTTTGCTACCCGGCAGGCGTGCTTGATCTGTGCTTTTTAGAACCCAGCAGTGATTGCGTGTAAGACACACAATGTATTCTACACTGAAACCCAGGAAACAGGATTCCTAATGACATCCATTTTCCAATGATGCTTTGCATGCCCCCAAGTTGCGCTGCCTCACTGCCTCACTGTAACCCTGTAGGACCGAGTAGAACTGCCCCATGGGGTTTCTGAGGCTGGAATCTTGACAGAAGCAGAAAGCTAGATCTTTCTCTCCAGCAGGTGGGTGTGAATGTGAACTTTTCGGTTAACAGCAGAGTGCATACCCACTGCCACAGGAATTCCTTATCCATGGGCACAGGCTTAAGGATTCCAACACATATTTGGGGGGAGCGAGCGGGGGGCGGGTATTCAGTTTAATCCATAACAGGCAGTTCTTGGGACTTCATTTCCTGCTCCTCCCCAGTGGAAGGCGTGAGGGTGTAACTTCACTCTGGAAGCCTCTGACCTCCTGCGCTCATTTCAGGATCAATAAACTGCGGGAGCCCAGCGGTGTCTGCATCTGACTCAATAGCTTCCACATTGAGCAGGCTTTACTAGACGTCTGGGCTGAGGCTTCTCCGCAAGACTGAGCCGATGACAGCTATCCATCTGTTTTTCCCTTGGGAACCACCTCCTACAGGACTTTCCACTTCAGTGAAACAGCTTTACTCCTGGCATTCTGGTTTTGGCACTTCTTCTCAGTTAAGCAGCACCAATTCTGCCCTCTGTCTTTGAATCTTCCATCAAGGCACAGGGCCGCTAACACGTCCCTGGCCCTAGCAATGCCTCTTGCCCTTTCAGTGTCCCTTCCTCCTTCCTCGTCCCCTCCAGCTGTGGCAGGTGCTGATGCCAGGAGACTGGAGACTTCCAGCAGCCAAGCCTTGCAGGCCCCTGCCAAGGCCAGCTATCAGCTTTCACCAGTTGACAGAGAGAATGCAAATCAAATCAGGCCAACCGCGAAGGCGTGCTGAGTGCAAGTAGTCTCTGATCTTGTCCTTCTCTGACCACAAAACTCGCTGGCCCAGAACTTGCTCCTTCTAAGAATACCCTGAAGACAATCCCTGTCAGTCTCTGAGATGATTTTATTGTATGAACCTCCACTTTCTGGTTTGACTGAATAAAAAAGAAGACTAGGAACTCATGTTTCACAATGTATGAAGTGCTGTCTCTCCTTTGTTAAATTTGACTTAAAATTTTTTTTACTGTGAATTAGGTGGGAGCTTACATTTCAAATCAGCATTTTTCATATTCAGTAACTTCCACAACTTATCTAACCTCCCAATAGCTTGCCCTGCACCCCACCCCACCCTGCCTCCAGCTACCCACCTTTTGTTTTTTTCTTTTTAAAATCATTTTATTGGGGCTTGTACAACTCTTACAGCAATCCATGCCTTCATCGACTGTGTCACGCACATTTACACATTTGTTGCCATCATCATTCTCAAAATGTTTTCTTTCTACTTGAGCCCTTGGTATCACAGCCCCTCATTTTCCCCCTCACCCCCCCACCCACCTTTTTTGTTCAGTTTCCTCTCTCCCTCTTGTAGGATATTTTATTTAGTTTTTATTGTGTTGAAGATATAGAACCCCAAACAGATGCCAATCCAATGTATTCCCTATGTGTAGTGACTTGTAATCAATCAATATAGGCCTTCTAGCCGCAATTCCTTATGTGCTCTAACTCTGGACTCTGTATGCCTAGACTACATGGTCTCATTTTGGAGGGTGTCCCCCCACTATACTAATGAGCAGGATTGGGTGGGATTAGCACTGGACTTTAGTGGAGGGGAGGAGCCCTGGTGTCATAATAGTTATGGATTCAGCTGCAAAACGAAAGGCCAGCAGTTCAGAGCCACCAGCCACTTCCCGGGAGAAAGAGGGATTTCTACTCCAGTAAATAGTTACAGCTTTGGAAACTCACAGCGGTAATTCTACCCTGCCCTCTAGGGTCACTAAGAGTTGGCATGACTCAATCATCATGAGCTTGCTTTGTTTTGTTTTCAGTGGAGACTGTAAATCAAGTCATGCCCTCTTCCTTGGGGGCATCTTAGAGCCTGAGTTGAGATGTGAAGTGCACCACACCCCCTTGCCTCCATGGGGGCATCTTTAAGGCTTTCCCTCAGTTGAGGGTGTAACTTAGAATACCAACTTTGTTTCCCTGGGCTGGGGTGTATATGCTGGTACCACTGTTCACTTCTAACACCACATCATCTCACCTGGGAACCCAGACCTCTTTCCTGACTGAGCTTTGGTAGAAGCAAGACCTGCTGGGACGTTTGGACATTTTTGGTCTCAGGCTTGGAACCTTGCATTTGGCTCACCTGCTTGACCTTCACATTTGGGACTGAATAGTGCCTACCACTAAGTGAGACATTTCTTCAAGGTTTAGTGAGTTTCTGTGGGATGTTGCAGGAAATCGCAGAAGTCAAAGTCACTTCTTTCTCACAAAGGGGGAAAACGAAATACAGACCGAGAAACCCTTACATTTTATTAGCATCTTGGTGTCTCTGGGTCTTCTAGGAATTTGAATTTGAGATTCCTGATAAAGACAATGGTTCCAAAATTGGCTGCCCATTGGAATTATTTGGGAAGCTTTAGAAAAAGGTCTGTGGATTGCACCAGGCCCACACTGAGTCAGTGTGTTGAGACTGGAACTCCAGAAATCCATATTTATTATTATTATTTTTTATTTTTAGAAATCTGTATGTTTGGTTTTTTTTTAAAGCTTGATTCTGATCACTATTAGTCACTCAGCATTTTAAAGAGGTCTCTTTTGGATCTCTATGTCTTCCTCTCCGAAACAAAGCTTGAGGAAGAGAGACTCCATTGTCTTTGAGCCCTCTCCAGCTCCTTCAAGCCCACGTGTCACAGACGGGAGCTGTCCATAGTGGGCTTGGGCCTGTGGTCCTGAAGGTGGTCAAGCACCAGCGTCTTGTTCAGTGATGCCTCTGGGTGGATTTGAACCACCAGCCTTTAGATCAGGGCTCGAACACAAACTGACTTCACCACCTGGACAGATTCAGGGCTTGAACATGAGTTTCCTGAGTTGTAGACATCATTCTACTATGACCTTAACCTTGGAGAACGTTCCACCACATCCTTTATTCTTTTTTTGCTCCTGAGTAACTTTTCTTTTTAAAATGAGACCGTGACGGCCTAGGTTGTGTTGGTTTGGGTTGGTTGGTTTGTCCTAAGGGAAAAATGCAAACACTGGGACTTTTCCTGTGCTCCACTCGCTACCACCTTTGATATACCAAAGAGGAATCGGTTATCATGCCAAAGCCCCTGTCCTGTGCCAGGGACCCCCTTTCTTTCAGACTCTATAATACAGGACACTAACAGTAGTCATGGTGGCACGGAATATCATTCTGTGCCGCTCGTCCACTTTCTAGACATGATCTCTTCTAGCCTTCTCTAGTGGATGTTATTCACCTGTGTGCTTGACACCGGAGAAAGGGAAGCCTCAGAACTGAGTAACTTTGTTTATTCATTGGCCAACTCTTTATTAGGCAGCTGTCACATGCCTACTCCGTGGGACCTTCTAGAACTGAGTCGGGCTGCCCCTGGGGGCGTCCGAAGCTGTCCGTCTTTGTGAGTAGCAAGCCTCCTCTTTGAACTTGCATCTGCTAACCTGAAGCTGCGGGATTCATTACAGCACCCACCTGGCGGACCCGGATGGGCTCGGAGGACCGTGAGTTTCAGCGTGGGGCCCTACGGTCACTTCACGGCAGAGCCTGAATCTGAGCTTCGGAGTCTGCAGCTCATGCTTTTCCACAACTCTGCGGATTTGTAAGCGCTTCCTGTCTGTCGCCTCTCCCTTGGATCACAACTTCCAGCTCTCCAAGTGCTCCAAGGATGGTTCCCAGAGCATTTCATTCTCCTTTTTCTATTCAGTAAATGCTTTGCCCCTTGAGAGCTTCCTGCTTGTTTTCGTTGATCATTATGAGCCGGGGCAGAAAGAGAGAGTACAGAGAGGCCAGGAACCGCTACAAGGAGGATGATAGGCTCGGAGGGGCACGCTGGACAGATTTCGATGGCATTAGGGATTACCTTTTGAGGACCGGTGAGGGGAGATGCGCCGGCAAGAAACAGCAGTCATTAGTCAGGAGAGAAACTATATGGAGAGAACAAATGATGATAGGATGTGCTAACCTTTCATCCAATTTTGGGGGCGGCTACTGACTTTTTCCCTCCCATACATAATCTCATTTCATGCAGGTATGAATTCAGTACTATTTGCAGCGATTCTGCGCTCCTGGTGGATTGGGGATTGTTGGGAACTGCCTGAAGCTATCCCTCCGTTTGGTCTTTCACGAACCGCGCCCTCCCCAATGAAAGCACTGTGAACCAGCCACCTAGATCAAAGCAACAACACTGAAAAAGGTGCCGTGTTTGAAAATGAAGGTGTTTCAGGATGAGCTGGAGGTGACTGAGGCTGACTGGGAGACTGGCAGCCAGATGGCAGAGTTAGCGAGGAAGAAATGCAGAGCAGGGGGCGCAACCAAGACAGGCAGCTGGAAAAAGAAGGTCGGGTTTTGCCCAAGGGAACAGAAGGTTGGACTCTAATTCCCTGGGGTTATATTTTACAATACCATCTTTCAGGGAAGCGGATGTCAGAGCGTTTCTGGGTGAGAGGATAGACTGGTGTCATTTTAAGGGTTTTCTGATCGAATAACAAACTTTAACAGGAGCAGCACTGTGCTTACATCAAGAAGTAATTCTCTTCCCAACCCAATTTTTGTTCATTTAATTAGAGCGCCTTCTCATCACTCTTTCTCTTCGTTTTCTCTCCCATTCTAAGTACATTTCCCCTAAAAGACAACCACTAACAGCCTCAAAGCCATTGGGCTGAGTTCATTGCAGGTAAGATGCAAGTGGGTGTTCTCGGTCATCATCCTTATCCTTCCGTGTACTGTCTTAGCTGCCAAAAGTTCCCCATTTTTATTTTTATGTTTTGATCTCCTTTCTCTTTTCTGTCAGCCTACTCGGAGTGGTCATTTTTCATCCTGTCTGGCTCCTCATCCCTGCGGCCCATTCACTCTCCTAGGGCTTCTCTGTCCACCTCCAGACTCCCTTCATGACAGCCTTTTCTCCAGTGAACGTTTGAAGCCGTCAGGAGCTGACAGCGGACAATGGGGATGGGACTTGAATAGAAGATGAGTTGATTTAGCAGATATTACAAGGTTTCAGATCAGTCATCAGGGCTTCTGGTTGCAAAGGATGGAAGCCCTACTCAAATCAGTTTAAGGAAAAGATCATTTACGTGGTCACGTACCAGACAAAGAGACCGACCAGGATGAAGGGGGATAAGAGTCATCACGGTGGGAACCAGGATCTCACAAATTAAAACCAGAATTCAAGGCGATTGGGACACTCTGGCTCCCTTCTTTCTACTCCGCCCCCCGCCCCCACCCTGATTAGTTTCATTCCAGTGACAGAATTTTCCCTGTGTTCTCGGGAATATAGCTACTGACATTTATTTATTTAGCACATCAATGGAATACGTTTAATGAAGGGCTACAATCCTGACACATCTTTCTTAACTGGGACTCTCCCAGCATCCTCTGTGAACAACTGCCTTGTGGTTTGAGTTACAGGTTCTTCAGGAGGACGACGAAGTGTCTGGAATACTCTCGCCAATGTTACCTGTAATTTGTTATAGGAGACGTGCAGCTGGATGCCTTTGTGCAGTCAGTAATTCACAAGCAAATATCTTTCTGGTGTGGTCTGCTTTCTGTCAAGATCCATCTGACATCAATAATATCTTTGTTCCAAGTCCTCTTCTGAAGTACACCTAAATTCCTGGCAGTTCCCTGTCAATGTACTTGTGGTTGTTACATAATCTGTTATCAATTTGAGACTTACGAGTGAAGGGCGGGAGTTTAGCCTGTCAATCAGGTTGCAGCTTGATGACCTCATTTGGAGGTGCTAAGGAGATAAATAGCTCGCTGGCGGCAGGACACATGCCCACTCCCTGTGAGACATTAGTGACAACGAGCCTGATAGAGCTACACTGATGCAGCCAGAGCCTGGAGCTGGAGGAGCCACATCGAGACTCATGCCAGTGCTGAGATGCTTCTACTGCCACTGGATCCACAAGACTTTCCACCCACTGGACTGTGATCTTCCTGCACTCAGCATCATTGCATGTGTTTTGTGATTCTGAGGAGAAATTTATAGATAGTTATCGAACATATGGTTTATTATCGGGCTTATGGACTTGACCTGGACTAGACTGGGAAGTTTTCTCAATATGCAAATTGCTCTTGTATAGAAAGTACTTTCTTATACACTTATGAGTGTCTATGAATTGGTTTCTCTAGTCAACCCAGACTAACACAGTACTGCTACACACATTTGGAAATTATCTTCAGCAAAGTTTTTCTTGCCTGTGATATGGATGTCATTCAATAATGCCCACACTCTGTTGCATTACCTTTCTTGGGTATGGGAGTGCATCTGAATCCCCTTCAAGTGACTGGGCAGGTGGGCTCTCTTCTGAATTGCTTGGCATAGACTAGTGAATGCTTCCAGTGTTGCCTCCACTTGTTAAGCCCTCTCCATTTATATTCTGTCAACTGTGGGAGTCTTGTTTTTCTAAAATGTCCCCACTGCAGCCTGGTCTTCTTCCTGGAGTATAATTACCTGTACTTTTTGCCAACACTCCTGGCCACACCTGCTTTTATCAGTAGCCCAGGGGAAAATCTGCCTATCGCTCTTTCTTCTTCAAAAGCCTTTTCCAAGCCTAAACCTTGCGACACATCCAGGATGCCAGAGACATGATGGGGCAGCGCACTTTTCCTATCAATCAGGCGCATATGCAAAACCAAGTGGAACCAGGAGGCCTTGAAAAGAATGTCCCATTCGACAAGCAGACTCTTGTCTGGAAATGCTGGTCAGTTTTCTACCCTCTCTTTGATTTGTTATGGTTAAACAAACCATGCCACACAGACTGATAAAAAACAGAAAACCAACCAGAAAAAAAAAACTAGTCGGGGAGGCATGATTCGTTGTTCAACATCTGACTGTAAAATATTCTGGAAGAAGGAGAGGAGATGGCTATTCTGAGGCTGCATTAGGAAGATGTCCCAGTAATCTTGCCTCGCCTGAGAGCGAAGGCTGTCGTCTGCTTTGACATTGCTTCCTTTTAGCTGTTCTTCCTGGTAACCCTTCCCCTTCTGCAGCTCTCGGTCTCTGAATCCAGATGATTCTTCTTCCTGGAACACTCTTCTCTTCCATCCCTTGTAATCCATCTGTTGACAATCTTTAAGTTCTTGTACAAATATCACTCACTGCTACCTTGAAACCTCAGAAACGCTGCATGTCTTTAAATGCCATTAGCACCCAGCCTAGTGTCTAATGTTCAAAACATCTTTGCCAGGTTGAAACACTCCCTCTTTTCTGCATTAAAGTTATCTTTTAGGATACATTTATGGAAATCATCAGCTGTGACAATTCCAAAAAGTTTGTGGAAAGCTCCCCTCTGTCCCAGACCCTCATCAAGACAAGCTTTAAGTACTGAAATTCCCTGACACTTTAATAAAAAGTTCAGCAGTTCCCTCAAGAATTCAATCTTGACCATGTGATATTATCTCACCTAGTTGAAAATGACTTTCACATTGCATTCTAACATTTTTGTCTTTTAATTCGACGACTCTTCTTCCCAAGAAAGCCATTTTATTTATTTTTATTTTTAAAATCCTTTTATTAGGGGCTCATACAACTCCTATCACAATCCATACATACATCAGTTGTGTAAAGCACATCTGTATATTCATTGCCCTCATCGTCAAAGCATTTGCTCTCCACTTAAGCCCTTGGCACCAGGTTCTCATTTTTCCCCTCCCTCCCTGCTCCTCATGAACGCTTGATAATGTATAAATTATTATTTTGTCATATCTTGCCCTGTCCGACATCTCCCTTCACCCACTTTTCTGTTGTCCATCTTCCAGGAAGGAGATCACATGTAGATCCTTGTAATAGGGTCCCCCTTTCCAACCCACCTTCCCTCTATGTTCCCAGTATTGCCACTCACACCACTGGTCCTGAAGGGATTATCCACCTTGGATTCCCTGTGTTTCCAGTTCCTATCTGTAACAGTGTACATCCTCTGGTCTAGCCAGACTTGCAAGGTAGAATTGGGATCATGATAGTGGGACGTGGGGGTGGTGGGAAGGAAGCAGTTAGGAACTAGAGGAAAGTTTTTCATAGTTGCTACATCTCACCCTGTCTGGCTCATCTCCTCCAGTGGCCTACAAATGTGCTTTGGGTCTCCACTCCGCACCCCCCCCCTCATTCACTATGGCAAGATTTTTTGTTTTGATGATGCCTGATACCTGATCCTTTCGACACCTCGTGATTGCACAGGCTGATGTGCTTCTTCCATGTGGGCTTTGTTGCTTCTGAGCTAGATAGCCGCTTGTTTACCTTCAAGCCTTTAAGACCTCAGACGCTATATCTTTTGATAGCTGGGCACCATCAGCTTTCTTTGCCACATTTGCTTATGCACCCATATGTCTTCAGCAATCGTATCATGGAGGTGAGCACACAATGATATGATTTTCAGTTCTTTGGTGCCTGATAACTGATCCTTTCGGCACCTCGTGATCACACAGGCTGGTGTGCTTCTTCCATGTGGGGAAAGCCATTTTATTATTGGGATGATTTGAGCTGCATTTCTAGGACTTTACAGAGTGCAAAACATGTGCACTTTCTTCATTTATGCATACATGCCCTATGTGAAATATATGCAGATCACCTTATGATCACGGGGCTTGGTAATGCAAAAGATTATATTTTATGTGCATCTACATTAAGCAAATCTGGTAGTCCCTTATTTCAGCAGAATCAGTCTAAACCAATTTGAGGGGCACTGGGTTTTACTGAGCGAGAAAGAGGAGTCTTCTACTCCCATGGAGTTGCAGCCTCAGCAATCCACTGGGACAGCCCTACCCAGTCCTCCAGGGTCTCTATGAGTCGGAACGGACTCGATGGCGGTGAGTGATTACTCTCCTCCAAACAAGAGGAAGAAAATGGCATTGTGATTTCCCGGAAAGCAAGCTTTCTTACTCAAAACATTTTTATGGCCATTTGTTCTGCTCTAACCATCTCTAGGGCAATCGAGGCTCAGTGCGCTCTGGATGAACTTGTCTTAATTCTCTAGTGCTGCTCTAGCAGTCACTGCGTAGAGGCCAGATGTCTGAAACCAGGGTGGAGCTCAAGGTGTTCTCAGGTGCTTGTTGCTTCAGCTTCTTTTCCCTGGGCTCCGTGGGGAGCTTCATGTGGCGTGGCATCTATCTTCCCCCAAGCAGTTAAGGCAAACAGTTAACATGTTCAGTTGCTAACCAAAAGGTTGGAAGGTCTAGTCCACCACCCAAAGGCAACTCTAAAGAAACATCTGGTGATCTACTTCTGAAGACATGATGATTAGAAATTGTAGGAAGCGCATCTTGTTTCCGACATTCATGACATTGCCATGAATTGGAATCATAAACTCTATAAGGACAAGGACATTGCTGTTTTGTTCATCTCATGGTTGCTGGTGTCATGTCTTGTTAAGAGTCAAGCACTCAATAAATACAGCTAATGGATATGGAGTGGCTACCAGGGACCAGGTACTATGTTAAGAGCCTTCTTTCCATTATTGCATTATGTTTTTTAATCCACACAGGTACTTTGTAGGTTTTCCCAGAAGAAAACCAAGACCTTGAGAAGGGAATTTTGCCATGATTTCTCTGTAGAAACAGAGTAGATGTGGGACCCAACTCCCTTTCACTTTAATTCCACTAGGCCAACCGCTAGGCCAGTTTCACATGGTTTCAAGTAGGAAAGGCGTGCATCAGGTTTGCATCTTATAACTGTACTTTTTAATCTGTATTCTGAGAAGATCATCTGAAAAGCTGGACTGTATGAAGAACAAAACAGTAGGATTTAAGGGCTGGTTATTAACAACCTTCACAATGCAGGTGACACAATCGTGCCTGTTGAAAGCCACGAGGACTCAAAGCTCTTACTGATGACGATCAAAGACTGCGTATGGGCTTTCGTGTGGTTCACAACCCAAGAAAACTCAAATCCTTGCATCTCGGGCAGTAAACAGCATCATGATAAACAGAAAAGATTGAAGCTGTCTTGGATTTCATCTTGCTGAAATCTACAAAGTTCATGCTAGTAGTAGTCAAGAAACCAAATTATGCATTTCACGAGGCAGATGTGCTGCATAAGATCTCTGTAGAGCGTTAAAAAAACAGAATGTCACTTTGAAGACGGAGGAATACCCGACCCAAGCCCCAGTATTTTCAATCACCTCAAATGCATGGGAAAGTTGGATATTGCGTAAGGAAAACCAAAGAAGAGTGGATACATTGGAATCATGGTGCTGGCGAAGAATATCGAAAGGACCATGGACTGACAGAAAAACAAACAAAACTGTCCTGGAGGAAGTACAGAGTGATCCTCACAAGCACAGATTAAGAGATTTTGTCTCACATATGTGATCAAGAAAGAGCAGTCCCTGGAAAAAGAGCATCATGTTTGGTAAGGTAGAGGGTCACCAAAAGACCCTCAAAACATGAACTGACACAGTGACTGCAGCAATGGGCTCAAACATAGCTGTGAGGATCAAGCAGGGCGTCATTCTGTCCCATACAGGCTTGCTGTGAGTTCGAATCGACTCATTGGCACCTAGAAGTACTAACTACTTTACCAAGCATGATAGGACAAAAGATAAAGTTACACCAGGGGTCTAGTTATACTTCGACCAAGACAAGTGTGTTGGGTTTTTCCAGTGGTCTGTGGTATATTCAAAATTATTCTCTGATATCTATAACTCAAATTTATCAATTCTCCTTCCATCTTCTTTTTCCATTGCCGGCTTTTGCATGCATGAAATGATTGAAAATACCATGACTTTGGGCAGGCCACCTCTTTGATTTTTAGAACTAGTAGCAGATTTTCCTGACGCAATATGTTGTTTGATTTCTTGACTGCTGCCTCCATGAGCATTGGCTATGGATCCAAGTAAGCTGAAATCCTTGACGTCAATCTTCTTTTTTTTTAAAATCATTTAATTGGGGGCTCTTACAAATCTTTTAACAATCCATCAATCAATTATATCAAGAAAACTTGTACATGTTGCCATTGTCATTTTCAAAACACCTTCTTTCTACTTGAGCCCCTAGCTTCAGCTTTTTTCTCCCTTCTCCCCACCCCTGTGAAAACTTTGTTATATATTATTTTTCATCTTACCCCACCCGCTGTATCCCTTCACTCACATTTGTTACTTGTCCCCCTCAGGTGGGAGAGGTTTATACAATATCCATCGTTGCTATCAGTTGCCCTTCTTCTCCCCCCCCCCCCATGGTATCGCTACTCCCATAACTGTTTTTGAGAAGTTTATCCTGGATTCTATGTGTCAGAAGCCCTTATCTGCACATATTCCTGTCTAGCCGGATTTATAAGGTAAAAACAGGAATCTTGATCCCGTGTTTGAGGAAGCAGTAACAACACACACAGAGGAATGTTGTATTTGTCTGGTAACCACCTATGCATATGCCTATTTTACCACCAAAGCCGGTAAAACTCGTTTCTTCCTATTTGTGCTTGTACCAGTCCTAGGAACTATCTTCCTTGTAGGCAGCAGGTTACTGACAGTATTCGACTCCAGGATAGTTCCTGAAATGTACTGACAAGGTACTAGTTCCCATTCATTTAGTAACTTCTAGCATATCTGTCTCATTTCAGCTCAGACTAGGCTATCAATCGTTTGATTTCATTTTCACCAACTCATTCGTCACCTCCTTACCTTCGCAGCACTGACAGGTGGTTTGCAGGGTCACCTTCTCAGAGTCGAGCCACAGCAGCAAATTAAAGTCCTGAAGGATTTCTGTCAACTCCCCATGCCCCACCCCCATCCGCTCCTATGATTTTTTAGTCTTTCCGCCAGAGCGGCTCAATTTTGGTGTTACTTCATTGTCCTGTTACTAAAGATTTTCACTGGCCGTTTTAAAAAAATAAGCGGATTATCAAGATTTATAACCACATAACTGGACTCACAGAGAAGATGGAAATGTGATGGTTTTCATTTTACTTGACGCACAATCAACATTCATGGAAGCAAAGAAATCAAACTACGCTTTACATTGGATAAATCTGCTGCAAAGGCCTCTTAAAAGTGTAAACCATCAAAGATGTTTGAGGATTTAGCGGCATATGGCCAACGCTATGTAGTATTTTCAAAGACCTCACACGCATGTTAAAGTTTAACAGTAAGATCAAAGAATTGATGCATTCAAAGTATCATTTTGGCAAGACATTTTAGGTACCATGAACTGCCGGGACAAACTTGTCTTGGAAGCACAGCCAGGATACTCGGCAGAGGAACAAGATGCACGGTGGGCACACCGGGAGAGTCCCTGGAAAGACATCGTGTTTGGTTGAGGGTATGTGGAAGGCGTTTAATGAGACCCGTCGGCACAGTGGCTACAACGGACTTAGAACAACGTTGAGGACGACGCAGGACTAAGCAGTGCCTCACAGGATCTCAACTGGAGCACTAGTTGGCACCTCACAACACTTGCTGTCCACTACAGGCGACCTGTGACACACCAATGGCCTACCTTTTGACATCCCAGATTGACAGACGAGTGCTTCTTAGGCAATCTCCAGCAGCGGCTCGCTCCCAGAGGTTATTGAGACCTCGGCACACCGGCATGTGATGATGTGCGTACTTGGCAAGCCAGGGGCATGGCTGTATCTAGAAAACTTTCGCGCCCGAGGCACACATTAGTTTAATTTTTATCAGGTTTCAGACCACATATCCCTTCAGTTAAATGTTACAAGGGCACACTATTCTAGCTTTCATGTTTTTTTGGTCAAAAGTCTCTAGCAATACACTATTTGTAAAAGCAAACACCACTAACAACTGAATAATCCACACAAGTTTACAGCTTATGACACAACTTTTATTAGAAAAGTTATACATAACATAGCATCGACTATTTTCAAGAATATTAAACCTGATAAACAATAAAAACCTAACATGTGTAACAAGAAACTACTGACCTTTCTATAATCAAACACTCAATTATCTACAGTGTCTTTTGACAAGGGGGATCCAAGGTTTACAGGCACGTGATTGCTGAAGATAAAGCTGCAACAGCAATTTCATACAATTACTATTCTCGAGAAAACGGAATCATTGAAAACAGTCATTACGAGGTCACAAATTTAGAACATTTCACATAATTTTACATTATTGGGTATACATCTAAGTCAGTTTCAAGTGATTTTGTTTTCCCACAAAAGTGCCAACACTTATGCCTGAACTTTCACTGAGCAATTTTGCCCTAAAAAATTAAAACATAGTTCGATAATGACAAGTCACCTAATTTCTGATACTATCTGGTCTGTTCATAACATCTTTATTTGGAAATGTATTCATCACTTAGATGACAGGAAAAGGGTTACAGGATTTCTGTTGCAAAGCGATCAAAACAAAGTTCCAAACACAGGCGTGTGCAGCTCAGTACGAAACCTTACAATAAATACCAGAGAAGCCATTAATTTTTACAGCAGCATCTGCTTAAAGCCCAAGTCAACCAGGTGCATCATTTCCCATCAGTCTGTACTTCTAATAGGCACAATTTCCATTTTCATGATTTCAACATTCAAATATATTCAAACATCTTTTTAAAAAAACTTTGATTTTACAGCTGCTGGCAAGTTATAAAATTGTTTATACAGTCATTCTACTAAAAAGTCTGTCTCTGTTCACTCTGAAGCCTTGTTAAAACATGATTTAAGGACCACACGGTTCACCGTGAGGACTCAAATGGAATGATTTACAAAATAAAATTTAAATCAAGCATGTGATTCTTATGCTTTCAGAGCTGAAGGAAATCAGATACAAAGTAATTTCACACCCTCCTTGCTCCTTCGGGAATTATACTCAAAACAGGTCAAGGGCATGACCTCTGCTGTTCAGTATCACCATCACTAAGCACGGAGGTTACATAAAGATTATCCATGTTACTGATGGGGAAAGAACTCTTTTATCAGACCCACCACCATCGCTCTCACTACGCATTGGGCATTTCCCCAGACAGGTTTATCTTTTCAATGCAGTCATGGAGAACACAATGGTCGAAATGATGACGTTTTGACTGTCAACCAATATCACGACATGCATCCATACTGCGCACATCTGCTCTGAACTGTATAAAGATCACCTCCCAGGTCCATTAGGATGCGTGTTTTCTCCATCAGAACACAAACACAACCCATATGTAAGTCGTTTCCCGTAAAGATAATAATAAATTTAAAATGTGGGGGTGGGTGTGAAGAAAGAAAAAGGCAGAGACTCTGTACAGACAAAAACCTAACTTTTCTGAAAGGGTTTTATGTGCCCTACACACGGGGGCGATTTGTACACACTAGTGAAGTGAACACTAGCTATAATGCTCCCAGCTGCTCAAATGATATGAAATCTTGGTCCAGGGGTGGCGATGATGTCACTGTACGGTTCCTCTTGTGTCAGCTCAATAGCTTGCTGCTTTTTAAGAACCAAGAAGCTGTAGAACTTTGCGGCAGCTTGCTTTCTGTTCGTGTTTCGACACAACTCAAGCAAACTAATGGACTCAGCTCCAGTCTTAGCAAGAGCTCGCTGAAATAAAACAAACAAGACGAGTTAAGTCAAAGCACCGTGTGGGAATTGGATTAAAAAACAAGAATCATCATTCTCATTTCAAACTGTTTTAAATCACTTGATTAATCCTATAAACCAGTGGTTCTCAAAATTCCTAATGCCAAAGACCCTTTTAATACAGTTCATGTGTGGTGACCCCAACCATAAAATTATATTCGCTGCTACTTTATAAATGTTTTGCTACTGTTATGAATTATAATGTAAATATCTGACATGCAAGATGTGCTTTCATTGTTACAAATTGAACATAATTAAAGAACAGCGATTACTCACAAAACAATTATGTAATTACATATTGTGAAATATTTATTTCTAACTACAAATTAATGAAATTTTGTCTCGAAGCATGTACCGTGGCTAACAGTTTTCACACCAGGTACTCTTGTGTGGGAGTATCCGCATGTGGGTGGACCCAGGATAGAAGAGCAGTGTCTCAGTTCCTAAGACCATCGGAAATACCCGTATGTGTTTTCCGATGGCCTTAAGGCGACCCACGGATTGAGAACCACTGCTACACTAACCCCTACCCCAACTCCCAAAGCCAGTCATCAATCCTGCTTCATTGCAATTTTGATGGGGTTTCCAAAGCTGTAAATCTTTTGGGGAGCAAGATAGCTTCATGTTTCTCCCTCAGAGTGGCTGGTGGGTTTGGGTTACAAATGCCAACCTTGCAACCAGCAGCCCCAGTTAACTGACGACAACGCTTCCAAGGTTTCACAGGCAATCAGTACTCACTGTGTCTTCATACAAGCAACACAGACGCATTATACTTCCTTCTTACAGTCAGAGCAAGCGCCCTTGTGTCTGTCTCCTATTCCTAAACACCCAGCTGTGTTTACTATCCTGTGTATCCTTTGTGTGGGCGTGGCAAAGGGACAGGACTAGAAACTCATGGTGCCTGTGGCCTAATAAGATGGCTGTGTTTAAATAGTATCTTTAAAATGATGCAGCTTTGACAGAAAAGAGGCAGGCCCTCTCCTCACAGAGCGCATGTAGCACACCTGAAGGCCATGAAGCATCTGCTGGGTTCTTTTGTTCCACCTTCGTTCTTCTTGATCCTGATCACCCCCTGAAGCATCTTCATCCTGAGTGAAAATGACAAAAATAAAGAGTTGTTGAAACGGTTCCACATGGGCCGCCTGATACTCCACAATTACTTTTAATTTTTCAATTTGCCTTATTGAAAAATTTATCTGATGCTACTGAAAAATTCCTTAGCAAACATCTAGCAGTTTTGACATGTGAAGTTCTTTGAAGTTTGTTTTCTTATACTATGGAGCAAAGTCCTCTGGATCTGCAAGCAGACAGGTGGCTGACTATATGCCTGTGTATTACTCTATAAAGATGTGGTCTATGGCGTGTGATCCATAGCCTATTGTTGGTTGGCCCCCACGGAGATAAGGAATCTGTACCATAACGAAAAAAAAAACAAAAACAAAAAAAAAACAACTATGTTACTAAGTACATGATTTAAAAATAACTATTTTTCTGACAGCATGATTTCTACATGATTTATATTCTGGCAGATCTTACTCTCATCACAGGTGAAAGAGCACCAGGGATGCAGTACTGAATTAGTAGTACCGTCTTTAAGAGCTTATATAAATAAATAGAGAGAAATAGATGAGGGCTATATCCCATAACAATTACTTTCCTTGAGACATCCAGCAGTGAACCCGACTCCTAAAGGACATTTTGAGCTCTGCAGCTAGCTCAGTGATAGCCTACGTGTTACCAGGCTATGCTGGGAACATCATATTGTTACATGTGGTTATTGCAGCACCACATGTAACAGGAGACACAATAGGTTTGCATACCAATTCAGCACTAACACTGCCTGTCTAGGGGCCTTGGTGAATTTTGAGTTCAAAAAAACCCTAGCATTCTTATTAAACAGACCATAGTATTCATAACTAGTAAGCAGTAGCAAAATCTAAATGGCTACAGCTACCTAATGATAAATTTGAAGTTTCCATGGTACTTGGAAGGTACTTAAATTTTAAATGTAAATGTTTAGTTGAAGAAGACATTCGACAGAGAATCAACAGAAAATGAATAGGCTTTATTGTAAAACTCAATGAACCAGAAATGCGTTGATACCTTGAAGGGCCGGCCAAAGCAGGAGCTAGAAAAAGAAGTTAAATTCCTATGGCACCTCTAAGTAAGCTAAATATAACTCATGTAAGATTTCACTGTGTGTGAGCCAAGTCATGTCCAACTCCAATCTAATAGTAACAATAAAAAACCCACATAAAATGTTTGGTTATCTGATTTCCACGCGACAGGCAGAAAAGGGGTTAGACAAGAGGCAGAGGCTAATAGCAGTATGAATTAACCACTGACCACAGGATCATAAAATAAGCAGCAATAAATAGTTTAAAAGTCAAGCAAGAAATTAGTGCAGGAGCAGCCAATAAATTATAATGAAGTATAAAATCTGATATTCTTAAGGATGATCTACAGCAGAAGTCTTGTTTAAAGCATTTTCATTAAACATTTCCCATCGCCCTGAAGACTGCCATCAATTAATTTAGCTTTAATAGGAAAAATGAAAAGAATTCTTTGAAGATTTTGCCACAACTGGAAGGGGTATTTTTAAAAAGACCTCCTACCTCCTCCTCTTCTTCCTCCTCTTTATCTTTCTCCTTCTCCTTCTCCTTCTCTGGCAGCAGCTCCAGCTCTGGAATCAGCTGACAGAGATTCGGAGGCTCTTCAGGGGGAAGTTCGACAGGAGGCACTTCCAACTGCTCTACCTGCTGAGGCTTAACGCAAGAAAAATAAGGTAACTTATGCATGTTAATACTTATTTTCTAGGATCAAATATTTAATGAGACATTTTTAAGAGAAAATAGAAAACAATCCAACTTTGTGAGGTAGCATTCCTAAACACGCAAAATCCACCAAGGACGCTTCCAGAGGCTTGGTGGTCGTGCTTCCTCCCACACAGGAGGCCGGGATGCAATGCCGCCGCCACCCACCTGTCCCTCCGTGAGGGCTCTTTTGCTGCTATGCACTGAACAAGGTTAGCAGAACGTCCAGACTAAGGCAAGTTAGGAAAAGCCTGGTGGTCTCCCTCAGAAAATGCAAGCCCAGGGGCCACGAGAGCTGCCCAGCTGTCCGGGGAGAGCACAGCAGTAAATCGCTTTGAAGATGAGCCGGGACAGACTCAATGGCCACACCTACTCTACGACCGACATCCACTGCTAGCCCCTAACATGGCTTGAAAGTAATTACAACTTAAAAGCCAACGCTTGGAATCTGCAATGTTTTAGAGCTTTGATGGCAGCAAACAGTAGGGATGAGACAATTCCTTTTTTCCAGGTCCATTTCTTTATTTCCTCAATCTCAATAATAAAAAAAAAAAAGGCGTTAACAAAAGTGGTAGGAAAATAACTATGTAGAATGGTGTAGTCAGTCACCCACTGTTCTCATTCCCATTCCTGAGCTTACTCAGAAACTACTCTTCAACACCAGAAGGCCCAGAGGAGTTGTTTTTACACTTGGCAGAGGAGTCTGCTGCCAATGGCTCTTTCTGAAGGCTGAACCAGGGGCCTGAGGCTACCAAAAGGCCCCCCTCTCTGATCAACTGTGTTTTACAGACTTAAGGCTGAGCAGCCCCAAACTAGATCTCTGACATAAACTCCAGGATAGGGAAAGATGGAAGGAAGTGGCCAGATGGTGCTTTACTTTCCCTGCTGACAAGTACACAATGAAGGCTGAGTGGAAGCACAGAACAAGGCTTGCTAACCAACCGGCCCAAGACAAGTTTGAGTCAGGCAGCCCACTCTGGGGCACGCTGAAGCTGAGCCAGAGGGAAAGTTGCTGACTCCTGCCTCCCAGGCCGTCCGTCTCCCATTTGGACCAGGTGGTGTTCATCTCAACCGCCACTCTCTAGACCAGGGCTTCTCAACCTTCGTGACGGCACCACCCTTTAATAAGCCCCTCACGTTGTAGTGACCCCCCCAACCATAAAATTATTTTCGTTGCTACTTCATAACTGAAATTTTGTTTACTGTTATGAATCAGGCGACCCCTGTGAAAGGGTCTTTCAACCCCATAGGGTGCACGACCCACAGGTTGAGAACCACTGCTCTGAACCCATGAAAATGCTTTTCTGCCCAAGAACAGGGAATTCAAAAGGGCTCCTCCCAGAGATGTAGGGGATAATTTGCTTACAGGTGCCGCGGGCTCGGGGTCAACTTGTCCAGCCTTTCGCTTAACTCCCTGAGGTGGTGGTGGAGGCATGGCTGACTCATCCAGGTTTGTTCTGCTGGTCTCCATGACTGACTCCTGGAGGCGGCTCGGTTCTTCCAAAATAGGCTCATCTGTAATTGGTCAGATTGAAAAGGAAGCTAAGTCTTAAGTAAAATTTTTTGATACTACTACACTGAGATAGGCAATTTTTCTAATGAAGGCCAGAAAATATTTTTACTCAACAAAGATTAATCATCTGAAAGATGGGATCCAAAAGCCAATTTTGCATTATGGTTGATATAGTCTCCCTTGTAGTGACATTACAGAACGGTGCACGCATGCCCTACAGGGTTTCAAGAGTGCCGATCGTTACAGGAGCAGACCGTCATACCATCTCTCGGGGAGTGGCTGGTAGGTTAGAACCACCAACCTCTGCATTAGCAGTTGAGCTCTTAAGCACTCTCACTAACTCTCTCTTAACATTGGAAAGAAACCTTTAAAAGACAAGTTTCATTTATAGTTCAGTGTAGGACAATTCTTTAGCAGATGGCAACACAAAAAATCTGGAACTTTCTGAACCAGAAAGCGTCCTATCGAACAAGCCAAGCAGATGCAGACTATTGTTTTTGGGAGGGGGGTGTGTGTGGATACAGCATATTTTGCTATCCAAAAATTTGGGACACATTCCTTGATAATAACTAAAATCAAACCAAAACAATACCAACAACACGGTTCCAATCTTTTGATTCCTTACAGGAACAGAGTAGAAGTGCCCCTGGGGGTTTCCTGAGAAGTTAAAGTGTGTAAGCAGGCAGCCTCATCTGTGTCCCGAGGAGCAACTGGTGGTTTCAAACAGGTGACTTTGTGGAGAGCAGTTAAAAAAATGTGACCCGCCATGGCACCAGGGATTCTTATTGTGATACTAGAACAGGTACATTAAAAGACAGACACTCCTTGAGGTTGCCTCACAGAACTGATTCAAGAGAACAAACCGATAACATCACGCTGCTGCTGCTGAAGCTGCTGCTGCTGCTCGTCCCTGGGGACCTCGGGGTTTTCAAACTCTCTGAGGAATTCGTCCAGGTTATCAGCCTCTCCTCCTTTCCTTCTCTTCCTAAGGTCTTCTGGTACAAGTGGTGTGAGGCAGCGTGTAAAGAGCTATTGCATAGAGCACAAAAGGAAGGTCGAGATGATGGCAACTACATAATAAGCTTAACTGTCATTCTCTAAGGACGGCATCAATAGTCTATAGCGAATATTGATAATTTTATCAGTTTCATTCATTTTATTCTATTCATATTTTCAGATTTTCCAAATCAAATATCATTGTAACAAACATTTTTTCATATAAATGTTTTTTTTCTATTTTTCCAGTTATATCTTGAGAAAAACGAGTTTATCCCGTCAAAGAGCACTCATAATTTAAGGACCTCCATCCAAACATTACAATGAACAGTGCTTCCAATGAAGAGCAGCTGCACCCTAACTTGCCGCTTTGCATGTGCAAACAATGCAGTCACGTGCCCGTGTGTGCGCACAGTACCGTGGTCGGCAGCAAGGGGCCAACAGCACTGGGGCAATTCTCCACACCTCATTTCAGAATACAGGAGAAGAGCAGAGTGCCCAGGAGAAAGGACTCTCAGAAAGCCAGGATTGACTTGTGGGGGGCAAAACAGAACCCCATTTTACTCAGGGTGCCTGTAAAGGATAGTAATAACTCATCAAAGGTTTTGGGACCCTTTTAAAAAAGAAAGAAAGTGCCATTACCTTCAGTAGTCTATTATTCCACAAAGGCTGGGCAGGTAAAGAGAAGAGCTTTTCCACTCCTCCTGTCTCTTTCCACATCATCAGTTTCTTGGTGGGCGGAGCCAGGTCCAAAGTAGTGACAATATCAGAGTAATCACTCAGCTGGGCTCTAATCGTCTTGCTGTCTAACTCTTTGACACTGTCAACAATCAGCTTCCTCTTCCTCTTGGCTTTTGTTTCTTTGACTGGCAGTATAGAAAGGGGAGTGGAGGGCGTCATTGTCCTGACAGGCCAGCATGAAATATTCAGCTATAGCTGGTTCTGGAACGAGCCTCAGTGGTGCAGTGGTTAAGCACTAAATGAAATGTAACTTACCAACCGTTCTGAGAAAGAAAAACGGTATTTTCTGCCCAGAAAGATTTTAACCTTGGAAACCTCCCTACTCTGCAGTCAAATCAACAGCAATGGATCTGGGCTTTAATAACAGGTCCTTATCGTAGCTCAATAGTAGGGATCTCTTTATAACTGGAAGTTTCCCAACTGCATACAGTAGGGGCAATAAATGTGCTGAATGTTCATATATTCCCACACAAAATAGTCAAATACGACCGACACCCTTTGCCCCTATAACATGACACCGCCTATGTTTTGCAGTTTCTTAGCTGCATGGACATGGAGCATCTTGCTCCATTTTCTCATGTGTAACAGGGCTAATGAACCCAGAGAGACTGGAAAATACTTCGTGTCTTGTCTTACACAGATTAAATTCTGTATGCAAGAGTGCATCATTATCACTTCCTGGAAAAAGTTACAGTTCACATAAGGCAGCTGTAGAGCAAGTCCAAGCCCAGTGACACGGAGCTGGAAGTCTCCCCCCTCCCTCCACACTGCACATTCATTTCTCATCCTTCGTAGACCACAATTTGCAGTCAGTAGACTTATCTCCACGAAGATAACAAGAAACTACTGATATTACATAAATCCCGCAAAACTTCTATCAGTTCTGCTATTATTAACTTATATGGGCAATTCACACACTTCTCAAATTATAATGGAATACACTGAAGAGTCTATGACTGCTGTAACAAAGCAGAAAGCAGCTTAGTTTTCTACAAACAGAGCAGTGGGCACGCCTGAGCTCCAAGTAGGAGCTGATGCGCTACCCTCTATAAACTAAGTGCTTTGTATGCTCACCAGTGATATCAATAGGTTCCAAAGCAAATGCCTCTTCCTCATTTGGGACAAGTGTTGTTTGATCAGTTAGAGTTGTTACTGGTTCCACAGGATCCACCGAGTCGGGACTATCAGGACCACCCACTATAAAATAAAAACGCTGTTAAAAATGCCTCTTAAAATATGTGCAGTAAAATCTATGAAATGGGAAGAAATTCTACTGGTATCACAAAAGGACACTGCATCCCCCTTCCCCCCCCCGCCCTCTAACGTTGACACCACTGGCCAAAAGGGGAGAGGCACAGGGCTAAACACACAAACAGAAAAAATACTGGTAATCAGTCACAAGCATGGTGTTTGCGAAAAGAAAATGTACTCTTCTGTTAACTTTAGGTATCGTTTGGATGCCACACACTCATTGCCCAAGTATCACCGAAGAGCAAGGAACTGCTTACTTGACACGTTATCCTCTTCATCCATGTCCTCATGTGCGGGCTGCTCAGGCAACATCACCCCCGTCTCGGAGAGAGCAGGGGGGTCATCAAAGATCCCACCATCATTGTTACTAATAAGTTTGTCATCTGAAATGGGGAAAATGACCCAGTTATCATGTGAAAAATAATTGAAAAAACAATAGCTACAAAAATGTTAAAATAGTTTTTAAATTTAAACCTGCATTCAACTTCTATCAGGTTTTCTGCAAGGTAGTAGATACAAGTGTGGAGCTCTTAAATAGGAACATAGACTTTCATTCACGCTATTACCTAATCAATATGTATTTTTCAAATGTTATTCACTTAGTTTTAAGAACCAATAACATTTAAAATTCTTGATACCAACACCTTTCAATAGAATCTGATATTATAGTTGCTTTCAGGCTATCGTTTTACCAAAAAACCTTTGACTGAATCAACTGGCCACAATCCCCACATATGTTCCTAGGTATATATATGTTCAAGCCTCAGAATCAGGACCTGCTCTAGAACATCACGATCAATTAATGAAATTATCCCTACTGCTCACACTGTAATCAACTACCTTGTTACTTGTTTGGAACTTAATCATGTTCGCATTATGCAAAGTAGGTACATGTTACAATGACTTTGTTACCTACCTAATATACCACCATCATTCACTTCTCCAAAATTGTCATCTTTATATTGGTCTTCATATTCTAAATGGTTAATTTTTTCATTGAGATGGCTGGTGCTTTGCTCGGGCTCAAGCAAGAGGTTAGAAGCATTTGCGCTGCCCAACATGTCGTCATCCTCAAAAGCACTGTCTTCTCGCATCATCCCCCGGTCATCCATGCCAAAGTCACCTGAACACATTTTCAGTAAATTATTAGTTGAAAAAGGTTCGAAAGCTCATAATTACTATGCATTACATAATTATGCATTACAATTACATCACATTTATTTACTGAAGGCTTATCTTTGAATGTAAAAATAACGAGCTTTAGCTGTAGGGCATGACTGACTAAAAAGTCAGTGCCATTAAACCAAGTGCAAGTCACAGTAATCCTGAAACGACAGGTGGGACTACCTTCATGGGCTCCCTCCCGCCTTTACTCGCGGAAAAAAACCTCATCTTTCTCCCACTGAGGAGCTAGTGGTTTTGAACTTCGGACTGTGTGTTTAGCAGCCCAGCAAGTAAGCCACTACACCACTAGTGCTCCCTGAGACATGACTAGTACATCCAAAAGGATAATCCAAATTACATACCATATATACTCAAGTATAAGCCTACCCGAACATGAGTCCAGGCACCTAATTTTACCACAAAAAAGGCATTAAAAAATGTGCTGGAAAACCTCGGCTTATACATTTAAGTATATGATTTATATAGAGGATCCATTAATATTCAATTTCCTAGTGCTACCACATGACTGTAACATTATAGGCAATGATTAGTAATTCATTATCTATTACCAAAATCATTTTCCTGTAGAATACTGATATTTCCGACTTCTTCTCTCATGGTAATCTCTTCCACTCTACTCTGGTTCAAGCTGAATTGCTGGGCTACATCAATGTCACTTAAAAAAAAAAAATCAAAAAACATTTTAGCGATGTCTCAAGTCTCACTGCAATATGTTTGTAAGGAAAAAATAAAGCATATAAACAAACCTAACATTTAACAGCTTTAATATATTTAATGCCAAATACATTACAGTATAATCTGAAAATGTGAACTGGACGTTAATTTGTACTTCCATCTACCTAATTGGGGGGGACGGACAGGGATATCAGTAAGTTCTTAGAAAAATGAAACTGAAAGGTAACGAAATGTCTTCATGAGCTTTTTTGAAGCTCCATCATATACCATCAATGGCTAGTAATACATTTCCACATGAAGTAGTATGATATACCTAGTAGAAAACTTTACTAATCTATGAGCTAGCATATAATTACACCTATGTTTTCACTGTAAAGGTTAATGAATGATGTAAACCTCAGACTGCCCGCTTCTTATTCTAACAAACCAAGCTTTCATAGTTTATAAATAAATAAAAAGCATGGGTGAAGGGAGATAGCAGTCAGTGTAAGGTATGAAAATAATAACTACTTATAATTTACCAAGGGGTCACGAGGGTGGGAGGGGAGAGGAGCTGATACCAAAGGCTCAAATAGAAAGCATACGTTTAGAAAATGATGATGGCAACATATGCACAAATGATTGAGATATGGATTGTTATAAGGGGCGTAAGAGCCCCCAATAAAATGATCTTAAAGTAAAAATTATATAATGTTAAATGCTAACCTGGAATAAAAACCACTGAGCTTCGTATTCCAATTAACAGTCCATTTTTACAGGACAGAGCGGAGTTGCTCCTTAAGGTTTGGGAGACAGTAAATCTTTAATGGGCACAGCTAGGCTCTTCTTTCTTGCACCAAGTGGCTGACAGGTTCGAACTGCTGACCTAGCGTTTAGGAGCCCAACACCTGAACCAAAGGACTCCTTAATTTGGAATACTACTGGCCAAATGCAGTTTCACACTTCAAAACAAATGACCAGCTTTAATCATCGAATGCCAGGGAAAACAAAGAAAATATTGAAGAGGCAAGGCTAGTATGTAGTCTGTGGACTTTACTTATGCCCCCATCCAACCAAACTCTGTGCTAGCCACCGAGTACTTTTAAACAATCACTGATTATGCTCAACCATTTTTATTTAAAGGAATATTATAGTGATATTAAAACATTTGACACACAGTGAAGTTTTTACACATGGAATAAAATAATATTCAAGTAAAAATAACCTGGTGGGAGTTGGGTGAACTAGAGGAATATGAGTGAAATAAATACATTGATCATTATAGTAAGCAAATGATGGGTACAATCAAAACACCACCAAAAAAAAACCAACAAAAAAAACAGGTGGTGGTGGTAGGGACCCAAGGAGTCAATTTTAACTCACAGTGCTTATTATGAACACACAAAATCAAACTAGGCCAAGAATCTACTCTAATTAAAAGTCAAGAGATTATTTTCAAACTCAGAGCATTTGGTCTTAACTAGAATACGGTATGAGCAAGATCACAGCTCGGTGTGTCAGGTTTCTTGGTTGTCAATTATGTGGAAAGTCACACACTCCCCTTCATCGTGTTAAACGCTGGGTTTCACAGACTTCAGAGGTTAACGGCATGCCACAGTGCTCTTTGCTGGAAGATTTCCCTATAAAATGTTCGCCTCGCAAATATATGCATTTCAACAATGACCCTTTCTTGCTCGTTATAGAAAGCTAAGATTTATTAACAAACAAACAAACAAACAAGGCTCTGATTGTAACACAACCAAGCTCACCAGCCTTTAGTGTATCACTAAGTTCATACACAGCACAGCATTGCCTAAGCCTTCTTCTACAGTAACGGGGCCATGCAACAACACCTCAAGAGTGTCGTTATCACAATATAAAGCATAGAGCGGGACAACTGTTTGGCACAAAAGCTTTGGCCTAAGCCAGTCAGAGGTCTCTTTTCTTAGGTGAGCGAAAGTTGACATTTTCTACGTGATTTTCTTAAAGAAACACTTTCTGGATTCTACCATTTCATGTTTATAAATGAACCAAAATAAGACCACATACATCTAAGCTATATTTAACTCAATGGCCAAAACATTCTAATAAAAGTAAACATTTAGAAGACAACAGTTTTCTATAGACCAAGCCAACAATCCAAGACAGACATACTCTAGATCAGGAAGTGGCTGGTCAAAGTCGTGAAATTCTTCAGGCAAGGTAATGGCGTTATATGCTGCTTCCCGGTTTTCTTCAGGAAGATCAACAACACCTGAAAGACAAATGCTAAGCTTGAAGGTGTAGTTACACCACACATTATTTTGATATTAAAAAGGAGGGAAAAGTCGGTATAATTTCCTAAGAGTTGGTAACATAAGCAAAATACATGGAAGCTCAAGAACTGCTGTGTTCTTAAACGCTGTTCTACACACTGAACCCAAACTAGTCAAAGCACTAATGATTATGTATCAAGCTGATAAAATCCTCATGCCATTAACTAAATAAGCAAGCATGGAATTTATGAAAAGGAATTAGAGCAAAGGAATAACCTAGCATTGGGGTACTGATTCTTTTAAAGAGTAATATTATGGGGTTTTAATAATTCTTGATTCCCCCCCCTGCATTTCTTAAACAAGCTATTTCAATACATATGGCTTTAAAAGGAAAAGACAAGAAACAGGTTACTTAAGATGCATGTATAGTTCCTCCACTCCCCCGTGTTAGAAAGCGTTCACATACTGTAGCATAAGCATCATAGTGCCTAAACATTTTACTTCTAAGTCTCAAACCGGACCATGTGTTAAAATAAAGGGAAGCTGCTCTAGGATATACCTTCCGTAAACCAACACCAAATTCACTGCCAGCAAGTCCATGCTGACTCACTGCAACCGTAGAGGACAGGGTAGCATTGCCCCTGTGAGTGTAACTATGGGAGTTGAAAGCCTAGTGGTTTTGAACTGTCCACCTTGTGGATCACAGCCCAATTCATAACTACTAAGCTACCAGGGCTCAGCAGATGTTACTTAATTGGACAGCTCTCCCATATAGATTACTTAACTAGAATTAACATCTCACCATTGCTCAAAAACAAACAAATAAATTCCCCAGATAAAGGTCTAGTGTGGCCAGTGTCCAATTTTAGAATCAGTACCTAAAATAAAACAAGAATCCATAGAGAACGTTTAGTGAAAAGTCTTGGTAATTTAAGTTAAATGTAAATTTGATTTAAAGAGCACACTTAAATTATTCATGAAAAAGATACTTAAAAGAAAGAAAAAGATACTTAAAATCTTGATTTTTCTATTCTGAGCTATGATCATACAACAATTAGCTTTCAACACTTTAGCCCCCAGTGATTTAATTCTATATACATTAAAGGCAACTTCAGAGGAAAAAAAAATGAAAGGAAAAAAAGGTGATGTTGAATAATTCCTTAGGCAGACCAAGTGAATGCAAAGCGAGTTTCTTCCTCGAACCATTACGCCCTCAGATTTTTACAAAAGGCGAACTATACCTGGCCGAAAAGCCATCTTTATTTTGATGAAGGCCTCATTACAGTCTGCAAGGAGGTATTTGGCTTTCCTGTGATAGATTCGAACTACTCCCAGTAGGAGATGTCCTGATGTTCGAAGCGCCATCTTCACCTAGAAACAAAACATTTATTATAAATCTAACCCACACAATCAATCTCAGAGGTTAGGGGGAAATGGCACTTCATCAAAAACCTAGCTGTTTTTGCAGTTTATAGGTAGTTTTCATGTCCCCTACGTTGTTTTTACAAAATCATTTTAATCCAAATTCAATCACATCAGTGTTGTACAACTGCTACCATTATCAGTTTGAAAGCACTCTTCCTTGAACTCCTCCATAGCAGCTCCCCTTGACCACCCCCTTCCCGCCCACTGTACCCCCCGGGAACCCATATTCCATTTGCTGTCTCTACAGGTTCAGCAATCCTGGGTTTCACACCCCGAAAAACATATATAGCAAAAATTCAAGAGGGTTACCTCCAATGACAAAATATATCAAAGCTAACCCCCAATAAAGGAAAACAAAGAAAAAACCACTCAGAAAATGGTGAAAACCAGATCAGGCCCAATGTGTATAGGGGGTGGGGGGATCAACTGACAAGGTTTTAACTGCTCAAGCCAGACTTAGCATTTTGGTCTCCTACAGTCATCTCTCCAATGTATTGTTTTGCAATCAATCCCCACACCTCCATTACGGATAGAGGGGAATCACCAGAGGCCACCATGTGAATTCTGAGACTGTGGTCTGCACAAGAGCAGACTGCTGTTTCATCTTTCTCCTGCAGAGGAGCTGGGTAGCAGTCCAACACTTGGCCCACGGAACCAGCAGGGCTCTTTGACTCAATCCTAGATCTGTTTTCAACCTCAGAGTTAAGACTGTTACATACCTTATTCTTAAGCTCCTACCGTGAGTTTCTATTATTTCCCCGAAAATTATATTGATAAAAGGATAGCAGTACCATCTTTTTTTAACCTGGAAATACAAGCCCTTAGCTGATCCCCGCCCCCCCACCCAAAGGCTGATTCTGACCATCGCTCATGTGGAATCGAATCCAGTGTATGAAGTGTAAAGTAGTCATAGGGAAAAAGAATGAAGTAAGCGTTCAGCTAACCTGAACATTTAAAATTCCTCTGGCTAAAATAGGAAAATTTATTGAGAGAATGAGACAATAAGTTGTCAAATTTCTCTTGTTTTTAGATCAGGCCACAAAATACTTAATTCTAGGGTAGCAAAACTCATTAAACATTTATTCTAATGAATTGTTGGATATGGTTCTTGTAGCCACGGTCTTTTTAACTCCCACCAAAAGGTTTTCTTGACGGGGCTGGACCAGGTTCTATGATGCAGTTAGGAGTGAATGTCAACAGGGCCAACTCTTGAGTATAAACACTTCCAACTCCACCGCAGACAGCAATCTTGCAGGGTAAGTGAGCCAGCTAGGCAACATAAGGGGCAGATCTTACTACTATTAAGGATAAAGAATCAGGACTGGAGCTCCTCCTGTGGACCCTGAGGCAGGCAGGCTCCTGCCAATTGAATCTCCTCCAGCCAGGAACAGAAACCTGTGACACCAGAAGACAGCAGAGGTACAGCAGCGGAGCCTGCGTACAAGCCTGAGGCAACAATGGAGGAAAGTTGGGAACTTTTAGGCAGAAGACTATCTTATGGAGTGGGGTGCTTTCAGGCACCAATTAGGGAGTGACAGCAGGACTTGACTAATACAGAAATGGAGAAAAGATAGAAGTCATCAAGGATCTCATCTTGTTTGTAGCCACAATCAATGCTCAAGGAAGGAGTGAGGAAAGCAAACGGTGCAGCGAATCAGGCAACTTTGCTACAAAGACCTATTTTAAACTAATATGTGCCTAACCCCAGCCATGAGATTTTCAATCACTCATGCCAAGCAGTGTTTTGTCCTACTGTACAATGTCACTCTGAGTTGGAACCCAATCCAGGGCACCTCCCAACAACTAAAAAGCGCCTCCAGGTGGGCTTGGGTTGCTTCTAAGGTGTTATAAGCAGTCGGAGTTTACAACATCGTCACAGTAGCGCAGAGGTCAAGGACCAGAGTCCTGCTTGCAGGCATGGCTAAGAAGACAAGACGCTACCCCAACTGGAAAGAGCCCTGTTCTGAGCATTTCTCATCGTAGGGTGTGAATTAACTTGGTGGCAGAGAAAGCAGGGAACTTCCCAAATAACATCCACAATTGGAATCATGGTCTAGGGATTCTCGTGCGGGCACTGCAGTGAACTGTCAAAATGAGCTGAGAAGTGGAAGATGCGGTGCAAAGCTGCTTGTGCCAGAAAGAGTCAAGGAAAAAGAGGGGAGAGGAGGCTGTCTCACTCCTGCTCACAGAGACCACCTTTGGGTTCATGACCACACCGAGTCTTTTCCTCCCCTTTTTGCAGGCACAGGTCGGGTGCAGTCCCCAAGTCATTCTTACAGTAACGCTACTTAAATTAATATTTTTTGGTTACAAATACACTTTAAAGAATGATTCTATTTAGAAATGACTAGCTAGATCTACCATTCATGCTACTATGATGTTTATTGCTAGTTCTTCAGATATTTGAAATTATAATGTTTATCTGATGATAAATCTGATAATTTGCAATTAAAGCACTGCTTTTGTAGAAAAACAGAATCTATGTTTATGGAGTAGTTTTAGTGGAAATTTAAAAAGTTAATGCTGATTACACCTTCATTTAAGGAAAGCAAAAATCACCTTGTCAGGAATTGTGACTTTTAAAGTGTTTGTCTAAAGGCCTTCTTTCTGGATTAGTGTGGTACAGAGCTTAGGTCAGGAGTTGGCCCTACCTCATGTTAAGAGTCAAGGTATGAAAGAGGAGAAGACAGAGAAGAGTGGGAGGACAGGGGGTGGGAGGGAGGGAAACTGTGGGCAGTTGCACCTGAGCAGCCTATCCAACAGTTGTTTTAAACGCGCCAGTATTTCCTCACAAGAACGGTACACCACCAGCCAACACTACAAACCCACTCTGTGGAGCTGTCTTTACATTCTTTCACACAATCAGCAGCAAAACAAAAAAGCTGGAGTATTTTTAAAACTATTATGTAATTCTTACACATACAAGCACAACCTGGTTAGAATGGTCTTTCATTTTATCCCATACACCTCATTTCACACACTTACGAAACCGCGAATTACTCAATACGACTTCTTTATCCTCTGCAACTACGCCTTCCTTTTCCTGATGGCTCTAGGTAGGAAGGTGGGGGCAGGTCCTACACAGGTTATTAGATTCAGGTCCAAGTGATTTGTTATTTGTGATTATCATCCTGCTGGGCATGAAATGAGCCAGCCCCGAAGCAGGAAGGTAGTTTCACTACCAGGAAGAGAAAAGTGCCAAGGAGTGGAACGTGTCCTTCGGAGCCCGAGATCCTTGTGCACTGGACCTTCTTGATCCAGGAGACAGCTTTGACACCCGAGGGAGAGCAAAAGTAGAATCAGGAGAAGCCCTTGAGACAGAGCAGTGACTTCCCAGACCACAAAGCCAGTACAGGTGAGTGCTTTGGGTCAGGAGGCTAGCTTGGGGAGTGGATGTCTCCGAGCACTTAATGTGGGGGAGTTAAGCACCTCTGACTGAGGTATATAACAGGGAGGCAGGCACTCTGGGCACTTATTGGTTGCCCTGACTGAACAATTTTTCAACTGAACTTTAAACTGTTGATTTTCCTAATAAGCCCCATTAATCGTGAATATCACCTGAGAGTTGTATGTGAGGGATGATGATTGTCAGAATAAAGTTAAGGCTGGAAGGCAGAAGCATGTCTGATGCCTGACTTGTGGCATTCAGCCTGGGGAGGCGGTGGCCATCAGAGCTTGCTGCCATGCCTTTCTCCTCACCTTCCTATGTCATGATGCAGAACTGAAAAACGCACCTCACTGCCATCGAGTAGATTCCAACTCATAGTGATCTTAGAGGGCAGGGCAGAATTGCCCCTGCCCCTGTGGGTTTCTAAGACTGTAACTCTTCATGGGATCACACTGTCCGTTACTGTAGTGTCCCCAACAGAATACAATTTTGCATATAATGTGAAAAATTTTGTCATCCTTTTGAGCTAAAGCACTCTCAATATTTTTTTAGGGATGTTAAAGATTAGCTACATGCATCAATTCAAGAAATCATTTTCTCCCCTTTCCACTCATGTGCCAGTAAACACCTATACAAATCAAGTTTTTATATAATTTGCCCAGCAGTGCAAGCTAGTGTAAGCTCTCCAGAGGGGGAATTGTGAATAGATAATAAACCATAAAATAAGCAACTGCATTTGTGAGCCTCCATCTTCAAATTTAAGGCCTTGAATAATGAGTTGGAAATATAAACTAGAGAGGAGACAGGTAAAGGAAAGAGGGAGCATCCCCTCCTCCCACATGTACATCCAAACTAAGGAATTACTACCACCACTACCCATCCCCATTGAGTGGTATTCTAACTACAGGACAGAAAGAGTTTTAAGATTTCCACGACTCCATTTCCTTTCACCTTCTTCCTGTCCCTCTATCATACTTACCCACCTTCCATTCCGCTCTCAGTAATTCCTCTAGGATACATTGCACTTGATTAAACCTCACCAGGCATTATACACCCTCTTCACCGCCAATTTTAGATCTCTTGTTGTTCCCTTATACCTTTGTCTACTGGCTCCCATGGACACTCCCTAACCCTTTCTCTCCCATGCCCCCCCCTTGAACTGCTGGTCCTGTTGTTTTCTCCTAGGGATTGACTGATTGTCCTGCCTATTTTATATATAGAGAAATAGAGCATAAGAAAAGCAAGCAAAAACAAAAGAAAAAAAATGATAAGAGCAAAGAAATAGAAGGCAAAAGCTATTTATAGAGATACAGCTATAGGCATGTATATATAAAATATATCCAACTTATAATGAAAGGGATAGAGGCCAATGTACATATATTTATATGTTAAGTATTAAGATAATACGCAATTTGGACTTCTACTCAAGGCCTCCCCTACAAGAACACTTTGTTCTAATAACCTGGCATTCTTTGGTACCTTCCTGACACGATCACTAAGGATAAAATTGGGTGCATAAGTAAATGTGGTGAAGAGAACAGATGGTGCCAGACCATCAAAGAGATAGCATCTGGGTCTTAAAGGCTTGAAGTTAAACAAGGGGCCACCTAGTAGGGAAACAAATAAGCCCACATGGAAAAAGCACACCAGCCCATGTGATCATGAGGTGTAGACAGGATCAGGTACCAGAAGATCCCAAACAAACAATTATATTGATGCGAATGAGGGTGTTTGGAGTGGAGTCCAAAGCCCACTGTAGACAAGTGGGCAATCCCCCATAGAAGGGTTCGAAGGGATGATTCAACCAGGGTGCAGTTTAGCACCAAGGAAACACACATCATTCTTCTAGTTCCTGAATGCTTCCTCCCCCCACTTCCATGACCCACTTCTACCTTACAAATCTGGCTAGACCAGAGAACATACAATGGTACAGATAAGAGCTCTCGACACATGGAATTCAGGACAGATAAAATCCTCAGGCACAGTGATTGAAGTAGTGATATGATGTAGGGGAGGGGGGACCCATCATAAGCTTGGATATATAGCACCCTCCAAAGGGACAACTAATAAGACACGTGGGTGAAAGATACAAAATATATAATTGTTCAAGAATTCACCAGAGTGGGTGGATGCGGGAGAGAGGAGAAAGAAGAGTAGTTTATACCAAAGGTTCAAGTAGGAAACATTTTGGAAATGATGACAACATTAAGTACAAATATGCTTGATACAATCGATGTACAGAATGTTGTAACAGCTGTAAGAGCCCCCAATAAAATGATTAAAAGAAAAAAAATTCCAGGACTGTAAATCTTTGCAGGAGCAAAACCAAAAAATTACACGTCCATAATTCCTTATATGAAATCCTTGAGTCCAATGTGCTTGGGAAATTAGAACTTTTTAAATGTTATAAAGAAAGCACAGTATGTATGTACTGTATATTCACATTAGTATATCTTGTACTGAATTTACGAACACTCAGTACAGTCAAGTCTCTTTCTAAGAATTTTGTATTTAAATTCTGTGGATAAGACAGAATCACTCTGTACAATGCAACCATTAAAAAAGATGAGAGCTGTGAACAGTGTTTTTTCTCTGAATGCAGTTTTGTTACACAACAACACAATGCAGTTTTTGTGTACGTACGCAAAGGAAAAATCAAGTGCACAATATATGCATATACAACAAGGACAAACCAAAGTACAATGAATGGTTTTGGTAGGTTGTAGGATTAAGGTAGTTTTTCTTTCTGTAACGTTCTCATTTTAGCAGCAAAGTTTTCAAATTAAGTATTGCCTTCAAAAGACAATGGCAGATGGAAGACATTACAGTGAGGGAAGTAATTTGGAGGAAGGGCACAGAAATAAGTGATGTGGGAAATAAATAAAATGGAGAATTATTTCTTGGAAGATAAAAAGCTAATAGTAGAAATATTCTTAATATCAACAATTCCATTAGTTGTAACGCTCAAGCTAGCAAAATTCCATACACAAATAACTTCATAATGTACTTTCATTTCAAGCACGAACTTTAATTTTCCATCTTTTTGGGCTTATTTTTTCCCAAGATCCCTTCACTCTTTCAGCAAAGCACAACTACTCACCTAAAAACATCGCAGTCTGCCAGCACCACCCCAACTGGCATCCTCCAGAGGGAGAGGGCGAATGCCAAATGTGCAAGCTTACACACACAAAGTGTATCAATTTTATTTACATTTTCTTTGTTGTTTTGACATTAGTTCTTCATATTTTTTGAAGCCAAAGTATCTGTTTTTCAGTGAAATGGGATTTATGACCATGTGTTTTAAAGTCCTATTTTGGTATTAAAAACAAACTCAGTATTACTTTATACCTTTGTGCAGTTTAAGTCTGGAAGTCACTACTTCAAATCATTCCAGAGGATGACAATAAAGATCTGCTTGGAGCAGAGCCGTAAACAAGGCAGGAAAAGTAAGGCCAGTTCCTGGGCTTCCATTCCAGTGGAAAAAACACTGGGTGAGCAATGTAGCAGTAATATCTAGGGGCAGACTGTGGCTTAGAATAGGCACAGTATGTAGGAATATCCCACAAGAGGGAAAAAGATATCTCCCAGAAAAAGCAGGACCAGGATCCTTTAGCTCCGGGCAAGTGGTATAGATACATTTCTTCTGCCGAGCTCTTCAGGGCCTGACCACCCAGGATGCCAATACAATGGGGCTGACCAGACAAAGAGAGATCACCTGGGGGATGGGGGGTGGGGGTGGGGGAGACAGACATGCAGAGTTACAGATGCACCTTCACTTAAGCACTTCCCCTGGGAGCTTGTGTTTGTACCTTTCATCCTACAGACAGCCTTTCCTTGGCACTTTGTAACTTCAAGGAATTATTGGACCTAAGTAACAGGAGGGGCTGTAAAGCAGCTAGAGTCCAGACTGACCAGGGAAGGAGGACCCTCATGTGAGGAGTGGAATTCATTTCCACAACACAATTTAGCACCAGAAGCCGGATCTTCATCTTCCTGGATTGATTTGACACTGACAGGGCCGTATTTTAAATATTTTTGAAATTTCTAACTCAAGAGAAAACACTCCCCGCCTCCCACACCACAAACACCCTGAAAAGGTACAATTAGAATTACTTCGTGTGTTGCCAGATCACATTTATGTACCATTAAAACAAGTAAATGAACACCAATTTGCTACCCTATCAACTTATACCTGGTGAGATAAACACTAAGCAGCAAGCTGCCTGCACTAACACAGATCCCTCCACCAAAAGGCCTGGCTACAGAGGTCTAGTTCCCACGCCAGTAGAACAATTGGCAAGAATGAAAATATCACCATGGCACATACCTTGGGTGAGATGATACTCTCCACACTGCTCTCTAAATTACACTCGAACACATGGGCTTTGGTAAGCTTCTTATCCCAATGGGCCGCTAGCCAAATTTTGGCCAGAGGCCCTCTTTTACTGAGGACAAAATGTGCGTAAAACATTGTTCCAGTGGATGATCAGATGGGCGGAGGAAACCTGTGGGTAGAGAAAAGTCAATGCAACTAAGTACTGTCTGAGAATAAACATGTTTGAGACATGTGAAAATATAATATGCATTAATAAAACACTATGGCTTCAATTTGGAGGACCATAAACTACTAAGAGGTGAAGAGGAAAGTACGGACACTTATTCCTGTGCCATCTCACCCAGAAGTCCTAGGCTTTTTTGTCAAATTGTCACCAGAAGAACTTTTGAGAGTAAACCGAGTTCAGTGTTTAATTCCACTACTATCCAATTACTGGCTACAGAAGCCGGTTGCTTTCCTGACAAAAGTGAAATACCTTCAAGGCCAAAAAAAAAAGAATGTCCAAGAAAAGCCGTTCAGGCAGATATTAACGAAAGCATCCATTTTAGGACCCCACGCAAAACTAAGATGCTCAGCTAAATGTTTCGTACAATAATTGCCACTATGTAACAAGTATTTGTTAAGCAGTTCACAATCAGCCAAGCAAAGTAAAATAGATGGGTCGTCATACCATTTCACAATTCTAACTCCAAGAGGCCCTCTAATAGGGCCAAGCAGAACTGCTCCCTAGGGTTTCTGAGTTGCAAACCTTTATGGAACCAGAAAGCCTATTCTGGTCCACAGTAATTAGTGGGTTTGAACTGCTGCTGCTAATATTGTGGTTAGCAACCCAATGCTCACCCCACCATGTTACCAGGGCTCCTTGAGGACAGCGATATAGTATGTGATTTATACTTCATTTTCCTTTCAACAAGCCAATGTCCTACTAATACATAAGAAAAAAGGCAACCAGAAAAATCCAGTTTGGAGAAAGTACATTAATAGTGAAAACTGATTATTTCTTATTTAATATCCTTTTTCTTAAATAATTTTACTGGGAGCTCTTACAGCTCTTATCACAATCCATACATATGCCCATTGTGTCAAGCACATTTGTACATAGGTTGCCATCATTATTTTCAAAACATTTTCTTTCTACTTGAGCCCTTGGTATCAGCTCATCCTTGTCCCCTCCCCTCATGAACCCTTGATAATTTATAATTTTTTTTTCATGTCTTACACCGGCCGCTGTTCCCCTTCACCCACTTTTCTAATATCCACCTTCCTGGGAGGGTTATATGTAGATCATTGTGACTGGTACCCCTTTTCTATCGACACCCCCCCTCCCCCTCCTGGTATCCTACAAATTAATCCCTTTTTCATAGATTAAAACAGCTTTTTAACCAAATGAATTTCTATCTTTTTCTAAAATTTCCACGATTACAGTAAGACACGAGATGCCTGGTTACACTGTTACCACACGAAACGAATCTACTTTAAAAGAAGAGTTACAGAAAGTTATGAGAATGGTATATACCAATATCCAGTATAGTGGCCATTCAGTTTGTCCCAAAGGAAACACGATACATAATTAAAATGACAACCCCGAAACATGACATTGGTACAATTTCTTTTTTTTTAAAGTTTATTTAATCTTTGGAAGGTATTTTCATATTTTACAATATGTCACATTCTTTCCTATTCCTTTCCACCCATATACAGCCTTCTTTTTTTAAAAAGAAGCCATACCAGTCTCCACAGATTTCTTATTCCATATGAAATTTAGAATGCTTTATCAATGCCCCCAAGCCCCCCAAAATAAAATATGTATATGATATTAATGAGAATGAAATAAAGGCATTAAATGAATTGGGATAAAGTAAAACCTTTGCAATTTGGAATATAGCTCTCTATTTCTAGGAAACATTTTTTTTCCCTTTTAAAATCATTTAAAGAACATACTGATAACTTCTATTTTAAAGTAATGGATATTATTTATAGATTTTCATGTAAGGGGTCTCTTTTTTCCTGCATTCATTTGTTCTTGGTACCATAGCAAATAAGTACAAATGTTGCTGTTAGGTGCCAATGAGCCATTTCTGAACCATAGTGACCTTATGCAAAACAGAATGAAACACTGGGTGATCCTGTACCATCCTTACAATTGTTCCTATGCCTGAGCCTATTGTTGCAGCCACTGTGTCCATCTCCTTGAGGGCTGTCCTCTTTTTGGATGTCCCTCTACAGTACCAAGCATGAGGTCCTTCTCCAGGGACTCGTCGCTTCAGACAGCATGTCAAACGTATGTCAGATAAAGTCTTGCCATCCTTGCCTTTAAGGAATGCTCTGGTTGTACTTCTTCCAAGACAGATTCTTTGTTCTTCTGGCAGCCCATGGGGTACAGTTTCTATATGGTTCTACCATAGGTTTTTCACCTATGTAGACTCATGTAACTGCTATCAAAAGATACTATTCCAGGACATGGATCTCTTTCCCCATCTCTTTAGACTCACCCACTCCTTAAGGCTTTCCCCCACCTGAGCCCTGCTCTTCCTGTGCCATCTCAGAATATCTTACCAGTGCAATTATACACTATGTACTTTTGGCACTAAGCATAATACCCTGGGATACATCCAAACTGATCATGTGTCAATTTGTTCCTTTTATTGTTTAACAGCATTCAATGGTATGCGCTACCCTATGTCTAACCATTCACTCATTGAAGGACTTTAGGCTGCTAGGTGCCTTATATACAACAGAACAAAACACCATCTACCTGGTTTTGCACCAACCTCACAACTGTTTAATTACAAGGAAAGCTATTATGAAGACTATTTTATAGACTTCTAGAGAATATGCATGTTCACTTCTGTGGGACAAATGCTCAACAGTGTGACAGCTAGGGTAGCATAAGTGTATATTTAGTTTTAAAAGGAAACTTAAGTCCTACCAAATTAGAATGAAATCTTTTAAATAGACATGGATAAAATTAAGGTCACACAGAAAAACAAAACAAAACTAGCATACCAAAGCTTACTTTGAAAAGATTGAGAGAATTTAGCCGACGCACGTTTAATTTCTGACAATGGTACAAAAGTAATTCAAAGGTCTTTTCAACAAACAGTACTGAAGTTAATAGCTACCTCCCCACACACCAAAGAGGCCTCAACCTAAACCTACCACTTGATAACATTACTAGTTCAAATATACTACTAAATGCAAACGGATTCACTCTACCCTTTTTATCTGGGTGGTGGGGGTGGCTGGAGAGATCTTCAGGATCAGCTGGGTCAAAGTCGCACATGACTCACCCAATGGGTGATCCATGAAAGGGAAACCTGAATGACAGACCAGCTTCAAATGACAAACTTTTATCCTATCAGAGATCCTGTTGTGAAATGTAACAACAAACTACAGACACAGAAGAAATACACGAAAGCACTTGCTCGACACAGAACTTTCGAACTTCAATATAGGATTATAAAACTGTCAAAGGAAAGTAAAAGCAAAGTCGCATCCATCGATTGCCTAATGTGAATTTCTCCCAAATCTGGATGAAGGCAAGCACTAAGGAATACTGAACTAGGCTGAGAATTCACCGAGTAGAAGTGTTACATAGGATTCTAAGAGTCCCCTCTCCCGCACTCAGCAGTACTGCATCCATCAAAATACACTGCAACCCAATGCTGCTATTTCTCACCTGAAAAGCGCAAAACTTAAGCTGTCCCTGTAGTTGTTAGTCGCAGTCCATTTGATTTTGACACATGACAACTCTACCACACAAGGCTTTCAAAATGTGTAGAAGCATACTGCCAAACCTGTGTTTGAACCGCAAACCTTTTCAGTTAGTAGATGAATCTAGAGAATTCTTACAGACACCCAATGTATATGAAACAAGTCTGCTCTTAGAAATCTGTCACACGTGACAAGCTCCAAGTAAGAACAAAGCTCTTAATATTTAGGCCCTAGAACTCTACCTGCCACATGACCATTATTAAATACTAAGTATGACATGCAAAATATCAGACAGTAAATTATGTATGACCAAAAAAAAAAAAAGAGGGGTGGGGTTTAGGAATTCAAAGTACTGGGACTTCACAACAGGTGCCAGGCAGTTCAGAGTCAGCATTTCAGCTGCTGCTCTGCTGCTCCAGGGCAACACATCTCAAGTATCCCAACTATGCAGAGGGAAAAGATTCCTAATGAGGTTCCTTCTTGGCCCAGGGTGGGGACAACTAAAGTAGAATGATGCTAAAGTTAATCTGGAAAACAAGTAGTAAAAGAAACCTACTAATACCTGAAAGAAGACAAAAGGGTTGTGGGGACCCACTATTAGCCCTATAAGGCCAAGCACAACATTTTCATAACATTTAATTAAATGTATATATTAATATATATAACTATGAAAGTAAAGCATAAAAACAAAGTTTTTTCCTGAAATTAAAAATTCAGGAGTTATAGGGCTAGTTTGTCTAAAAGCAAAATCCTAGTTCTCCTTTAAACTAAATTATCCTTAGTTCCTTTACAGATTTAAGACCCTATGTTTTGCTAATCCTCATAAATGGTCTTAGTAGAAACCCTTGCGCATTTGGACCAGAGCACAGTGTAGCAATTTCCTGATTTCAGAATTACTTTTACCAAAGCAGCAGGCTATTATTGAACTTACGTGAGATGGCAAAAAATTTGCTAATTTAGTATACAGAGGGGGTACCCTAAGAAAACCGATGCTCATTTGTTTTTTTGATGTGAGGGGGATAGTACATTTGGAGTTTGTCCCACCAGGTCACTGTTAATCAAGCTTTCTATTTAGAAGTTCTGAAAAGATTGCATAACATGTTACAAAAAAAGGTGGGGGGCTGGTTTTGCCACCACTGCGAAGCACCTGCTTACACAGCCATCTCAGTGCACCAGTTTTTGGTAAAAAACAGCATGCCTATTGTGCCCCACACACCGTACTCACCCGACCTTGCTCTTTGCAACTTCTTTTTGTTCCTGAAAATGCAGACTGACACAAAAGGACAGTGATTTGATGATGTAGAAGAGGTGAAGAAAATGATGAGGCGCAGTCAGCCATCCAAACAAACTATTCCAAGAATGTAATTGCAGATTTGACAAGTGTATTAAGTGTACTGGAGAGTACTTTGAAGGTGATAAGGTAGTTTAGTAAAAAAAAATTAAATACATAGCTTTGGAAAAAAAAATTTCCAAAAAAATTTTTGGGGGGTATCCCCATATATCCTAGAATGCCAAAAAAGCTTTCTTCTTTTAGACCATTCCAAAATCCAATGAAAGCTCACTGTTTACACAAGTCAGTCAGTCATTACTAACATTTCACCTAACTGTTAGAAAGTGTCTTAGTATCTTGAAAGAAATACCTTTCTTAAGTGGTTGACTTGACTAGAGAAACAGAGTTTCTTGGTTTGTTATATGTTGTCAAGTCAGGTCCAGGACCCAGGACCCGTATGCATAAGTGAAGGAAAAAACTGCCCAGAAATGGACCAGCCACACAATTGTTCTACCCACTGTGCCAATCCATCTCATTGATGGTATTCCTGTTTCGCTGACCAGCCACTTTATCAAGCACAATGTCCCTTCTCCATTTCCACCTGAAAGCATGCTCAGAAAGGCCACAGGGCAGTCTCTCTGTCCTTGCTTTTAAGGGTCTGTACTTTTTCAGAGATTTGTTCTTTGCTAACACCATCACTCAAAGGCATGCATCATCTTCATTGCTTGTACAGCTTCGCCATGAGACCAGTGAAAACTCATGGGTGGGGTCAGGTGGAATTAAGTCCTCAAGATGATCTCTCACTTTAGGAGGTTGTTGTTAGGTGCCACGAAGGTTAAAAGTCAAGAACTGAGGGGTCTGGTACTAGGGGAAGGTGCTCAGTGCATTCTGGGAAAAATCTTTGTGGGGCAGCTACTGTTTACAGTTCCTTGACCACATCTACTTCCCCCCATTTGTGCCTACTCCTATCTGTGCCTATCTAATTTGTTCTTTTTGTACCTCATAAATGGTGAGATTTAAAACACCAGTATGTCTTCATTAACATAACAAAGAAACCCATTCCTCCCAAAAGGGATTATTTCACCCACAGGCATAAGGTTTAGAATCCGAACACATATTTTGGGCAGGCACACAACTGAATCCCTAAAATCCCTAACAGAAAGCAAAGCAGAACGGTGGTTATTGAAATTGGCACAGAGCCTTTGAAGGGAATTTAGTGACTGCTAGGACAATGTATGTGGAAATGTTCAATACTCATGGCAAAGAAAATACTAAGCACTAAGTGTTTATGTTACAGAAAGTGGAGCCATGGTAGTGTAGTTAACGGTTACGTGTTGAGCTTTCCAAGTCTGAAACCAGCAGCAGCTCCAACAGAGTAAGCCTGGGCGTTCTATTCCCTTAACAATAAACAGTTACAGTCTCGCAAACTCACAAGGGTTGTTATGAATCAGAACTGACTGATGGCAAGTGTCTGGTTACAGAAGTAAATACTGTCCCATTTTACAGATGATGCAACTGAGGAAAGGAGTGGATAAGGCTCCAAGTATTTAAGGCAAGTGGCACGTAAATCCAGAATCCACACTTCTAACAGCAGCAGTAAGTTTTCCAGCATGACTTTTAATAATATAACCTACTGATTTTAAATAAGCGGTTTTCCACGAATGGTTACATCCACCCAACAAAATACAAGAAAGTTTGCACTATCTATGGAAACTCTTAAACATTCAGAGCAACCGGAGTTATTAAAAGTAAAAAAAGCAGAGGGGCACTTTTTAAGATTTACAGTACTTGCAACATACGCTGACACTCGTTACCTCTGCACAGTTCTTCAAGAGCAGGTCTTTGGAAGTGCTCTTTTTGTAATGGGGGTCTACGTACCTATTCAAAGTCAAGTCTACAAAATTGAATCAAGACACAATTGTTTTCCCATAACTAGCAAGTTAAGCGACGTCATCTAAGTAGTTTAGCTTTCCTAGCTATAAAAGATCGACACGTTTCATAATTTACAAACTTTGGAAAGCACCAATACCGAACTCAGGCAAAACTGGACTTTCTTTTGGGGAGACCCCTTGCCTGCACAAAGGTGTTCCCCTCTGCCTTTGGGTTCTTATTTTCTGACTAAGGGGTTTTTCAATCCCACAGTCCTAGGTTTTAATAGATTCCTTCTACTTGTTTTGTAAGGACTGTAGTAATTTAAATTCTGAGGCCTAAATTTGTGTAAAGTCCTAGGTTTATGGTATTACAATTTACATGGGAAACCCTAAATCTCCATAGATTTTTTTTTTGAGTCTCCACAGATTTTGGTCTTTTTTCAGTAAAAATTTTGCCCTCAGGCATAATTTTAAAGCAGGCAGGCATCTATGGAAATTGGGTTACTTAGGGTTACGTTCAAGAGTCATGCCCAGGCCAGGGTAGCCCAGAGGGTCCTTAACCAATTTCAGTCTCTATTCTGCAACAATGTAGGTGTGTCCCAATCAAAGTCTCCTTTCTGTCTCTGAAGTCTCACTTGGGGCCAATCAAGATTGTAACAATTTCCATTCTTCTCCATGCTTTATCATTTAGTATGGCCTCAGGCTGCTGGTCCTCCTCCTGGTATTTGCTTTTATCCTTACCCTGGTTAAGATTTAACAAAGGGGTTTCTGTAAATTATAATTGAATTTTTACACCCCTAAAACAGTGAATGCTACTTTACACATTAGTTTTTGTTATTGATAAAATGGGGACAGCATTCACAACAAGGTTTGGAGGCTTTAAAAAAAAACCATGAAAAAGTGGCACATTGCAGATGGAAGCAGTAAAATCAATTAAAAGGGCTAAGAAAAAGTTGGTGGAAAGGTGGAATTGTAAGAGCTGGGAATTTTTCCACGAACTTTTCAAAGCCTACCGGTGCCAGGATAAAAACAAAAATGCCTAATAATTCTGCCCTGGCAACCTTTAAGAAAGAGAAAACCAATTCTCAAAAATCAGGAAATTTCTCTTTATGTATATCAAGCTGTGAAAACTTCTGTCAAGCCAGAAAAATCTCAACTGAGTATCTGCTGTTCTAGGCCTTAAATTATACTATCCTATGTTGCTTTTACAAAGACACAGAGACACGGGTTATTCTCGAAAGGTAACTTACTATAAAAAACACATGGTGGCTGTCACATCAACTAGCTACAAAGTATTCAGGATTTTAATCGTTGGACAGCTTGTGTCCTAACCTTTAAGAATAGTTACTTACTCTCAGCATTAAAGGAAGATATTAAACGACTACAATTTAATGGACAGCGTCTCTAGCCAGTTTCCAAAACCCCTGCAGACTAACACGGCATTCACATTCATTTTGAGAAAACGCGCCGCCACCACCCCCGCCATGCCCGTTCCAAACAGTAAAGCGAGAGATAGGAGCGAACATTTGACTTTTGCCTGGAAACACAAGCCTTCACCCCAAAGCCTCAGAAACGACGCACAAGTCACTGCTAAGGTGACCAAACCCAAGCCCCCCAGCGCTTCCTTCTTCCAAACTCGAGGGAGGCCGCCAAGTTGGGGTGCGCAGCCAGACAGCGCTCCCCCAATCGATCCTTCCTAGGAAAAGAACACCAAGCAATTGCCAGGGGACCCCCCGCCCCCCAACAGACACAACCCCTTTTTCAAAAGCCACCAGGAAAATTACGGGGAAAACCAACTGTGCTAATTCCCCAAGAATCAGAAGCCCCCTTGTCCGCGCGTCCATTCTGTTGGACCGTCCAGAATTTAACGCTCCCGACGTAAAACTGTCCCTTAAAGGCGGCGGTCCCGGGCAGGCGCCGAGGGGGCAGCGCGGGGACCGGCGCCCGCCGCCCGCCCGGAATCCCGCGCCTTCACGGACAGCCATTTTCACCAACAAGTAGGCGGCCCGGTCCCCAGAGAGGGACCGTTCAAACCTCGCCTCCCGCCCGGCTCAGGGTTCCCCCGCCTTGGCGGCGAGACGGCGGCCCGGCAGGGGTGACGACTTCGGCCGGTTCCGGGACGGAGCAGGACCGTTCGTTCCCGGGCGAGCGGCGAGGCGGCCCCGGCCTACGCGGGTCGCGGGCGGGCCCGGGACGGAGGTCCGGGCGGGCGGCGCCAGCCCGGCAGGGGCTTGACGGTGGCAGCGCGGCCCGGGCGCCGGGTGCCGCAGGCCCGCTCCCCCGCCCAACCGGCCGGCCCCGGGGTCCGGCGCCCCGACGGCGCGGAAGGGGTGGGGGGGAGGGAGCCCGGGGGAAAGACGGGGTCTGCGGAGTTCCTTACCTCGCTCTCCGCCGGGAGTCGGGCCAGGAGGGTCGGCCCGGGGAGGGGAAAAGGGTCGGGGGAGGGGGCGGGGAAAGGGGGAGCCCTGGTGCCGTGTAGCTTCGGAGCAGCTCCCGCCGCCGCCGCAGCCGCCGCCTCCTTTCCAATTCACTCAAACAAACAAGATGGCTGCCGTTACGCCGCGGCTCTTCCGGCCGCCCAAACCCTCGGTTCAAATCGACAGGATGTTTACGGTCAAAAATTGTACCTGTGCGCCTGCGCAGTGCGTTCGAGCGCCGCAAGGCGCGGCGCAGGCGCAGTAACCACTTCCTTTTCATGGAACTCCGCCCTCTGCTTGGGGGGCGTGGAAAGCCCTAAATTGAGCAAGCGCAAAGGTGATGCATTTGCCATGAAATTGCTTTTAAGATGTATGCTTTCGCTTCGTTACTACAAGATCACTAGAATGTTTTTTTTTTTTGCTCTCAGATGCACCCAAAACTGTACGATTAAAGGTCTCTCCTGGCTAAGATATCCAAGAACACCTCAAAACCCAAATAGCTACTTCACTGGCGTGTATTGCGCGTGCGTTAAGACCACCAATGTCTATAGAATTTCTTCACAATTGGCTAGTTAGGCTCTTAGTATGAGGACGAAACAGCGAAAACAGTACCTGCCCTATGATAAGGAAGCTGCTTAACATTTTTTACAAGTACTGAGCCCTGGTGGCGCTGCCTGCTCTGTTGCTAACCCCAAGATCAGCAATTTGAAAGCACCTTCAGGTTTTTAGGAGAAAAGGAAGGCTTTCTACTTCCATGAAAGATTTACAGCTTCGAAATCCCACAGGGCAGTTCTACCCTTTCCTATAGGGGCGCTATGAGTAGAATCGCTGCAATGGCAGTTATTTTGGCTTTTGATTACTTGCTTGTGCCAGGTAGGGAGGGAGACTTGAGCATGGAGAAGCGTATGCAGATCAACAGAGAATGGAGTAAGTCCCTCTGGAACTGATTTTGGAGCTGGGATGTAAAGGTTGGTATGTTAACACAAGGGAGCTGGATCAGTGTTGACAACAGTTTTGGGGACCCATACTTTGTCCTTTGCAAAAGCCCTGTGACTAAATGCGGATGTTGTTGGTTGGTTGTTGTCCAGTGTTTTACAAAGTGGCAACCCTGTGTGTGCAGGGGAGGATTACACTCCATACGATTTTCAAGGCTGTACCCTCTCAGAAGCAGATCACCAGTCCTTTCTTCCAAGGCACATCTTTGCCTGTTTCAGCTACCAACCTTTGGCTAGTAGGTCCAGTCAGTTACCAATTTGCTCTACCAGGAACAGAAACCTATGTGGCTGGGCCCATAGGGTGACTTCTCCGTTTTGGAAAGATTGCCCTGGCATATTGACAGGGATACAGTGGGCATGCAGATGCAACTGTTACTCAGTTAAGGTTGTTGTTTTTGTTCTTGAGGAAATAAAACCAATGGGAACTGTGGCTGATTTCTTGTGGGAGAGAGAGCTAGCTGTATGGATCATTCCTGTGTCAGGGACTTGTAAAGGAGCCCTGGTGACCTGTTGGGTAAACATTAACCACAAGATCCGGGGTTCATATCGACTAGCAGCTACTAAGGGAAAGATGAGACTCCCTCCTAAAAAGATTTACATCCTCAGAAATCCCATATAAGATCCCTAAAAGTCTGAAGGAACTAGAAGGCTGTGGGTTTTTGAGGGAGCAGGGTTTGCAGAATTGGGTGGGGGGACTTGAGTGTAGTGCTGCCCACTGAAACTGGGCGCGTGGATGAGAGTCGTGAGGTTTTGTGTTTGGTCCTCATTTTGGTCAACCACCTCAATGGCCATCTCCCTCACTGTTCTCCCCACCTCTGCTCTCTCATTACCAATTACATGCCTTGCAACAGAAAATGCCGTGTCTGCCACTTCCACACAATCTGCTTAAGTATTGTTCAACTGATCAATAGCCTCCTAAAAATAATCTTGTCTTCTTAGGGCTCTCAGGGACCAGGCAACATTATATGGTGACTTCTTCAAGTTCTTTCGAAACCTCTTCATTTGAAACTATAATGAGATGAGTGTGCCTCTCCAATGCCTGTCTCTTTTATGTTATATTAACTTTCAGAATGTTTTCGCACTGGAGGCCTGTATATTTCCTCTAAATCTGAGGAAAAACCATCTGGTCTTCTTAACTTTTTAACAGTGACAAGTCTGATAATAACATTGAGACCCGCAGCCTTACTTTTTCGCTATGACCTTCATTTCTTTATTCTTGAGGATGGGTATGATCATGAGTTTGGGGCTCACTTTCTGGTTTTCAACCTCCCAGAGGATCTACCACACACAATTCTCTTAGCTTCTCTGGGATTTGATTTCTTCATCTGGAAAAATAGGAGAATACTGCAGACTTTCCAAGATTGTTCTATATATTACATGAATACTTGTGTAAAAAAATGCTTTGCCTAATGCTAGGAACTGAGAGATTATTCATTCGATAAGCAGTGGAGAGTTTTCTAGTTCCTTCAATCGTCCGAGAAATGAAATATCAAGATACGGCAAATGACTATCAAACATTCAACTTTCAGCAACACCGGCAAGTAGCTGGATCTCCTAGATGCCCCACGCTGACAATAGCTTGCTCTATCTTCACTTTGCTCCAACTCGTATTCTCTCTCCCGCAAGCAGCCCACAGGGAACACCCATAGCACTCACCTTTTCTTTTCTCTACAGTCACCTGTTCCTATTCAATCACTGTCTACTCCCAGACCATCTCCAGTCCTTGAGTTTCTTTCTAGAGAATGCTAGTTGCCTAAACTTGATACATTGTACTCTTTTGAACAAAGTATGTGCTTTGTTCCATCTCAGAGTCCCATCCTACCAACACAGCCACTCTTCTCCTGTACTAAAGAAAAAGTCAAGGATGCATTTTCTTTCGGCAAGTTAACTACATGTAACATACAGAAAATACATCTTAAGACTGTGGATTCGACCCTAGCTCTACCACTCCCCTGCAATTGCCCCTTGAAAAAAGCCTTCTCAGCTGACAGCAGTATTTCTGCTCTCTGGCAGAACTTATTTGGAGGATGTGCATGTGCTAACTTGTGGTAGAGCTTTAATTCTGAGCCCCACATTTGCAGAAGGCTATGATTAGAGTGGAAACTCTGAATCGGTTTCTGACTCCCCACGGCCTCCACTGAATTATTTCTCAGTCTTTAACCAGCCACAGAAATAGCTTTGCCCTCAATCAGCATACATTAGAAAGTGGATTACCCTGACCATTTTAGCCAGTCCAAGAGGGGTACTCTAGACTTTAGGGACTTGTCTGAGTGTGCCCTTGTTGGAAATTGGGGGCCTAGGGTAGTCATGAATCATATCCTGCATGCCTTGTTGGAGAGCCCCTGAAGCAATACTGTAAGCCCTTCCGTCTAGAATAATGTACCAGTCCCAGTCATGGTCCCATTCCTGCATGTGTAGTTTGACCTGCAACTGTGAATCCTTCATCTGCCATCATCATGCTTTTGTGGGTGTGCTCTGTATTGTTGTTAGGTGCCATCGAGTTGGTTCTGACCCATAGCGACCCTGTGCACAACAGAATGAAACATTGCCTGGTCCTGTGTTATCCTCACAATTGTTCCTAGACATTAGCCCATTGTTAACAGGCACTGTGTCAATCCATCTCTGGGGGGACCTTCCTCTTTGTCCCTGCCATACTCTGTATTGTTGCTTACATTCTGAGCACCCACTTTGCAGAAGGCTATGGATGGCGGTGAAAGCTTACAAGCCCTTTATAGAGTTCTCCAGTGGGTTAAGCCTCCATTGAATTCCTTCTGGCCATTAACCCGATCTGTAAACAGGTAGAGTTCATTGCAAAGTGTATTAACTCCACCCTCCTTCTCTGTCAGTTTGTACTGTGGTGTCTTGTGTGTGCTGTAATGCTGAAAGTTATGTCACTGGTAGTTCAAATACTATCAGGCTCACCCAAAGTACATAGGTTCGAGCGCAGCTTCCAGACTAGGAAAAGAATATGAAGAAGGAAACGTTGTCCACTTCTGAGAAATTAGCCACTGAAAACCTTATACATAACATCAAAACATTGTCAGATATGAAAAGCCGTATGAATAAAAGCAGAATACTGACAGGGCGCAAGATGATGAGCCCCTCAGGTCAGAAGGCACTCAAAATATGGCTGAGGATGCGCTGCCTTCTCAAAGTACAGTCACCATAATAAGCCTGCTGGAGTAAAGCCTGACGGAACACAACATACAATGGAAAGAAATAGTTGCAAACATCAACTAATAATTGGAACTCAGAATGTATAATGTGTGAACATAGGAGGTCATTAAAAATATAGGTCAGTTGAGGAGCCATGGCCAACCAACTGAGTGAAGGGGCCATTGCGGCCATCATGCAGCAGGGAGATGCATCCATAAAACTTGTCCTCCAAGTCATTAACATCTGTCCCATTATCACGGGGATTAGTCCACTCCGCTACCGGCTGCTGATGAGTGACAGTGTGAACACGCTGTCCTCGTTCTTGTTGGCCACACAGCTGAACCCTCTGGTGGAAGAAGAACAGTTGTCCAGCAACTGCAGTTGCCAGATTAACCGGTTTATTGTGAACACACTCAAAGATGGAAGGAGAGTTGTTCTTTTTTGATGGAGTTGGACGTTTTGAAGTTGGCCGAAGCAGTTGGGATAAAGATAGGCAATCCAGTACCTTACAATGAAGGTCATGGTCAGCAGCAGCAAGTAGTCCCTGTTCCTGTCTCAGCAGCCAGTCTACCAATCAGCAAACCCCAGCAACAGAATGGGTATTCAGGAATGGGTTCCACTGCATGTAAGGCTTACGGTGCCTCCAAGACCTTTGGAAAACCTGGTGGAGGTACCAGTCTGGAGAGCACTCCTGGGGGCACACAGGCCAAAGCGGTGCCCACTGCCAGCCTCACTCCTTACCAGTCCAAGTGGACTATTTGCGCTTGTGTTACCAACAAGAGTCAGATTCATACCTGGAGCAATTCTCGAGGGGAAGGAAAGCTTTTCTCTATAGAAATGGTTGATGAAAGCGGTGAAATCCAAGCCACCACTTTCAATGAGCAAGTGGACAAGTTCTTGCCCCGATTGAAGTGAACAAGATTGCTAATGAACAATTCACAGCTATTGAAAATGACTGAGATGACCTTCAACAATGAGACGTCTGTCCTGCCCTGTGAAGATGACCATCACTTACCCACAGTTCAGTTTGATTCACAGGGATCGGGGACCTAGAGAGCAAACCCAAAGACTCACCTGTGGACATCATTGGGGTCTGCAAGAGCTATGAAAATCATAGTGAGGCCCAACAACAGAGAGATCTCGAAGAAAAGTATCTACTTGATGGACATGTCTGCGAAGGTGGTATCTGCTACTCTGTAGGGAGAAGATGCGGATAGATTTGATGGCTATCAAAGGAGCCAGAGTGTCTGATTTTGGTGGACGGAGCCTCTCAGTGCTGTCTTCAAGCACTGTCATTGTGAATCCTGATATCCCAGAGGCCTAGAAGCTTCATGGTTGGTTTGACTCAGAAGGACAAGCCTTAGATGGTGTTTCCATCTCTGATCTAAAGAGTGGTGGAGTCAGAGGGAGCAACACCAACTGGAAAACCCTCTAGGAAGTCAAGTCGGAGTACCTGGGCCAGGGGGACAAGGCAGACTACTTTAGCACCGTGGCCACCGTGGTGTACTTCGCAAGGAGAGCTGCATGTATCAGGCCTGCCCGACTCAGGAGAGCAACGAGAAAGTGATTGACCAGCAGAACGGCCTGTACCGCTGTGAGAAATGTGACAGCGGGTTTCCCAACTGCATGTACCGCCTGATCCTGTCGGCAAATATTGCAGATTTTCTAGAGAACCAGTGGGTGACGTGTTTCCAGGAGTCTGCCGAGGCCATTCTTGGGCAGAGCTCTGCTCACCTCGGGGGGTTAAAAGAGAAGAGTGAATAGGCGTTTGTGGAAGCTTTCCAGGATGCCAACTTCCGGTCATTCCCATTCAGGATCAGGGTCAATCTAGAGACCTACAACTTTGAGTCTCAAATGAAGGCCTCTGGTGGATGTGAAGCCAGTGGACCACCGGGAAAATGGCAGAAGGCTGCCTGTGAACAGGAAGAATGCCATGCCCATGCAGTGGCACGGGGAGGATGGTGCTGACTGGGCAGAGGTTTGCAAATAATAAAGAGCTGAGGTGAAATTGATTTCTTTCCACCCCATGTGACAATTGCACATTAACCGCACAGTGCAGGCTTCCCCTTCATGGTGGACCGAGCAGTTTCCTCTTCTGTGTGGAGCCAACTGGTGGGAGCGCAGTGAGCACTTGGATGGCAGGAAGCCATCTCAGGAGACCTTGGGGATCAGCCAGTAGATGCTGGCACCAGTCAATTTTATAGAAATTTTGATATCTTTAGCAGGGATTATGTCACACGAGATTACCCCAAATCTACTAACAGTGAAATAAATTATGTTGTGGGGGTTTTACTTCTCCAGTGGTGTCACCTTCACCACTGAGTTCTTCAGTGGGGCGGGGGGCGGTTTGCGAGCTGCGGTGTTGGGCACCTTGCGAGAGTGTAGTGGAGGTGCCTCCCTTGAACTCAAAGTTGCGGTCTTCCTAAAGGTGCCAGCCTTGTAGTTGTTAGTGCTTGGAAGGCAAAACGGCAGAATTATTAATCGAAGACATCGCTCCTATCTGAAGAATATCCTTCCTCCAGGGCTTAATAGACTTGAGTCAGATGGGTCTGATATTAATCAAAATCGTCTCTTCTGAGGAAGGCAGATCCGCATTGCCGTCCCCAGGGGAAATGCAGGCCACTACAAAGCATGGCTTCAGTATTTTCACTTCAGTGAAGGTTGCGTTTTGGGTTGTTGACTGCACACATTCTACCTGTACATACGTCTAGCATTTTTATGTTTCATTTCTTGATTAAAGCTATGTTCTAACCGCAGGAAAAAATATAGTAGGTCATTCGAAATGAATTGGAACACATAAAGATTGATGTCCTAGGAGTCAGTGAGCTGAAATGTCCGAGGCATCAGTGAGCAATTTTTAATCAGAAAATCACGTGGCTTACTATGGCAGGAATGACAGGTTCAAGAGGAACCAGGTATCATTCATTGCCAAAAAGGACACTTGAAGATCGATCTTGACGTACAATGCTATTTGTGATAGGATAATGTCTATCCCCATTCAAGGAAATCCAATCAATGCAACTATTATTCAAACATACACACAAACCATAAAAACGGGTGATACAAATTGAAGAATGCTACCAATATCTTTCATCTGAAATTGATTAAACATGCAATCAAGATGCATCCATAATTATTGGCGACAGGAATGCAAAAGCTGGAAATGAAGAGGGAAAATTAGTTGGATAATATGGTCTTGGCAATAGAAATGAAGCTGGAGATCACATGATCACAAGATGAGTTCTTCATTTGAAATCTCTTGTGTCAACAATGGAAAGGGGGATTATCCATGTGGACTTTTCCGCATGGCGTACACAGAAATCAAATTGACTACTTCTGTGGGAAGAGACGATGGAGAAGCCCAATATCAGCAGTTGAAACCAGGTCAAAGGCAGATCAGAACAGATAATCAATTACTCATATATAAGTTAGTGTTAAAGGTAAAGAAAATTAAAACAAGTCCTTGAGAGCTAAAATATGACCTTGCGTCGATCTCACCTGAGTTTTGAGTATATCCTGATTACACATTTGATGCATTGACCACTAATAACAGAGGTTTGATGGGCTGTGGAAGAACATAAAGAGCATCATTCATGAAGAAAGCAAAAGGTCATTAAAAAGACAGGAAAGAAAAGATCAAAGTGGATGTCAGGAGAGACTCTAACATTGGGCTTAATCGTGGAGTAGAGTAGTTAAGGCACATGCAAGAAATGATGGAGTCAAAGAGTTGAACAGAAAGTTTCAAAGGGCAGTTCAAGAAGACAAAGTAAAATATCAATGAAATAGTCAAAGATCTAGAGTTAGAAAACCACAAAAGGAAGAACACACTCAGCATGTCTTAAACTGAAAGAACTCAAGAAAAAAAGAATTTCAGGTTTTGAGTTGCAATATTGAAAGATTTGATGAGTACAATATTGAATGATACAGGAAGCATCAAGGGAAGATGGAAAGAATATAGAGTCACTATGCAAAACAGAACCAAGTCAGCATTCTATTAATTCAGGATGTAGCATATGAGCAAGAGCCAATGATGCCGAGGAAAGAAGTTTAAGTTACACTGAATGCACTAGTCAAAAACAAGGCTTCAGGAATACTAATAGAAATGTCCCCAAAGCTGATGCAACACTGAAAACACTCATGCCAAGAAATTTGGAAGACTGCTTGCTGCTCGACCAACTGATGGAGGAGATTCATATTTGTACCCATTCCAAAGAAAGGTGACCCAACAGAATGCTCAACTATAGCATAGTATCATTAATACCACATGCAAGTAAAATTTTGCTGAAGATCATCCAATAACAGGGATGTACATAAGCAGTACATTGAGAGGGCTGTATTCAGAAGAAGATATCACTGAAGATGTCAGGTGGATTTTGGGTGAAAGCAGAGAACACCAAAAAGATGATTACTTCCGTTTCTTTTTACTATTCTAAGGCATTGGACTATGTGGATGGTCCATAATAAACTATGGATAACCTTGAGAAGAATGGGAATTGTGGAGCACTACATTGTGCTCATGTGAAACTGTACATGGATCAAAGCATTTGTGGGAACAGAAGAAGGGCATATTGCATGATTTAAAATCAGGAAAGGTGTGCATAAGGGTTTTCTCTTCTCACCATACTTATTCAATCTGTTTGCTGAACAAATAATCAGGGAAGCTGCATAACATGAAGAAGAATGTGGTATCAGGATTGGAGGAAAGCTAATTAACAAGCTACATTATGCAGATGACACAACCTTACTTGCTGAAAGTAAGGAAGACTTGAAGCACTTGCTGATGAAGATCAAGGATTTTGGCCTTCAGTATCATTTACTACTCAAATCCTCAAAACTGGACCAATAGGTAACATCATGATAAGAGAGAAAAAATTGAGGTTGTCAGGATTTCATCTTCCTTGGATCTATAATCAATGGTCATGAGAGGAACAGACAAGAAATCAAATGACACATTTGCACTAGGAAAATCTGCCGCACAAGACCTCTTTAAAGTGTTGAAAAGCAGGGATGTTACTTTGAAGACTAGTATGTGTCTCACCCAAGCCATCGTTTTTTAAATCACCTCATACACATTTGAAAGCTGAATATTGAATAAGGAAAATGGAAGAAATCGATACATTTGAACCTGGTGAACAATATTGAAAGTCCCATGGACTTCCAAAAGGACAAGCAGATCTGTCTTGGGAGAAGTCAATCCAGACTGCTCCTTAGAAGCAAGGATGGCAAGACTTTGTCTTCCATACTTTGGATTTCTCATTAGGAGAGACCAGTCCCCAGAGAAGGACATCCTGCTTGGACAGTGGCGGGGCAGTGAAAAAGAAGAAAGCCATCAACAAGAAGGATTGACACAGTGACTGCGACGATGTACTCAAACATAAGAACAATTGTGGGGATGGCTCAAGATTGGTGCTTCATTCTGTTGTACATAAGGTCACTCTCAGTCAGAACTGACATGATGGCACCTAACAACGACACCCCCAACAAATACCACAATAACAATAACCTAGCTAAGCCCCAGAGGAGCAGTTTCCTTTAGGGCTTGCCTGGGTGTGTCATTGGTGGCTAACACTGTACTGGGTCCCATAGTCATGAGTCATGCTGCTGTCACTGCCTTGGTTGGAGGGCCCTGACCAGCCTCATGAGCTCTTCTGTCTTACATAATGTACATATCTGCTGACCAGGGATGTGAATAGTCTGGTCCTCAGACAGAGTGCATTGGAAAGTGATTTACCTTCATACTTCCAGCCAGGTTAGGGAGGGGAAGTCCCTGACTGTTCCCCCTGCTGTTGTTGTTAGGTACCATTGGGTCAGTTCCAACTCTAGCAACTCTACCTACACCAAATTGAAACACTGCCCAGTGCTGCACCATCCTCGCCATTGCTATGTTGGAGCTCATTGTTGCAGTCACTGTGCTGACACATGTCACCAAAGGCTTTCCTTTTTACTGCCTTTCTAATTTACTAAGCAGGATGTCCTTTTACAGGGATTGCCCTCGCCTGTGGTTTTAGGATTCCAAATCACAGATATAATTTAAAAGAATATTTATTAAGTCTCAAGTAGGATTAGGATGAAAACATATCATCTGGATAAGGGAAATCACTAGCATGAGGCCATAATGACATCAAATGATTTACAATCAAGCAGCCACACAAGCAGGGTGCACAAACGGTCACAAATTCATGATTGGTGGCAGATGAACACATCATAGTTACAAGTGGGAATATAGACTGGGGAACAGGACCATGATTAGGACATGTCCATTATGTTAGAGCTCATAATGATTCACCTATGGTATTCCAACCAAGGTAGTCAGGGCATAACTCATGACTATGGGATCCCAGTACAGTGGCCGCCATGAAAGATCCACCCAGACAAGTCCCTAAAGGAGATTGCCCTTCCCTAGGCTATTTGGAGGTGTTGGTGTTTTTAGGTGCCCTCAGTAGGTTTCGACCCATAGTGACCCTATGCACAATACAATGCCACACTGCACAGTCCTCTAGCATCCTTGTAATTGTTCCTTCGCCCATCTTTGCACCCACACTATCAATCCATCTAATTGAGGGCCTTCCTCTTTTTTCGCTGTGCCTCCACTTTAATAAGCATGATGTGCTTCTCCAGGGACTGATCTCTCCTAACAATATGTTCAAAGTATCTAAGATGAAGTCTTGCCATTCTTGCCTCTACAGAGAACTCTGCCTAAGACAGAGGCGTTTTTCCTTCTAGCAGTGCATGGTGCTTTCAATATTCTTCTCCAGCACCATAACTCAAATGCATTGATTCTTTTCCCATCTTCCTTATTCAATGTTCAGTTTCACATACATGTGAGGCAATGGAAAATACCAAGAGTTGGTCCAGGCACACCTTAGTCATTCACGTAACACCCTTGCTTTTCAACATTCTAAAGAAGTCTTGGGCAGCAGATTTACCAAATGCAATGGTTTGGAACTCTTGACTGCTGCTTCCATGAACCTTGATTGTGGATCCAAGCAAGATGATATCCTTGACAACTTCAATCTTTTCTCCATATATCATGATATTACCTATTAGTCCAGTTGTGAGGATTTTAGTCTTCGTTATATTGAGTCATAATTCATACTGAAGGCTGCAATCCTTGATCTTCATCAGTAAGTGATTCAAGTCCTCCTCACTTTCAGCAAGCAAGGCTGTGTCTTCTGCATCTCATAGCTTGTTAATAAGCCTTCCTCCAATTTTGATCCCATATTCTTCTTCATATAAGCCAGCTCAGCATATTATTTGCTCAGCATACAGATGGAACAGGTGCTGTGAGAGGATATACCTCTGATGTACACCTTTCCTGATTTTAAACCATGCAGTTTTCCCCTGTTCTATTCACACAATGCCTCTATATTCGTGTACAAGTTGCTTAGGAGTACCATGAAGTTTTCTGGAGTTCTCATTCTTCTCAAGGGTATCCATAGTTTATTGTGGTCTACACCAGTGGTTCTCAACCTTCCTAATGCTGTGACCCTTCAATAAGTTCCTCATGTGGTGATGACCCCCAAATCATACAATTATTTTCATTGCTACTTCATAACTGTAATTTTGCTACTGTTATGAATTGGGTGACCCCTGTGAAAGGGTTGTTTGACCCCTAGATTGAGAACCGCTGGTCAATAGAGTCGAATGTCTTAGAATAGTCAATAAAACACAAGTAACCATCTTTTTGGTAGTCTCTGCTTTCGGCCAAGATTCATGTGACATCAATGATATTCCTTGTTCCACATCCTCTTCTGAATGCAGCCTGAACTTCTGGCAGTTCCCTGTCAATGTGCTGCCACAATTGTTGACGGATGGTCTTCAGCAAAGCATTACTTGTATGTGACATCAATGACATTGTTCTGTAGATTGACCATTCTTTGGATCAGCTATCTCTGGAATGGGCACCAAGATGGGTGTCTTCCAGTCACTTGGTCAGGTAGCCGTCTTCCAGATTTCCTGGCACAGGTGAGCGAGGACTTCCAGTGCTTCATCAACTTGTTGAAACATTTCAATTGGTACTTCATGAATTCCCGGAGCCTTAATTTTGTCTGAAACAACTTTAAAATGGGTCACAAGGGAGATGGAATGATAAGATATTACATTTGACCTAACTGTGTGTGAGCATGGCCGATATTAATGACCGATTTCCTCTTCCTTTATTGAAAATGCCCTGCATGCGCTTTCTGATGACTCAGCCGATGGCCTGTATGGTTCAGGGCAGTCATGCACTGGGAAACTAAATGCAGCCACTTGTTTTAAAAAGCAGCTGTGTTATTTTCAGGTCATTTTATTCTATGATCACACACACACACACACACACACACACACACACTCAATTGAGACTTGTTTTGTATGTGTGAAATAAAATCTGTTTAAGAAAGAAATAACCAATAACACACAGTAGCAAAACTCTTAAGATTTACATACACTTTCCCATCCATTAACTCACAGTTACGGAGCTTATTTAAGAAGTAACAAGGTACAACTTGGGGTCAGAATTAGGGCCAGGATCCATGTGGGCAGTCTCCCTCCTTCAGTGCAGAACAGTTCTCTCTGCCCCTGAGGATGGGTTTCCTCTCAGGACCCTTGGCCTGGTCTCTGCTCTGTTTGTGCAAGTGTGACAAAGCTCTGCTGATAAGTTCCTGGGGCAGCCTACTCCGCCAGCAAGCCTCCTGCACGAAGCTGCCCCATTCCCTTGCTCCTTGGGTTGATGTATCCGCTGTAGCAGCATCTCTTGGGGTGGAAATCTCACCACTGTCACTGGGTTCAGGCCCTGGTTCTGCTGTCCCTGAGTCTCTGCTCCTGTACTTGCTTGTCACCAATGCTTGTTGCCTCCATTGTTCCTTCTCTGGCTCCTATTTCTTTGGTGTTCTCAGTGCAGAGTTGCTGGGTCCAAAGGTGTGCTTCACTCCTTGCTCTTTGTTCTTGGTGACTGAGGTTTCCTTACCACATACTTGTGCAGACTTTTCCCTCCAAACTGCTAAACATTTAAAACAGATTTTTCTTTACAGCCCAAGAGAACCATTCTAATATGTAGGGGAAGTTAGACTAGAAGAGGCTAGTTTCAGAAATATTTATTTTAATGTTAACAATTCATGAGAGGCTTCGCCATGAGTAGGAGTTACCTGGTAGCAATGGGTGTAGCTTGCTTTGGTTTGTAAAATGGTAGGTATTATGTAAGTTGCATTAGAATTTTAAAAAGATATTTAAAGGAAATTCAAAGTATAGAACACCTGTTCTATGAGATTTCCAAAGTTTAAAAAAAAACCTTATTGGTATATATTTCACAAATTTCTCCCTTTCATTGTTTAATCATATTAGTAAGAGCTATAATATAATCATCACCAAAATCAATTTTAGAACTTTTTAATGTTTATATTCATTGTTATTAGCCCACCATTTCTACCCAGCCTCCCCTGCCATAGACCCAAGAAGCCATTAATTAGTCCAGTAACTGTCTCTATAGATTTGCCTATCCTGGGTTTCACATACAAAAGAACATAAAAAACAACATCAATGACAAAGTAAAATAGAGAAAGACGACAACTGAAAAGAAAGAAAATATTAAAAACTAGAGAAAATTTAAAATGAACCCAAAAGGAGATCAAATGTTAAGGCGTTAAATTTCAACTCCACTGCATCTGCAATCATCCACTTGCCAATGTATTTTACATGACAGCACGGCTCTTCACATCCCTGGTCTGTGGTCCGAGGGGATCCACCAGAGGCTTGATCCAAATGTATTTCCCTTTCACTTTTTAAAAAAATGGTAACAAGTTTTAAATGGGTCAAAGGGGAGATCAAATGATAATATACTACATTTTAACCTAACTACATCTGCCCTCAATGCCTTTACAATGCTCTCTGTCTGATAAGAAGGCGATTCCGATTCTCTCTACGGTCAGAGAGGATTCTGGAACCTTCATCCATGTGTCAACCCTGACGTTGGAGTTTTGGCTTCCACTGTCATCCATAACCTTTTGCAAACCTGGTGCTCACAATTTAAGCTCTGATACCATTCTCCCCTCAGGATTTGTGTTTTATTATTTACAATCCTTGGATCCGACTGGCAGGAAGCTTTTCTAAAGTTGACCAAAGAAAAAGTTCAGAAAGAATGACTAGCCCCTTTAATGCTGAGAGTGTGAAGAAAACAAAGTAGATCCTGTCTTTCCTACAAATATCAGTGTCCCTACAAGGGACAGTAAATTTTGATCCCAAAGGAAATGTATTCAAATGTACACAATTGCTAATCACAACTAGACAGAAATTATCTAAGAAGTAGAGGGATTGAGGATAAAACATCAATAGGTCAAATATCAATTCTTAAGACATGAGATATTAATGATAATGGTGTGTGAGGGGGGACTTGGTACACTTTAGAAAACTCACACTTCAGGCAGAAGTTGTGGGGTTTGAACCAGGGCTGTGCTCCGAGAGGGACTGCAAACTTTGCCCAAGGCTGGTCTAAGAGCCTGTTCAGGCAGGTAGGTGTCAGAGAAGTCCCAGAACCCAGAGCTAGCTCCAGGGGTGTCGGAAGGAGAGGGTCTCTCTGAGCCGGGTGCAAATGGTAGTTTGTCAAGGACTATAGTTGAGATGAAGGAGCCTTGTGACCCAGTGGTAAGTACTAGGCTGCCAACCCACCCCGTGGCCCTGTGTAGGAAAGATCTGGTGTTCTGCCAGAGATGACAGCCAGAAAACCCTGAGGGACGCCTCTTATCACGAGTCAGAATCAGCCTGATGGCTCCCAACAATAAGGTTGTGACCAGAGCAGGCTGGGCCATGGTGTCTGCTAATCACCTAGACTTCTCTTAGAAAGTTTCATTACACTAACTACAAGATCCAGGTGAGTCATAGTCCTTACTAAAGTTGGAGAAGCATCGCTCTGTACCATACTGCCATGGCAATAAACTCCCAACTTTACTTTTGTTGGTTGTGCTAGGTGCTGGTGAGTCAGCTCCAACTCATAGCAACCTTTATGTCCAATAGAACAAAACTCTGCCCAGACCGGAACCAACCCACAATTGTGCTGTTGGAGCCCGTGTTGCAGCCGCTCTGACAGTCCATTTTATCAAAGGTCTTCCTTTTTCGTCACTGACCTTCGACTTTACCAAGCATGATGTCCTTTCCCAGGAACTGGTCTGTCTTGATAGCGTGCTCAAGGTATTAGGCTTGCTGCAAAGATAAACTCAGGCCAGGCCAGAGAGGAGGAGGGGAAGGAGTTTATTCTGCGCTCCCGGGGGAGATTCATGGGTCCCCAGCTAGAGGCCTGCTAGGTGCGCCTAACTGTGGTGAAGAGCAAGATTTTAAGCTTGTTAGGAGGGTAAACGAAAAGGGAGAGGGCAGGAACTGCAGCTGCAGGGGCTTAACCTGTCTCCAACCGTGACATTCTGAGGTAGGGTGGTGCCTTGATCCTTCTGCCTGATACCCAGGAGATGGCTCATAGTCCTGGGGCTAGCCGTCTTGGTCTGATAAGGGCAGGTTGGGCTATTCCTAATGCCCCCGACCGGTGCCTGACGCAACACAAAGTATGCAAGATGCAGTCTTACCATCCTTGCTTATAAGGAGCATTCTCACTTAGTTTCCCATCCTCTTGGCAAACGCCATCGTTCAAAAGCGTTAATTCTTTTGGAATCTTCTTTATTCATGGCATAGTGTTCACACGAATATGAATGATTGAAAATATTTGTGGCTCGGTGAAGGCACACCTTAGTCTTCAAAGTGATGTCTTTGCTCTCTAACACTTGGAAGAGTGCTTGTACAGAACATATGCCCAACAGACAGCTTTATTTCTTGACTGCTGCTCTCTTGAGTTTGATTGTGGACCCAGTCAAATGAGATCCTTGACAACTTCAATCTTACTATGTTCATCACAATGAACATTATGTTAATCCTGTTGCGATGCTTAGTTTAAGGAACACAATTTGTGTTCCCTATGTAAGTTTCAGAAATAATGCTAACAATTAATTAACACAATTAGCAAATAGGAGAGTGCTTTCCAAAGGATGTAGAAGTTGAGGACATTTTTACTTCTTTAGCTGAGAGGTTTTGTCAGTAACCATTTGATGCATACCCTCTATAAAGCCCATCATAGCTTCTGGACGTCGTGCTGTGTCCTTGGGAATAAAGAATGCTTACCCTAAAGCAGATGATCATTTCCCTGTGAAGCTCTCTGATCAGCTAGAATGCTGGTGTTTTTGTTGTTGTTATAACAATGTCTATTGCTCCCTTCATAGTGCAAAATTGCTTCCTATAAATAACAGGCCAGGCAACTAACACAAGCTTAACAACCCTAATAAAAATCTCACTGATACAGTTCAAAAAACATGCTAAGTTACCAGTAGACAAGGAAATATTATAGCAAAGACTGTACTTACCAAGAAAGGGAGGTGGCTTGATGAAAGGGGCTGGGAGGAATGGTACAGGTGGCTGAGTTAAGAGACCCGGGCAAGATGCACAGATGAGGGAAAGTCTTGCAGGCGGCACTTCATGGACACAGCCAAAGCAGATGTGACGCAAACGGACACCAGGTACAAACAGTACTTGACCTCCGTGGCTCACTGCTCCACAGCGTGAGTGTGCTTTGCTGGAACCTGGGCCAAGCAAAGCTTTTATGGGTTGGGAAACACAAATCTTCCCTGTACTAAGGTAGTTTCCACATCTTTCAGTCATCATTACAGAAACTGGCACTGCAAATGATGGGACTATTTTTAATTTTTCCTTCTTTAAGACTAAAATTGGGGTTTTATCATCAGTGGGGTCCTGATATTTATGACAGGAAAGGTTACATAGAGTGATGCTGCTCTACTTTAATGGCCTTACAATTCGCAGGGAGAGCTCGTTAATAGCCTAGGCTTGCATTTAGTAGCCTGGGGCAGGGCCAGAAATTCTAAAAGTTTCACAAACTTCCCGGTAACTCTGAGGCTGCTGGTACCCTTCCATTTAGTAGCTTGACCAGTAGAGTGCTTGACCTCTCTGGGGCTGGATTTTCTTACCTGTAACATCAAGCCAGTTGTATCTACCCTCTCAGGGTTGCGGGGTTCATTCCACGAACTACATGTCTCTAAAGCAGGGGTCCTCAAACTACGGCCCATGGGCCACATGCGGCCCGTCGAGGACACCTATCCGGCCCGCCGGGTGTTTTGGCCCCGTTTGTTTTTTAACTTCAAAATAAGATATGTGCAGTGTGCATAGGAATTTGTTCATAGTTTTTTTTTAAAACTATAATTTGGTTCTCCAACAGGTCTGAGGGACAGTGAACTGGTCCCCTGTTTAAGAAGTTCGAGACCCCTGCAAAGCATTTAAACACTGTGCTTGGTAGACTAAGCTCAATAAATGCGTCATGATTTTAGTATGATGATGGCCCTGTTAGGCAGCCAGATAGGGAGTTGCCCCTCTCTATGCCAAGGTGCCCCTACAGGAGGTTGCTGCGGAGAATCAGGCGAGCCCAGGCACTTGCTGCAGGTTTTTCAGGCCTCAGGTCTCCCTGTGTGGGTGTGGAGTGCCCTGAGGGCGCCTGTGTTCTAATCTGAAACTCCTTCTGTCCTTCATAAAAACCCACTTGGATCACAAACCAGGCTTCTGTGTGAATGCTTTCTCATGCGAAGCCACAAGAACAGGGGTATTTCCACCTGAGGAATCAAACATCTCCGATTGTTGGTCCCAGGATAGCTAATGGTGTAACTGTTTACTTTTTTAACACAGTTACTATTAATTTTCCCCAGACCTGCTAATCCTCTCTTTCACTGTGGATCGTTATTCTGTACTGAGCTCTAAGATAAAGTGAGAAGATTGCGCCCCTCCCTGTCAACATCTTCCTATTTCTTTAGCTGGGCACATAAACCAAAAACCAAACTGCAGCCATTGAGTTGATTCCAATCACCGCCACCCTGTTGGGCAGCGTGGAGCTGCTCGGAGCACAGATGACAGGATGGCAGCGCTCCGGCAGTCATTCTGGAGTAGGACGTCGGGCCAGAGTGGAGCAGTGAAATCGCCAAGCCCAGCGAGGTCCTTGAGCACTTTGTGGCACTGTCATGTTATCCTTAAATTGCCTATCTCCAAACTCCTTTAGCGTAAGTGAACAATACCGTCAGACACACACACACACACACACACACACACACACACACACACACAGAGAGGAGGCTTTACAATGTGGATGAGAAAAAATCCACAGTCGTTCAATTGTGGTTTTCTAAGAACCTTTTGAAACCCCTTTCCTGTGTGTATATCTGCATCCGAGCGCTGGTGGGATAGTGGTAATGTGTTGGGCTACTAACCACAAGTCAGCAGTTTGAAACCACTAGCTGCTCTGCACGAGCAAGACGAGGCTTTCTATCTAACAGGGAGCGGTTTTCTTGTTGTTAGGTCCGTTGAGTTGGCTCCAGCTCACAGTGACCCCGTGGACAGCAGGATGAAACACGGGCAGTCCTGCGCCATCTTCACCACTGGCCTCATGTTTGAGCCCATCTTTGCAGCCGCCGGGCCAGTCCATCTGGGTGAAGGCTTTCCTCTTTTTTGCCGTCCTGCTGCTTTGCCAAGCATGGATGACCTTCTCCAGACACTCATCTCTCCTGACAGCACGTCCGAAGCATGTGGTGTGAAAGCTCACTCTTGCCTCTAAGGAGCATTCTGGCTGTACTTTCCCAGACGGACCTGTTCGTTCTCCTGGCAGTCCGTGGTACTTGCCATCGCCCTCCCCAGCACCATACGTCAAATGCATCCATTCTTTTTCACTGTCCAACTTTCACATGCAAAAGAGGCGATGGAAAGTACCCTGGCTTGAAAATGCCACGACAGAAGACAATACTGGGACATACGGCAGGGAGTTAGTCTGATCTGAACCCCCCCACATTGGGGCAAACCAAGAAGAGAACGTAACAAATTACCAACGGGAGCAAAGCAAAGCCACAAAATCCCCGAGGAACCCCCAAAATATACTTCAGACTAGGAGGGGCAGTTCCTGCACATCCCCCAGGACCAGTGGGTAAAAAGCCATAAAGTTCAGCGACAGACCTGGAATTACGTTATGCTTCTCATCCCCTAGTTATTATGTCCCTGTCCCCCTTTTCTCTTTTTAGTCAATCTTTTGTATTCTTTTTGTTTTATCTCTATTATTGTTGGTTTGGGAAGCAAGCCCAAGGAGAAAGCAATGGGACTGATGGTTCTGGAGGGACTTGGGGAGAGAGGCGGCGGGGGAAGGGAGTGGTGAGCATTCTGTGGAGTCACTTTTCTTTGGAACGGATACAAATTTGGATCTCCTCTAGTCAGTTGGCCACGTAGCTGTCTTCCCAATTTCCTGGCGTAGATGAGTGAGTGCTTATTGATACATTGATACATTTCAATTGGTGTTCCATTAATTCCTGGAGCCTTGTTTTTGGCTAGGAGCCTGGTGGTGTAGTAGTTACACAATGGGCTGCAATCCTTAAGACCTACAGTTGGAAACTACCAGCTTCTCTGGGGGAGAAAGAGCTTGCCACTTCAGTAAACCATGACAGCCTTGGAAACCAGCGCAGTCACAGCGGCAGTGCTACCCTGTCCTATAGAGTGGCTGTAAGTTGGCATCGATCAGTGTTTTTGGCTCATGCTTTCAGAGCAACTTGAATGTCTTCCTTCAATACCATTGCTTCTTGCTCATATGCTACCTCTTTTTTAAAAATCATTTTATTGAGAGCTCTTACAATGCTTATTACAATCCATACGTCAATTGTATCAGGCATATTTGTACATATGTTGCTATCATTTCTTTCTAGACAGTTACTTTCCATTGAGCCCTTGGTATCAGCTCCTCCTTTTCCTTCACTCCTCCCTCCCCATCTCGTGACCCTTGATTATAAATTATATTTCCGGGTCTCACACCGACCACTGTCTCCCTCCCCCATGGTTTCTGTCATTCTTTGCCCTGGAGGGGTGTGTGTGGTTGTGTGTCGATCAGTTTTTCCCTTCCTCCTCCACGTTCACCCTTCCCATCTGGTATCTCTCTTCCCATTCCTGCTCCTGGGTTGCACATGTCCCGAGCTCTTATCTCTGATCTACACCAGCGTGCATGCTCCGGTCTAGTCCGAAGTGAGAGGCATCACTGGGTCATGGTGGTGAGAGTGAGGAAGCCTCAAGAAACCAGAGGAATACTATGTGTTTCATCGGTGCTTTTCTGCACTCTGGTTGACTCATCCCTTCACTGTGATTCCTCTGTGGGGAATGTTCCATTGTCTACAGATGGGCTTTGAATTTCTGCTCGGATCCCCCTCATTCTTAACCATATGATTTTGTTTGTTTGATTGTTAAGGGTCTTCTGATGCCTGTTACCTGGTCCCAATGACACCTCATGCTCACACAGACTGGTGTGCTTCTTCCAAGTGGCCTTGTTGTTTCTCTGCTGGATGGCCACTTATTTTACTTCAAGCCTTTAAGACCCCAGACTATATCTTTTAATGACTGGGCACCATCTGCCTTCTTCACCACATTTGCTTATGCACCCATTTTGTCTTCAGCGATTGTGTTGGGAGGGTGAGCATCTCAGAATGCCACTTTGTTAGAACGTGTTCTTGTATTGAGGGAGGGTGTGAGCAGAGGCCCAAAGTCCGTCCACTACCTCAGTGTATTGCTGTGTAAATATACGTATTTAGGCCAGTACCTCTATTTTTATGCTCATGCCTTTTTCCATAGTTTTGCTTCCTAGATCATTCCTCTGTTTCCTTTTACCTTCCTTCTGCCCCACCATCATGCTCACTCTACTTCTGCCTCAAAGTACTTCCTTTCAGTTAGATTGCTGTTGTGCCTGCGCTCCCAGGATCTCTATATCCACCTTGTTATTGTTTTTTATATCCTGGTTGTTCTCCTGTCTATGGCGCTGTTTGCCCATCCCACCTTTGCCCTGCCCCCTTCTCCTCACAAGTCCCCCTGGGACCGTTGATCCCGTTGCTTTCTCCTCGAGCTTGCTTTCCATGTAAGTAAGTAGACATACCAACAACGGCATAGTCCCAACAGATAGAAAACAAATGGTTGACCAAATATAAGAAGTAAGAAGGAGAAAAAATTGAAACAGAAACAAACAAAAAAAAACCAACAACCATCGCAAAGAAACAAAAAAAGCCAAAAAATAAACAAAAAGAAAACCATGCATGTTTCCAGGTCTGCCCGCTGACCTTCATAACTTTCTCCCCACTGGTCCTGGTGGAATTCCGGGAACAGCCCTTGCTAGCCTGAAATCTATTTTGTTTGGGGGGGGGGAGGGGCTCTTTAGGGGCTTGGTGGCTTTGTTTTGCTCCTGTTACTGATCTGTTATATTCCCTTTTTGGTTTGCCCACTGCCGGGGGTGCGGGTGGGGTTCAGACTGCATTTCCTCTCTGCTGTGTGTCCCCAGTATTGTCCTCCATAGCAGTATGCTCCAGCAAGGGGACAACATGTGAGCTGTTTTTGGCCCTGCAGTACGCTCTCTGCCTTAGCAGTTCCACGCTGGGACTTCGGCCTCCGGGCTTGGTGTGTCAACATGGGGTCTAAACTGATCTTTCCTTTCTCTTTTTCCTTCTTTGTTTGCTTCCGTGTGGGCATGATTTGCCAGCCCCTCACCCCAACCTGTTGGTTTAGTGTTGTTCTCTGTTGAACACACTTCTAGGAGGGGGTCAGTTTGGCTCAGGTTGGGGCCAGCCCTGCTACCTCTTGAAATAGTTGCATGTTAGCTGGTTAGTTTTGGTACAGTGATTCTGTGTATTCTTTCCATCTGCTCTTGCCCCCTCCCTTTTTATTAGTTGAGATTTAATACAGATATCATGCATCTATCAAATCTTCCATACTTCAATCACATTGATGCTTCCGGCATCATTCACAATTTTCCCCATAGAATCTTTCAATATTGAAACTCAAAGCTGGACTTTCTTCTTGGTTCTTTCAGTGTAAGATGTGCGGAGCGTGTTCTTCCTTTCTGGTTTTCTAACTCCAGGTCTTTGCACGTTTCATTCTAATATTGTCTTCTCAAGCTGCCCTTCGAGGTTTTCTCTTCAGCCCTTCGACTTCATCGTTTCTCCTTTTGCCTGAGCTACTCTATGATTAAGAGCACATTTCCGAGTCTCCTCTAATATCCACTCGGATCTTTGCTGCCTTTTTTTAATGACCTTTGCTGCCTTTTTTTAATGACCTTGTGGTCTTGATGCCATCCACGGCTCTTCAGGCTCCATCATTGGTCTGCAGTGTGTCTAATCTGTTCTTGAAATGTTCTTAAAATCCAGGTGGGGTAAACGCAAGGTTATAGTTTGACTCTTGTATAGTTCTTTTAATTTTCTTCAGCTTTATCCTGAACTTACAGATGAGCGATTGATGGTCTGTTCCATCGTCAGTCCCTGGCCTGGTTTAGCCACTGCTGTTGAGTTTCTCTATCATCTCTTCCCACTCAAGCCAAACTTGCTGCCAGTGAGTTGATGCTGATTCCCATAGACACCCTCCCCACTGTGTTTCTGAGACTGTTTATGGGAGTAGAAAGCCCTGTCCTCCTCCCTGGGTGCAGCTGGTGATTTCAAATGCCCACCTATTCGATTGCAAGGTTACCCCCAATGGTAACCACTCTCCTACCAGGGTTCCTCTCTCCTCTCACAGATGTAGTCAATTTGATTTTTATGTATTCCATCAGGAGAGGTCCATGTGTTGTAATGAAGAATTAGTTGGTTTTGCAAAATTCCGTCATGCAATCTCTGCTTCCTTTCTCTCGCGAAGGCCATGTTTTCCAACCACTGAACCTTCCTCGTAGTTTCCAACTTTTGCATTCCAATTGCCAGAAATTACCAATGCATCTTGATTGTGTGTTTAATCAATTTTAAATGGAAGACATTGGTAGAATTCTTCACCTTTGTCATCACTAGCTTTTGTGATTGGGGCACACATTTGTTGTATTTTTGTTTGTAAATTTGTTGCATTTTCTTGGTATAACACTCTGTGTATTGATATCTATTTATATATTAAAGTTTCACTAGTTTTGTTTCTACAGAGAACCCAGCTTAAGACACAAAGGAAGGGAAAAACATGGAAAGTGGTCCCTCGACCCCATGCTGAGATGCAGAGCCCACCGGAGAGGATGTGACTGTGGCCCAATGAATGGTGGAGATATTGTTCAAGTGCCACTGACCAGGGCTGGCTGTCACTGCTGGGCATCAGTCCTCTGGATGATGGCGGGACTCATTGGGAAGCTACAACGAGACTGTGATGACGTGGGGAGAGTGCTGGAGCGCAAGTGCCCTGGGTGTCTCCCACACATGCTGCTTGTGATTAAGTCCTGGCAGCTCAACGAAGGAAAAGTACTGTAGACCCGGAGAAGTACCCCTTTTCCACAGTGTGCCCCTAGCACAGTGGTTCTCAACCTGGGTCTCAACAGGGATCGCCTGATTCATAACAGTACCAAAATTACAGTTATGAAGTAGCAATGAAAATGATTTTATGATTGGGGTCACCACAACATGAGGAACTGTATTAAAGGGTTAGGCATTCGGAAGGTTGAGAACCACTGCTTCTAGTACCTTCTACTGATAGAGTTTAATATTTCAAGACTGCTAAGGGGTTGAGGGGAAGGGGGAATGGTAATTAAAGTCCAGTTTCTGTTGTTCCCAAAGCCAGACGAGGAGAGATGGATTGGGAGTACCGAAGCAGTAAACTGGCAATTGGCACCGATGATTGATTGGCGACTCCCCGAGGAAAAACAATGGAAGGAAACGGAGAGTTCACGAGGAAAACTGTCTGAGGCGGTCATTTAGATGGACATGAGATGCCTTTGAGGAGAAGAGATGACTCGTGATGGAACCGAAAGCCATGTAAGCATTAAAAAGTAGGTAGATACCCTGAGGATAATCTGAGTCTGTGAGCCAAACCACTCTGCAAACTTGCAGCTGACCGAAAGACAATGCCCGGAGCAGGTGCTCTCTAGTTACGTAGGCGCCAACATCACATGTTTTGAACCAACCATTCTATCAAGCGAAGAATTGCAGACATCAACGAAATACAACAAAGAACATGATTCTGGTGGCGTGTCTTGGCCGTGGGTGCTGTGGTAATGGAGCCCTGAAATCAGATGGGGTTTTAAGGAGGATCTTGAAAAAATAAAAACAAAAAGTCTTCCTTTGAGCCTTGCCTTAATTAGGAATGCTTTGTGCTGCAAGTAGCAAATGATATTCGGTGGTTTCAGAAGTGAGGGCCAGGAGAGTGAACTCTCTCATATAACAAAGCAGCTGGAGGCAGATCATTCCAAATATTCCAGTGTTAGTGTTTTGGGTTTTTTTTTGCTGTATCATTTTTTAAAATATTGACCTGCTGTCTCATGGTTGGAACCTGGTGACTGTAACTCAGGGGGTTGTTTCACCAGTGAATGGACAAGGAGGAAGAAGACAGTTGGCAGGTGCATCTACATTCAGCACACATTGTGGGTGTCAAACTGAGGGATATTATTGAACGCTTCATGTGGGTGGCAATGTACCCGGTGGTGGCATTTAATAATAAGTTGGGAAATGTACAGTCTAGGCCCTTTAGCACATCTGATTGATCCCAATGTTCATCTCACAGCATTCACAGGAAGTTCATTGTCCAACCCCCAAACACTGAAGGCAGTTCCTCTGAACTGACCCTTCCTGCTGCGTTCTGGGAGTTTTCCTCTTTATTCATACTCAATCAGAGTCGACCTGAGAGTAGTGAGTTTTGAGATATAATCTGTTAAGAAGCCTTGGTCCTGCATCAGTTAGGCGCTTAACTGCTAACTGTAGAGTTGGTGCTTCCAACCCACCAAGCACTTTGAAGGAGATAGATGTGGCAGTTCCCTTCCATAAAGTTGTCCAGAGAAACCAAACTCACTGCCCAGTTGGTCGATTCCAACTCGCAGTGATTACATAGGACAGAGAACTGCACCTGGGGCTTTCCGAGACGAACTCTTTACAGAAGTAGAAAGCCTCATATCTCTCCTGTGGGGTTTCAGGCTGCAGATCTGCACTTAGCAACCCAAGGCACCACCTTGGAAATCGTATGGGGCAGTTGTCCTTTATCCCAGAAGGCATTGGGCATGGTCATGATTTGCTTTCTATCTATTGTATTTAAGATAACATTTTATGTAAAAGCGTGTTGTGGCTTAGTTTTCGAACACAAGCTACACTAATATCTATATAGTTATATATGAGTGTATATATCTCTCTATATATATTTGATGCTAACAAAGACTTCTCTCTCTCTCTCATGTTTAAACCTGGTAAACTATTCTCTTGAATAACAGGAAACTGCCATCTTTTAAAAGGACGTTTTCTTTGTTGGATCTGACTTCCATCTGGGCACTGGATAGTGTTATCATTGACTTTGATTCTAAGGAGAGACTGTCTCTTTTCTCCTAATTACTTCTAGAGAATTTCTCATTGTCTAACTAAACCTGACCTCCCTGGCGGTTTCAAGTTAACTGCAAGGTCAGCAGTTCCAAACCACCAGTTGCTTGATGGGCTATAGATGAGGTTTTCTACCCCCATAAAATTTCGTCTAAGAACCCCACAGGAGCAGTTCGTTTGTCCCATGGGTCGTTATGAGTTTGAATCAACTTGTTGGCAGCGAGATGACTTCAACTTTTAGAGGGCCTCCTCATTCCTTCTGGGCTTCTCTTGGGTTGGTTCTCAAAGAGCTGTGGTGTCAATCTTTAAACAAATAGGAGGAGCACAGTGTGATTAAAATGCAACAGAACCGACCCACACTTATTCGACAAACATGCGTCATTCACGTGCTGAAGCTAGTATCTGCTTTCTCTGGAACATGTCTGCCGGTCATATTTACCCTCGGAAGCCTCCTACCCACTTGCTTTCCGTTTTGTGGAATCTCCTGTTACAAAGGCTGGCTCTTCAGAGGAGGATGCCGTCTGGCTTGTCTGTCTAAGGTTACAGAAATCATGGAGAGGAGTTACCCCCTCGGAGCTTTTTGAGATGGCTTTCTTCCAAACAAATGTTTCCAGTTTCAAAATAAAGCCCCACAAGTCCACATAAAATAACCAGACACAGGAAAAGTTTAGATGCTTCAGCGGAATGTGCAGAAGACAGAAAGCAACAGCCAGACTCTTAGTCTCTGATTATCCCAAATCACACCTGTCATCAACTGAGTAATCAGAAAGAGAAAACAAACCATTTTTAGTTACAAGAAGATTGGAGTCCACATTATGCACTGTAAACCCACAATGAATGCTTCATAACCAAGCAACAGAGGGTTGTGACTTAATCTGAGTTTCCTAGCACAACAAATCTTGAAAATTCCATAATGATGTCATGCAGGGTACATTATGAAAAATGCTCAAGAACTCTGAGGCAAGATATTCCTGCCTTTGGGGAGCAGACCTGCAGACATCGGTGCAGGTGCAAAATATTCCAAGAAGAGGGCTGGCCTGGAAAGAACGTATCTACACTTCCAAAAAATGCCTATTTCTGAGGAACGGTGAGGGGAATTTTTGAGACTGAGTGTACGTGTTGACTAGGGAAACAAGTCCAGTGACACTCACATGTGTGAAGAGAGAATTTTATATCAGGAAGCAATTATGCATCAATAAGACACCCCAGCCCGGTTCAGATCAAGTCCATAAATCTGATATTAGCCCGTAAGTCTAATATTAGTCCATGAATTTCTCTTCAGACTCACACAGCACATGCAATGATGCCTAATGCAGGAAGATATTAGGCCAGTGGGTGGAAAGTCCTGTGGGTCCAATGGTAGTGGAGACATCGCATCTCCAGGGCTCTGGCTGCCATCAGTGTGGCTCCATGTGGCTTGTCAACAGGAATGTGAAGCAGAGAGAGAGTGAGCGTGTCCCGCCTCCAGGGAGGAAGACAGGAGTTCCCAGAATCCTCAGGAGAAGGCCAGGCCCACACAGAGGCAACATTGGCCATGACCTGATTGACAGGCTGTCCTCCACCTCTACGCTCAAGTGACAGGATGTGTGACTCTTCTGAGTCACTGGGAGAGGGATCTCTCCAAACCAATCTCGCTGCCATCGAGTCGATTCTGACTCACAGAGATCCTCAAGGACAGGGTAGAACTGCCCCTGTGACTTCCTGAGACTGTAACTCTTTATGGGAGTAGAAAGCTTGTCTTCCTCCCACAGATGAGCTGGTGGTTTCAAACTGCTAGCTTTGGGATTAGCAGCCCAACGTGTGTAACCCACTATGCTACTCGAGCTCCCTTTGTTGGTAGAATGAGAGTCTTTACTCATTACCGTTTACTGCTACTAAGGGAAGCATTTTTCTGATGGCAACAGGGCAGAGGGTGGGTAATATTGTATCAGGAAGTTACCATGTGGTACAGTTAACCCACTTGGCTGCTAAGGAGCCTTGGGTGAAAGGCTTTGATAATTTGCTTCAGAAAAATCAGCCGTTGGAAACTCTTTGGAGCCTAGTTCTGCGCTGAGACAGTCCAAGCCTCTGTCCTGTTTTAGGTGGAGCTGAGTTGTAGACAACGAAAGCATTGAGGGAAGCAGTTGATGAGGGAGAAGCGCTAGCTCTAGGTTGGACTTCTTCGTCATCTGGTGCTTCCATTACAGAAATACTCCGGTGCATGACTTTAACAAACTGCCTTTTCTTCTCTCACGGCTTAGGAGGCTCACAGTCCAAATTCAGGGCTCTAAGGCTAGGGGAAGACTGTCTCTGTGTCAGCTCTGGGGGAAGAGCCTTGGAAGTGTTTGACATTTGTGGGCCTGGTGTCCCTTGGGCTCTACGTGTGTCTTGGTCTTCATCTTTTCCTGGTCCGAGAGGTTCTCAGCACAGACTTTGGCTTCAAAGAATGAGCTCTGCTCCCAGTTTTTCTTTCTTGGTAATGATCAACACCCCCACCCACTACTTTCTTTTTTTTAATATATAAGAAAGAACTTTATATCTAGAAGTAATTTTATATCAAGGCATCCCGACCCAGCCCAACTCAAGTTCAAGGGTCAAATGCTGGCCAGAGCCCTCTTCTGACTCATGTAGCTGTGGTCTGATGATGCAGAAGGGTGATTGGGAAGCAGGGAGGTCACAGGCTGGTGGCCTGTGTGGATCCAAGGTCAGTGAGAACATAGCAGGACACCAATAGCTCTCTGGGTCCCTGACTTACATGGCACTGCCCCTTGAGGCCGACCCAGAATCCTGGCAAGCAAGGAGGTTGAAGGGCCAGAGCTCAGGTCCCTTTTGATTTGCTTGCTTCTTTGTCTTTTTATTGCTTGTATACTAAAAGGTGGTGCAGGCCACCTGCCAGGATCTAAGGAAGGGTGTTACCCCCATGCCAATCTCCTTACAACTGATTGACCGATGCAAGAATGTCATGGGGGCCATGTCTGACCTTCTCTGGCTACACCAAGGGAGGACATTACAACCCATGACAGACTGTCAAAAGGCAGAGGTCAGACATGCCTCCACCCTCCATTCTGTATCCTCCTTGGACACTACAGCACTCAATTTCTCTGCTGCGTTCACTAGTCTGTTGCGATGGCCACAAATATCTCACAAACATCACTCAGGAATATGGAGTTTCTTAAGGAAGATGACAAGTCAAGTGTGGGGGCCACAGCCAATCACCTTTAACTACACAAAGGAGAAGGGTAATCCAAATCCACATCAGGCCAAAAGGCAGAGGTTAGGCATGCCTCCACCCTCCATCCTTCTCTCGCTTAAGCCTGATACTCAAGGCATTCAACTTCTCTCCTAGGTTCAATAATCTGTTGCAATGGCTACAGAACTCATAGACAACACTCAAGAGTATGGGCGTTTGTCAGGGAAATTACCAGGCTGCTACAAGTCAGAATCTGAAAACATTAAGGGTGCAGTCTTTCATCCATGTAAACACCTTTCCCAGCCAGCATTCAAGTCCTCTCTGGTGTTCAGTGCCTCAGTCATGTGGTCCCTTGGTCTCTGCCTTGTCCCATCTGCCTAACAGATTTGGCGTTGTCCCTCCTGTCTCCCTCCTGGTCGCCCTGTGGCACAGTCTCGTATTCTTGTTGTCCCTGCCACTTCAGGCAGCGATCGCACGTGCCCTGCTGATGGCGCGTCTCCATGATGGTGGGATTTCCTGCTCGTCATGATGGCTAGGGAGTCCAAAGACCGGATGGAAAAGCTACACCAGTCGCTTCATTTCTCTGTAGAAACCATTCTGTCTGCAGCACCCTTCTCTGCCACGCCTGCGGCACACCTCTGCCTGGTCCTCAGCTTCCCTCAGCTACTTGGCCCCTTGATCGCTATCCTGCTCAGACAAGTGCTACACATCTCCTTTAGTGCTGATAAATTCCTGAAACGCACCCCACGCTGCAAGCTAGCCTCCCTCCCACCTTGCACTTTACGTGTTTTGTGGGCTGGGAAGTCATCGCTCAGTCCCAGCTTACCGCTGTTTTGTCCACACAGGGATCTCAGATGTGCTTCCTTCGTGGCTCTTTGTTGTGACGGTTGTGGGAGTCTCATCCCTCATATTGGTCCCATGCGCCCTGTTTGCATGCTCCCAGCCAGCTATTTGGTGGGAGTTACCAAGACAATGAGTCAAAGAGCCATACCAAGTAATTCAACTGTTCCACAGCTGATCACACCAGACCTCATATGGGAGTTGATCCCACCATTACATAACTGCCACACCCAGAGGATCATGGTCCAACCAAAGCCGACGAACATTTTCTTGGGGCTACACAATTCAATCCAGGACGACCTCCAAGTCAACAACTAGAATATCATGGAATTGTTGAGCGTAAAACTCATCATCCGCTCTGTAACCTTCCACCTGCTTCACAATAAAAAGTCTTTTAAAGAAAGCTCATGAGAAAGTCAGTCAGGCTACTTAGGTCTCAGCTGCTCCAAAGCATTCCGGAGGGCAGGCTCAGTGATCACCCAGGTTTAGTTTCTGTTTGTGGCTATAAGATGGATGATTTGTAGTCCGATGGCAATTTTACAGAAAGAAATTAATAAAGACAAGGAATTTCTGCAGCAAGGAAAGCAGGGACTGACACGGGACACGCTCTACGGATAATGGACTCAATCACAAGTCAGTATGGGAGTTCTTTAAAGATGGCCGTCATGTCATTGAAGCAGCATCAATGTCCTCTTCCCTTCATTCCACACAGGCTGTTGAGGTGTCCCCTCTCCACTGTTCCTAGTGCAGTGGAGGAGAAATTCTGAGCACCGGTTTGTGCCAGGCTATAGTTTTCAGAGGAAGCCCTAACCTCAACTTGAGTCTCCGCATAGATTTAGCCTCGGTGAGTTCTTTCTGACCACTGACTGGCAAGATTAAAAACTTCAGCCTCGGTCAGTGTATTTTGGAAGTGAATTGCTGGCCAGCCCAGTGGGAAGATTTCCCTGGATGCAAATTGATTTACCAAGATTGCACGGTTATGATTTCTGGCCCAACCAATATTCAATCCTGAAAACTTCTCTAATCTGCAATAGTGCATGCAGCCCAGTAACGACCCCTTCTCTGCATCCGTTGAACTTGCTTGCAACCTAGATGAAGGCTATGTCAAGAAACAATAGCTTCACACTTTGATGTTTCCATTTAATACAAGTTTCCCTGACTTTGTAGCAATACCTTTTGGCTTGCCCCTGTGTGTGGTTTATGTATAATTTGTTTTTCAATTAATCTCATCTGATAGATATGATTACTCTCCCATTTCACATGCGAGGAAGTGAAACATGGATTGCAGTGTGTGCTAGAAGCAGATCCATGCTCCACAAAGCATGGTTCAACAGATAAGCCAGTGTCAGCTAATACCTACCTGGCTTTAGGAAATTTGCCTTTAAAGCCAGTGGTGTTTGCTGCATTTTGAAGGTCTTTCCTAATATCAGCAGGTTCCGGAAGCCTAGTGGTGGGGTCAAACGGCGAACATCCGTGAAGTGTGTAGTTCAGCCCATCTAGTGTGCTTTGACAACTCGCCCAGGCTTTCGTTTATGACCCCGGTGGCTTGTTCCAAATACAGGCCACAAAGGGCAAGGGGTTTGCTTCAAGACATATGGCCTAGTGGAAGAAGCCTTTTGGTTTCCAATGTGGAGGCGTGCCAGCTATCACATCCCATATTCTATTAAGATATATTCTTGGTGCTTGTATTCATATTGTTGAATCCATAAATTTATAGAAAACTGCAGTGGTTTCCTCCACAGCAGAAACCAAAAGTTTTCAAGTAGGACAGCAAATTGACTTTCATGACACTTTCTTAGTTCATTTGTGCCGAGGAGACTTTCACTATCTGAGGTTGTCTAAGTGTAGCTCAGAGGCCAGTGAATAGTTCACTTTTAATAGCACAACACGTCTGGGACTTAGTTCTTATCGGTTAAATTAATAGATCATAGAACGCAACTTTCACAGGGAGTTTGTCCTAAATTCACCGTAGAATGAAAGTTCTTTTTCCTGATGGAAAAACCTTTGCTGCTTTGCAAGAGGCTGGTTTGGCAAAGATGGTCATTTTCTCGTTGATTTAATTAGGAGATTTCTATTCTATTCTACTTTGAGAAGACGTCCCTATGGGATTCATCGAAATATCTCTTAATGTACATATGATGCAGCCAACAACTAGCTATTAGGTAATATCAGAGGGTCTTGAGTCAGTTTCTAGACTTCCAAGCTAAAGAGCTAGTAATTATGAGATACTCTTCAAGAATATTCTCCAGATAGTAAAAATTGGAACAATATTCCATATGACCTCTTCTCTTCATATTAAAATTTTTACCTTTTAAAATTCAAGACAAATGACAAAGAAGAAATTTCCTGTTAAACACTTTCTGTAATGCTGTTTTTTTCCCCTGTAAGTAATGGGTGTGTTTTTTTTAAAAAAATGGAGAGTCTATTTCATGAATGATGGACAAATCACAAAGCAAATCCAACATTCAAAACTATCCCCTTTCATTCTAGAAACACTGATGTTGACCATCACAAAATAAAATTGAATGATTTCCTTTCTCATTAAGAACTATTAATGATGATATGTAAATGACCAAAGGGTGCAGAATAAACACTTAATTTAATTGAATTTGAAGGTACCATAGTTTGAGTTAAAATCAGTTTTCTCTCTCTCTGCTGTGTTCTATTTTTGACCTACATTAATCATGCAATTAATCGAAGTCCCTGTAATTTTCTTTGTCTTTAAGGAAATTATATTTGGTGTTGCTATAAAAAGTAGGACCCTCATATCAGGCATCAAAGAACAAAAAAATCATATCATTGTGAATGAGGGGGAATGTAGGGTGGGGACCCAAAACTATTCTGTAGGCAACTGGACATCCGCTTACAGAAGGGTCACAGAGAGGAGATGAGTCAGTCAGGGTACAGGGTAGTAATGATGAAACATGCAAATTTCCTCTAGTTCTTTAATGCTTCCTCCCCCACACCACTATAATGATCCCAATTCTACCTTACAAATCCAGCTAGACCAGAGGATGTGCATTGGTACAGATAAGAGCTGGAAACACAGGGAATCTAGGACTGATAAACCCCTCAGGACCAATAATGAGAGTAGAGGTACCAGGAGGATAAGGGGAATGTGGGGGAACAAGGGGGAACCAATCACAAGGATAAAACTCCCTCCCTGGGGGATGGACAACAAAAGAGTGGGCGAAGGGAGACATAGGACAGTGTAAAACATGACAAAATAATAATTTATAAATTATCAAGGGATCGTGAGAGAAGGGGGTGGGGAGGGAGGGAAAAAAACGAGGAGCTGATAAACCAAGGGCTCAAGTAAAAATAAAATATTTTGAGAATGATGGTGACAACAAATGTACAAATGTGCTTGACACAATGGATGAATGTATGGATTGTGATGAGTTGTATGAGCCCCCAATAAAATGATGAAAAAATGTTCTAAAATTGACTAGGTGATGATGTCATACTCAATATGCTTAACCCATTGAATTATATGATATGTGAACTATGTGCCAATAAAAGTTAAAATCTTAAAATAAAAAGTAGGCCCTCATGAATCAAAATCCACTTGATCGCATTGATTTAGGTTTTTGTTGCTACAAAATCACACATCCCTGCTTTTGCTCAATTGCTTCTTACATTTATCCTTAGTTAATGTCTCACAGGAAAGACCAGTCCCTCCAGGAAGGCATTATGCTTGGTAAAGGAGGGGAGACCCTTACCAAGATGAATTGCCCCAGTGGTGGAAACAGCGGGCTCAGCAATTGTGAAGCAGGTGCGGGACCAGGCTGTGGCGCGTGCTGTTGCACATATAGGCTTGCTATCACTCGGAACAGACTCAGTGACACCAAACAACAACAATTTCTCCCTGGTAGTCTTTTTTCAGTTCATCCTGGTTTATCCAAGTCTTTCTTTTTTTTTTTTTTCTTTTTCTTTCGGGGTTCACTTGGCCAACAAAGTCATCTGAAATATCTTGGCTAAACTGGTATCTAAAGAATTAACAACAAACAATAAGCAATATTAGTTAGACTGAATCAAGGACAGAGTCATTATTGAGTCTGACAGTTGAGTCTTACAGTGTACAGTTCCTATACACTCCAGTATGTGTGTATAGGAACTCGACCTCAGTATTAATATATACTTTTGTAACTTACAAAAGACAAATTCAAACATGAGAATGCCAATGGATTGATTGTAATTGAAGATGTAAGTGCTGTGACTGATGCAGTCAGCTAGGTAACATCGGCCGGATCATACCAGCTGGCCATCTCCTTACAACGGTCAAGATATTCCTTAGGACTGCAACCTAAGTACCTAAGGCTACCAACTCACTAATCAGAAAGTTGTTTGTTAAGAATGATTTTGCTCTGCAAAATCAAAATGAACCCTCTCAAGACATGTTTTCATTTATTTGTATTCCCCTATCCAGGTCAATCCAATGATAACCAAACTCACTGAGATTCAATTGATCCCAACTGATTAAAAAACCAAACAAACTCACTGCCACCAAATTGATGCAGACTCATAGTAACACTATAGGACAGGGTAGAACCCCATGCATTTCTGAGACTATACTTACAGAAGTAGAAAGCCTCATCCCTCTCCCATGGAGCAGCTGGTGGTTTTGAACTGCTGAACTTGTGGTTAGCAGCCCAGTTTATTACCACTATGCCACTGGGACTCCACTGTTTCCAAGACTGGAAGTCTTTACCAGAGCAGATGCCTCATGTTTGTCTTGCAAAACTGCTGGTGGGTTTGAACTGAAAACTTGATGGTTGGCAACCTGCAGCCTAACACACAGTGTCACCAAGGCTGTGTCTACAGATCAAGACATCTCAGTTTATCAGATGACTGTGTTTCAAATGTCTACTTGTGATTTTTTAAAACATTTTATTAGGGGGCTCAGACAACTCTTATCACAATCCATACATATACATACATCAATTGTATAAAGCACATCTGTACATTCTTTTCCCTAATCATTTTCAAAGCATTTGCTCTCCACTTAAGCCCTTTGCTTCAGGTTCTTTTTTTTTGCCCCCTCCCTCCCCGCTCCCCCTTCCCTCTACTTGTGATTTTTAAATTGTTTTTGATGTTAAAAATCTGTAACACATTTCGCTCAAAGAACAACGTTGTTGTGTGGTGGTTAAGTTCCCAGACTCCTTATACCATAAAGAGCATATTTGAACTGCAATGTAGCTAAAACAATGTACTTTTTAAACAAAATAAACAGAACATGATAGCTATGTAAAAACAACCAGAAAACAAAACAAAAACACTGAATAAAAGTGGTCCATAAAATATTCATCACCATCCTCCCACTTTCAGTTCCGTGTGTCTCCAGATGGCCCTAGTTTGCTCTGAACACGTTCCCCGCATGGCCTGGCACCCAGGTCAGATGTATACAGTGATGTTCATCGCATCCCACTGGAACTACTCACTTAGCTTCTTCACCCGAAGAATCCATGGCAAATCATGGCGTTGCTGGCCAAGATTTTGAGAGGTGAAAAAACAACAATCAGAGAATTCGATTATGAGCATGGAAAACAAAAGACCAGGAGAAGATCCATTGCAAAATTCATTCTCTGCAGGGACATTTTGTAGGAAAAGAGAATGGTTCGCTAGCCATTGTTGGATCTAAGATTATATTTCTTAACAGCCACTGGATGATAGTCATCTGGAAGGATAGATGACTGGTTTCTCAGAACAACCCTTAAACTCTTTGAAGTTGATCAGGAAATCTCATATGCATTTCATTATTGGTGTTGTTAGTCCCTGTCAAGTAGAGTCTAACTCATGATGACCCACGTGGGCACAGCAGAACTGCTCCCTAGAATGTTCCAGGATGTGACCTTTCAGAAGCAGCAGTTCAGTCCTGTTTTCTGAGGTGCCCTTCAGTTGGGTTCAAACCACCAACCTTTGGGCTAGTAGGTGAACAATCAATTGCTTAACTGTTTGTGCCACCCAGGAAGTCACACATTTTACTAGGAAGCCCCTTTCCTTGCCAAGGGGCCCTGGTGGAGCAATGGCTAAACATTAAGCTGCTAATCAATAGGTTGGTCATTCAAATCCAGTGGTTCTGTGGGAGAAAATCCAGCAAATATGATTCTGGAAAGATTATCGCCAAGGCATTGGGATCCATTTTCTTTTATGGTGATAATGCGGTCTTATACTTATAAGCAACTCCAGTTAAAAAAAAAGTTCAGTGTAGCTTTGTTAAATAACCCAAATTTACCCTCCCCCCTTTGAGGATCCCAGGGGTATGTTTCTGAGGAGGGTACTGTGTGTGTGTGTGTGTGTGTGTGCGTGCGCGCGCGCATTCCACCCTCTCAACCTATGGGCATACGAGCAGGAAAACCGTGCCCTCAACGCTCTGATCGTTTTTGACAAGTCAAATGTTGCAGAAAGGCGTTGAAACAAAACAAGGAAGAAGGCAAGTGTTCATGACACTGAATTTCAAGTCAGGAAGGGCTAGTTCCCAAACATGAAAACCTGGTACAATCTGCAGGACACAACACTTAGGGGGAGATCAATTTTGCCTTAGCAAATTGTATCCTTGATAAGAGATGATAATTAGGTAGCAGGTCATTTGTAGAAGATTTGTTCTCTTTTAGATATATTCATACACCTAGTTTAGATGAGACCTCAGCGTTCACAAACTGCCTTTTTTGCTGTTACTGATATGTGCCACTGAGTAGGTTTTTGAACTCACGATGCCCTGACGTGACAACAGTGCAGCCCCGTAGGATTTTCTAGGTTGGCACTTTGCTAAGAACCGATGAGCAGCCCTTTCTCTCTCAGAGCCACAGGTGGGTTCAAACCCCTGGCTTTGTGGTTAGCAACGGAAAGCTTCAACGTGATGGCAGCTGGGCTCCTATTTGCAAACCTTGACGAACATAAGACTTTTCAGGATTATAAACTTCAGAGGTTGATGAGATTACAAACTCATCAAGGGAAGGATCCCACTTAAATTGTCTCTGTACAAACTTTGTGTTGTTGGATGAATTCATTGGATAAATGAACAAACCCCATAGTTCTTTTTAGTTATTAGGGGCTAACCATGATATGAGCCTCATCATAGAGTAAGTTCCAGTTGCAGTTCTTGGGTGAATGAATGAAAAGGGAATGACCTCCTGTTCATCACCCGAGAATCTGAGTTTTCCAAGTTCAACGTCGGTGGGGCCATCGCCATCATCACAGAGGCCTTGTTAGGAACAGCGGCGTGCTCTTTTGCTGACTTAAGTTGAACCTTCTCACTCATATTTTAGTGTGTGTATTTTGCTGTTGTTGTTAGGTGCTACCAAGTTGATTCTGACTCATAATGAGCTTGTGTACAACAGAATAAAACACTGCTTGAGAAGTCCTGCACCCTCTTCAGTCATTGTTATATGTGATCTCATAGTTGCAGATACTGTCAACCCACCTCGTGGATCTTCCTGGTTTTCCCTGACTTTACCAGGCATGATGTCCTTTTTCATGGACCAATCTCTCCTGAGAATATGTACACAGTAAGTGAGATGCAGTATTGTCACCCTCACTTCTAACGAGCATCTGGCTGTACTTCTTGTGAGACAAACTTGTTTGTTCTTTTGAAGTCCACAGTATTTCAATATTCTCTGCCAATGCCACAATTCCAAGGCATCGTTTTTCTCTCGGGCCTTTCTCATTTATTGTCTAGCTTTCACCGGCACACAAGGCAATGGAAAATAGCATTCCTTAGGTCTCCAAGTGACTTCCTTGCCCTTCAACATTTTAAAGAGGTCTTATACAGCAGATTTCCTCAGTGCAATATATTGCTTCATTTCTTTGCTATCACTTCTATGAACATTAATTGTGGGTCTAAGCAAAATGAAGTCCTTGGCAAATTCCGTTTTTTCTCTGTTTATCATGCTGCTACCTATGAGGCCAGTTGTACGGATTTTTACACAATGTTCCAATCCTTACTGAAGGCTGCAGTCCTTACGTTTCACCGGCAAGTGCTGCAAATCCTCTTTGCACAAGCAAGGTGCTGTCATCTGCGCATCGACGGTTGTTAATAAAGTTTCCTCTGATTCTGATGCTGCGTCCCCTTCAGATAGTCCAACTTCTCAGATTAGCGTTCCACATGCAGACTGCACACGTGTGGTGAAAGGGTACAGGCCTGGCACACACCTTTCCTGATTTTAAGCCATGCAGTAGTCCTTTGCTCTATTCATGTGGCTGCTTCTTGGTCCAGGTACGGCTTCCCTGTAAGCTCCACGAGGTCCTCAGGAGCTCCCATGTTCTCCATGTTCTCCATAGCTTGGATCTACACAGTTGAATTGGAGCCCTAGCATTTCACAGCTACGGTTTTCCTGTTTCTTAACATGCCATTTTAATTTAATTTTTAAGAAACTATATGATTCTTTCCTTCTATTTTTCATAGCTATAAAAAGAGCCCAGAAGAAAGTATATCAATAGTGACGTCATCATATGAAGGGCTATTTCATGGGAGTCAGAGTTTACCATGGTATCGCTTTACAGCTTGCTTAACACCCAGAGGATAATGTTGTAAAGATTTCTCTGTGCCACAGTGTGTGTCAGAACTTCATTTTTGTTTATGATTGAATAACATCGGCTGCAAAATCTTTTGCTTTTGAAGCAACCTTCTGTGCCACCAAGGAGTCCAAGTTCACTTCCACTGGACTTTTCCTCCTTGAATGGCCTCTCAGACCAATGTTTACATCTGATGGGAAAGGAAGCTGGAGGGTTCCTAAGGTCGTGACCCTTCTCTCTCTCTTTCTGTCTGTGTTTAATTTAACTTTTAAGTTTCTTTTATTTTTTTTCAAAAATGTATTCTTTGTGGTTGCCCAGCTCATCTCACCAGATCCAATCAGTAATCCTATTAAACCCCCATCAGTGTGGTTCTTAAACCCCCTCCACTCCTCTGTTGCACATTTACTGCACATATTGCTACAACCATTTTTGAATCACCATGAGCAAACATTTACTTGGATCTGATATTAGTGGGGTTGTTTAATAATTTTTATTTCTGGCACAAATATCGGCCTTTTCCAGTCAGTTGGTTCGGTAGCTTTTTTCCAAATGTCTCAGCATAGAGAAGTAAGGGACTCCAGAGCTGCACTGGTTTGTTGAAATATTTCAGTTGGTATTCTCTCAATCCCTGAAGGCTGTTTCTAACAACGCCTTCAGGGCGCTTTGGACTTATTTCTTCAATATCTTCTGTTCTTGATGGAATATGGCTTTCTAAAATGGCTGAAAGTTGTTGATCTGTGATTTTTGGTGGATTGACTCTGAATGTTCCTTCCATTTATCCAGGGATGCTACTTTGAAGACTAAGGGGCACTTGATTTAAGCCATGGTATTTTATTTTACTTTTTTGAAACATTTTATTGGGGGCTCGTACTACTCTTACCACCATCCATCCATCCATGCATCCATCCATGCATCCATGGATCCATCCATGGATCCATCCATCCATCCATCCATCCATCCATCCATCCATCCATCCATCCATCCATCCATCCACAGTGTCAAGCATATTTGTACATTTGTTTCCATCATTATTTTCAAAACATTTCCTTTCTACTTGAGCTCATGGTATCAGCTTCTCATTCCCCCCTCCCTCTGCCACCCTCTCTCCTTCCCACATGAACCCTCAAAAAATTTAAAATTATTATTATTTCTTCATGTCCAATACTGACTGATGTCTCCCTTCACTCACTTTTCTCTTGTCCATCCTCCTGGAAGGGGGTTAGAGGTAGATCATTGTGATTGGTTCTCTCTATATCTCCTCACCTTCACCTTCCCCTCCTGGTATGGCTACTCTCAATATTGACTGAGGGGTTTATCTGTCCTGGATTCCCTGTCTTTCCAGCTTTTATCTGTACCTGTCTACATGCTGTGGTCTAGCCAGATTTGTAAGGTAGACTTGAGGTCATGATACTGTGGTAGTAAGGAAGCATTAGAGAACGAGAGGAAAGTTGTATGTTTCATTGGTCCTATAATGCACTCTGACTGGCTCGTCTCCTCCCCTAGACCCTTGTGTAAGGGATGTCCAGTTGCCTACCGATGGGCTTTGTATCCCCACTCTGCACTCATCCTCATTCACAAATGATTTGATTTTTTTGTTCTGGGTCTTTTTTGCCTGATACCTGATCCTATCAATCCCTCATGATCATACAGGCTGGTGTGCTTTTTCCAAGTGGATTTTGTTGCTTCTCAGCTAGATGGCCACTTGTTTATCTTCAAGTCTTTAAGACCCCAGATGCTATGTCTCTTGATAGCCGGGTACCATCGGCTTTCTTCACTGCATTTGCTTATGCATCACTTTGTTTTCAGCGATTGTGTCAGGAAGGTGAGCATCATGGAATGCCAGTTTAATGGAAAAAAGTGTTCTTGGATTGAGGGAGTACTTGAGTAGAGACCCAATGTCCATATGCTACCTTAATACTAAGGCTGTAAATAATGTACATAGATCTATTTCCCCATCATCATAAAAATATATTTACATATGCACATGCCTGTATTTAGACCTCTACAAATGCCCTTTGCCTCCTAGTCCTTTCCTCTATTTCCTTTTACTTTCCTCTTGTGTCACTATCATTTTTCAGCCTTCGTTTGGGTTTCATTAATTCCTCTCAGTTATATTGCCCTTGATCAAGCCCTACCATGCCTCCTCCTAAACTCTCCTTACCATCGATTTTAGATCACTTGTTGTTCCCTTGTCCCTGGGTTAGTTAACACCCACTTCCTTTTCCCCACCTCCCCCTTTCCCATGTCCCCTTGGAACTGTTGGTCCTGTTGTTTTCTCCTATGAATTGTTTATCCTGCCTATCTTATCTAGATAGACATGCAGAGACAATAGTATGCACAAAAACAAGACAGAGCAAAACAAAGCAACAAAAGAAAACCAAATCACAACAACAAAAACAGCAACCAAAAAGGAGAAAAGCCTATAAATAGTTCAAAGTCTATTTGTTGACCTATAGTAGTGTTTCCCAGCCGAGTTTGGTCCCAGAGTCAATTTTTGGTATTCCCTGGGGATATCATAGCTCTTCAAGCCATGATATTTGTGATAGCCTCAAATGTGTGTGGAAGTTGGACACTTACTAAAGAATGATCACAGAAGAACTGATGCATCTGAATTATGGTGCTGGCAAAGAATGCTGAAACATCACAGACTGCAGGGAGAACAAACAAATCTTGGAGCAAGGCCAGCCTTGTTTCCTTTAGAAACAAGGATGATGAGATTAGTCTCATGGGCTTTGGGCATGTTATGAGAAGAGGCCAGTCCCAGGAAAAGGACTTAATGGTAGGTAAAGTAGAAGTCCAGTGAGCAAGAGTCAAGGAGGTAGATTGGCTCAGTAGCTACAACAATGGGTTCCGACATAACGCTGGGGAGGATGAGCTTAAGCCAAGGCAATGTTTTGCTCTTGCACATAGAATCGCTATGTGTGGGGCCAACTCGATGGCACCTAAAGCAACAATGACCTAGAAGTGACTATTGGGAGCCCTGGTGGTATAGTGGGTTAAGTTTGGGTTGCTAACGGAAAGGTGGGCAGTTTGAACCTATCAGCTGTTCCTTTTAAGAAAGAGGTGGCAGGCAGCTTCCTTAAAGATTTGCGGACTTGGAAATCCTATGGCGCTGTTATTCTGTCCTCTGAGGTCACCGTGAATCAGAATCAACTGGAGGGGAGTGGATTAGGTTTTTGTAAATTATTATCTTTTCATCGACTTGTGGTGTTGAGCATCTTTGCATGTGCTTACTGACCATTTTTATATCTTCTTTGGAGAAATATCTATTCTAGTCTGCTGAATTTTTTCTCTTCATTAAAAAATTCTTATTTTGTTGTTACTGTTGAGAACATACACAGTAAAACATAATCCAATTTAATTGTCTTCACACTTGCAATGTAGTGGGATTAAGTACATGGCTTGGCGTGTGCAATCATTCTCAGCTACCTTCTCTGAGTCGTTTTTTCCGTGAACATAAACACATTGCCCCTAAGGATCCTATCTAATCTTTTGAAGTGTCTCTCTGATCCTATATAGATAATTCTTAAAAGAGCATCATACACAGAAGCAGGAATTTTTACTAGGGAAATCAAACAATTGTTTGATTTTAAGAAGTCGTCAGGGCTTTTCAGGTAATAATTTCAGGGCTTCATTTGTCTGGCCTGCGTGGCTCCAGAAGAGCTGGAGTTGGTGAACATGTGAAAACCCCTTTGTGGCAATTACATAATCTGGTGTCAATTTGGGATTTGAGAAGATTAAGAGTGAAGGGGTGAAGTGTAATCTATCAATCAGATCATAGTCAATGAGACCTCTGTGTGAGCATGACCTTCTCCTGAGAATTCTGGGAATTCCAGTGTTTCCTCCTTGGAGGTGACAAAGACTATCTCTCACTACTTCGTTTCCTTAGAAACTCTACTGACAAGACTGCCTCCCTGTGAGACACCCCTGAGAAGAAGCCACATGGACCTACACTGATGTAGCCAGGACTCTGGACCTGAAGAAGCCATGTGGAGACTCCAGCCATTGCTGATATGCTTACAATGCCACTGGAAACAAAGTCTTTTTACCCACTTGCCTGTGAATGTCCTGCATTCAGCATCATTGCATGTGTTGCATGAGTCTGAAGAGGACTTAATAGATTGGTATTGGATATATGGACTAATATTGGACTTATGGACTTGTTCTGGACTGGGCTGGGGTGTTTTCTCAATATTCAACTGCTCTTGTATATAAAATACTTTCTTACATATATATGCGTGTTTATGAATTTGTTTCTCTAATCTACCCAGACTAACACATCCTTCTGTATTTTTCCTCTGTTAATGAAAGAATCCTTTACCTTTCATAGAATCTTTTATTGAATGTTCACTAATGCTAAGTGGGCACTATTTGGTTCTTCTGGTCTCCTGGAAAAACTAGGCAATGGTTCATGGAGGCAATTCGTCACATCTTCCTTGTCCTCCTCTGGTACTTAGCTACCTTCTTTCTCTGTCATTCCAGGTGAATAGACCAATTGCTGTGCCTTGCCTCTGGCCCTTTTAAAATTGAGTTCTATGTCCTTTTGTTTTGATTTGTAGGAGCTAATTGTATGGTCTGTATATGATCATCTTGACTGATGTTTGGTTTTCATACATTTTCTTCCATTTCATTTGTTATCAATTTACTTTCTTTAATAACTTATATTGACAAATGAGTTTTAAATCTTGATGAAATCCAATTTACCCACCTCCCTTTTTTTCTTGTCTTGCTTTCGCTTTTTGGTACCATATCTAAGAATCTATTGTCAAATATAAAATAATGAAAACATACCCTTATGTTTTCTTCAAAGAGTTTTAGCTTTTTAACTTATGTTGTTGATCCATTTTGAGTTGGTTTTCAGTTATAGTCTGAGGTCGCGGTCCAACTTCACTGTGTTGCATGTGTAAGATCAATTATCGTAGCTGAACTGTATAAATTGTTAATTTTTATGAAACCCAACCTGTTTTTACCTTTGATGGATTTTTTTGTTCTGTTCACGAAATATTAACTTACTGCAGTGTTTCAAATATATGCTTACTGCCCCCTAGACCTTCTAATTCTGGATTTTACCTGTAAATCTATGGTATATTTAAAAATAAATCTTATGTATGGGGCTAAACATAGGTTCTGGTAAAAATTTTCCCCTATATAGATATTTTGTTTAAGTACAATTTATTAAAAGAATTTAACTTACCCTATTGAATTGACCTAATCCCTTAGCCCCCTAACAATTAGTTGTTCAGTGAGTCCATTTCTAGGGTTTTATAATGTTCCATAATGAAGGTTTCTTATTAAGTCAACAAAATTTCAAACCATTAAAAAAAATATCAAACCAAACTTACTGTCATCACATTGATGTGGATTCATAATGACCCTAGGACAGTGCAGAATTGCCCCTGTGGATTTCTAAACTGAGAAAACCTCATCTTTCTCCTATATTAGGTCTATACATTTAAAAATTAATCCTCTTTTCTTGATAATTAAAATGTTATGGGTCAACAGCCTTCCTAGCACACACAATGCTACTTGCTTGATGTGGACTTTAACCTATTTGTTCGGTACTAGCCTACCTGACAAGTATAGTATAAGTTCCAAAAAATTGCCTCCTACTGTCTACTCTTCCCTTTTTGAAAAGAGTTACCTATCATTTTCTGTTCAATAATCTCATCTGTTATACTCTATTGATGATAAGAGTTCTGCTTTAGGATGAATGTAAAAGATTCCAATAGACAACCCACTCACCTTAAAGCTGGGTACTAGAATATCACTGATTTTCTGAGCCCACTAGAATGCCAAAGACACAGAGGAATTTAAATAAACTAGATTCACGAAAGCGTCTAGGTTCTTGGGGGCATTTTCTGCTCTTAAGGACTCAGTTGTTAGCTTTGCTGGGACAAAGGAGCCCTGACAGCCTAATGAAGTGCAAGTGCGTAGTGAGGGGCTAACCACAGGTTCAACCCCCGCAGCTGATCCAAGAGAGAAAGATGGGGCTGTCTACTCCTGCCAAGAATCAAGGTCTGGAAAGCCAAACAGGCAGTTCTACTCCATGGTCCCTAGGAGGTGGTAGGAGCTTGTTGGCGGTGAGGTACTTTTTTTGGGGGGGTGGGGGAGGGGCATTAAGGACCATTTCATGTATAGAGGCACCATAAGAAAGCAGGGAAGCGTGTGTGCCAGTCATCCTGTCTCTTAGTGAGTGCCAAGGGAAAAGGTGAAGATATTTATTGGTCTTTTAAAATATTGTAGTCCTCAGTTCAATTACTTTAAGGGCTGCTTTGTGGGTTAGAAGCAGATCAACGGGCTTGGTTTCCTCACTAGACTTCTTTCTTCACAGAAGATGACTTGTTATCTGACAAGAACATTCTGCTAGGCCTGGCAGGTGTTTTTCATATCGTAAGTTAATATCTGGCTTCTCTGGTTTACTAAAAGAGAAGCAAGAGTGTGGGTCGCTACAACACGGACTCAGTAACGGGACCCGAGCAACTTCCTCTAGCGCCGTGCCTCCCTGTGCGGTACTTGTATCTTGAGGAACGATTCGGATTCATAGTGTCCTAATAGGACAAACTAGAACTTTCCTGCAGTTTCCGAGGCTGAAGCCTTTATGGGAAGGGATTGCCAGCCCTTGCTTTTGTGGAGACGTCGATGGGTTAGAACCGCCAGCCATTGGTTAACAGGTATCATATGTGCTTCACCATTGTGTCACCAAAGCTCCTAAACATACCAAGTCACTGCCATTGGGTCAGCACCAATCCGGATAGCAGGGTAGAAATTCCCATGTGAGTTTCTGAGACTGTAACCCTGTACAGAAGTAGAAAGCCCCGTCTTTCTCCTGTAGAGTGGCTACTGGTTTAGAATGGTTGGCCTTGAGGTTAGCAGCCCTGGGTTTCCTTACACATGATACATAATGGTTATAAATTAAGTGTGAGCCTTTTACCCCATGCCAACATTTTACAAGGCTCTAGCTTTTATCTTAGAAATTTTTACCAGGATAAGAACATTTTTATTTTCATAGAAAAGCTAAAAGCCAAAGATATTTTGTTAGGAGTTAAGATTCTTGAACTATGAGATAAAATTTTGTCCCGCTAATAACTTCCGGAGATTATGAAATCGAGTAGAAATAACTTACTAGATTCATTAAGAGACATTGTCATATGTTTAACAGTAATAAGAATTGGTGTTCGAAGGAAAAGGCTGAATATATGAAATTGTGTTTTCATGACTAAAAGTTATCCTGATTAACTTTTAAAAAATAACTTTTTTAATGTATTTCATTTCTCTGGTACTTTTATTACAATTCTCTATGAATATCATTTAGCCCAGGTAGGCTATTTCATTGAATAAGCATAAATTGTTTGAAATAGAGGCAGGAAATAATAAAGCTATGTGCAAGTGTTAAAATATCTAAGAGTAAGTGATAAAAATAAATTTAACCGAACTGCCATCATAAAAATAAATTACATGGATTGAAGAAAATATACACCTCAAATAAAAAGGAAATTGGATTCTAAATCCACAGCAAGGTGGGCAAGTAAAATTTATTTCCATATAAAGAAAGATTGGAGTCCACAATGATACTGAGACAATTTCAAACTCAAACCTCTCAAATTAGATTCTTCCTTGTTCTGAGCTGGAGCTAATATGCCTCCATTTCATAAGGAACTGTGTTGAGAAAGACAAGGGTGGACAAATTAGACTGACAATCAACATATCACCAACACGGCTGAAATGACTGCCCATCATCAGCATCCCCCAAACACTGACTCATCAGGTCAAAGTCACCCCTTCCCCCAAACACTGACTCATCAGGTCAAAGTCACCCCTTCTTTATATGTTGCCTTAGTTTTCAGTACACCCTGCACAAGTAAACACCAGTAAGTGTAAGATTTTCCCACCAAAGACAGATGTCTTCCCAAGAAGGCGATGTTAGGAATGATAACGTCATTGCTGTTTCTCTATTAACAACAGCTTAAAAAAAAAAAAGAAAGATAAGCAAGACACTGGGTTATTTCTACTTAAAATTTAAATTCTAATTCACTTCTTGTACACGTTACATATTTTCTCACAATAAAATGATGCTTGCTTACTATAGAGAAAATCACTGTTATAATTCCACCTCAAACTTTCAATGTTGGTTTTTTTTTTGCAGTTAGGTAGAATACCCACTTTCACACCCTAAAATTTGGTTCACTTATCATTATACCAGACGAAACATGTTTGTCTGATACAACACACCCTTCATGAAGATAACTGTTAATGACGTCACAATATTCTTATAAGTGTATATATTCCCAGAAGTTGGATTAGCAGGTATGAATATTTTATTGATTTGACACATGCATGTAGAGACAAGCCACTTTCCATGATTCTGTCCATTTACAGCACGAGGCTACCATCATGTAGCTGGGCTTATGTCCCTGTACATTTTCTCTCATGCTGACCTTTTTCTGGACTGCCGGCTACATTTTTTGGTTTCACCACCCTCCTTTTGGGAGAGGGGGCAGTGCCTCTTACTTTTCTGAACAGCAGGGGGCTCCCAGGTTCTGGCAAGCTGCAAGCAAGGGTCTCTTCAAGTTTTTCCCTGGGCTTTGCTCAGGTACCTTTCTTAGCCCTTGCAAAAGCAAGCTATCTTATGATGTGGTTAAAAAAAGACTGTAACTCTCCCTAGATGCACACATGTACTTGTTACTGCTCAAGGCCATGGCATGGGTCCCAGCTCATAGTAACTCGGTGCAACCACATGAAATATCGCCCAGTCCTGCATCGTACTCATGATTGTTGTTCAGTGTGACTACATCATTGCAGCCCCTGTGTCAGACCATCGGGTCAAGGGTCTTTCTTGTTTTTGTTTACCCTCTACTTTATCAAGCACGATAGCCTTCTCCTGATAACATGTGCGAAATACATGAGACAAAGGGCCGGCGTACTTGCTTGTAAAGCGCATTCTGGCTGTCTTTCTTCCAAGACAGATCTGTTTGTTCTTTTGGCAGTCCATGGTACCTTTGATATTCTTCCCCAGCATCATATTTCAAAGGCATCGATCCCTCTTTGGTCTTCCGTGCTCAATGTCCAACTTTCACAAGTATGTGAAATAATTGAAAATGCCGTGGCTTTCCTCTCATTGATTCATACAACTTATTGAACTTACTGACCTGGATTGTGTGTCTCAGCCTTTCATTTAGCATTGATCTATCCTTCCCATAGCATTTATGGAGCACTTCCAGTGACTAATATACAGTGGTCTAGAGCCTCCGGGCAAGAGTAGGTGCCCGTATTAAGAATTCATTGGTAAAGGAGACAATAGCAGTCTTAGATAATCACAAAAGAGTTGCAATTGAGGTTACAGATCTATCGGTAACCTACTGCCATCAAGTCAATTCTGACTCATAGTGACCCCATAGGACAGAGTAGAGCTGCCCATGGAATTCAAGGTTGTCCATCTTTGGGGAAGCAGATTGCCTCATCTTTCTCCCTTCTACCTTGGGATTAGCAGCCCTCCCCTCTGTACCCATGGGAGCACCCAGGGGAGGGAGAATCCAATGCTTGAAGAATCTGGGTCACTCTCACTGATTCTGCATTGTGTCGATGTTTCTGTCAGCTCCTCTTTTTGTTACTACTTCTTATCTTTCCTCTTCTAAAAATCGCTTTGCAGAAGGCACGTCCCCTCTCTTTCTAACTTTAATTTCTTATTTTGAAAAGTTTAATGATTCTAAAAAAGAGTCCTTTGAAAAACAGATTTCCACATAGTCTTCTGCGCTAAACCCACTCGATGTACTCACATTTCATATCTCTGCTCACACAGAACCACTTAGCTGTCCCTCTGAGGAACAGGAACACACAGGGAGCCAAAGAAATCCCCAACTTAACCAACAACTCAGGTCCCTGTGAATATCTGAGTAGAATCTAATTATTTCATTCATTTAAAGCAAGATAAATCTTGTTGACAACTGATCCAGAATCAATGGTGAGGATATAGGAGGCCTGGTAGAGCTTGATCAAAGGCAATGTAACTGAGAGGAATTACTGAAACCCAAATGAAGGCTGAGTATGATAGTGGGACAAGAGGAAAGAAAAAGGAAATGGAGGAAAGAACTAGGAGGCAAAGGGCATTTATAGAGGTCTAACTACAGGCATGTACATATGTAAATATATTTATATATGAGGATGGGAAAATAGCTCTATGTGCATATATTTATAGGTTTAGTATTAAGTTAACAGATGAACATTGGGCCTCCACTCAAGTACTGCCTCAATGCAAGAACACTTTGTTCTATTAAACTGAAGAAGAAACAAAGCCCACATGGAAGAAGCACACCAGCATGTGTGATCACGAGGTGTCAATGGGATCAGGTATCAGGCATCAAAGAACACAAAAACATATCACTGTGAATGAGGGGGAGTGAGGAGAGGGGGCCCAAAGAAGGGTTGTGGGGAGGAGACGAGCCAGTCAGAGTGCAGTATAGCAATGATGAAACATACAGCTTTCCTCTGGTTGTTTGATGTTTCCTCCCCCCAACTATCATGATCCCAATTCTACCTTACAAATCCAGCTAGGCCAGAGGATGTGCACGGGCACAGATAAGAACGGGAAACACAGGGAATCCAAGACAAATAAACTCCTCAGGACAATAATGAGAGTAATGATACCAGGAGGGCAAGGGGAAGGTGGGGTAGAAAGGAGTAACCAATCACAAGGATATACATATAACCCCCTCCCTGGGTGACAGACAACAGAAGAGTGAGTGAAGGGACATGTCGGACAGTGTAAGACATGACAAAATAATAATAATTTATAAATTATCAAGGGTTTGTGAGGGAGAGGGAGTGGGGAGGGAAGGGAAAATGAGGAGCTGATACCAAGGGATCAAGCAGAAAGCAAATGTTTCGAGAATGATGATGGCAACAAATGTGCAAATATGTTTGACACAATGGATGGATGTATGGATTGTGATAAGAGCTGTATGAGTCCCCAATATAATGATTAAAATAGACAAAAAATATTGTTGTTCTATCAATGGACTTGTTTTAGACAGGTATGTTCATTTCTAGGATTTGTATTTTTCAGGACTGGGAAATTAATTTGCTCTTGAAGTATGGATTTGAGAGGATGGAGGAAACAAAAGATGAGTTGAGATCATGAAATGCATTTAACAATGCAATGTTGGTCACGAAAACAATGTTCTCCCCGGCCTCTGGCACCTTCATTCATAGCTGCTTATTGAATGACGACATGTCGAATAAACGAATGTTGGTACTCTGCCACGTAGCCAGGCACATTAAAAGCGCTATGGATCAGTGAAAATGATTTTAGAGGCTGGGCTGTTTCACTTTTACACAGAAACTCATCTTCCACTCAGAAGTCCTGGAGTTTTTCCTATAGCAATAAATCCCCAGGTCAAGTACCTCTTGCGTCTTCTTGTCACCATGTTATTTAAACCATGGCACGTCGTTTCCCTGTTGTGTGCATCATTTCTTCCTTCCTTCCGTCCTTTCTTTCTTTCTTTCTTTCTTTCTTTCTTTCTTTCTTTCTTTCTTTCTTTCTTTCTTTCTTTCTTTCTCATTGTTTCTGACGTGTTTTCGCGTCCTGCATCTGCCACAGGTTGTCAAGATGCTGGTACCTGTTCTGTCCTAGAAAAACAATATTGGTGTGTAACCCAGGAGGGAGGAAGCAATCCCTTTCACTCCTCTCCTTAAGAGAAAGGAGGTAAAAGAACAATGAAATTCCTCATGACATTCTGATTCTCTTTCTAATCCACCGAGTACCAGTTGGATAGAAGTGGCTTCCTGTCAAACTAAATGGCTTCTTTTTGCTCAGTTGAGAAGCTCATGAGTGTTTTCAATAAAACCGAATTGGTTCTGTTGATATCTCAGTATTACAAAGTAATTTTTTGGACCCAAAGCCTATTTGTAGGCCACTGGACATCCCCTTACAGAAGGGTCTCAGGAAGGAGACGAGCCAGTCAGGGTGCAATATAGCAACGATGAAAAATACAACTTTCCTCTAGTTCCTAAATGATTTCCCCCCCTACCCCCCCACTATCATGATCCCAATTCTACCTTGCAAGTCTGGCTAGACCAGAGGGTGTACACTGGTACAGATAGGAACTGGAAACACAGGGAATCCAGGGCAGATGATCCCTTCAGGACCAGTGGGTTGAGTGGTGATACTGGTGGGAGGGCAGAGTGAGGGTGGGTTGGAAAGGGGAAACTGATTACAAGGATCTAAATGTGACCACCTCCCTAGGGGATGGACAACAGAAAAGTGGGTGAAGGGAGATGTCAGACAGAGCAAGATATGACAAAATAATAATTTATAAATTATCAAGGGTTCATGAGGGACGGGGGAGAGGGGAGTGGGGAAAGAGGGGAAAAATGAGGAGCTGATGCCAGAGGCTTAGGTGGAGAGCAAATGTTTTGAGAATGATGAGGGCAATGAATGTACAAATGTGATTTACACAATGGATGTATATATGGATTGTGATAAGACTTGTAGGAGCTCCTAATAAACTATTAAAAAATTTAAAAGTAATTTTTGGTTCATTGTCACCTTGCTTTTCTGGACTAGAAAATCACCATTATGTACTTTTTGCATGGGTAGAAATAATGCGTTGTTGATGTTAAACCCTCATGTTTATGATGGATGGAATTTGATTCTACTTCTCAGTGAATCAGGATAAATTCTACAGAACCGCTCCACTGCCAGAGTGGACTGACTCCCAGTGTCCCTCTATAGGCGTTCCGAGGCTGTGACTGTTCATGGGAGCAGACAGCCACATGGATCTCCTACGGAGCTGCTGCTGAACAGTTGATCTTTTGGTCAGCAGTTCAACATTTACCCAACAGCATCCCCAGGGCCCCTTCCATTGGATAAAGAATACCATTTGAAGAAAAAAGGAGTGTTTTCCTGCTCTGAGGGTTAAGAAGGCCACTTCAGTTCTGAATATTCTCCCCCCTCTTGGGGTAGAATGGTGAAGGGGTAGCTGGGAAGAGTCCCTGTGTGAACAGAAGCATGCATTAGGAATGACCTTTAGGAACCTCACCTCACCTCACCATAAATATTATGAGTGTCTGTGGCTTGGTTAAACAATTGAGCCATTGTATGCGTGGCATTAATGTAACCGAAAGTTCCAAATATCTTTCAGGAGTTGCCAACAATTCACAAAGAATGTAGTTAGGTGCAATTGCTACCAAGTCTGCTGCATTTTGGCTGAGTTTTCAAAGTCAGGTGAATCTCTTCTATCGTTGCCATGGGCGTCCATGACCAAGAGGTGTGCTCCAATGGAGGGGAAGCCTTGAAGCACACTAATCCACATCTAAGAGATTTAAATTTGGGACTCCGTCTACAGACACAAACCCCCCCACACACACAATGTGGGGTGAAGAACACCTTAAATCCTTATGTTTTATGTCTGCATATAATATCTACTTATCTCCAGCGAGAAATGAAATCAATAGGAAATAAAAGCAAATGCATCTCAACTTGATTTTCTCTTCAGTGCACTGACGTGGCCAGAGCACACACAACATCCTTTCCCAGTTGTCTGCTGTGTGGGGCCCTTCATTTGTTCAGTGGGGAACTGCTTTTGGTTGCCAGTTCGTGATAATTCAACAGAAAAGTAAAGGTTGTATCTTTTTCACGTAACAGGAGTTGCATAGTGTTGGGTTGATAGGATGTCTGCAGGAATCTAGGCTGCTTTCTTTTGAATTTTTTAAGTAAATCACTTTATTTGGGGTTCTTACGACTCCTATAACAATCCATACTTCACGCGATTCAAGAGTATTTGTGCATATGTTGCCATCATCATTTTCAAAACATTTTTTTTTCTACTTGAGCCCTTGGTATTAGCTCCTCTTTTCCCCGTCCTCCCCCACCCTCTCACCCTCCTAAACCTTTGATAAAAGATAAATGATAATTATGTTCATATCTTACACCGACCACTGTCTCAATATCCCCTTCTCCCCCCACCCCTTACCCTTACCCTCATGGTATTGCTACTCCCATTGCTGTTTCTGAGGGGGTTATCTGTACTGGATTTCGTGTGTCAAGCACTCTTTGTGCACCAATGTACATGTTCTGTTCTAGCCAGATGTGTAAGGTAGAACTGGCGTCATCAGAGTGGTGGACAGGAAGCGTTAAAGAACTAGAGGAATGTTGTGTGTTCTGTGGGTGCTGTGCTGCACCCTGGCTGCCTCGTCCCTTCCTTGCGCCCTTTCTGTGAGGGGATGTCCAACTGTCTACAGATGTTCTTTGGGTCTCCATGTCAACCCCTGCTATTCGCAGAGACAGCATTGTTTGCTTTGTTTCCTCCGGTGTGTAAGCTGCTTTCTAATCCTGAATGTGGCCTCCATTCTTAAACCAACTTGAAGGCTCCCCATGGCTGTTGAAATTCTAGCATTCCCAGCACCGGAGGAGTAGAGACAAGGAACAAAAGTTGTGGGCCAGCTAGGTGAGTTCCTTTTTCAAATAGTCTTCACTCTATAATTTCTGCTTACAACTCCTTGGTCATAACACATGATTGTCTTTATTATTCATGAGGAAATAATCCTTTAGAGAAAATGCTGACACCTTCAACAATCAGGGTTCTATCAGAAAAGGGGGAGACTTTTAAAGCAATTACTTAGTGATAATTTTGTTTTTAATTTTCACTATAACAACTAAGACTGCCAAGAAAATCCTTGAACATTGTGTTAAACAGGGTTCTCTGAGAGATACACCCAGATTGCTGATAATTATATATGTATATATTTATAAAGATATATTAATAACACAAGAAATGAACTGTTAAATTATGTACAGTTAGATAGATATATAATACAAGAAATGAACAGTTAAATTATAAAGCAGTACAAATGGCTTAGTGCAACTCACTCCTGTGAGAGAGTTGTGAGATACTGACAGTCCTTCAAGTCTTGAGAGCCGCCAGGTAGTCCTCTGTAGAGAGAGCTAGGCTATCCTAGCACAGGCAGAAAAACAGCAAGGCAGGTCACCAACCGTCAGTCCCCAGCTTCAGAGATGTACATTCCAATTCTCTGGCGAAGCAAGTCTTAAAGGAACCTCAAATTACAGTGACACAGTTCACAGGTTAGGTGTCCCACAGGTAGTGTAGCTTGCAAATTGAGGCACAGAATAAGCAAGGCTTGATCCGATGATCAAAGAGTGAGAGACAAGAAAGGCGAGGCTCACTGAGCCATTTATCTCTCCGCCCTTCAATTAATCCCACATGTGTTTATTGGCCAGGCTGGCACAACTAACTATCTCAAACATGTTCCTTTTTGCTGGTGTGAGGGGGTGTGTTAGTCTGGGTTGACTAGAGAAATAGATTTCATAGACACTCAGATGTGTATAAGAGAGTTTTATATCAAAGAATAATTGTATATTAATAAAATGTCTTAGCCCAGTCCAGATCAAGTCCATAAGTCTGATATTAGCCCACAAGTCCAATACCAATCTATAAATTCCTCTTCAGACTCATGCAAAACATGCAATGACATTGAATGCAGGGAGATCACAGGACAGTGGGTAAGAAATCTTGTGGGTCCAGTGGTGGTGGAAATATCTCAGGGCTGGCAGGGGTCTCCACATGGTTCCTCCAGCTTCAGGGCTCTAGCATAGCTCCATATGTCTTGTCAGCAGGAAAATGAAACAGAGATTCTCTTTCATATCTGGCCTCCAGTGAGCTATTTATCTCTGTAGTGCCTCCAAATGAGGTGATCAAGCAGCAACCCGAGTGTCAGGCTAAACTTCACTTCTTCAATCTTAATAGTCTCAAGTTGGCACCAGATTATCTCAGTACCACAGGAGGCTTTGAAAAGTTTGTGGAAAAAAATTCCACTTTTTCCTGAAATTTGAAGCCTTCTCAGATTTGCTCTCCCCTAGACCCCCACCCCCTACCTAACCTTAGTAACCCCTGTTTTATACTTTGGCTGGGTCCATTCAATATCTTTCATCGTTTATAACTTCATCCACAGTGCTCTTGGCTCAGGAAGAAAACATGCCTCGTTTAAGTCTGATCCCTCCTCCCCATCCTTTAATCCTGAAGGTAAAATAAGCTAATCTGAATCTATTGGGCTTTGGAAGGGAAAGAAAGGTATATCATAAGTGTTCTCCTCAGGCCACCGTTATAATCTAGTAAAAGGCAAGCTAGTCTAGCAGTGTCGAGCACAGAGTAGGTACTGGGCTAAAAGTAACACTACATGGATAACAGTTATTGATTAGAATTTTTGTTGTTGTTGAGAATATACACATCGATGGATAAAATTCTTCCTCTATAATAGTCTAGGGTAGTGATCGTGGGAAAATTCTCTTTGCCTCAATTCTCCCATCTGTAAACGGTAGTTAATTGTGGTATTTGCCTCATGGGCTTGGTGTGAGGATTGTGTATCAAGCACTTGGAACCGAGGTTGGCACTGAGTGAATGCGGTGTGTGTGCCAACAGTTGTTACCACCTGTCTCAGGGAAGAAGGAAGTTTACGTGTCGGCTAATGGGAAATGGAGGAGGAAAGAGAGGGTGGTGGTTGTCAGAGCCCCAAACAGCTTTTGTGAGGGATTTTAGATGGCCAAGGACGACCGAGTTACAGTGTACCGAGCAATGTTGAGAAGACGGCTAAGAATGGAAATCATGTATTTCTAATGAATGTGGGCACAAGGCAGTGTTTGACTGCTCAAGAATAGGAGAGGAGATAATGGGTAAGTAGGTTAAGTTCAGGTTGGGACTGATTGGGTGGATTTGGCAGAAGACAGAACATAGAGGACTAGATGAGACTGATATGGGAAAGATGAGATAATTTATCATGGGACCCTGACTGGGAAAGGAAAAAACATAAGACGGAACAAGATTTATAGAGCAGATTTTCTTGAATTGAGAAGTAGGCATGAATAATAACTAGAAAGAAGGACATGGATTGAAACTAGATTTTTGGAATTCAGTCTTCTAAAGGTAGTATTTTTCAAGGTGCTAATAAATTCCCAGTAGTTTATATAAGTGGATTGATATACTAAAACAAGTACCAGAGATGCAGGTCAAAAAAGAAAGACTAGGACTGAATTCAATTTAATTGACTCAGGCAATTCATGACACCTAATGTGGGCCAGGAAATGTATTTTAAACTGTTTGTGAATAAGGCAGACACCTTATTTAACTTCAGTGTGTTTAGTGTTTAGTAGGTTGAGATGACAGACAGTTGAATGAATTATGAGGTGGAATTTGCAATCCCTCAGGAGGATGCTGGAGACAGACAGGAGGATACTTGGGCCAAGAGCCAAAGTGAAGGCATGTGGAAGAAAGGCCTGGAAGCCAGTTCATGGCAATAAAAAGAAGATGGCATAACTGGATATCCTTGGTCTCAAGCGTGAGCTGCCTATATGTCTACCTTTTTCAACAGATTGAAATTCTTGAAGGCAAAGCCTAGGTACATATATTTTTATGTCTTTTGTAGTCTTGGCACATAGCATTCAAGATAGATTTGTTGATTTACTATGATAGAATTAGAAATATTTCTGATAGTTAAGTATAATACTTTTAAAACAGTTTTAAAATTAGTAGATGCCATTGAGTTGGTTCAGACTCACAGCAACCCCTTGTGAAACAGAACAAAACATTACCTGGTCTTGTGACATCCTTATGATCTCCCTTCTGAGCCCATTGTTACAGCCTGTAAGTCAAACCATCTGGTCAAAAGCCTTCCACTTTTTTGGTGCACTTCCACTTTACCAAGTATGATGTCCTCTTCAGTCACTGATATCTCCTGATAACATGTCCAAAGTATGAAAAGTGAAGCTTCACCATCCTTGTCTCTAAAGTTCCATCTGGCTGTACTTCTTCCAAGACAGATCTGTTTGTTCTTTTGGCAGTCCATGGTATTTTCAATATTCTTCAACACCCTAGTTCAAAGGCATCAATTGTTCTTTGGTCTTCCTTAGTCAATGTTGAACTTAAACATGCATATGAGGCAATTGAAAATACCATAGCTCGGGCCAGGGGACTTTAGTCTTCAAAGTAATATCCTTGCTTTTTAAGACTTTAAAGACGTTCTTGTGCAGCAGCAATATAATACTGCTATTGGTTATCTATGGCTGTGTAACAAATTACCCTGAAGTTTAAAGCTTAGAATACTGTTGTTAGGTGTAGTTGAGTAGATTTTGACTTCTATTGAACTGAACAAGAAAGAATATAATATGGGAATGGTATCTGACCTCCTCCAGTGACATACAAGTCAAAAACCAAGCTCACTGCCATGGACTTGTTTCTGACACGTAGCGACCCTGTATCATAGGGTAGAAATGCCACTTGGGTTGTCAACTGTAACCCTTTACAGAAGTGGAAAGCACCATCTTTCTCCCTCAGTTACACAAGGAAAATCACCCATCATCAGCACTGGCTGGCCAAGGTCAATTCCTATGAAGCTAAGGTTAGAACTACTGGACCGTCCAACTTCCTTTACCAATTCGGACACCCACTGTCCTTGCCACAGCACTCGAATTTCAGCTGGGTTCTGTGCCTAATTGCAATGGCCACACAGAACTCAGACAATGCTCATGATCATGGAGTTTATAAGGAATGTTTAACAGGTTATGATCTTGGTTAGAAATGCTCTGGATACAGAGGTTCAATCAGGATAGTTCTCGCCCTCAGCCTCTTTGCCTGGCCTCTTCCCTGGCAGGCAAAGCTTTTTTTTTAGGGCTATCAATACATACCCAATGTCATGTCACTGTAAACCTCAATCCAAAGGCACTTAACTCTAGCTCTGTGGGTCAGCAAACCCAGCTCCCCCAATTAACTGCTTCGAGGCACTCCACTCCTCAACCCAGCCTGTGCCCCAAAGCACTCAGCTTTATTTGCTCAGCATGTTGGTGAGTCGGCTGCTCAGTGTCGTGCTCTGGTTCTGGTTTTGCTGGTGATGATCCTCTGCCACTCTTTTGGTTTCAAAGCTGTCTCCTGTGTCAAGGTGATTCAATGTGCAGGGATCTTGGGGTCCAAAAGATGTGCTCTGCTCCTGGCCCTTCTCTCTTATTGTTAGTGTGGTTCCTCCCTTCTGGATTCCAATTTTATACCCACTAGGATGGCACTCTCAATTAATCCTGTTAAAAAACATGCACCGCTAAATCCAATCAGTAACGTCCCCTACCTTCTACCTCATCAAGGAAACTGAGGTCATTTGGTGAGAATAACAAAGGCTCCGGCTAGAACAGCCATACTAAACGATTTGCTACATTGCATGGCCCCATACGACAGAATAGACTTGCTCCTTCGGTATCCTAGGCTGTACAGTTTTACAGAAGCAAATCATGTTTCTGTGCTTGACAAGCGTAGTTTGAAGAATCTATTGCACTAAGTAACATTCAACAAACACAGAATGCTTGGCTGTGGATAACCTTTACATTTTACTGAAAATAAAGTTCAGTCTTAAAACATGGTTCTCCAGTAGATACTGACAATTTGTTGTTAAATTTTAAGTTTTATTGACATAAAATTTGCATAACATACAATTCATCAACATTGAACATTTAGACTTTTAGAGAACAGAAATTACCAAAGAAAATAGCTATCTGGGTAACTTGTGTTAAATTATAAATGTATTTACTAGGATAAGTATCAGAACTGCTGTTAACACAAATTTGACATCAATTTTATTTCTCGAACATTTGAATATCACAGTCCACAAAAACCCTGCAGAAAGGTGTCATACATTTTCTAGGCCCTATACTTTTCTCATGTCTTGTTTAGTGGAATTTTAGAAGACTGTAATTGAAATGTCTTCAAGATACAGGGCATGAAGACAAGATAAACTGTCAAAGCTATTAAATCAGAAACAGAGCTCCTTTTATGTGTGGTGTGGAAATGAAGCTGTGATAGTCTTCTCATCCTATCAAGTGACAGTCTAAAATTATACAGTATCCTCTGAGTTTTTATATTTCTGTCAATAAAACAGTTGCTGCTATCTGTATTTCAAACATGACTTTCATAGTTCACCTTATAAAAGAGCAGAAGTATTTGGACAGTTATTAGAATTTTCTTTTACATCCCAACAACTAGATTTTTTTTTTTTGCAGAGGCTATTAAGTTTATGTATATTTCTTCATGGAATGATTCAGTAAAACTTCAGTTCACTAGAATTCTCAGACAGGTGAAGAATCACATCTAGGACATGGAGACAAATCAGAAAAAGTAGATGTCAGAGCTTTCACAAAAGCAAACACATTAATCTGCATGGATTACTGAAAAACAACAAAAAAAATCTGAGGAACCATCCAGTCAAAACTGACTCCTGGTGATGAGGAACAACTGTGTTCCATAGGATGTTCTTGTCTTTTCCTTTTCCTTCCTTCCTTCCCTCCTTTTATTTCTTTACTGAACTTTTTATTTTCTTCCTTTTGTAAAATACCTTAATTGTGCTTTCAATGAAGGTTTACACAGCAGTTTAGGTTTCCATTTAACAATTTCTACACAAATTGGTCAGCAACATTGCTTGCATTCTTCACAATGCGTGGACATTACCAATTCCGTTCTAGTTGTTCCATTTCTATTAATCTAGCTTCCCTATCCCTTACCTTCTCATCATTGTTTCAAAGTATTTGCTGACCATTTAGTGTCATGTATGCTTTTTGTTTTAAAGCAGCAGAGTATTTGTGGGTGATATGCATTATTTTGAAGACAATCTGTTGTTTTGCCATAAGGTAACCTCAGGTATTGAAAATGATCCCAGGGTAATAGTCTTGGTAGTCTTGGATAGTCCTTCAGTCTCAACCAGTCCAGTAGGTCTGTGTCGTTTTTCAGGGATTGGAGATTCTGCTCTACAGTTCCCTGTTCTATTTGGTTCTGTCTATTGTGGCCCTGATTAAAACACCAATAGTGGTAGCTGGGCACCATCTAGTTCTTCTGATCTCAGATTACACGAGGGTGTGGTGTGTGTTGACTATTTGTCCAAAAGGCTAGTTTTCTTTCTGAGTCTTTGGTTTCCTTTCTTTTCTTCTCAAAAAATATTTCCATTGTTTTGGTTGAAGATACGTATAGCAATTTAGCTGTTACTACATGTAGCATTTAGTGACATTGATTACATTGTTTGAGTTGTGAAGCCATTCTCATTTGCCATTTCTGTCAACATGAATTCACTACACTTTAAGATAGTGGTTCTCAACCTTCCTAATGCCTTGACCCTTTAACACAGTTCCTCATGTGATGGTGACTCCCAACCATCAAATTGTTTTCATTGCTACTTCATAACTGTAATTTTGCTACTGTTATGAATCACCATGCAAATATCTGATATGCAGGATGTGTTAGGTGACCCCTGTGAAAGGGGTTGTGACCCACAGGGGTCGTGACCCACAGCTTGAGAACCACTGCTCTAAGAGGTCAATCTACTGGGTTTTCAATGGCTGCTTTTTGGGGAAATAGATCACCGCTCTTTATTCCCAGGTGCTCCTGGGTAGATTGGAACTTCAAACCTTTTGGTTAGCAGCCAAACAAGTTAACTATTTAAACCACCAAGAGATTACATGTATGTTACTTTATATACTGATTTCTCACTCAAACTACAGTTATAGCACAGGGCAACTTCCCTTCTACTCATGAAATCTTATTCCAAAACCCAAGGAGAGGGTCCTGTGACACTTCTGAGTTGATGGAAGAAGGAGAAGAAAATCGGGCGGCCTGTGTGATGCTCCTAAAGCTTTTGCTGAGAAGGAGTTCATATGCCTTCTGCTCCAAGCCTGGCTGAATTCAAGGCCCCTGATCAAGCCTGAAACTTGTGGAGTGGAGAAAGAGAGAGGCAGTGAATCTTTTGAACAACACTGCAAGTTACCACTCACATTTAAAGATGGATAGGTGTCTCAGGTGGTCATGTCCTATTTGAAATGGTTCCACCTACTGCTATGGGGGAAGTGGCCAGTGCAACATTGTTATCCAACCACCGTGCCCCCCGTGCCGCCCCTGTATTTCCGCTCTGACTCTGCTCTCTTTGCCATTCTGCTACCAATTCTCCAGTGTGTCTGAGATATACCGGATCCTAATTTTCTTTGATGCAAGTTCAGAAACTGTGAGTTGACAAGCGCCCAGTCTCACCACTGGTCTGAGAAGCAGGAATAGCACTAAGAAGGCACTGCTTATTGCCATCCAGCCCGAGGTGATTCGTTGCATGTGCCATTTGCTGGGTGGAAAGAAATGTTTTTTCTCATTTACATGTGAACAAATGGACTCAAAGAACATGCACAGTCACAAGACCACCAAGAGGGAAAGTCGGGATGGGAAACCAGCTTTTTGAGCCCAGAGTCCTAACAAGTTATGTAACAAGAAAGATGCTAACTGCCTCTTGGACACTCCACAACCCAAAAAGGAGTCCTGGCAAATATTTATTAGCTAATCCCCAAACGAAGTGACCACACTTCCAATAGGCTGTCCAATGGCCGATTCTACTCACTGTTCGCTGCAAAAATCACAAATATTTACTTTAAGGCTTATCAGGAAACTCCCTTTTCCCCGAAGCCCAGAGAAACATTGGTTTCTATTTGCCCAGAGCACTCGGGCCATTCTGTTTGCAGCTGCAGCGCACATAGCTCACTGCCCGAAAGAGTAATTGTTCGTGGAAGGCTGCACGGGTTGCCAAGGAGTGGAAATAGATGTCAGACTCCATGTGAGCTCAGTTAAAGAACACATTTAAGGATTGACGGCGTGGTTTCCTAGGGAAAGGTGAGGAGGGACAGATGGCATCCGGTGCAACAAAATTGGACATAACTAATCAATTTATGTGGGACAACTTCAAGATAATATCAGGCTTCCGGGTAAGGAATCTGAAATTTGTGTCTGGTTGGTGTTCATACGGATCAGGTTATGATCTGCTTGTAGGAACCCCTCTCTGGTGTTCTAAGGGACGAGAAACGATGGCCTTTCTACATATAAAATAAGAAGCAGAATGGCACACAGATTGGAGAAGGACTGGTCCAGGTAACTGGAATTAAGAGAACCCTCAGACATAACCCCCTCTGTGTTAAGTCTGGGTAGACTAAAACAAATCCGTAAACACTGACGTGTGTATAAGAAATAGGCTTATATATGCAATTGACTATTGAGAAAACATCCTAGCCCAGTCCAGATCAAGTCCTTAAGTCCGATATTAGCCCATATGTCCAATACCAATCTATAAAGTCCTCTGGCGACTCATGAAACACATGCAATGACACCGAATGCAGGACGATCACAGGCTAGTGGGTGGAAAGCCTTCTAGATACAGTGGTGTTTTTTTCAGCACCTCAGTGCTGGCTGGGGTCTCTTCGTGGCTTCTCTGGCTCTAGAGTTCTGGGTGCATCAGGGTAGGTCCAGTTCCCAGGGCATGGGGGTCTATCAGCGTCGTGCCATGTATCTAGTCAATAGAGGGTCTCAAGGGAGTGAGCAGAGAGAGAGAAGTGGCTCCTGCCTCCAAGGAGGAAACACAGGTGTTCCCAGATTTCTCAGGAGAAGGCCATGCCCACACAGAAGCCTCATTGCTGTATCTTGATTGACAGGCCAGATTCCACCCCTTCACTTGTAATCCTCTCAATTTGACACCAGATTTTGTAACTACCATACCCTCCATTTGTAGAGTTTGGAAAGAGCCTTGGTGGCAGTTCCGCAGGAGAAAGTCCTGGCAGTCTGCTCCTCCAAGAGTTACAGGCATGAACACGTGGTAGGAGTCGTTCTACCCAGTTGCATGGGCTTGCTAGGAGTTACAAGTGGACTCTGCACACCTAACAACAACAATGGATTTAAAATAATTCTGCTACGCTATGCTCAGTGCCATGACGCTTGGGGCCTTATAGATCTGTAGTCAAGTCCAAACCCTGCTACTTCCTGTGACCTTTGGCAAGCTCTTACTTGCTTTGAATCTCTCCAGAAATGATCACCCTTGAAAGGTTTACATGAGGATTAAATACATTGTACACTGTCAATATCTGTAGCTCTGCTTCTGCTGGTGTCAAGGGTTGTCTGGTTGGTTTTGACTCATGGCTATCCACAGGTCACCAAGTAGAACTGTCCCCTAATGCATTCCTGGCTGTAATCTTTGCAGAAGCGGATGGTCAGGCCGTTCTTGTGAAGAGTCACTGGGTGGGTTTGAACCCGCAGCCTTTTGGTTCACAGTCAAGTGCTTAATGCGCTACCAGAGACCTTATCTGCTTCCATGTTTGTTGCCCCAGAGTTTCTCTATGTTTGTTGCCCCAGAGTTTCTCTCTGAATGCTAATCACCTTATCCCCTGGTTCTGTAAATCTATTCATTAATGTAAATAGATTTTAAAAAACACATAGGGTATTGGTTACGTATCAGCATCATGTCAGCAGTGTGCTAGCTCCTGGAGATATAAAAGGTGATTAAAGTCCTGACACTGACTGGCCTTGAGTGCTAAGGGGAGTAACAGATACACAGACCCCATGAAACCAGGTAGGGGGCAGTTTTAGAAAGGTAACGGAGACTGCTGGCGTCAGCATCTTCAGTGGGTTGGATCCGGGATCGGTGGCCATGACCTTTCATGGAAGCATGCAATCTACTGTGCACAAGTGCATTGGAGAAGATGCTACAAGGACAAGAGATAATTTGCTTTTGTACAGAGGATACGATGTTCTTTTCGAGAAGGCCCCATTTACCACACCAAGTGCCAGTTCAATGAGTCACTGCAGAGCTGTGTTAAATTACACGACACTCGATATTGGTTACAGCAACTGGCTGCTCCACTTGGCCTTTTCCTTCCTACCTGCCTCCTGTCTACATTCCTCTTGCCTGGGCTCGATCTCTGTATCTTTCCTTTTCTCCTTTTCATTCAATCAACACAATTGTCTAAAGAGCCTACTCTGTGCCAGTAACCCTTCTAGGCACTGGGCCATAGCCGAGAAGAAAAGGAAGTACCTGTCCTCACAGAGATCATAATCTGCTAGGGGGAAATAGATAAGCAAACAAATAAATATAGATACAATGGTTGGTGATGTGCTAAGAAATAAAAAGCAGAGTAAGGGCTGGAGCGTGACAGGAGGGGAGAGGTTTGTGTGCTGGCTCTAGTTTAGGGGATGAAAGACTTGTCCAATGAAGTGGCCTTTGAGCAGAGATTCGAATGAAGGGGAGAACCAGCCTTGTACATATCGGGGAGAAGTGATATCTATTTATTCCCAAGATCTTTTATATTTTGTTGTCTATATTACATCTAGATTTATTTTATACACACAAGACGATTGTATCTTTTGTTCTTTTAAAAGTCCTATGTATTTAAAAGTGACATTAAGAGGAATGGAGACTATATATACGTGCAACTAAATATATATATGATTTCTGATACTCCTTATTATTTTCTGAATAGCTACATTTCACTTTGGCATCATTTTACTATTGCTTGTGGTGTTTCTTTCAGTATTTCTTTCTTTCGTTTGAAAATATCTTTATTGTTCCTTTTTGCCTTGAAGGATATTTTTGCTGAATATAGAGATCAGTGTTATGATTTTTTTCTTGTCAACATTTAGAAAATGTTTCTCCACATGCTTTCTGATCTTTTTTGTTTGCAGAATGAATCTACTGGTCATTCAAATCATTGCGTATATCTGTGAGTTGTGTCATTTTACTTCCAGTGGTTAGTGTGTGACACAGTAAGTGTGTGAGAGAGCAAATGTGCATTGCTCTTTCACGCCACTAAGTTTTGGGGTAATGTATGCAACAGTGGATAGCTAACACATACAGGTCCTATCTCAAATATCTGTTACAGTCACCATAACTCTCTAATTGTTCAACCCACATTGGACTTGTGTAAAATAAAATCCATTAAAAAATTAAAGTGTACACATTTGAAAATTCAATCTATGGAAAATATTAATTTATGGTAAAACTAGTCAATTAAAATCATTTTATTGGGGCTCATCCAATTCTTATCACAATCCATACATACATCAATTGTGTAAAGCACACTTATACATTTGTTGCCCTCATCATTCCCAAAATTCGCTTTCTACGTGGGTTCCTGGAATCAGCTCCCAGTTTTCCTTTTTTCCTTCCCTTTCCCTCCCCACTCTCCCCTCCCTCATGAACCCTTAATAGTTTATAGATTATTATTTGATCTTATCTTACACTGCCCGGCGTCTCCCTCTTCACCCACTTTTCTGTTGCCCATCCCCCAGAGAGGAGGTTATATGTAGATCCTTGTGATCAGTTCCCCCTTTCTACCCCCCCTTCCCTCCCAGTATCGCCACTCTCACTGCTGGTCTTGAGGGGTTCATCTGTCCTAGATTCTTTGTGCTTCCAGTTCCCATCTGTACCGCTGTGCATTCTATGGTCTAACCAGGTTTGCAAGGTAGAATTGGGATCATGATAGTTGGGGGGAGGAAGCGTTTAAGAACTAGAGGAAGGTTGTGAGTTTCATTGTTGCTACACTGAACCCTGAGTGACTCATCTCCTCCCTACTACCTCTCTTCAAGGGATGTCCAGTTGTCTACAGATGGGCATTGTGTCTCCATCACGTGCTCCCCTCATTCATGATGATATGATTCCCCCACCCACCCACCTTTGGTGCTTGAAACCTGGTTCCCTTGGCCCTTCATGATCACACATGTTGGTGTGCTGCTTCCATGTGGGCTTTGTTGCTTGTTTCCATTTGTTTACTTTCAAGCCTTTAAGATCCCAGACGCTATATCTCTCTCGATAGCAGGGCACCATTAGCCTTATTCGCCACACTTACTTATGTACACATAGTCTTCAGCGTTTATGTGGGGAAGGTGATCACACAATGATGGTTTTTGTTCTTTAGTGTCTGCTACCTGATCCCGTCAACACCTTGTGTTCACACAGGCTTGTGTGCTTCTTCTCTGTGGGTTTGTTGTTTCCGAGCTAGATGGTTGCTTGTTTGCCTTCAAGCCTTTAAAATCCCAGACACTGTATCTTTTGATAGCCGGGCACCAAAACCCAGCCAATTTTAAATGAGATGCTTTGTCTGTATGTTTTACCATTTAGTCTGAGAACTTTGCATAGTACTTGGGACATCATAAAACATTAGATTAAGTAGACTTTGTTGAATGAATGAGTAACTTTGTTTTCCCTGTATCTTATTCTGTGTACTCTAGGAAAATAAAAACACTGATTATATATGTATATATACATATATATCATGAAAATGGCTCACTCAATTGTAGAAGCAGGCAAGTTACAAGGCTGTGGGTCAATTGTTAAGCTGAATACTTCTGTCTGACATAGCAGCTGCCCCTAGGGGTTGATGAATCCAAGATTAGCAGAAAGATGAGAGGCCTTTGTTTGATGAAAGAAATGAATCTAAGGTTGACAAATCCAGTTTGTGGCTGCAGAAGTGAGTGGATCCAAAGTGTGTGAGACAAGTCCTCTAGAGAAGCCAAACATACATCTGATGATATATATATATATACACACACACATACACACACAGCATGAATGAATATAACAGATAATTAGTCCACACAGCAATACAGAGGGCTCAGTTCAACTCACTTCTAAGAGACAGTTAATATACTGGAAGTTCTTCTACTCACAAGGGCTGCTGGGTCCAAGGTCAAGGAAGTAGCTGATTCTTCCCTAGGGCAATACAGGCAGTCTGGCCACAGGCAGCAAACAGCAGGACAGGCCACCAACGGTCAGCAGCACAGGAGCTTAGCGAAGCAGGCCCCTGATGGGATATTGAACGCAAACAACGCAAGATGACAGGATCCTCCCGCCAGCCTCAAGCTCAAGCGAGAGGCAGACCTTGCTGAGCCATTTGTCTCTTTGCCCTTCAATTAAACTGTGACCTTATTAATCCCACCTGTTCCTATTGGCCAGGTTGGCATAATAAACCTACCTATTACACAAGGCCTGCAAATAAGATAGCAGGCCACTGATGGCTTCCATGATCCTCAGGTAAGGCAGACATTTAGCTCAAGTTTAAAGAACTGCAGCTTAGCAAGCCAGATTCAGCAAAAAGGCACGCAGCTTTTCCACAGTATCTATTTATATTGGAAGTAGGCCACACATCTGAGGGAAATTTCTTTTAATTGATTGCCTGTTCATAGCAGATCTCATTCTGGAAGGGATTGAACACACACACACATCTCACTTCCATGAAGTTGATTTTGACTCATAGCAATCCTGTAGAACAGGGTAGAACTGCCTCTGTGGGCTTCTGAGACTGTAACTTTTTACAGGAGCAGAAAGCCTCATCTCTCTCCCAGAGTGGTTGGTGGATTTGAATGGCTGACTTTGCCGTTAGCTGCCCAAGACATGGTGATTACATTATGGTAGATCTAATCAAGGGTATTGCCAAGCCTTAATGGCCAAACCACTGAGAATCCTGGTCCAGCCACGTTGAAGAAACCTTAACGATCACACCTAGGTTGTAAGCTTCTGGAGGGGAAAAACCGTGCCTCATTCTCACCATCCCTGCCAGGAATATTTCACCCCGTGTTAACCTAGACTCGGTCCTTACAGTTCTCCTCTGTGCATCAGAGTCCTGTTGCCATTTTTATCTCACACAGGCGATTCTTTAACGGGCACAGTCCGCAAGGCAAAAACATTACTTGCTGAACTAAACTGTTGCTGAGTTTAAAGATGACTTGAGGCCGTTGTTTTCGTTCAAGGTTTAAAAGTTGTTTCCAGGCAACGGATCTGGGGAGTGGGGATCCTGCCAGGTTCAACATGTCCAGTAAATCTGGTTTCCAAAAGTAATCTGAAGTTTCACTCTACATTTACTTTTCTCCTTTGGATCAAAATCCATCCATTGGGCCCCTGACCACAATGTCCGCAATGGTAGTGAGTGGGCTCATGACAAGGGAGGTGGAAGTTCATGAAGCCAATTCAACCTGCAGTTTATTTCCTTCTCTGGATCCTTTGTGGTTCCATGAGAAGAGCAATATATTGTTCTGTCACTGGGTTTTTAAAAAATTATTTATGATGACACAAAATTTGGATTGTCTAAATATGTTAACATGTTTTAAAAGCTGCCCATCAGGTCAAAGAAAAGCAGTTGTGTTCACTGGCAAAGGGCAGATGAGCAACCTTAGCGCATGACAGCACTGAACTAGATAGTATAAAATGACCTACTTTGGGGTAAGCCTGCATTCTAGTTTCTATTTTGACTCCTTGCTAAAATGTAACATCTCAGAACGGAGTCGAGAACAGAAAAAGAGGATCGAGGTTCATACTCGTGGGTGCATCCATTGCGTGCCTTGGAGGCGAACAGCACGCGGGGCCAGGGTCTCCCACTTGATGACGGAGAGTAGCTGGGGACCTGGCGCAAGAAAGCAAATCAAGAGTAAATGAAGTAGGAGATGCCGCTGGGACACAACCTGCTACATTCGACCTCAAACAGCTCGGCCTCAAGCCTTCTCCTGGAGCAGTTCCGCCCTGACATTCCAAAGAGGAAGAAAAAGTTACTTAGTTAAAACCTCTCCTCTGAGGTCAGGGAACCACCTGCTTCTTTTGGGATTAAGAGGCGTGGAGGGCGGAGCTCCGGTTGAGAGCCCTGGAGCATCCCCGACCGGCAGAAATAAGGCTCCGGGAGGCTGAGGCCTGACCTCTCCACCCGGGTCTTCCAGGCTAGCGCGCAGGCCGGCCAACCCCGCAGCTCCGAGACGCTCCTGCGGACCCCGCGCTGGGCTTCCCGGGACAGCATGAACCCCGACGCCCAGGAGGAGGGCCCCGGGTCCCGCAGGCTGCTGGAAGACGTCCGGCGGCGGCTGGCGCGCGTCTTCCTGCGCGTGGGGCCGCGAGCAGACTCCAGACGCACGCGGGTGGCGGCGGCGGCGGCGGCGGCGGCGGAGCGCGAGGACAGGGCCCGGGCGCGCGTCGAGGGAGCCCTGGCCGCGCTGCGCGCCGAGCTGGTGAGCGCGCGGGCCGCGCCGGCTCCCAGGCCTTGCCTGCGCGCTGCTCTTCCCCGCGACCTGGGGGTCGGCCCGCGCCGAGGGCTTGGGGAGGCCGGTCTTGGGAATGAGCGCTGCGCTCGGGCTTGGTCTTCCCCGGACACCAGCTCACACCTAGACACGGGGCTGGTCGCCCCCAGGCCCCCAGCATCCGCTGGCAGGAAAGGCACCTCGAATCTCACCAGCCCCATTTTAGACTCCCCCGCCCCCAAGATGGAGAACTTTTGGCAGGCGTTTGTGTGGCATGTGAAGGAGGAAATTTGAATGAAAATAAGTTATATCTTGGTATGGCTGGAGAGTATATTGCACTCATTCTTTATATCCCGCAAGCATTATATTGCCTCTTGGCTAGAATTCAGAAAACTGGGGACACTAAGCATTTTGTAAGACGTGCACCAGGTGGCAGAGTGGTTCCTGGTTTGGCGGTGAACAACGAGGCTGGCAGTTTGAAACCAGCCCCCTGCCCGTGGGAGAAAGACAGAGCTTTCTACTGTAAAGAGTATCAGTCTCAGAAACTCAAGGGGCCAGCTCTAGCCTGGCTTACAGGGTCGCTGTGAGTCGGTTAGGATCTGATGGCAGTGAGTTTGGTTTGGTTTGCTAGCTTTTGGACACTATACAAGATAAACCTGCCTATGAAGTGGATGTGTCGGTAAATATTTCAGAATCCTGTCGTATTTTTAAAAACCTAAATTTGACAAAACGAGTGGAACCATTCAAAGTGATGCTGCCTGTCAACACCTGTGGTGGAGAGTTGAATGAACTCATTTGACTAGTGTGTCCTGCGGGTTAAGCGAATGTCCACCGCTACTATACAACAGACTCAGCCAGCAGTAAATTTTCCAGCTTAAAAGCCATAACAGAAACTCTCTCGAGGTCCGGAAGGTGTAGTAAATCTAATTTTACACCTGCCACCCATCTATCTCGGAGAGGGTTGTGCCATTTCTGATGTGACCATATTGAATAAACACTTAACTTTCTTCCTGAGCAGATCAGCTGGCTAGTGGGGACACCTATTTATTGGTAAAGGCTCAGGAGGGTGAAGCCAAACTGGGAGGGCTCTGGCCTAACCACCACCTCTTCTGACCTCAAGAGTTCATTTCCCCTTCAATTGACTCACATTTAAATCCAGTGCAGATAACTTATTGAATCCACTCTGAGGCCTGTACTAACTAACCTTAACATCCTCACAGGTTTCCCTAGCCATGGAATTGTGGGCAAGTTATATATAGGGGTTCGTTGTGGGACTTTAGCGACCCTGAAGACAAAGCAGAACTGCCTTTGTGGATTTCCGAGACTATAAATCTTTATGGGAGTAGAAAAATCTCATCTTTCTGCCTGTAGCCCAGTGAGTAATCCACTATGCCACCAAGGCTCTGAACCAGTTTGATGGTTGTCATTTTGGTTTTGATTTGGGAGGTGTGGGAAGAGATGGGGATTAAAACTTCAAACAGAGGAGAGTTCAAATCCTAGTGTCAGCCTTTACTGTTGTCTTTGAAAATGTTCATTAGCAGCTCTGCGTCTTTATCTTTCTTACCTGTAAAGTGGAGGTGGCATCTCATCAGATGGATGCCAGGATATGGAGTCATGCGATATAAAATGCCTGCAACATAGAGTGGTATTTCGATAGCAGCTCTTACCATTGTGAGGTTGTTGCATGCGTCCTAGTCCCCTGGGACTCATAGGGACCTGCCAAGGCCAAGGGCTGCTGCGTAGGCGTCCTAGGAGGTAATCTCTCCAGGAGCAGATTGCCACATCTTGTCTTCCACAGAGCGGCTAGTGAGTTTGAGCCATTAACCTTTTGGTTGGAAGCTGAGAGCTTCGTTATTATAATAGGCCTGGAGATGAATTGTATAATAAGGACAATGTATATGTATCAACGTTGCTTCAGTCATTTGCACTTCAGGGCAAAGATTTTTCCTGGGAAGAATGAGAAAAAATTGCACACACACAGATGATGTGCCCCATGGCCTATTGTTTTGCCAATGTGTGCTTGGTGAGAGGAGGCAGGGGGCGGATTCTTTAGCTTTATAGCATCTGTGCTGATCATGGCCAGCAGCTGGGTTTCTACAGGACGCGGCATACATCACACGGATATGTACCTCTGTTATGTGTTAGGGTAGTATTGTGCGAGGAGAAATTAATATGTTTAATGAAATTTAGAAATGTGTCATTGCTTAAGTTAGGCTTAATTATTTGTTGTTTGAATTGGCCTTAAAGGGATGCATTGATTCTAAGGCGATTTTAGGGATTCTGAAGGAGCGCTGGTGGCATAGCGGATAACTCTTTGGGCTGCTAACTGCAAAGGTTGCAGTTCAAATTCACCAGCTCCTCCTGGAGAGAGAGATGAGGCATTCTGCTTCTGGAGAGATTTATATCCTTGGAAACTCAAGGAGGCAGTTTTACTCCATCCTATAGGGTGTTTGGAGTCAGAGTGGACTCAACAGCAAGGAGTTATTATTAGTGCTTTATGAGGACACCAGGAGCCCTGGTGGCCCAGAGTGACATGTTGGGCTGCAGTCTGAAAGGTCCCCAGTTTTAAACCACCGGCTGATCTGCAGCAGAAAGCCAGAGGCTTTCTACAGTCTTGGCAACTCACAGGGGGCAGTTCTACCCTGTCCTATAGGGTCAGTATGAATTGGCATTGATTTGATGGCAATGAGTTTGGTTTTTGTTTTTTATACTGAAAATTGTACACATGGTTCATGCATAAGGAGCATATTTTCCCAGAGAGGTTCATAGCGTTCCCCAGATTCTCAAAGGGACTCACTATCACAGCAAAGTTAAAAGAACAAGTGCTTGAATTGCCTAAATCTGTGTGATTTATTTTACTTTATTCATGTCATAGAATATAGGAACCCCATCTTTGCATACAAGAGCTCTGGTGGAGTAGTGGGTTATGCCTTGGGCTGCTAGCAGCAAGGTCAGTAGTTCAAATCCACCAACCTCCCTGAGGAAGAAAGATGAGACTTTCTACTCCCATAACGATGTACAGGCTCAGAAACCTACAGGGACAGTTCTAGTGTGCTCTCTGCTCTCCAGGTCTCTGTGAGTTGAAATCGACCCAATGGCAGTGGGTTTGGGGTTTAGTTTGGTATAAGTAGTTCCACCCCAGAGGATCAACAGCTCCCAGATTCAGCTGTTCAAGCAGAGCACTCATTGTTGGGAAGACAGTTATGAATGAGAGGCAAACTTCCCTCCACGTCACCGGTTCACCTTAGACTCTGCTATGAGAGGCCCATGTACAGAGCACAGTGGAAAAGCCGGTAAAGGGGACCCGGGGCAATCAGGGAGGGCTTCTGAGGAGAGGTGGCGTTGGAGTGGAATCTTGACGGTTGGATAGGAATTCAACAGGAAGAGAGGTGCAAGGACGGAAGGAGGGCTGGTTCAGCATAGCATTTACTCAGAGACCAACAAGGTTTCTGATCAACTACAGCTGAGGCTCCTGTGGTGAAAGCGTCAGGAACCAAAGCTGGAGAAGCTGGCCAGGCTTAGAGAATCTGTGTCACCAGCGAGCACAGAGTTTCCTCTAAGCACGGGGCAGGGGCAGGGGCTTTGTGGAGCCCCTGGGCTGGGGCTGCTGGCTGTTCATTTCCTTTATTCTTTGCTCGTGGTTGCGGTCAGGGAAGTGGTACCAGGTGCTGAAGAACACATACAAATACCCTCCAGGAAAACTCAAATATTTATTTAACAATTTATTGGGGCTCATACAATTCTTCTCACAGTTCATACATATACATACATCAATTGTATAAAGCTCATCTGTACAGTCTTTGCCCTAATCATTTTTTTCTCTTTTCTTTTTTTACATTTTATTAGGGACTCATACAACTCTTATCACAGTCCATACATATACATACATCAATTGTATAAAGCACATCCATACATTCCCTGCCCCAATCATTCTCAAGGCATTTGCTCTCCACTTAAGCCCCTTGCATCAGGTCCTCTTTTTTTTCCCCCTCCCTCCCCTTTCCCCCCTCCCTCAAGTGCCCTTGGTAATTTATACATCGTTATTTTGTCATATCTTGCCCTATCCGGAGTCTCCCTTCCCCCCTTCTCTGCTGTCCCTCTCCCAGGGAAGAGGTCACATGTGGATCCTTGTAATCAGTTCCCCCTTTCCAACCCACTCACCCTCCACTCTCCCAGCATCGGCCCTCACACCCTTGGTCCTGAAGGTATCATCCACCCTGGATTCCCTGTACCTCCAACCCTCGTATGTACCAGTGTACAGCCTCTGTCCTATCCAGCCCTGCAAGGTAGAATTCGGATCATGGTAGTTGGGGGGAGGAAGCATCCAGGATCTGGGGGAAAGCTGTGTTCTTCATCGATACTACCTCACACCCTAATTAACCCATCTCCTCTCCTAAACCCCTCTATGAGGGGATCTCCATTGGTCGACACTTGGGCCTTGTGTCTCCACTCTGCACTTCCCCCTTCATTTAATATGATATATATATACATATATACATATACATATATACATATACACATACATACACACACTTATATCTTTTTTTTTTTTGAATGATGCCTTATACCTGGTCCCTTGGCACCTCGTGATCGCACTGGCCGGTGTGCTTCTTCCTTGTGGGCTTATTTGCTTCTAAAACTCAAATATTTTTATCCAATGATTTTATGTTGAGTTGGGAAGGGACACTGCCCCTCACCCCAACTCCCCAATGTTTGATTTTGCCAGCAGAACGCCTGTGCGCAGCCTGGAGTGATTTCTATCAGAGAGCTGACGTGGGTCTCAAGCGGAGATAGCAAGTTCTTCAGCAGCGTCATTAAACAAGGCTGTCATTGAAGAAATTTGCATATGGCTGATCCTAAGTTTCCAGCCGTCGTAATTCCATATGACAGCTTGTTGTGCTCAGCTCCCCTTTGTTGGATTGCTTCTTAGATAAACCACCTTAGGCATCTATTTTGGAACACAAGGCTCTTCATAAAGCCCCATTGGAAGGGCATATAAATCAGCCTGCTGTGTAACGGGCTTCACCCGGGAGTGGAGAGAGTTAGATTATATAAGTACACATAACTGTACATGGGCCTCTGAGGTGTCGTTGGATGCTTTTGCTCGGCAGGGGAACCATTTGAAATCCTGAAAACTTGAAATGACAAGTAATCAAGTAAATGGGTCTGGGTCCTGAATGCTCAGGTGGCCCCGGGCATTTACCTGCAGCTCAGGAAGCTCATAAAGATAAATAATTTCATCGCAGACTGCACGTCTATGCTTGAAAACAGCCTTCTATGCATAGATATTTTTCATGTGGACAGCTTCGTGCATCAGCTGTTTTTGTTTTCATTTCAAGGTCGCTTTAACAGCGATCAGCATGGCCAGAGTTTACCTTGTCACCTGGAAAGTCAGTTTTATAGCCCAGCAGGCAGGGACGGAGAATAAGATGAGAAATTCATCTTTTTTAATATCTTCTCCTTTCTTATAAATCCCTTATTTTTTTCAGTGCAGTCAGGGAGCGGTTTCATTTAATTTCCCTCTCAGACTAATAAAACTCACCCCCCCCTACTTTCCCTTCACTTTTAGGTGGAAATGCATCTCCAAAACCACCAACTGACCAGAACGTTACTGGATTTAAACGCGAAAATGCAGCAATTGAGAAGCGAGAATGTCTGCGAAATTGCAGCCGATTCTCTAGGCCAGGAAGATGATGCTGTGGACCAGGAATAACAAAACGCACCTGTGAAAGTCTGAACCCGAAAACGCATGGTGACAGTTCCAAAACATTCTGACTGTCACCGTATGAATGCTCTGGGGGTCAACTTGGGGACTGACAGCACAGCTGCCGTGGGAATGTGACAGAAACGTGTGAGAGAGGTGGGAGGGACAATGGTGTGTAATCAAGTTTCAAATTTATTCATTGTTTTGGCTGGAAATGGATGTAAGGGGAATGTATCAAAAGGTGCCTTCATGCGAGTTTCCAGCATGCCAGTGTCATGTTCTGCCAGCTAAAAGAATTTCAGAATCTGTCCCGTGCCTTCTCTCGCTCTCTTCCTCTTGCTTTGTCGCTCTAGTATCTCACCAGCAGTCATCTTTTTTTTTTTTGGGGGGGGGGGCGGGGGTGAGATCTACTTCTGCCCAGATCCCAACTAGGTCCCCGGGTGGCACAGCCTAAAGACTGGCCGTTCGAACCGTCCCAGAGGTTCTGTGAAAGAAGCCTGGCAATCGGCCAAGAAACAGCTTTGGAACTCGGCTTTGCTCTGTAACACATGGTATCACCCTGAGTCCAAATTGGGTGACAATGGGCCCATTTTGTTCTCAGTGGATTCTAACCACACCCTCTTGCAAGAACCTGCTATTGAGGTCGCCCTCCTCTGGGAGGGGAGGGGGTGTCCTACAGATCAAGGCAGGCTGGTCAGTTTTTCCTTAGGATCTTTTGAACCGGAGATAAGGGACGAGGTCATAGTATTTCCTGAGGATGGATACGGTTTCTCTGTGTGAGAGGTGGTGGTGGTGGAGGAGGAATTGGGAAGACAGTTGGTACAGGAGAAAGTGCAAAAGATGTATGAAACCCAAACCTACCGCCTTTGAGCGGATTTGGACTCAGGGACGGAACACAGAAGGAGAGATGATGTTCTCCCTTCTGCCCCCTGGATTGAGCTGTCTCAAACCTCAGGGTCTCATGGAATGCCCTAAAATCCTCCTGATTAAAGTCTCCTTTCCCAGTTTGAGTTGATGTTACATAGCGTGGTTCAAGGCATTCCTAACTAATATAACTCCTGTGTTAACTCTTTAGATGGTTCAATGGTTCTTATTGCTAAACAAAGAAAACTACCTGCCACTTACAAGGGCTACTTTTTTAATGCCAAAAAATATGGGCAGGAAAGAAAGCTAGGGATTTTGGATGCTAGGTATAATGTGTGCAACTGTATAAACACTCGTTTTGAAAAATAAAGGGCTTTTGAAAGACAAAGGATAACAGAATGGGTGTGGTCTTTCTCTTTGGAAAATGAATGCAAATTGTTTTATCTGCATGAGGGTTTGAATAGAGCCTACAAAATGGAATAACCCAGTAAAAAGGCTGACAAGATGGTCACCAAGAATAAAGAAGTGGCTGCTTCTTTGTCTTCAAGCCTTTAAGATTCCAGATGTTATGTCTTTTGATAGCCGGGCACCATCAGCTTTCTTCACCACACTTGCTATGCCCCCATTAGTCCTCAGCAGTCATATAGGGAAGGAGAGCACACATGATATGATTTTTCTTTGATGCCTGCTGAGAAGCAACCAAGCCCACACGGAAGAAGCACACCAGACTGTATGATTACAAGGTGTCAAAGGGATCAGCTATCAAGCATCAAGGAACAAAAATCACATCATCTTGCATGAGGGGGAGTGCAAAGTGGGGACCCAAAGGCCATTTGTGGGCAACTGGACATCCCCTTACAAAAGGGTGTCAGGGAGGAGATGAGCCGGTCAGGGGACAGTGTAGCAATGATGAAACATACAACTTTCCTCTAGTTCTTAAGTGTTTCCTCCCCACAAATATCATGGTCCTAATTCTACCTTACAAATCCAGCCTGGACCGGAGGATGTACACTGGTACAGATGGGAACTGGAAACACAGGGAATACAGGACAGATGACCCCCTTCGGGTCTTGTGGTGAGAGGGGTGGTACTGAGGATGGAGTGGAGGTGGGGTAGAAAGGGGGAACTGATTACAAGGATCTACATATAACCTCCTCTCTGGAGGCTGGTCAACAGAAAAGTGGGGGAAGGGATACGTTAGTGTAAGATATGACAAAATAATATTGACTTGTAAATTACCAAGGGTGCATGAGGGAGGGGGGGAGGGGGAGGAAGGGGAAAAATGAGCTGATGCCAGGGGCTCAAGTGGAAAGCAGATGTTTTGAGGATGATGGCAACAAATGTGCAAATGTGCGACAAAATGGATGTATGTATGGATTGTGATATGCATTGTACAAGCCCACAATAAAATGATTAAAAAATAAAATCATGTTCATTAAAAAAAAAAGACGTGAACACCAAAATGGATGCCGAAACTGGCCAGAATTCAAGGCTATGGGACTAAACACTTGAGGTTACACCCTTTATTGGACTAAACACCCACATGACCATTCCTATGGCTACTCCCATCCCTAAATTGTATAAAAATCCAGCTAAATGCCCAGAGGGGGAGAACAGAACTCTCCCTCCCTCCCTGGCTCATGTGGGTAAATCTTGCTGGGTTTTTTCTTGACTTGCTATTGATATGTGTGAATGCCCGTTGGAATAAATTGGTTAGAAGACTGTTGGACTCACAGAGTGTGTTATGCTTGTGAACCTGGCCTAATCACTGTGTGAAGCTTAGAGACTACAAGATTCCTGCCCCAGGAATAAGGTGTCATAAGGTGCTCAAGACAGGATTTGAGAATGATCTGGACCAAGTTCAGTGTGTAACTTTTTTTCCCCACAGTAGGCAATTTCTTCTAGCCTTAATCCTTTCTTCTCTGTGTACATTTGAGTTATTAGCATGTTCAGCTTACAGAACAATGTCAGGCGAGCAATGGGCAGCATTCTGACATCTGCCCTCTGAAACGTGAGGCATCCTGCATTTGAGCTGTTGGCCTATCAGCATAAGAAGAGGATACAGAAGGTGCCTGGAAGTTTTCACTCAATTTCCCCCAAGACTCTCCTTATACTCCCTAATAAGACTGATGTCTTAAAAGTCTTGAACCCACTGCTGACGACAGTTGGTAGAGTTCTTTGTGAGCTGTTTTTGGAAAAATATTCTACGTCACTAATCGTGTGGCAGCAGTCATTCTCAAGGTTAGTCTGTGTAAATCATTATGTTGGTGTCTTTAGAAACTGCGCAAGGTGGTTCGTTTTATAAGCTCAGTTCCTTGCAGAATATTGAACTGCAGACATTGGTTAATATTCATATGAATAATTTGATTATACAGGCACCGCATTGTGAATTGAAAGAAAGAACATTTAAAAGGGAAAACTTGAAACTGGATGCATTATTTTTTGTTTTTTACTTTCCAGACAAAAAGTATCACAAACATTTTGGCTATCCCTTTCCCTTTTGTTCAGTGATATCTTTTCAGAGGCACAGATGCAGAAAGAGAAACATGCAGTTGCAAACTCATTTTGTTTCTGGCATTCTGCGCAAAGAAGCCCATCCATGAATCATGGGAATATAACGCAAGCTTGATTATATAGAAATACTCATTAGTAAGCACCAGGGTTCCAAAGTATTATTTTTTTTCCATTCTGGCTAATCTAAACTTAAAATATTTGGTTCTGTCCCAGTTTCACCTCTGTGTTAGGGTTCTCTAGAGAAACAAAACCTGAATACTAATAATTATATATATATATGTTTGTACAGAGAGATATATAACATAAGAAATAAGCAGCTACTTAAATGATAACGCAGTACAAATGGCTCAGTGCAACTCACTCTCAAGAGATAGTTGTGAGACACTGGCAGTCCTTGAGGGCCGCCGGGTAGTCTGTAGAGCAATTGGCTAGGTAGGCACAATAAACTACCTCGGCCTCCTTGGCCTTAATGGAACAGGATCAAGCCACTTTGTTCCTGTTTTTCACTCTTTGATCCCAAATGTATATTCTGCAAGTGTGTAACTAGGAATAGTTTCATCTGATAAAATGCAGCCACCGTATTTATCCATTTTATTACAAATAAGTTGCATTTGTATATTAACTCCAATTTGGTCCATTCTAAGATTTTGTAATTAGTTTTAAAATTATCGACCTAATAGGAAGGGGAGGGACTAGGGGAATAAAAAAAATTATCGATACTATACTATTCTATGTATTCATTGACAATTAAATCTAAAGTGAAAATGCTGTCCAATTAATAACTGCTCAAGACATATCAATACATAAAATACTATGTAAATGTATATTTGAAATATATATACACTAGAATTCACTCTAGCACTTTCAAAATAGTATTGTGATAAAAAGATTCTTAGCACACTGTGTGAATAATAAATTGGAGATTCAACACAAATTTTAGTAGGAAATTCTCAATCTGATACTACACAATACAACGAGAGCAAATTTCACTTTTATGTAAGCAACATTCCACTACTAACCTTTCACATTGTCAGTAGGTGCTGTGCAGGTGGTTCTGATTCAGGATACAACAGAATGAACATTATTTAGTTTTGCACCATTCTTACAACTGACAATCTGTACTGTGTTTTAACCCACTGTTCAAACTCTTTGTCAATCCACTGTGTTGAGGTCTTCCTCTTTGTCATGAATCTTCCCTTGACCTGACATGGTGTCCTGTTACCGGCACTGGATTCTCTTGGTGACATGTTGTGCGTACAAAATACAAAAGAATACATTTGTAGAAATGAATTAGAACCAGTCAGTATTAAAAGGCTTCTAGCCTTGCCAGATATTATCAATAGATTAGCAAAACCTGGAGTAACTTTGATTTTTATATTCATAGTACTTGCAAATCTGTTACATTCAAAGTTCCACTTCACAACATCCATTCTCAGCTATTAATTCACCACCTTAGGAAGAACAAGCTCCCCGATTAGTGAGAGCAGCAAACTGTTCTCAATGAAATAGTGGCAGATTGCACTGGAAACATCCTTCTTCCGCTAGTTGGTGACATTTGCTAATGTATTGATTTGTGACGAAAACAACACATGTAAACTAAGTAAAGACAGTGTGTAATAGCACATTTAAATTGAGATTGACCACAGGAATTGAATCAGTAAAAATGATGTGTGAGGCTGCCAGCATCTGATGCATCATAAATGGACAAGTTAAGGCTACCGTCTGGCCAGGCTTCCTTTTGAGCGGGAATGAGATAGGAGGCAAGGTCACACGGAAACAGAATATCAGTCCTTGCCTCAGAGATCAGGGCCTCAAGCAGGATCATGTCTTTAAGTGAAGATCATGAATGAGTAACTGTTGAATGGACAGGAAATGGAAATGCAAAAGGCAGAAAGGACTGGCCTAGAAAGCATCATTTCATTTAACCCTGACGTTGCACTCGATGGAGAAGTTGAACCCAATCCAGAAACACCTCCACCTCCAACATCCTCAGTCTAAATAAACTTGTACAGCATTGGTGGACTGCGGCTTCCATTAAAACTGACCCTCCACAGCAGAGAAGGGGGGAAGGGAGACTCCGGATAGGGCAAGATATGACAAAATAACGATGTATAAATTACCAAGGGCATATGAGGGAGGGGGGAATGGGGAGGGAGGGGGGGAAAAAAAGAGGACCTGATGCAAGGGGCTTAAGTGGAGAGCAAATGCCTTGAGAATGATTGGGGCAGGGAATGTATGGATGTGCTTTATACAATTGATGTATGTATATGTATGGATTGTGGTAAGAGTTGTTTGAGTCCCTAATAAAATGTAAAAGAAGAAAAGAGAAAAAAATGATTAGGGCAAAGACTGTACAGATGTGCTTTATACAATTGATGTATGTATATGTATGAACTGTGAAAAGAATTGTATCAGCCCCAATAAATTGTTAAAATTAAAAAAAAAACAAAAAAAAAACTGACCCTCCTCCAAATGCTAATAACCAAAATCCCCACTCATTGCCATCAAGTCATTGCTGTCTTACAGTGCTTCTCTGTGGGTTTCCGCGACTGTGAGTATGACAGGAATGGAAAGCCCAGTCTTTCTTCACAGGAGCTGCCGGTGGATTTGAACTGCTGACCATGGGGATCGCAGTCCAATGCGTAAGCTCCATACTATCAGGGCTCCTTCCAAATGATAATAGAGACACCTTAATGAGACTGAGACAAGTCTGTTCCTGTGAGAACTTACCTGCAGCCATCCACGGAATGCCACCGCGTGCTTAAAGAGGTCTTATTTGGAACGAACCTGCATGCATATGAACAGGAACCCGGCGAGCAATACTCTGACTTACCCTCATCATCAGTGTGACTCCAAACTAAGCTCATTGCAATCTCTCTCAAAACCCCAACAACACAATTCCCAAAATAGAAAACTCAGTCTTTTAAGTTTATATGAAAGAGTCACAGACCCCATAAAGCTAAAGCTATTTTTCTAAAAAATAGATTTATCGGCACATAATAGTGAATAATTCAATAATATTAAGACTTGTGCAAGCTAAAGTAATCTTGAAGGAGAAAGTAGGAGGAATATCATTTCCTGACTTAAAAATACACTATAAAGTGTCAGTAAATAAAACAATCTGGTCCTGGCTAACAACACATGAGGGGGTATCCACAAAAAACAAACAAACAAAAAAAAGACCAACCCGGATTTTTCCCTATATATTTAATTTTTTTTTAACAAAACGACCTTATCACCTTTAAAATACTTTCCATTACATTTAATACATTTGTCAAATCTGTGAGTCCATTCTTGGAAATATTTTTCAAACTCATCTGTTTGGATGGGTGACATCCTCCCTTAGTTTCTCTTTACCTCTTCTATGTCCTCAAATCGCCGTCCTTTCATATCCCTCTTCATTTGCAGAAACAAAAAGAAGTCACACAGATTGAGGTCAGATGAGTAAGGTGTGTGGGGCAAGAGAGGCATGCTGTGTTTTACCAAAAACTGGCGCACTAAGATGGCTGCGTGAGCAGGTGCATTGTTGTGGTGGCAAAACCAGTCCCCCATCTGCCACAAATCAGGCTCTTTTTTTGGTACACTGTTATGTAATCTTTTCAGAACCTCTAAATAGAAAGCTTGATTAACAGTCTAACCTGGTGGAACAAACTCCAAATGCACTGCCCCCCTCACATCCAAAAACAAATGAGCATCATCTTGATCTTTATTTCACTTGACGAGCTTTTCTTGGGTGAAGTGGCAATGGTGCCTTCCACTAGCTTGATTGATAATTCCCTTCGGGGTTGTAAGAATAGCACCATGTCTTGTTATCAGCAATGACCTTGGGGAAAAGTTTGGTCTCTCTGGAGCTGTTCTTTCAAAGCACCGCATATTTCCAGGTGTCACGCTTTCTGTTGGTCAGTCAGAACCCGAGCCACAGATTTCACAGCCACCCTCTCATCCCCAAAGCTTCTGTTAAAATTCCCTGAACCGACTCCAAGACAGTCCAGAGAACTTCCCCGTCTCTTCAGTCCACTGGTCCACTGCCAGTCTTTGAGCTCAAGCGCATGAACTTTTCGACATTTTCAATCGTTTGTGAAGTCGATGGACGTCCAGAATGAGGTTAGTCATCAATTGATATTTCACCTTTTTTGAAATGAGAAAGCCACTCATAAACTTCAGTGTTTCCCGTAGGCGGTTCCACCGATCTATTTTGCACCTTGCTGCTTGTGTCTTCTGGCAATCCGTCACCAGACTGCGGCCCTGTAGGCACATCCCTATATTGTATTTTATGTTTCACATTTAGGGTCTTCATACATTTGAGTCGTTTCTCTGTATGGTGTGAGGCAAAGGTCTATGCTGATGCAGAAAACTGACATCGGAAATACATATATTGGAAATGGTGCTCAGTTGCTTGTCATGAGCTAGCTGCACTGTGGCCCTGTCAGCTGTGATAAATGGGAAAATAGTGGAGCTGCTTTCTAAGAGGTGGGCCCATGGGCCCACGTATTTCCCCCTCTTTCCAAGGAGTTAGAACAAAAGTTGGACATCTGAAAGAGATGCGGTCTGGAAGGAACCAAATGACTGCCAGCTGGAAGCGCAAACTTAAATTACGCACCGGGAAGCAGCAACTGGAAAAGGTGAAGGATAATACTAAAGTGTTGTAATTCTGCATGGGGAGAGAGGGTCCAAAGAAGAGATACAGAAATGGTAATGAAGGGAGGCAAAGGAGGTGTTGAGATCTCTTAGAACTCACCGTCTCCCGCAGGGTGACTTAAGGGAAACGAAGCGCTGCTAGGATGGGCGCTGAAGACAGGACTTGTTCCGCCTCTACCACCCAGTGGCTGCAAGTCTGTGACTGTGCTCAGGAGCATGCAGCGACTGGTGGGCGTCCATCTCCTTTCCAGGTGGTGGGAAGAACCCACATTGCGTTTGACTCGCCAACCGCTGCCGTGACAAGTGCTTTTGGACCTGCCAGCCTGGGCACAGATCAGAGTGGCCGTGGGAGCACGATGGGCTGAGCCCTCACTAAGGTAATTACAGGAATGTTATCTCCCAGCTTGGTCCCCGGCAGTGGACAGGCCCAACTCAGCCATCAGGTCTCTTTCAGCAGTCTCCTCCAGCAGAGACTCTCCTGACCCGGGGTCGGGTACCGGGCCCTCCCAGGGGTTCTTTGCTTGGTTGTTTTTGCTGCTGCTGCAGTTCCTGCAGCTCCTGTCTCTTCCGCTTCTCTGGCCACACCATTAATGCGAGGTAGCAGATTGCGTTGGGCTGCTAATTGCAAGGTCAGCAAAGAAGAAAGGTGAGGCGTTCGGCTCCTGTCCAGATTGTCAGAGGCCCACAGAGGCGAGTCTACTCTGTCTTACAGGATTGCTTCCGGTCAAACTGACTTGATGGCAGTGAGGGTTTTTTGGGGGGTGGTGACAAAGTGTCAAGCTACTGACAGGTCAGTGGTTTGAGGTCATTAGCAGCTCTGCAGGACAAGGCTGGGGCTGTCTGCTTCTATCAAGATTTACACTTTGGAAACCCCACGGAACAGTTCTACGCTGTCCTATAGGGTCACTATGAATGGGTCACTGGCTCTAGGGGAATGTTTTCTCTGGGGAGGTCTGTTCTGGCTTGTTTCAGCTCCTTGATGAATTTCATGTGACATCTATCTTCCTATGTTGGAGCTTCCATGGATATGTTCTTCTATTGCAAAATGATCCAGTGTAGGACAGGTCTCCAGTAACATAGAAATGAAAACCTTATTTCCAAGACAGGAGTGTATTGTTTTTTACTAAAAACCCAAAGCACTGCCATTAACTTAATTCAGACTCATAGTGATGCTATAGGACAGAGGCGAACTGCCTTCTTGGGTTACAGAGATGGTCAATCTTTATAGAATTAGAAAGCCTCTTCTCTTTCCTGCTGAACACTTGGCTGGTTTTGAACTGTTGACTTGGCAGTAGCAGTCCAACACATAGCCCACAAAGCCAGTAAGGCTCCTGGTTATTTTGGAAGGCTGCAATTCATCCTGTAATTATCTCTTATAGAAACCTAAGTCAGGTGCTGCTTTGCAGTGGGCTGTGTACCCCTCACCCCCTCCTGGTCTGGGTTCTGATGAATGGAGACACTCAGAAGGTTCTCTCTTTTCCCCCAAAGCAACAGTGCCACCATCCTTGCCTCCTAATGCAGAAGGAATACGTAGAAAACAATTTCAGTAATGAAACAAGCAACAATATCAACCACCACTCACGTGCCAGGCTTTGTGCTAAGAACTCCTTGTGCCTTCATGCCTGAAGTCAGACAGTGATCTTTAGGGGTCTGGAACATGTTTTTGGAGTTATTTATCTTTGGAGTTCAGCCCTGGAAAAATTGTTTTAACTTTTTAAAGGCCTATCTAAAAGAGCCAATGAAAACTGTACCCATCTCATTTAAACATGAGGAGCTATCAAAGAACCTCAATGCAGAATTGGGGGATTGAGATGGTGGCCAAGACTCTTGTACCTCCCATGTGATTCTTCCTCACGTGTCTTCAGCATTTACATTCGCTGATCCTCTAGCACCAGAGAAAATTGCACACAGTGGCTGACTTTAAAGAAGAGACTTTTTTCCCCCTCTGGAAACTGAGAGTCTCAGCGGGTCAACTTCCTTCTGTGGCCTCGCTCCTAGTTACTGGAGTCTGTTGGCCATCCTTGGCACCCCTTGCTGCTCACAGATGTCTTTACATGGCATCTCCACTCCCCCTGTGTGTCTTCCTCATAAACAAAGCAAAACAAAATACTCAGATGGGATTAAGATCCATCCTGCTCCTATATCACCTCATTTAACTGAAAACAACAAAAAAAAAACCCATTACCTCCTCAAAGAAAGTCTCACTCATTGGTACAGAAGCGCAGATGAGGACCAGGACACCAATTTAACTTTTTTGGGGGGCGGGGGTTGGGGTTGGGGTGGAGGGGGGGGCTGGGGATGACACACAGTCCAACCTAAAACACCAGATTTTTGGATTCAGGATATTCCTGTGCCTCTTTCTGAATGTTTACATCCCAAAGTTCTGTTGCCTGCTTTCTGTTGTGATACTGACCCTGAATCTCTTTTACTGCTTGGTTAATTAAGTTTTTTCCCAAACACGGAATAGGCGCGGGGCGATATAAAATGAATGCTCACCACTACTCACACTGCATCTGCCTGGCACCCAGCATCGTGATTTTAAGTCTCCCAGAAATCGTGTGCGTTTGGAGTAACTGTGTTCCCTATCATATAGCTGAGAAGAATGGTGTTAGGCAACTTGCCACGTGCCTCGCTTCCGACATCAGCTCCTCGGGTGAGCCTGGGAAAATCACTTTACTCTACGTGAATCTAAGTTTTCTCATTTGGAAATAAATCAGAGGGAGGATTGAAACAGCCTCTAAAACATGGGCCTAGTTGAGGAACCTCTCTTAATTCAAACGCTGCCTGCTTGTGGGTTTACACTTTAATCACTCAACCTGGCGTCCCCTGGCTTTCTGATACCTGCGTAGCAGGCAGGGCTGCTGGCTGCTTGCCGGGGCCCATGCCATGGAGGGGAAACCCCTGCCCTGATCACAGCCCCAGCTGATGCCACCTTGATGATAACAGGAAACAATTCTTGTCACTCGTGGATGCCCCTCTGCTCTCCAGGCTCGCATCTTGACGGCAGTCAGGGGAGAATGCCACATTTGCACTTTGGACGGAGAATAGCATCGCTGGGAGCTGCTCCGTGTTCTGATTTTCGATCACTCCAGCAAATTGCCTGCTGTGCCCGATCCTGCTGGTTGACAGACAGGACATCGGGAAAGTCCAGAGTGTCGCCTCTGAAGTTAGATGACTGAGTTAGAATCTTGCCTTCTGCATTTCCTCCCTCTATTACTTAACACTTCTGCACATTCCTGTGATTATGTGTAACATGATAACAATCACATAGACCTCGGGAGTTGGTTGCACATGTTTAGGACATGTGCAAAGCGCAGAACAATGCGTGGCAGGCATTCAGATTGGTTACAGACCAAGATGAGAGTTTTACTTGCAACAATCGATCCATATTCGGATTCAGCTCCTCCCTGGAATGCTGTTCATCCCACTTGCTCCAGGTCTTTCCTGTCCCGTTCTTCCTTCTTTCCTAATCCTGACCACTTTGCTCTTTTGAGCTTGAATGGCTGGTTTCTTCGAATGTGGAGGTGAGTTCAGATCTAGGCCCGCATGAGAAGGGCTTGCAGTTCCACCAGGCTCTGTCTGACCAGTCAGCCTGGTCTCCAGAAGCAGGGTCTTGGATGGCGTCCTCGAGCTGGTGAAATCAATTTGAGACTGCTTACCTATGCCCAGTCCTCTTACATGGCACAAGGACACAGAAGGAAACCCCAACTATTTAAGCCACTTTCGTTTGGATATTTGCTGTCAAAAAAGCACCCAAAACAAACATCTCACTGGATGCACTGGAACCCGTATAACCTGGGAGGAAGGTCCATGACAGCGCACTGTTGACTGTACTGTGGATAGCAGCAGACACTACAGGTGAAGGTCTCTAGAGACCTCATCGGCTGGCCTCAATGTTTGACATATCCCTCTGCCAACGACCCATCCTATGTAATTGACCAACGAGAGCCTATTGGGGGGATTTGTCTCAGAGGGCCTCCCTCTCAGACCGCATGAAGAATCTAGAATCCCACAGAAAATGTTCTGACTGTCAAAAGCTTTTGCCCATCCTTACTTTCCATTGAGGAGGCTCCTGCGATTGATGGAACCTATTACCTTCTTGATTCCATTAAAGATGTCATTTCATTTTTCAGAAACAGAGAAATGAGTGAGTTAATTTCCTAAAACATCCAAGAAATGAACTGGCATCAAACCCAGTAAATTGTTTATCAGCCCTTAAATCTTTATACCGGGGAGGTTTAGCAAACTGCCAAGAAACAAAACAAAACAAACAATAAACAACAAACCCTGAAACTGAATTGCTATAAAAGTTGCTTCTAAATTAGTGTTGAGAATGCCAGTCTTTCTAAACTTCCTAGAGGATTTAGTTAAGAAATTAATGCAGAGAAATAGCTAAGATTTCAAGGTAGGTTTGCCAGGTTGCTGACAAGTAGGGCCAATATCTACTAATACTTGTGCTTGCTCATCGGACCCTTTGTACTTCGCTGGTTTTGTTCAATGTGCACTTTAGGAGGCACTGTGGGATGAGTAGTGGGCTGCTGGCTGCAAGGTTGGCAGTTCAAAACCATCAAATATTCCAAGAGAAATAGACGCTGCTATGTGTTCTTAGAAAGATAGTCAGTCCTGGAAACCCTGTGTTGGGCTGCGAGGAGTTGGACCCACCTTGCTAACAGTGGGTTTGTATTCTTGGTCCTATCCCCCATTAAACTCACAAGAACCCTCTGAGATAGAGAGCCCTGTTGAAATTCGAGGGACATCATTAATGCCTGCCTATCTGACTGTGAGGGCATCTTCCTCACCCTGTTCCCCAGGACTCCACAGCCCCTAAGTAGGGGGTGGTGTCACCACACAGGAGCACAGAGTTGGGAGTCAGAAGGTCCACCTGCAGGTCTCACCTCTGAGGAGAACTTGCCGTGGCACCTGATGAATCACCGATGCCTCTAGGGCTTAAATTGCCTTATTTGTAAACAGAGATAATTGGGCTTAAAATAATCTCTTAAGATTTCTTCCCTCTCCTGAAGGTGCTTTTGTGGGAGCTATGTGGGAAGGTGCTTTTTGGGAGTTTATGTTAGAAATCACTACCCCGTAGCCCGAGTTTACCTGTGGAGAAAGTGCTCGACTACATCAGGCTTTCGATTTTGTCACGCGGATGCAAGAGAATGAACATGGTGGAAATGCAAATGGGGACATTTCAATAGCGTGAAGGCAAAATGTGGTTCGAAACCCAAAACAAGCCCACTGTCATCCACTCAAGTCCAACTCATTGCCCCGAGAGGACAGAGCAGAACTGCTCCTTAGATGTTCTGAGTATGTACATTTTTTTCAGGAGTGCACATCTTTCTCCCATGGAGCAGCAGGTGGGTGTGAACTGCTGACTTTTAATCCACCAAGGTATCCAGGCTCCAAATGGTTAGAGTAGGGATGAAAGATAGAAGATGGCTGAGAGAAAGGACAGTAGAGGTGCTTAGTTTTTCAACAGCATTGAAAATGGTATAATAAGAAAAATTGAATAAGACTAACTAACAAGCAGTTCAGGTGGGAAAGGTGGAGTCTCCATCCGGGACCCCAAATGAATCCACAGCTGGGACCATCGCCATTCTAGGTCAGGACGCACTGCAGTGCACGACTGAAGTCGGTTGAAGAAGAAAGCCACTGGAAATCCAAAGTTTGAGGTACACATTTCAATCGATCATCTAGACTTTAATAAAAAGTGCACTTTCTGGTGATTCTTCTTTCTTTCTTTTTTTTAATATGTTGCGGTTGTTGTTGGGTGCTGTTGAGTGAGTTTTCTACCTTTAGTGACCCCTGGCAAGAGTAGACTGCCCCATGAAGTTTCCTAGGCTGTAATGTTACTGCCCGGGGGCCAGGCTTTCCTACTGTGGAGCAGTGGGCGACATGGAACCTCAGCAGTGCAGTCAGCAGTTGAACCCTTGACTCTTGTTTCTCATGGTCCCTTAGAACGATGCTAACATTCACAAATATCCAGAGGACTTCAAAACAGGAAAGATTGCAAGCATTACTTTCTTTTTAATCCATGAAGACTTATAGAAAATTAATATTTTAAGCCAATAAAACTGGCATTCACATTACATTTATTTTTACCAGCTGCAGAAATTCAATGTAAACAGGTTGAATTCTGTTTTGGAATATAAATTAAGTGATGCTAAAATGTTCCAATGTTAAATATATTCTTAATGTACTGAATGGAAAAAAAAATCTAGTCCATTTTAATCTTCCTTAGAAAATTTAAAATGTCTGGTCCCTATTACAAAATGGCCACGGTCCTTGTCATGGACTTTAAAACATTTTACTCAATTAAGAGCAAGTTTCAGTCTCTCCTGATGTCCACTTTGATCTTTTCTTTCTCTCTTGTCTTTTTAATGACATTTTACTTTCTTCAAGTATAATGTGCTCGATGTTCTCCCACTCCTCTTTATTGTTCAAAAATTCTGCTCTTGAGATATTCTCAAAATTTAGGTGAGATAGACCAAAGTTTGTATTTTGGCTCTTATAGACTTGTTTTAATTTTTTAAAAATCATCTTTTTAAAAAAACATTTTATTAGGGGCTCATACAACTCTTATCACAATCCATACATATACATACATCAATTGTATAAAGCACATCTGCACATTCCCTGCCCCAATTATTCTCAAAGCATTTGCTCTCCACTTAAGCCCTTTGCATCAGGTCCTCTTCCCCCCCCCTCCCTCGCCGCTCCCCCCTCCCTCATGTGCCCTTGGTAATTTATACATTGTTATTTTGTCATATCTTGCCCTATCCGGAGTCTCCCTTCCCCCCATTCTCTGCCGTCCCTCTCCCAGGGAGGAGGTCACATGTGGATCCTTGTAATCAGTTCCCCCTTTCCAACCCACTCACCCTCCACTCTCCCAGCATCGCCCCTCACACCTTGGTCCTGAAGGTATCATCCACCCTGGATTCCCTGTGCCTCCAGCCCTCATATGCACCAGTGTACAACTTCTGCCCTATCTAGTCCTGCAAGGTAGAATTCAGATCATGGTAGTTGGGGGGAGGAAGCATCCAGGATCTGGGGGAAAGCTGTGTTCTTCATCGGTACTACCTTGCACCCTGACTGACCCATCTCCTCTCCTAAACCCCTCTATGAGGGGATCTCCAGTGGCCGACACTTGAGCATTGGGTCTCCACTCTGCTCTTCCCCCTTCATTCAATATGGTATATATATATATATATATATATATATATATATATATATATATATACACACACACACACACACACACACACACATATACATACACACATATATTTATATCTTTTTTTTTTTGCATGATGCCTTATACCTGGTCCCTTTGGCACCTCGTGATCGCACTAGCTGGTGTGCTTCTTCCATGTGGGCTTTTTTGCTTCTGAGCTAGATGGCCGCTTGTTCACCTTCAAGCCTTTAAGACCCCAGACACTATCTCTTTTGATAGCCGGGCACCATCAGCTTTCTTCTCCACATTTGCTTATGCACCCATTTGTCTTTGGCAATCCTATCATGGAGGTGTGCAGCCAATGATATGATTTTTTGTTCTTTGATGCCTGATAACTGATCCCTTCAGGACCACTCGTCACACAGGCTGGTGTGTTCTTCCATGTGGGCTTTGTTGCTTCTGAGCTAGATGGCCGCTTGTTTATCTTCAAGCCTTTAAGACCCCAGTCACTATCTCTTTTGATAGCCGGACACCATCAGCTTTCTCATGAAGATTATTTTATTGTGGTTAAGATACTGTGTTAGTCTGGATAGACTAGAGAAACAAATCCATGGGCACACATATATGTATAAGAAAGATTTTCATATACAAGAGGAATTGAACATTGAGAAAACATCTCAATTCAGTCCAGTCCAAGGCTGTAAGTCCGACATTAGCCCACATTTCCCATGCCAATCCATAAAGTCCTCTTCAGACTCGGGAAACACATGCAATGAAGCCAAATGCAGGCCCATCACAAGCCAGTTAGTAGAAAGTCTTTGGGTCCAGTGACATTGTAAGCATCTCAGCACGGGCAGGGGTCTCTGTGTGGCTTCTCCGGCTTCAGAGGTATGGTTGCATCCATGTGGCTTGTCTTCTGCAATGTCTCCCAGGGAGTGGCAAAGAGAGAGAAGTGTCTTCCACCTCCAAGGAGGAAATACCAGATTTCCCAGAATTCTCAGGAGAAGGCCATGCCCACACAGAAGTCTCATTGGCTATCTCCAGACTGACAGCGTAGACTCCACCCCTACACTCTTAATCCTTAAATTGACACCAGGTTAAGTGACTACCACAAATGCCTCCCACAGTTGCCATCTCAGCTGTATTTTCCCTTATCCAATTAAGTGACATTATGGTCATCATGTGCTGTAACCATCACCACCATCTGTTTCCAAAATTTTCCAGCACCTTCCACAGAGATCCAGTGAACTTAATTTTAATGAGAAAGCATTTCTTTCAAGGCCACCCTGTCCCTTGGTAATTTATTTCCCCAGCAAATTCCACAGATTGTTGTAAGGATTAATAACCTTTGTCAAGCTATTAATGGCCTTCAGAGAGCAGCCGTTATAGAAATTAAAGGCATTTTGTACTTAGGCACTCATTACAGTGTAGTTGGCAAGGCATCTGATAATTCAATATATTTATATGGCATTTGATCCAGAGAAGTGTGAGCTTTTAGAATCTTAGGGGACTAGATGCTATACAGAGACAAATTGAGTTGAATTAGCTTCTCTCGATTTGACCTGTTTTTCTTAATGAGATATTGGAGGCATAAAAAGAAGTGCTCTCCTTTTGAAATATGGGCATGCTGATTCTGGTTGTTAAATCCATTAATTAATTTATCTCTATTCAGAACAGTCTAATGAATTGAAACCCATGATTGCTGTTAATTCAAGCGGAAGCAAATACGTGGCTGAACAAATGACATTTGCTGTTTTTTACCAAACTTTCCTAAGGACTTTTGAGAGATAACCAAGTGAGAAACACATTCAAAGTTCTTTTGTGGAAATTGTGTCCTTAAAAACTCTTGAGGAGATCTTTTAGTCTGGGTTCTCTAGAGGAGTAAAAATCAGTTTTATATAGGTATATAGACACATACAACACTACTTTTTATATATAACATAATATATATGTAACATATAAATACCATCTATATATATAGAGAGAGACAGAGACAGAGAGAGCAAGGCAGAGAGAGAGGCCATCAGTCTGGCAAAGTATTAGTGACACTTGTCTGAGTAGCACCATGCTCAAGTTTGATATTAGGTGTTGTGCAGTGTGCTCTGGTGGCACAGTGGTTAAGCACTGCGCTGCGATCCACCAGCTGTTCTGCAGGAGAGCGACATGCGCTCCATTAGCATCATGGCCGCAACAAGGGACCCCAGCATAGGAGCAGCGGTGAAGGTGGCATCGGAACTGGCAGCGTCTCGCTCTGTGAGGGGGAACTGGCTCGACGGCACCGGACAACAACAACAAAAGTAACAAAGAGTTCGTCTCAGAGATTGACAAGGGCAGTTCTCCTCTGTCCTCCAGGATCGCTATGGTTGGGAATTTACTCGGTGACAATGAGTTTGTTTGCTATGTTAGGCATCGTCCGTGTACTGTTTTGGGTTTATCACTACAACCATCTGAAGTAGGTAGTATGCTTCAGTACATTTTAGAAATGAAGAATATAGGTCTCTGAAAAATAAATCAGCTAAGCTGAAAAACAAATTGGAGGTTAAAACCACTACCATCGAGTTGATGCTGTCTCATAGCCCCTACAGGACAGGGTAGACTGCCCATGTGAATTTCCAAGACTGTTACTCTTTATGTGAATAGAAAACTTCATTTTTCTCCTGGGGAGCGGCTGGTGGTTTTGAACTGCTAACCTTGCAATTAGCAGCCCAATGCACTCCCATTACTCCACCAGGGCTCTTGAAGGATAGCTGACTCTACGATCTGAGATCTTCCTACTCTATCACTTACTTTCTCAAACAAAAATAAAAAAGTGTAAAAACATTAAATAAAGAAACAATAAAGAATTATGCTTCTCCAACTCAAGATATAGCATTACATTACATTTGAGAATGTTTTACATTGATCTACCGGCTACCTAGATGTCCATGGAGGTCCCTGGCGACTCCTTATTTGCACCAAGAGTTAGACAGGCCTACCTTTTGCCTCTTCACACCAGGTGCAAGGTCCAACTTCCTCTGAAATAGTTCCATTATCAACAATATTGTACAGTTCACAACACAAGATCTAATGAATGTGGCCATTAATATTCATAGTAAAATTTTTAGAAAATTAAGGATGAGAATTTCAGTATTCTCAGGCTACCTCAGATTCGATAGGTTATTTGCCCAATTTTATGTATTTTTTTTACCTTTTCATAGTGAATTGGGGGCAGTTCACAGCAGAGCATCAGTTTTGCGTTCAGCCATGCACACACCTTTTGGTTGAACTCTTCTGTTGCAATCCCCGCAGTGTTCTCTCACTCGTCTCACGTCCTTGCTGGGGTTCCCGTTTCCCCTCATCTTCCTTTCCTAACCCTCTGTACCTTGTTCCTGGGATGAACGCTGACCCTTTGATCCCATTTGCCCAATTAAAAAAAAACAGCTATAAAAATAAGGTAGCAAAACACAAGCCTGTCAAAGCCATAAGGACAATGTAGCTGGGTCTCAGAAACACTTGATTGCTAGCTTCCCCTCCTCTAAACAAGCATCTCAAAGCGTGGATCCAAGAGATGAATGAAGTGAGCCTCTGGTTCATCTGCCAAGGGAAAGATTCAGGACAATTTGCAGTAATGCAGTTTCATTCCCTGAATGTCTCTGGCTATTTGGCGGCTTCTTTTAAATTGTGGACAGTAATAAACAGATAGATGTTGTCCTTGTCACAGGAGAAATGTATGGGGATGCATTACATAAAGGACCACACAGTATCTTGGCTCAAGTAAAAAAATTCCCCAGGTTAAAGCATGGACTTTTATAAGTGTAGAATAAATACATCTTAGAGATTTATTTGTCTTAAATGGTTGCATAAATTAAAAATGAAAACACACCCTGGAAAACCTTAGTGATTTAAATTCAGCTTACACGAAAAGGAGATAGAAGAGAAGAGATGATGAAAGCAGACGAAATGGAAGAACAACCACATATCTTTCCTGTATCATTTTAAAATTGCCTTCACTATTGATTTAATGTCAGCTAGTCTACAGCCACCCCTTGTCCAATCATACGTCGTTCTCTATGTTGCCATGGGGATCGTTGTCGCAGGAGATTGATAATTAACAACAGCTTCTATGATCCAGCTACATTTCCACCTCCATACCTTGGAAATACCAAGGTGAATTGGGTTATTCAATCCTGAGAGAGTACTTTGTTGTTCAGAGGTCACAGGGCCATGCGTGTGTATGTATGGGAAGAAGTTAAGTGCGCCGTGTTGTTTTTTGTTGGTTGCTATCAAGTAGATTCTGACTCATGACCGTCCCCGGTGTGCAGAGTGACATGGTGCTTCAGAGAGTTTTCACGGCTGTGGCAATTCAGAAGTAGATGACGAGGCCTGTCTTCCTCAGTGCTTCTGGGTGGGTTCAGACCATCAACCTTTGGACTAGTTGTTGAGTGCTTAATGGTATGTGTTTGTTCTCTCTCTCTCTGCCATCAAGTCAATGCTGATGGCTAGCGACCTTACAGGACAGGGTAGAACTGCTCTTGTGCATTTCCAAGACTGGAACACTTTCGAGGAGTAGAAAGCCCAAGTGGCTGCTGGTTTCTAACCGCTGACCTTGCAGTTAGCACCCACGCTTAACCACCACGTAACCACGGCTCTTCTGTGTGCTATTTAGGGACTACAATCAAGCCCCTACCCAAACACAAACCCACTGCCTTCAAGTCCATCCCGACTCATCGCACCCCTGTATATAGGCTTCCAAGACGGTCAGTCTTTACGGAGCAGACAGCCCCATCCATCTTTCTCCCACGGAGAGTTTGATTAGTAAGTGTGAACTGAGCGCCTGTGGTTAACAGTCCAATATCTAATCCACAACACCTCCAGGACACTTGAATTCAGTCCACAGAGGAAAGAAGTATTGTTAATACAGACTAGAGTACTTTTCTGATATGAGCACATAGGTCTATAAAGCACAATCAGGCCTAATTAGAAGGGGCAGTACTTTCTAAACAACATTCCTTTAGTTACAGTTGTCGTTTTTAGATTAGTGAGGGGAAGACATGCTATGACACACTAATTACCCAGAGATCCCTTCAGCTTGGCTGGTTGAAGGGTGGAGAGCGAGGATTTTCAAGTCTCAGCATTACCAGCTTTTTGTAGGTAAATGCATCTGCGGAGTCTTCCCTTGTCTGGAGAAAGAGTCCATGCACAATCATGAGGAAGACCCATGCTGTAGCGTCGCACAGCCTAGGGTTGGAGATGGCTTTGTAATACTCATTTTGTGATTTTGACCAAGCCACTTTATTTACAATCTATTTTCTACTTTACAGAACAAGGATAATGATACTTTCCTGGTAAGATGTGGAAATTCTCACGTGCTGTAAGTTCTGAAGAACAAGGTTCCACGCTTGCAGGTGAGAATTTGTTTCACCTTTTATTGACGGTCAGTAGCTGGTGACTGTGACAAAGTTTACGCTAACTTACACGTGTGTACGGGTGTCTTCCAACCTGTCAATCAGAGGGTAGCCTGATGCTACCTCCTTGGGGGTGTGGCCTTATAAGAGAAAAACTGGGAGCTTCTCCCTCTCTCTGCCCCTTTGCCTTCCTGCTCCTGGGACCCTGCCTGCCTCCAGGGGCAGTCCCATGTGAGCTGCCTGACCCTGAGCTTGGCTGGTGTCTGATTATGTCTTCCCCAAACTTGGATCCACACCACTGTGCACTCGCTAGCCTGTGCTGTCCTTGCTTCTTGCTTCCCCTTCTGCAGCTATACGGGTCTGAAGACGCCCCAAATGGTATTGGAGCTATGGATCTGCGTGAGACTGGGCTCAGCCACTTCCTTGATGTAAGGTCTCTTCTTCATATAAGGTTCTTTCTGTACATAGATGAGTGTCACTGGTTTGTTTCCCTAGACAACCCAGCTGAACACAGTGATTGTAAGGGTATTGATTTGCTCCACTGTAGTAACGAATAAAACTCCAGATGCCAGTGGGTGTTGACAACTAACAGTTATTTTTGCCACTCTTCCAACATGCTGGTAGTTGTGAGTCAGATGCTATGGCATGACTCCATATTTTCTCATACTGCGGTTATTTGGGATCCTTATTTATAGGAAAGGGAGAGCTAGAAATGGGGAGAAAGGGAAGGAGGGAGAGAGGGTGGAGACAGAAGGAGAGAGAATGGAGGGAATAAATACATGGTATTTGTACTAGAATTGCTAGACTGACATTTCATTGGCCAAAATAATTCCCAGGACCAAGCTGGTCAGCATCAAGAGAAGGAGGGTATGCTTTTCTTATCTGAGAGACTGCGAATTTCATGGCAAAGAAAGGGCCTATTTCATTTTGTTATAGGAGAGGGCCGTGATTCACTAGAGAGAGAATCCAAAATATCACAAATGTTATTATTATGATCAGAGAGTTAGCTTCACATGGTAGTTGTTTCAGTTTGAACCGTGTCCCCTCAAAACTAAGTTCCATCTGTTGTGCTTGAGGTCACTATGGGGTCGATCTGACTCTCTGGCACCTAACAATAACAACAACAAAAACAATGAAATATGTGTTGTAAATTCTAATCCCAGTGCTGAGGATGTAACTGCACATAGGAAAAGGGGCTTCTTTGTTATGTTAATTAGATTGTGTAGTATGGAGGCGTATCTTAACCTTATTTATTTATTTAAAGCAAGCATTTATGAAGTCTTAAAGGGAACAAGGACAAGATAACTAAAGAGCCTTGTTGTCTGGATGAAGGAGTCCCTTAGCCTGAGTTCATGATGGTGTTCGAGGTTTTGCTGTGACACAGAGCTTTAAAAAGATCATGGGAAGTGAAAGAAAACTAAAACATAGCATGGTTGGTGGCAGACCAAAAACATTCTAGTTACCAGTGGAACATCTGAAGCTGGATTTTGGGGGGACCATGATTGGGACATGTACATGCTGTTAGCAGAGGGGCTTCCTTGAGGCTTGACTCATGAATATTTGACCCACATCACAGAGCTCGCCATCAAGAAAGCTCCCAGGCAATCCCCTAAAAGAGATTGCCCCTTCATGGGCTGGTGGAGGGTCGTGGTGGTGGAAGTAACCCACTTTCCATTGCACTCTGTTCAAAGGCAAGATTATTCACATTTCCGGCCAATGGTCAGAGGGAATTAACAGACTTAATCCACATGGGGATTTTGCCAGTGGATTTTGGGCTTTCACTGTCCATAGCCTTCTGCAAAGCAAGTGCTCAGAATTTAAGTGCTAATACCATTCCCTCCTCGGATCACAGGCTTTATTATCAACAATTCTTGGCTCTCACAGACTGGTGTGCATCTTCCTTGTAGGCTTAGCTGACACTTCTCTTAGATGACTACCATACTTCTGAGATATGAAAAAAGCAGATTAGACATAGGAACAAGCATGCACAGATGGGGAAAGACAGATGGACAACAAAAAGGGGAACAGAAGCTAAAGAATTTGACTCAAGGCCCACAGGGAGAGAGAGTGTGCCTTTCCCTAGAACCTGACTTTGTCCTATCCTCCTAAACTGTGAGAAAGTAAATTTGTGGTCTTTCTGTATAGCAGCATGGGATAATGAAGGTGATGGGCAGAAACCTGGACTCTGAACCAGGTTGCTCCAACATTGCTTGTTAGGAGAACGTGGGCAACTGACAAACTTTCTGTGCCTCCTTTTGCTCATCTCTAAAATTAAGGTAATGACACCACATCTCATAAGATTATTAAGAAAATGAAATAAGTGCATACAAGATTGCTAAGAACAGACTGACACATAGCAAGTGTCATGTGTGTCTCTGTGTTTAGTGGAGAGCAAATATACGTAAGCCTACCCTGCAGCAAAAACTGCAAACAAGCAAACAAGCAAACAAACAAACAAACAAAACCAACCCAACAAAACAAACAAAAAACCCCCAACACATCAACTAAATTAAGGCCACTCTTTTAGAGGCAATGGTCTCTACATTTCTCACTCCCTTCAATTTAAATAGCAAGTACCACACAATTCCTCGATTCTCTGCCACTCGTTCCGCAGAGCGATCAGCCTTTGGGGATTGATTGGCTGTAGACAGAGTGAGGAAGAAGCTATGACGGCTAACCTGACGACATCGCCACTGACGTTATTTCCTTTACTTCAGGCCTTTTGAAGTGATTCTTATTTTAAACAGCTTTCTAGGCTCAGGACTTCTTTCCTCTTCCCTTCCCATCCCACCAGAATCTTAATCTCTGCACTTACAAATGGTCAAGTTTAGGAAGGTTCAGCAGATCAATATGAATTCTTTCTACCATGCGCTGGTGAGTTCTTAGACCGTGAACATCGCATCATTCCACTCCATGAACACTCACCACTGAGAACTAATCAATTAGACAACTTCCCGAATGACAATTCAGTGATAATAACGTAAATAGCCCCACTGCCATGATGATGGGGGCTCTCTGGCGCACACTGCCTATGGCTTAGTCCCTCTCCCTAAATCACAGAGCTCACTTGAAAATGGAACCTAATTGCCTGTGACTAGCACTGGTGAAATTGGCCAGGCAAGGAGAGGTATCTATAAACCAAGATGTCCAGGCCCATAAATGTTTTAAACTAAAACCATGACTTTTCTTTACTATCAGCCATCGATGTCATAGAAAATGTGATGTAATGCAAAAGCTGGTCAATAAATAAGGAAGACTGATAAGACTTGATACGTTGGAATTATGGCTTGAGGAGAATGGTGAACAAGCCTATCTTAGAAGAAGTGCAATCAGAATTCACCTTAGATGTGAGAATGGTGAGACTTTGCCTCACTTTGGACATTTTATCAGGAGGGACTAACACCTGAGAAAGGCCATCAGGCTTGGTAAAGTGTGATGCCTACGTAAGTCCGTGTCAGGGTCAGCATCAAAGAGGAAGATCCTCAATGAGAGGGATTGATAATGGCTAGAATCATGAGCTCAAGCATAGGTGCTATGATGTGCAGGACCAGGCTCTGGGCAGTGCTTTGTTTCATTGTACGTAGTGGTTGATTTGGTACCAACTCATGGGTATCTAGTGGCAACAACATGCTATAAAACAATCCTTTCAATTTGTAGTTTGCTGATTTACCTCATGGAAACAAATACTCCCATGATGGCTGAGTTCAAGGAGTCCTGGTGATGCTGCTGGTTGGCGTTGGAACTACGAACTGCAAGGATCATTCCCCGAAAGAGATGTCTGTGTGCTCTCATAAAGAATAACGGTTTTCCTCTAGTTCTTAAATGCTTCCTCTTACACACTCCCCCCCACCACTATCATGATCCCAATTCTACCTTACAAATCTGGCTAGACCTGAGGATGTACACTGGTCCAGATAGGAACTGGAAACACAGGGAATCCAGGACAGATGATCCCTTCAGGACCAGTGCTGAGAGTGGCAATACCAGGAGGGTGGAGGGAGGATGGGGTAGAAAGGGGGAACTGATTACAAGGATGTACATATAACCTCCTCCCTGGGGGACAGACAACAGAAAAGTGGGTGATGGGAGACAGTGGAGAGTGGAAGATATGACAAAATAACAATTTATAAATTATCAAGGTTTCATGAGGGAGGGGGAAACTGAGGAGTTGAGGCCAAGGGCTCAAGTGGACAGCAAATGTTTTGAGAACGATAAGGGTAACGAAGGTACAAATATGCTTTACACAATGGATGTATGTATGGATTGTGATAAGAGTTGTATAAGCCCTTAATACCATGATAAAAATGTAAAGAATGATAGCTTTGGAGACCCTGTGTAGGGTTGCTATGGGTTGGGACTGACTCAGTGGCAATGAGGTGGCTGATGTCAAGCTATGAACATGGTGACATTGATCATAATTGGAAAGAGAGATGTATAATTGGCTTTCCAAAGCCAGAACAAACCAGATCCAGAACACCAATATATGCAACTGACTGAAAGAAGATCGACAAAACAACCTAATACGTTTGGGGAGTATTTATGTTGACAAAGACACCACATCTTATGTTCACAAAGACCTGAGGTATTTGTTATCCCCGACCCCCAAAACCACTTTAATCTGTCAAACTTGCTGGAGCAGAAGCCTAGCAGCCAAGTAGGGCATCTCCTCTGACATCTTACATGACACCTTAGCCAGAGTGTACTGTGTAAGAAAGATGCTTTGTGCCCAGGTTTCACAGTCTCCCATGTGAAGAGTTGTATCTTTGTTCCTTTTTTCTAAAAACCATCCTGAGGAAAAGATTTGTTTCTTCCTATTATTTCTAGACATAATTCAGTTCTAATATATGCTAATCTTCCTCAAAGAAAATACAAAGGTGCATAATAGAGAAGGGCGAGAGAGTGTCTTGGGGAATTGGGAGATGGAGTAGACAGCAGTCTCTTCCCTGGCACCGGCTTCCAGTCTGTCAAGGTCAGAGAGGACAGGAGATTAGTTACCCTTTGATGGTTCTTTAATGTGTCATTGGGAACTAGTGGCCTCAAGCCCAATCCTGGGAGACATTTGTCAACAACACCTTGAGAGCTTTGTGACCAAATACTCTTACATTGTTCTCACGGGGCTGGCTGAGAATAAGTGGCAGAACCCACTGAGGCACCGAGAAAAGCACAAGGCCAATCCTGTTCTCTCAGGGACTCAGCTCTCCCGAGAGTGGTGAGCTTCATCCTCTCGGACAGCTAAGGTAATCACTTTTCCAAGATGCTTCTACCTATGAAAGCTGTCTGTCCTGCACACTTTTTGCCCAGGGACTTGATGGTTTTAGCCGTACCTACAAAAGATAGTCCTCTGGTAAGAAGGGGAATTCAAAATTCTGTGAAGCTAAGACAGAATGATTTCCACAAGGACATAAAGCCCAGAGGGAGAAAGAGCAGAAAGCCTGATATTGGGTTGCATTTTTCAGAAAATCTGAAGGACATGCTTGAAATGATGTTATTAAAAACAAGAAGAACCACGATGGATATGATTTCTCTTTCAGACTCTCATAGAACCTTAAATAATTCTAAATTTTCTTATCAGACTGAAATTTTCAATTATGTATATATCACCCTAGTTTTAAAATTACCGTATTGTAAATTGATCCAGCATATTTTTGGTTGCTTTTGGCTTTGTTATCATTTTGTATTATATTTTATGAATATAGTTACATGTTAAAAAACATATATGTATTGGATTAGGCTCCCTGGGAGCTGAGCCTGAGATGGAGATTCTGATTCATGTGATCTATCTAGAGGGGTGCACTCTTGGTCGCAGGGGGCTGAGGGAAAGCTGGGTGGAACGTAAGGGGAACACCGAAGACAATGTGACCTTGCCAGGAGACCAACATCAGTGTAATCCCTGATCCCACAACACAGTTTGGAGCATAAACTGCCCCACAGAGTTGACCCTCCCGTGAGGTAAGGAGGCTGGTCTTCTCCTCCTCGTGTCAGTCAGTCATTGGATGAGGACTGGGACTGTGGATGGTCTCCCTGTCCTCACAGTGGAACTCAGGGATGGGATTCCACTTCATTCCACTCTTAGCACAGGGAGACTATGTGCTAACAAATCATCAATACTAAACATCCAGTCACCGTATAATTCCAGGAGTCTATAGAATGTGGAGTGGCTGTTGAGGAAGGCAATGAGTCTCTGCAAACTAAGGAATGCTTAATAAATAGTTTCTTAGATTTTTTCTTTTGGGGGGAGGGGTGTATTTTTCCATCTATTCATCCACCCATTTATTTGTTATTTGGTGAGTATTTATTTAGCACCTAATTGGCATTGACCAAGGCACTGTCAATCTGAGGATTTGCCTGTAGATCCCCATCATAGTACAGAGATTGGGAGATAATTGGGGTGAACAGGTCCCCACAGCAGCACAAGCAGTAACTCTCAGAGGCATCTGGGTGAGGAGTCAGACAAAGAAAGAGGAACACTTGTTTCTATTCCCTAATGATGAGTGGGCAGAAGTCTAGAATGGCAATTTTCTCTATTGGACTTCTCAGAAGTTGGATCGAAAAGTTAATTAAAATTAAAATTAAAAGCTGGATCAAAGGACTTAATTTCCATTGGTGATTTGTAGTGGGAATCAATCACAAAGTCAGAGGACAGACATAAAGACAAATAAAATTAGCAGCTCATCTTGTATGGTGTTCTGAGACAATTAGTCAGTAATGCCCCAGTCAAGAAAGCTCTTGTCAAATTGTGACCCTCTTCTCAGTCATCAGCAGCCAATATGATAGACTGGGGAAAGGGCTGAGCAGGCTCACAAAGGTTTCTCAAACCAGGCCCAACCAAAATCACATCCTTTGCCAGTGAGTAAATCTCAAGTCCTGGCAACTCCCCATGTGCAGAGAAGAACTGGAGTCCCTTGGGTGTTCAAGGTGGTGACCGTGTGGAAGCAGAATGCCTGTTTTTTCTTCTGAGGTAGCTTTGGGTGGATTCACACTATCAACCTTTCAGTTGGTGCTGGAGTGTTCAACTGAGACACCGGTTTGAAATGGATCATCACTGCCCCTTACAATGACAGTCAATGCATGATATTATGTTATGAATCATTTTCTATTTACTAAAAACTGTTGATGATGGAGAATGAAAGAGACTTTAGAAAAAGCAAACTTTTGTATCTCATACCTTTTTTTCCCTTGTCTCATCACCTCAGTTTCGAAGGAGAGTTGACAAGATAAGATACAATCTTTTTTGTAGGCCTATATGATTAATTTAGTTTTAAATATTACAACACACACCTCTAAGAAAGGACACAATATGGTACCCCACCCACAACAGGACATTAGTACTGGAGGAAACCCAATTTTTAGAGTTAGAAATAGGTTACAGATTGCCTACGGTAGAGAATTTAGTTTCCATTCACGTCATGGTACAGAACTTCTTCTAAAGACCATTTCTCTGGGAGGCATATTATAATGGTGAAAAGACTCTGTTGAGAGTAGACCATTGGAGTAAACATCTTCGGGATTGAATTTAGGGAAGTTGCATTTTACACCGGTTAAATCTCTGTACTCCTCCCTCAAGACTTCAATACCAGCATGAATTTCCATCAGCTGGTTACTTAGCATCTGATCTAGGCATCTCACCATCACCTGGAAGAAAAAAAACACAGGTGAAATTTGAATTGAAAACTTTTTCATATTTTTTGGATTCTGATTATTTGAGAGAGACTGAGAAACTCACATTCTAAGGGTGGACATAAGATAACACAGTGACTAAACGCAATGTGGTATTCTAGAATAGAAAATGAATATTAGTGGGAAAATGAGCAAAGTCAAACAAAGCTTGAACCTTAATACTAATGTGCCAAGATGATGGTTTTTTAATATAAATGATGTCATGATAATGTAAGATATTAATATTAGAGGAAATTGGGCAAAAGGTAAATTTATTTTTAAAAATATTTTAAAAATTAAAAAAAAGATTTGTTGGAAAGGCATGTGTATTGGTGTGTGTATGGGTGAATTAAGTCTTTGCCCAAATAATACATATTTGAAATCTGGGCTTGAGAATTACATTTCATTTGGGAGGAGTCTTGGGAGGTAAATGCTATTGGTAGAAGCAATAACTTGACTTTCTCTTTGTTATTGTTCACTTATCATTCGAGACTCCATCACCTTCTAATAGGAGAATTTCCCCTCTTCCATTTCTCTTTTAAAATGAAGATCTACAGGGCTATTGGTCATATCAAGACTAGTGGGTCCCCTAAGACTTGGCCCTTGTCACCCTACAGACCTGGAACTGAACTCAGGTCTGTGTTAGAATAATCCGCTGAATGAGACCAACAGGGCCGTGCTTGCTCAAAGAGGGTTTAGAAAGCAGGAGGAATGGAGATCGGAAACACAGGGAGGAAGTGGGATAAGAGATGGTACATTCACGAGATGGCAGTGGAGGAGCTGAGAAAAAGCACCTCTGAGTTGTTGAGCGTAGACTTAATGACCTGCCCTGTGAACCTTCATCTAATGCACAATGAAAACGTATAGAAATTAAAAATAAATAAATGAAGGACTAGAAGAATCAGCAGCCTTTTAATTTCCATCTACTTTTGCACCACGTTTGATGAAGGGTCTCACCTTTTTTTCATTCGTACCCATCTTTTAATATAATAATCTGAATCAGCCTAGACTTTCCCTTTCCTTCCAATTTCATTGCAAAAACTCAGACACACTTTAATCCTGCCTGGTGTCAGCTGTGAACCTTAATCTTTAACCAGATAAAAGACTCGGCTTGACAATTGACATGTAAAGTCAGGCTCTTCATCTTCTCCTCCTTCCATTTTTCTTTGCTTCTGCTGATATTAGTTGGTTCACATTCAGAAGATTGGGGTTTAAATTACTTTTCCTGACTAGCAAAATGTTCTGCCTGGATTGTAGCTTAAGGAATCCTTTAAGGGCTTGCTGCCAACATGGAAAATGGAGAACACAGGGCTACGTCTGAGGATGCCTCTCAAGGGTCATTGACTTCCACAGCAGGTGTCTGTGGCCCTGAAGACTATCCGCGCAGGGTCCACGGCTTGCAATAACACCCTGCTCTCCAACAGCTATAAAGTTAACTCATGATTTATGGATCTGGCAAATATTTCTGGCTTTTTATGTGTTAGTTATTAACTACAAATATTTTACTGGGGAGATTTATTGGACTAAAATGCACCAGAATTACTTGCATCAATGAACTGTATTATAGGTGAAACTTGGTATAAATTATGTAGGAGGGAATTCAGAAATAACCAGGTGACAGAACTTAGGAAAACCAGTCACACCATCGCTCGCCTGAGTTTCATTTTGAGCTTATTTAACTTTCAAGGCTGAACCAAAAAAAAAAAAAAAGGTTGAAATGTAAATGAGAGACTCCTGCTTCATGTGATGACAGAGGACCTTGCATTGGACCAGCCCTTCTGCGGAGCCCAGCTATACAAGTCCAATTGAAACACAGCAAAGTGTCCAACGGATGGTGGAAGACATTAGAAAGCAAGCAAGGTGGTCTGCGGTAGAGAGTGAAGATCCAGTAGGGAAAGAACATACATCGCGAGGCCCACAGGTTTCATGGTTTTGTCTCCCTGTAGCATTTGCCTGTGCTTCTTCTGAGGCTTAGTAGCCATGAAGAAGTGGTGGCCGGGAGTGTGTCTCAATCTCATGAAAGGAGGAGACAAATATTAGAGGCCAGAACACCCCCAAGGCAGACACCAAAGAAGTGAACTCCATTATCTAAGTGCAGTTTTCCCATGAGATACCACTCAGAAAGGGCTGTTTGTGTTGTTGGTCATTTACGAAGCTAAACTGCCAGAGGAGGAGACTAGAGCTAAACCTACCTTGTACAAACAGAAGCTGGAAAACATGTGTAAAGGAACCATGTGTAGTGCTTGCATAGAAACCAACATAGGGCTCAAACCTAAAGGTTATCTCTCTGTTCCTGCTGCTTTGCTCCAGTCTGTGTTTCCAACAAGACAGGAAAGAGAGCCCAGGCTGAGACTCATGGTCAGCAAGATATACCCCATAGGTTACACAGAGCCCAGTATCAAATAGTAGTTAGTCCATTCACAACCATACCTCAAAGGTACAAAGACTTAATTTCCCACTAGACACGATGCTCAGCTGGCAGTGCAGAGAATTACATGTACGCCGTGCTGAAGCTTTCCACGTGTACAGAATTTGAACCTGGAGATGCAAACCTGGGATGTGTCTTTTTAGACTGCTTCTGTGCTCATTCTGAGGTGACACTGGGGCTCAGATACGCCATGTGACTAGAGCTTGCAGGGCAGGGTGATTTCCATGAATGCTGGGTGTCTCACAGGCAAAGACGGAACACGTGACAAGCCACTATGCCCAAGGCTTCTAATTCTTCAAATCTAGGACTTTCTAGAAAGGGATGTATGCATGTTTGCTTTTAGACTCACCTAATATGAGTTCTGAAAGGGATCTTAGAACTTTCCCTGTCCAAATCTTTCATTATACAGAAGGAAACTGTGTCCCAGAGGCTGAGTTGGAATGAGAACTCAGCACTTCAGCCTTTCGGTCTGAGACACTTCAAACACCCGTACTGTTTTTTAAACTTATCTTTACTCAGGTTCTTACAACCCTGCCTATATGCTTTCTCGCTACTGTCTCATCGCTCTCTCTCTCTCTCTCTCTCTCTCTCTCTCTCTCTCTCTCTCCTTCCCTGTTCATCTATCTCTTTCTCTCCCTCCCATTTGGAAGGAAATCCTGGATCGATGCAAAGATATTACCCTTATCCTCTGTGGACCTTAGGGCAGCCACCCATGTATACACTTATGCACAGACAAACTCTATCTGTGATTTTGTGTCTCAAATTGTAAGCTTTGGAGAAATATTGGCAGCTGAACATTTAGTTACTAGTCATAAGACCTCAAGAGTTTGATGTTTTCCATGTCTCTATGGCTTCTCCTCAGTGGTGTGCAGTCCTCTGGAAAGGAATACAGAACATTCTCCTCAGAAGCAACGAGTGGAAGCAAAGGGAAACGGGCAAACTCCATTGTTGGTGCCATTTTCTAAATAGAAAGCAATTTGAACATTGAAGCCTAAACTACTTCAAGGTGAAGCCCCGAAGAACAAGTTCCCTCTTTAAAGCGCACTTTGGCAATGAAAACACATGCAGCTTTTGTATCTTGAATCGCTCATAATCAGAAGGACACTTAAAGAGCAATTCCTGCTAACCCATGTACACATTTGAGCTACCAGAGCAAGTGACCGAGCGTGCGAACTAAGCTCACAATGCCCCACCCGCTCTCCCCAGCCACCTGTAGAAGTAGAAGTATCCAGAAGTCAATGGGTGACAAGACGAAGAACTGAACACTTTGTCCATTATGCTGGTTAGTGTCTTTATGAGCTGGAAGTCCAGAACAAGGTTTAACATATAATCTGTAATTCATTGCAGATAGCCCGTAAAATGCAAAAGCATTAATTTTTACAACTCTCATTACTTACAACATTCTCCCCGTGTGCCATTACAAATCTGTCTTTGCTAAATGTATAGAATGTTCACAGCTGCTAGATTACTTACAAGGAGGCTGATGGACAGTTATAAGGGTCAGGCTGTTACCAAATTAAAGCAGTTAAAAAAGATGGAACGTGTTTGTTAGATGGTTTTGCATTGGATTAAGTCCAGAGAGGGGAATAAAATGTATTTACCCAAATCTAAATTCGAAGTGAAATTGATTTAGAAATAAGATGTAAAGTTTTATTTTAGTTACCTCACCAGTATTTCAAATGACAAGCAGGGTCACCCATTGGGGAAAGGTTTCTAGACTAAGTCAAAGTAGGAAGAAGAAGGAGGTGGTCCTCTTCTGAGGAATTAGCTATGCAAATATTATGCCTAGCAAAACACTGTCTGGTAAAATGCCAGGAGATGGCTCCTCAAGGTGAAAAGCACTCAAAATACAACTGGGAAAGAGAGGCCTACTCAAGGTGAAGTTCCTCTTCATGACATGGATGGAGCCAAGCTCCGGGGTCTTCATTTGGTGGTGGTGCACTACTCAAAATGAGATGAAACTCCTCTGAACACCCATTCACCACTGGAATGTGGAATGTATGAAGTATGACTCTGGGAAAATTGGAACATTTCCACAATTAAATGGGCTGTATGAAAGTCGATACTGTAAGTATTAGTGAGCTGAAAAATACTGGCATTGACTATGATGAATTGGACAGTTATATGCTTTACTATGCCAGGATTGACAAATTGAAGAGGAATGGTGTTCCATCCATTGTGGAAAACACCATACCAACATTTATTGTTTAGATAAGGTAACATCTCCCCACTTACAAAGAAGATAAGTTAATACAAACTACTAATCACATTTATTTGCCAATGATCAAGAAATTGAATAATTCTACCAACTTAGTCTGAAATGGATTAGGATGCACTGATAATTGCTGGTGATTGGATGGGAATGTTGGAAATTAAGAGAAAGGATCAGTAATTTGAAAATATGGTCATGGTGCTAGAAACGAAGCTGGAGCTTGCATTACAGAATTTTGCGAGATCAATGACTTCCTTCCAAATACTTTTTTTCAGTAACATAAACAGTGACTCTACACATGGATCTCATCAGATGGAATACAGGGAGTCAAATTCATTTCATTTGTGGAGAGTCACAATGAAGAAGCTCAATATCAGCATGCAAAACAAGGCAAAGGGCTTACTGTCAAAAAGACCATCAATTACTCATAGGCAAATTTAGGTTAAAGCCGAAGAAAATAAAAACAAGTTCTTGAGTGTCAAAAATACAACCTTAAGTATAGACCACCTCAATATAGAGGCCATCTAAAGAACAGATGTGGCTAATGGAATACTAATTACTGGAGGTCAGTTGAGTTGTGGGATGACATCAGGAGCATCATACATGAAAAAAGTAAAAGATAATTTGAAAGACAGGGAAAAAGTCAAAAATGGATGTCAGAAGAGACTGAGACTGGCTCTTGAACAAAGAGCAGCTCAAGCAACGGGAAGGAGTGATGATTAAAATAGCTGAGCAGAACATCTTGAACATCAGCTTTAAAAGACCAAGCAAAGTATTACAACGAAATGCCAAAGACTTGGACCTAATGAACTAAAATGTAAGAACGCGTTCAGCATTTCTTAAGCTGAAAGACTGAAATAAAAAAATCAGGCCTTGAGTTTCAACGTTGTAAGGATGCAATGGGCAACACTGAGGATGGTGAGGGTTTGTCTCACATATTTGGGCTTGTTATCAGGCTGGACCAGTCCCTGGAAAAGGATGTCACACTTGGAAAAGAAGAAGGAAAAAGAAGGCGATTGTCAAGGAGATGGAGTGACACAGTGGCTGCTACAACGGGCTGAACATGAAACAATGGTGAGGATGGTGCAGGACTGGGCGTGTCTGGTTCTGCTGCACATGCAGCCACTATCAGTTGGAACTAGCTTATCGATACCACATGGGCAAAATATTGAACGACGCTAGAAGCATCAAAAGAAGATGATAGCAATACATATGCTTGTGAGACCAAAAATAATTGGCTGGCGGGCAAACATTTCAAGAGGTAACCTGTGATAAAGAATCAATGATATTGAAGGAAGAAGTCCAGGCTACATTGAGGGCATAGCAAGACACAGACTCCAGGAATGGATGGACTAACAATCAAAGTGTTGTACCAAGCCAAAGCAGGGCTGGAGGGTACTACTTTTGTGTGCTGAGAAATTCGGAAGAGAGCTACTTGGCTAATCAACTGGATGAGATTCATTTGTGCCCATCCCAAAGAGCGGTGAGTCGATAGAACGCAGAAATTAAAAAAAACATCATTACTGTTACGTGCAAGTAAAATGATACTGAGGAGAATTAAACAAGCAAACAGACGGTGTAGCAGGATAGCAACAGGGAACTGCCAGAAGTTCAAGCTGGCTTCAGAAGAGGATGTGGAATGAAGGATATTATTGTTGATATCAGAAAGATATTGACTGAAAGCAGAGAATGCCAGAAAGATATTTATTTATGCTTTGTTGACTATGCAAAACATTGGACTGTATGTGTATTAACAAACGATGGATAAAACTCCAAAGAATGGGAATTCCAGAATATTTAATTATGCTCCTGCAGAATCTGTACATCGACCAAGACAACTTTACTTGAACAGAACAAGAATACTGAATGGTTGAAAAATCAGAAAGGAGTATATCAGAGTTTTATCCTTTCATTAGACTTAATTCAATCTGTAAGTTGAGCACATAATAAAAGAAGCTGAATGAACCATATTAAGAAGAACACAGCATCAGGATTGGAGGAAGGCTCATTAGGAATCGACAATATGCAGACCTTGTTTCCTCAAAGTGAAGAAGACTTGAAGCCCTTCCTGATGATGGTCAAAGACCGCAGCTTTCAGTGTGGATTATGACTCAATGTGAAGAAAAACAAACTCACGCCGGGAACAGTAAGCAGCACTGTTGCTGCTGTGAGGTTCTGTTGAGTCGGTCCTGACGCACAGTGACCCTGTGCACAGCAGAGTGCTGCACTGCCCGGTCCTTTCTGTCCTCACAATTGTTCCTCTGCTTGAGCCTGTTTCTCCATTGCTCAATCAATGCAGATAAAGCCCAATTGTGTTACTCAGAAAAATGATTGCAGCCCAATTTCTTTCTTTTTTTTTTTTACATTTTATTAGGGACTCATACAACTCTTATCACAATCCATACATATACATACATCAATTGTATAAAGCACATCCATACATTCCCTGCCCCAATCATTCTCAAAGCATTTGCTCTCCACTTAAGCCCCTTGCATCAGGTCCTCTTTTTTTTCCCCTCCCTCCCCTTTCCCCCCTCCCTCATGTGCCCTTGGTAATTTATACATCGTTATTTTGTCATATCTTGCCCTATCCGGAGTCTCCCTAACCCCCCTTCCCTGCCGTCCCTCTCCCAGGAAGGAGGTCACATGTGGGTCCTTGTTATCAGTTCCCCCAGTTTCTAAGCGCAAATGCTCACATGAAAAAGGAAAGATGAACTAAACTTAATTAATTTATTAATTAACTTGCTTCCCTAGTTTTCAACATGGCAGCAATTACCATATTTTTAGAAGACGGCAGCTACTTGACATCTTGCAATACGAATACCTGTAGCAGGATACTGTCAAGTTCAATTCAGAGGAAAATCTCCGCGCACAGAACAGAACAGAACTGCTCCTTAGAACACCTCCTTCTGAAGTGGCCTTGGACTTTTCAGGTAGCACCTCAATGGTTAACCCACAGGGCCCCCAGAGCTTAAATTAAAAAAAAATCCAACTCACTGCCATCGAGTTGATCCCAGCTCATAGCGACCCTATAGGACAGGCTAGAAGTGCCCCTTGGGGTATCTGAGACTGCCAGTCAGCAAGGGAGCCGAAAGCTTCGTCTTTTCCCCAAAGAGTGGCTGGAGGTTTTGAACTGGTGACTTGTAGTTAGTAGCTCAACGCTTTTTCTGTTTTTGTTTTGCTTTTTAACTTTATTTTACAAATCACTTTATTGGAGGCTCTTGCAGCTCTTATAACGTTCCACATATCAATTGTTTCAAGCATATTTGTACATGTGATGCCATCTTCATTTCTAAAACATTTTCTACTTGAGCCCTTGGTATAAGCTCCTCTTTTCCCTCCTCCCTCCCCCTCCCTCCAACCCTCATGAATCCTTGATTAATTATATATTGCTATTATTATTCCATATCTTAAACTGTCCATTGCCTCCCTTCTCCCATATTTCTGTTATTCATCTACTTGAGGGGGGCGGGTCGGGGGGGAGGAAGGAATAGCCTAACTTTAACCCACGACACCATTAGGAGTCCTTGCCCTTGAAGTAGTTTATTTACAATTTATATATCTTCACAACTCTTTGTCAGTCTGCTGTACCATTGTGCCCTGCGGTGGAAGTTTTGCTATGGATAGTTCAAGTATTGATAGGAATTCCCAGGGGGAGGGGCGGGGGGGGAGGTTTCCATGGACCTTTCAGACTAAGACCGACTAGGAAGCCAGCTCTGCTAATGTGCTTCTGCAAACTAGCCAAAAGAAAATCGATGGCCTGCAACAGAAAGTTATTCAATGTGGTGCAGAGCGAGCAGCCTGGTGGGTGGGAAGGCACTCCCAACACGCACAAGGGCCCAACAACGGGCTCCAGCACGTCGATCATAAGATGGTGCAGCCCCAGGCAATGCTCGCCGTGACGTTTACAGCCTTCCGGCCAGCCGCTCTTGTTTCTGAGTTTGAAACGCAAGGTCCAGTTGATAAATAGAAGTCCAAGGCCTTTTGTAAACCTAGTAATTAACATAGTCCTTATTGTTTTAGGGTCTTACGGCTAATCAATCAACAAATCGTTTTTTGTCAACATCCTGTATAATAAGAACGTCCACTCTGAGTATCAAGTATTGAAATGAGCATATTCATTGAAGCTCGGACACTGGCTTCCTCACTGTGCTGCTTTGGTCAACTTACTTAGCTATTCGGACCTCAGTTTCCTGAACTTTATGGTGGAGAAAGATAGCAATCACCCGGCAGGTTGTTATTAGAGTCAGAAATACCGTATTTCCCATAAGGCCTTGTGTCTATTGATGTTAGATGGACCCGCTCCAACTCATTCATCACCCCTACGTAAAAGGAACCGAACCACTGCCCCCAGTCCTTCACCATCTGCACAACTGCTTTGTTTGAGTGCAGTTGAGTGCAGTGCTGCAGCCCCTGAGTCAGCTCATCTCTTTGCAGGTCTTCCTTTCCTCCTATGACGCTCTTCTCTATCTTGTGCATTCACCAAACCCGGAACCATCCCATTGATTTTGACCTAGAGCAACCCCTCTACAGGGTTTCAGAGACGGTAAACCTTCTCAAGAATAGAAAATCTCACCTTCCTCCCCTGGATGGGCTTGAACCATTGACCTGGCGATGACCAGCCCAGTGCTTACCCTACAAGTTTAAAGGCATAACCAGTGCTGTTATTACTAAACTTGACAGGTGAAACTCCTTGTCTAAGGTCATCTAGTCAAGCGTGGCAGAGCCAGGAAGCAAACTCTGTTGCCTTCCTTGCTCATGGTGGAGAGAATGGGCACGAGGGAATCTGAGGACAGGGAAATTCAAGGAGGCTTGCCCATCCACGGCTTCAAAGAAGGGATGCTTTTTGATCTGTGTCTTAAGGATGGATAGGATTTTGATGAACAAGAATAATCAGCACTTCATTGTTCCCCGGGCTCTGCAGAAGCTCAAGGGCACAAGCAGGGAAGACAAGAAGTACACTCAAGAAAGAAAACCAAATACATTTACATTAGGAAACCAGCTTGTCAATTCTGACTCAGGGTGACCTTGACCTTACAAAGTAGAACTGCTCCATGGGATCTTCTGGGCTGTAAACTCTATTGAAGGAGTTCTGGCGGAAGAGTTACATATTGGGCTGTTAACCAGAAGGTGAGCAGTTGAAAACCACCAGCCTCTCCACAGGATCAGATGAGGCTTTCTGTGAAGACTTACAGGCTCAGAAACCCACAGGGACAGGTCTACCCTGTCCTGTAGGGTCACTATGAGTCGGCATCAACGGAATGGCCCTGAGTTTGGCCTTGGAAACCACAGATGCAAACCACCAGAGCTTTTGTCCAGGCAGCTGCTGGGTAGGTTTCAACCACCAACCTTTACACTAGTTGTTCATGGGTGCTGTCAGTCTTACTCACTGTGCACCTGTAGACACAGAGAATTGCCCTGAGTTTTCTAAGCTGGATCCTTTATGGGAACAGGACATCAAGCCTTTCTCCTGTGGAGCTGGTGGGTGGATTTGAACTGCCAACCCTTTTAACTGATGAATGTTTAACAACTTGTTAAAACCCCAGTAGTTGAGCACTAACTGCTTGCATCACCCAGGTGGTTTTCTATCAATATCTTTACAAGAAGTAATTGGCACAGAGCTTAGTGACATCTGCCATATGGACGGGAGGGGGAAAAAATCACAGCGTCTTTTCCTTTGTTTATCCTCTTTTGCAATATATATATATATACATATATATATACACACATGTAAATATACTATAGACCTAACAACAACATAATATAGTATTAATAGCAACAGTAATAACAATAACACACTAATATGACCAACAACAACAACAACAAAGGCTTTCAGGAAGCCAGCATTTTGGATGTTGCATGTCAAAAGACCCACGTGATGCAACTGGCTTTCAAGTTTTTCCCAGGTGAGTTTGAAAGGACGAAGACTCATCTGTCGACATCAGTGGCAGCTTGGACCGTTCCTAACGACAAGAGGAGCGGGGGAAGTGAACGTCAAGTAACCGCAGCCTCTTCACGGTGCGGTGGAGTTTCTGGCTTCCTTGAAGTGTGGAAGATTGGCTCCTCAGTTGGTACCCACCCCCCCACCCCCCCCACCCCCCCACCCCCCCAACTGCTGCAGTTAAGCACTCAGAGGCGCTTTGAAAAAGTTCATGGAAACACTCCATTCCTTTTAAACTCTGTTTTCCCATGAGCTTTTGGAGTCTTCCTGCAAAGTCTGAAGCTACAGATAAGGACATTGAGCTCAGAGACGCTAAATAACATCACCAAGGTCTATGGGGCCAAGATGGGAGTTGAGTGAGATTTATGCCACAATCTGCTCCAGGACAGAGGAAAACAGGCACGAAGGTAGATAGCTACCTTACGTATACCACTCCAGGTAGAGAGGGATAGATGGCTAAGAAGACAGCATTTCCCTTCTAGGACATCAGGTAAGATGTTTTTTATATGCCAGGAAGCAGGTTTTGGAGGCGTTTGTTTCTGGATGAATTATGCATTTTTCAGCTTCATAAAAATTAAAATCTCTTTTTGTCCCTCACCTCATTTTTCTGAAGTAGATTATGTTGGGAGTATGGTAACTAACATTTTAGAGTTGGAAAGCGTTAGTGACTAACATTCTGCATTTTTGCTCGAGGCAAGGGAACAAAGTGGTTTTTGTACTTTCTCAGCCAAATGTATGTATTTCCTTTCTGAAGAGCTAGCTGTGTGCTCCCTTGGCAGATGAACAACACTCACTCCTTCCTTCAGACCCGAGCTATGATGTGAGGTGAGAATTGCAGCAAGCAATAATGCCAACAGTTTCACCTCCCTTACCTCGTGTGACAGTGGCAGCTGTCCCACCCAAACTAAGGCCTAGAGCGGCTAAGTAACTCATCAAAGGTCACATTCTAATACATAGGAGAACTGGGACATGAACCAAGTGCTCAGATTTCCAAACCCCAGTTCTTAATCCCATGCTAGATGCCCTATACCATAACACTATTTGAGCCCCATGTTGCCTTCAGTTCCAGAGCCAAGTCCAAGGATAACTCTTGAAATCAAGGATGAGTTTTGAGCCTCAGTTTACACTTCCTGCTCACTTTTCTCGAGTTCTCATCCCCCTCCCTCATAGATCCTGCCTTGTTAGAGTAGGAGATATCGCTCTAGGTGGGCCTCATGCTGACACACACGGCGTGTGTACCACAGCCTTTGGAAGCCCTATGGTGCGGCTCTACTCGGGAACACGTGGGGTCCCCATGACTTAGAATCTACTCAATGGCAATGGGTTCAGTTGTTGTTTTTAAATATATGAATCATATTTCTGTAGCTTTCTAGTTACATGAAGTTGGACAATTTATTGACCTATCTGTAAAGGTGAAATAATGTGTTATGACCTGAAGATCAAATGAAATGGACTATTAACTTGTCGAACAATGTGGTTTTCTTATCCATTCACCTATACTACGACTTAGTCATCAAACCCCCCCTCTCAGGAAAGCCCACTAACATTGAGTCAACTCTGACCCAGAGTGACCCTGTATGGCAGTGGTGCTCAACCTTCCTAATGCCGTGGCCCTTTAGTACAGTTCCTCCCAATCATAAAATTATTTTCGTTGCAAGTTCATAACGGTAATTTCGCTCCTGTTAATCAGGTGACTCCTGCGAAAGGGTTGTTAGACACCCCCAAAGAAGTTGTGGCCCATAGGTTGAGAACCGCTGCTATATGGTGTTTCGGAGGCTGTAAATCATGAAAGGAGCAGAGAGCTTCTTCAAGCCCTGATTACATAGTGTGTTACATGTTGAGTTGCTAGAGGCAAAGTTAGCAGTTCGAATCCACCAGTTGCTTTGTGGGGGAAAGAGGAGGCTTTCTGCTTCTGTAAAGATTACAGCCTTAGAACCTCTGTGGGACAGTTCAGGTCTGTCCTGTAGGGTCACTGTGAGTCACAATCAACTCAGTGGCAAGTGAGTTTTTTCTCTCTGGAAGTAGCTGCTGGGTTTCATCACTGACATTTTGGTTAGCAACCCAACACCACCTTCAAGACCAAGTAGAAGTGGAACATGAACCACGGGCTATTTGAGTCCCAAACCTATGCTCATAAGTGAACCACAATGGACTTTACAAGCTTAAAGGGTTGTTATTCCTGTAGGCAGCTGCGACTGACATTAGAGGAAGACTCTTAATGGGGAGAGTGTATACACACCTCATGGCAATGACGGGAGAATTTAGCATGGTAAGGAGGCCCTCTGAATTTCATAGAGTGTAACCAGGAGGCCAGTATTTTGTATCAGAAAATATTGGGGGAAATGAAAAAAAAAATCCCATTTCCTGGAAGGACTGGGTGAAACTAGATTGCTGTCCTTTGTTTCTTATCTCGCTCATAGGATTTCCATGGCAACAGAAGATTGAGAATTGTCCATTTTCTGCCTACTTTGCCTACCATGGAGACTCAGTGACTGTACGCAGAGTGGCAGTGACCTAAGACCCCACGTTAGCAGGACTTTATGAGGGTGACTGCTGTGGCTGGGTGCCATTGAGTTGATGCTGACCTAGTAGAATGCCCCATGGTGTGTCCCTGGCTGTAATCTATATAGGTCTTTCTCTGATGGAGCTGCCGAGGGGGTTTGAACCACTGATCCTGTGGGTAGCAGCCAGCGCCGAACTGTTATGCCCACAGGAATAGTCAAAAAGAGTTTATATCTGAAAAGGAGTTGATATACCAGGGTGCAAGATGTTATCAAACTCCATAGAAGTGATACTACTAAAACCCAAGCTGTTCATCAAACTATTTAAAAGGCCAGGAAGACAGCCAGGAGTAAACCGATGTGATGAAGGTCTTCGGCCCAGCTTCGTAATAGAGGACATAAACTATTGACCTTGAGAGATTGGTGACTGAGTCGACAATTCACATAAAGTTATGCTGCCTTTCTGAGCCTGTCACGGGAACATTTTTTTGGTCCCTGTTTGGAAATTGCACATTTTCAAAACTTCATGATTTATGTCATAAGCTCTCTCAGGAGTTCTGCAGGCAAGTTAACAAACTTGATTTGAAGAGACAGTTTGTGATAAAGGTCAATAGCCCTGGTTTTCAATGTGTCGTAGGTTGGTTACCCGGAAACAGACTCTGAGATGGAATTTTGTGCCTACTAGTTTTGTCAGGGGATCCCTGGTGTACAGCTACCTGTTCGTGCTGAGCTGCCAATAGAAAGGTGGGTTTAAACCCATCTAACAGCTTTATAGGACCAAGGCTTGGTGATGCGTTCCTATGAATATTACAGCCAAGATAATGCAATAGGATAGCGCTTCTCTTCCACATGGGTCCAGAAAATAGACTCAGTGGTACACAAGTCTCACGAGGGGAGTGTGGTTGGGAATAACACACACGAGGTAAAGACCGAGGCAGAATTGGACAGAGAGAAGCTTAATCCTAGTGCAGTTACAATAGAGGTCTCAAAGGTATTATGGGAAATTCATATATTTTCCCAAACTGAAGCATGGTGACTGGGCCTTAGCAACCTTTGCTAAGGGGAGATTTCCTCCAGTCAGGACCCACCCTTTATTGAAGGAGCTCTTGTTCTTCAGAATAATTCCGGGAGAGGCGTTATGAGCCTTACAATGACCAGTCGAGGGGACGGCTGACCTGGGTTTGGAAATCCGTGGGTTCATGATTTCATTCCTGCGGGAGCTTGGGCAAGTTATTTACATCTTTCAGACGACTCTGTAGGACTTGGATGGCTAAGTCAGCTTTATTCACTGCACCTATTGTCATATGTATAAGACCTGGAGATCTGCCCCTGGGGATTAGCCAAGGACTTTATGGCTCACGAAAGAATGCTCTGAATTCTTGCTCTGGTTTTGTCACCAAGTGGGTTCCACTGTTAAAGGAGGATCTATTTAGTGCAGTAGAGGGTCACTCCATCCTATAGGGTCACTCTGAGTTAGACTTGACTCTATGGACAGCCCTGCTTTTTTTGGGGGGGGTGTTATAAACCCCTAGGAGCCATGGCTCCATGTTGGGAAAGCCTTGGACTGCTATTCCAAGGTTGTTGGTTCAAACCCAGGAGCCTGTGTGCTCTGTTAAACTTTAGATCCCCTATATAGATATGACATGAGTTGAAATCAACTTGATGGCAATGGGTCTGTTATATATACCTAGAGTTAGGTACAGACTTTGGAATGGAGCTGGAAATTATTTTTTTTTGTGGAAATTAGATGTGCTTGTAGCTCCCTCTAGGGAAGTGAGGGGATAGGGACCAATTGGTTTTTTCTTTATTTTTATTTTTGCTAGATATATTGAAACAATATATGATAGTATTTTCATTGGACAAGACTCGGAAGTAAGCACAATAAGATATGCACAGATCTGTACCAGTCCCTCAACTGATACAACGAACCTAGTGTAAGGGAAGATTGTGAAAGTTAAGGAAACAAAAGTGGCCAAATATGGAGAAGCTTACTGTCTCAGAAGCATTTGAAAGCAACAACTGATGGAAGATTCCAGAAGCATCCCTGAATGCCAGACAGCAATTTCACATAATTACATAGTACACCATCGTGGTCACACTTGAACCTTCCATAAAAAGGCAAACGTGTTTAAAATTCTTTCAAATTGATTTTTTTTTCTTAAACCATGTGGATATACCTGGTGATGAATCTCTGCAGGCAACAGGTTTAGGCAGAGTTTTCTAGAGAAGCAAAACCAGGGGAGATGATCTTTTTGGGAGGGATTTGTTCTAACACCTCTTTGTTACTTCTGTTTCTTAGCCCGTGTCCTTTTTATTTATATTTTCTTTAGAGGTTTTGAATAGACATGTTAAATGAAAAAAAATCGTCTCGGTAGGTTATTTGCGAGTTAGTGCACCCTTATCAGCCATATTTAAGTAGCAGCAGATTGAAGCATAAATTGTGAGCAATTACGTTAATGAAGCCCTTGGGGCTTCATAGCGGAAGAATCTTTAACCCAGAATTCTTTATGTTGAAGGGTGCAATGGACAGTCAGACTTCTGGATCCAGCTGGGACTTGCTCTTGGGAGAGATTAGCAGGAACCCCTGGTGGCCCAGTGGTTAAGGGTTCAGCTGCTAACAGAGATGAGCATTTCAGACCCATCAGCCAAACGTGGGAGGAGAAAGGCGTGGGAGTCTGCTATGAGGTAGAATGGACTCAATGCAGTAGGTGTGGTTTGGTGAGTAGGACACACAAACATATTCAACTTTTGCAAGGTTGGAGGTTTGAGTCCTGCTAGAGCTGTCTCGGAAGAAAGGCCTGGTGATCTACTTCTGAGTAGAATCAGCCACTGAAAGCCTTCTAGAGAGCATCATTCTATTCTGACACATATGAGGTTGGGATGAGTTGAAATGGACTTTATGGCAATGGGCTACTAGTTGATTAATAGTCTCTTAGGGGAGAAGGAGGAACCCTGCTGGAGTAGTGGTTACGCACTTGGCTGCTAAGTGAAACATGGTTGGTTCGAATCTACTAGCTTTTCTGAAGGAGAAAGATGGGCAGCCTGTTTCCATAAAGGTGATAACTTTAGAAACTTGTGGGGCAATTCTATTCTGTTCTAAAGGGTTGCTATGAGTGGAAATTACCTCAATAGCAAGAGCGGGAGAGGAGGTAAAGGGGATATATGGGGAGTTATAAGCACCAGAGAGGACATTCATGGTTCAGTGGTAGAACTCTTACCTGCCATGGGATTCCCAGTCAAAGCACCGGAGCACAGGTGGCGCAGGAACCACCTATCTCTCAGTGGACACATGCTTGTTGCTAGGATGCCAAATATGTTTCAGCAGAGTTTCCTGACTAGAACGTAGACTAGGAGGCAAGGCTGGGTGATCTACTTCTGGGGATCAGCCAGTGGAACCCGATGGCTCACAGCAGTCCCATGCAGTATGCATGCGGTACCCTAAGTTGGAGTCAACTTGATGCCAGCTAACCATAACACCACCAACAAGTAAGTTGGATAAGCAAGAAAACCAGCCATCTCTCTCCACATGAAACTCAATCCAGGCTGCCTTTCACCTGACATTTTTCTATACTCTAGACGTGTACAGATGAAGAACATAAACTGAAGTTGGCATCACCACTCCAGTGGAAACAGCAGGTCCATTGTCTTCAAATGAAATTCAGCAACCAGTCCACGTGTACCCTCTGCCCATGCAGATAAGCACACGATGTGCTATTTACCCTGATTGTGCAGCTGGAAAATCACTGTGACCAAGACCACACTGGAAGGTCACAGTTCGACAGTGTAAAACAGTAAATGTAGAGAAAAAAAAAAGAGTCAATCAACAAACTCCCCCAAACCAGACTTATTGGTCAGAACGAGACTGGAGGAACCCCTGAGACGGCTTTCTCATTAGAAACATAAGATGCGTCTGGAGGCCCTGTCTGCTAAATAACAAGAGGGACCAGGAAACCCATGACAACACGCATGGGAATGTGCTCCTGAGAACAACCAACTCGATGGGACCCAAGTCAGCATTTGCTCCCGAACCAAAGAGAAGGCAACAGGGAAGGAGAGGAAAACCAGATGAATGGAAACCAGGAGACTGGAAGGAAAGAGGGCATTGCGGCCAATTCATGGAGCAATATGGGTATCACGCTTGGTGGGACAATGAACTTGCTATGAAATCTTCCAGCTAACATCAAACAAACCACTCTTGATAACATTGTAACAACGCACCAGAAGCCTAACAAGGCTCTGAGCCTTCTGGGAGTCTTATCATGAAACGCACCTCTGCCAACCAGCTCACTCATTAATGCCCCTTCTTGTTTTCCCGAGAACTCCCTCACTTCGAAGTAACAAATGGTAGCTGGCTGACCAAAAAGTTTCTTTTTGCCCCAAAACTTCTATCTCCAGGGTGTGTACCCTCCACACGGGCAGCTCTTCGTCATGGCTGGGGAGCCTGTCAAGGACAAACTGTGCGTTCTTTGATCAGAGCACTGTGAAATGGCATATCAACAATAATTTAAAGAACATGTTGCAATAGTAGGAGCAGCTCCACTAGTTTGCACGCACCTCTGTCTTTCCCACTCACTCTTAATATAGTGGGTCTCATTAAGCACCAAAGTCTGGTTGTTTTTAACGCTGTTGTGCATCTCTCTACCGCCTCCATTCAGAAGACTTGATTTGTTCATCTTTGTCGCATTAGAGTTTCTTAAAGTGGGTTCATTGAAGATTTGATAGGAGGTTTACAAAAAGGAGGTGGGAGAGGAGAGTATCCGGTGTCAAATCAGTTTATGGCACAAGACAGTCATGGAGGATAAAGGGTTTCTTTTAAAAAATCATTTTATTGGGGCTCTTACAGCTCTGATCACCATCCATCCATCCATCCATCCATCCATCCATCCATCCATCCATCCATCCATCCATCCATCCACAGTGTCAGCACCTTTTTACATATGTTGCCATCATCATTTTCAAAACATTTTCTTTCTACTTGAGCCCTAAATGGTTTCCTACATAGAACATTTTTTTCCCTTGTGCTTATCAGAGCTAGTTCTTGGTATTTGGGGTACTCACTCTGGGACACTTAATCAAGAATGGAATACTCTGCATTAAGTAGAAAATGTTATCAATTAAACCAAATGACGCAGAAGTGGCTACACCACGTCCTTCCCTTTGAATGGTCTTAATCAATGCTATGCTTTGTGTAACTGATGTTCTCAAAATGGCTACATTTCAGATGGTCGTGGGGTCTAACATTGGAAACGCAGAACCATGTGCAGGGGTGTTTGTTTATTAGGGTCCGCTTTTGACACAAGACACTGGTATCTTATGCTTTGGAAAGAAAGGACAAGCAGCAATGGGATGGGCATGAAAGAGGAGGAGCAGGAGCAGGCTCTGGTAACATATAGTGCTGGGAGCAGAGATTACCTTTGGCCAGGTGACCCCAACCTGGACAGTTCACTCAGGACAGAAGAGCTCAAGAATTCTCGCTGGGCTATTATAGAATAAAAGGGGCACGCGGCCAGGAAAACAGATTGGAGAGTTAGAATCTGAGCAGTGAGTCTAGTCTTATGCCCAGGAAGCGAATCTTCATGGAATGAATGGACACTAAAGGTCAAATGGAGCTTAGTGCTTGATACGAGGTTTTTTGAGTTAGGGGGTTTAATAGATCTATTCTGTGGAGGGTCAGACACATAATCAGACAGTGGATGAGCCAGGCTCTATAGGAGGAGGGAAATTAGGCTCCCGTAACTAAAAAGAAGAAACGGGCCAGGTAAATGCAGCTGCCAGCGCAGTGTCCCGGCTGAGATATGTCCCGGGGTGTCCATCGTAAGCCTCTCCCTTCCATAGGACTGTGCTCTAACAGCTCCTAGCTCTCACTCGGGGTTGCCTGTTTTGTCACCACACACAGGTACATACATTCGTCAGTTTAAAGGAGGGTATCTGTCGCTACCACAAGTTCCACATCAATATACCTAGCAAGTCAACAACCACCAGAAAGACTGTTCTGGTGAGCGCACAAGGCGAGAGATGTACATTTACAAGCCCGCTTAACGGGGAGCAGAAAATATTTGCTTCATTTTCTCCTTGGCATGAGGGCAGATGCTGAAGACAGTATGAAAAACCATTCTTCTTCTTCCTCCATTTATTCTGAAGTTTTATCGTTCAATGTTTCAATAATACTCCCATCCACTTTTTAACACAGACTTCAGAAAGATCTATGTGTCTAATTCAGGCCATGGGTGATGCTGTTAGCTTGTTCACAATAGGAGCAAGCTAAGAACGCCAGGGAAGGGGACGGAGGTTTAGGATGGAGCACGGTGGTTAGGAGGACCTGAGTGCCTGGCTTTAGCTCCAGGCTCTGCCACTTACCCAGCTCTGTGACCTTGGGTCCTCAATCATTGACCTTATGGCGCCTCAGCCAGTCCTTCGGTCAACGTGTGTGATTCACTGAGTTAATGTAAGTCAAGAATTCTTGTTGTTGGAAACCCTGTGTGCATTTTCTCACAGGTACCCCTCGTAACAGAGAAAAACTTCCCCATAGGGTGGGCTAGGCTGGGATCTTTAGAAAAATCAGATATTTTCCCATGAAGCCCCCTCAGGGCACAACTGAACGATCATACTAGCAAGGCGCCTTAACCTAGTACTAAAACTAATTAAAAAACAGCAACTTTAAGATGTCTTTGGTGAAAATTTTCCTAACACTTTAGGTATACATTCGACAGTTTCTACAGAGATTTCTCTCCATGACGTTGGCTACCTTCTTCCCAACTTGTGAATGGTTTTATCATTTCCATACTAGTTGCTCCTTTCCACATCAACTGAGTTTTCAAGTAATTATTGACCCCTTGCCTCCCATAGATTAGTTCACAAGGAGCACAGAACCCATGGGTGATACTCTAGATTTTGTGAGTCAATCTGTTCTTTAGTTCAAGGTGACCTCAGGGCTAGTTTAGTTCAAGGCTTGCAGAGTGTCTTCTCAGGACAGTAATACTGGGCAATTTCCCTGTTCCAACTGGCCCAGGCCTTGTTCTTTTGAACATCAGCAGTATTACTGAAGCAGCATGATCATTTGGTCAGTGAATTGGGTTGGCTTTGCCTTCTGTTTTTATAATAACCTGCTTGCAAGCTGCCTGCTTCCATTTCCAAAGGTGCCGAACAGTTTTAGGAGGGGGGCTTCCAAAAGTTTCTGGGAAAATTCCTTTATCTTTTCATTCCCTTTTTCTACAAACATTTTAAAGCCCCCTCCATTAAGATTTCCTTCCCCATTCACTTAATTTTTATCTCTTTTCCTCAACAGCATCTCATGTCTGAATTTTCCATGTTTATGGCTCTTTGATGAAATAAAAATATTCATTAAGTGCCTACTTTGTGCCTGGCATGGTTGTAGCCCCAATAGAAATAAGATCAGAGCCAGTGTCAGACACTCAAATTGATCCAGAACTACAGTGAAGGGGCCAGGAAAGGTCTCCATTCTTTTGAAATTGACATTTTAGTCCAGAGACGCAGAGACTGAGGACACCAGCCAAGGTAAGGGCAAGGCTCTAGTCTCCACTGTCCTGTCCTTCCTCCTAAGCCCCTGGTTGTTGTTATTCTTAAGCTCAGTCACAGAAACCTAAGATTGGTATGGGTTTCTACTGAAGTCACAGGAAGTGTGGGATTCTATTAAGTACTCAGCTTAGGCAGAAAGCAACTTGTCAGAAACCTAAAAAAATACCGTTGGCATGCTGGGCATTTAGAGCATTTTAGATAAAAGTTTGGGGTTGATTAGTCAAAGAGGTGGAGCCGAGGCTAAAGTGTACCACACGAGCTTTTTGAATTGCTAGTAAGTTTGGTTGAAATGTAGACAGGCTCAGAAGGCAGTGGTTTTGAGGAAAGGCGTAATGGTTACGTGCTTGCTGCTCATTAAAAGGTTGGCTGTTCAAGCCCACCCAGATGCTGTGAGGGAGAAAAGACCTGGATATGTGTTCCTGTGAAGATTGAACCAAAAAACTCACTGTCATCAAGTTGAAGCTGATTCCTAGCCACCTTATAAGGCAAGGTAGAACTGCCCCTATGAGTTTCTGAGACCCTAAGTCTTTATAGGAATAGCAAGTCCCGTCTCTCTCCCAAAGAGCAGCTGGTGGTTTCAAAGTGTTATCCTTTAGGATTGCAGCCCAGTGCAGAACTACTGCACCACCAGGGCTCCTGATCTGTGAAGATTTCAGACTGTGAAACCCTCTGGGGACAGTTCTCTGTCACCTGGGCTCCGAGGAGTCAGAATGGTCTCAACAGACATGACAAAAAGTTGGGGAAATCTGGGTTGAACCAAATAAGTCTTTTTTCCCCGCCCCAGTAGATAAGGCCTCAGAAATGTTATGCATTGTGAGTCCTCTGAATGGGACTTAGAGACAAATCCCAAAACCAAACTCACTGGCACGAAGTTGATTCTGACTCAGCGCTCCTACAGGACCAGGCAGAACTGTCAGCAGGTGGATTTCCAAGACGGTGACTCTTCAGGGAGTAGAATGCCTCATCGTTCTCCCCAGGGGCACGGCTGGCTTTGAGAGGGAGAGCCTGCCGAGGAGCAGGCCTTCTGCCCCTCGTGGCTCATAGCTCAGTATGTCACCAGCGCTCCTGAGCGGGACTGCAGTCATCATTTCCAAACTGACATTATGGAAGCCCCAAACCGTTTTCTCAATGAATTTCTCGAATGATCAAGGGAACGATTATTTTCTGCACACAGATATGCTTGCAATAAAATATATTCTGAGGGAATGAATGAATGAATCCATCAGTCAGGGGAGGCAGGGCGGCAAAATCCATCCTCAACAAGATGCATCCACCCAGTGGCTGTAACAGTGGACTCACAAGTAAGAACAAGTGTAAGGATGGCGCAGGACCGGGCAGGGGTCTGTTCTCTTCTGCACAGAGCCCCTGTGGGTCAGCACCGACTTGATGGCACCTAACAGTAACAGCATTCTCCTTCCAGCCAGTCAGAGAGAGGGAGCGGCAGAACCATCAGCAGCTGGCTCCCAGTTTGAACCAGACCTTTGTGGGGCTTACTTTTCTTGGATCCAAGGCTCATGGATCTTTTTCTCCAGGGCCACGGCTCTTGGAGTCTCCTCCGTTGGTTTCCACATCAGGGCTTCATAACAACCAGCGCCTGCGATTCTGGTGGTTTTTCAACCCAAGGCATTCAGTTCTCAGTCCCATTCTCAGGAAGGGTGCTTGAAGAGTGGCTGACTCATGGACGCTCTGCCGGACAGATGGACGTGTCAGTGCATGCTCACAGGCTGAAGGCTATAGAGAGTGGACCAGGCCTTCTGCATCTCGTGGATTTCCAAGTGTCCCCTGGGCACAAGCCAAGAGGATGGTTTGTTTTACTGCTCAGAGTTACCCGCCTTTTCCCGTCTCATGGTTGTCCTTTAGGAGTTACGAAGACAGGAAGACAGGGACAAGGAAAGAGAGCGGCCTGGCCCCTTTTCACCAAAGAACAAAGTCTTCCTTCCCCGAATCTCTCGGATTGCAACCCCCTGACTGACTTCTGTGTGCTTCACTCAAAATTAACTCCCACCGAGTTCATTGGGATTGGTGGCGTTGTCAGCATATTTAGAACTTCGTACTGAGCATCACATGTAATAACACTATCTGTCTTCCATGTGGGCACTTTTTCAGGCGATGGATGAAAATATGTCAAGAGCACCCACACAGTTTTATCAAACTTCCGTTGGTTTTGTTTTCCTTTTAAGCAAGCCTCGGAAACAAGCATCGGACTGGATGTGTTTTTCTCTTCCTTTTACTCAGCAAAAAATTGTAAAGTGAAATGCTTAATGGGAAGCAAGTATGCCCTTAATAAATTATTGTATAAGATTTTTTTAGATCAATGCTTAATTAAAGGAATCCCAGGCTCTCGGAAATTGACCTTCCTCTTTCTGTACTTGATACCGTTTCCTGCAGGGCGGAAACTGGCTTATGAAGCTCTCTTCATTTTGTAGTGATTTACTGCAATGAGGTGAAACACGCTTTGATGAAGTATCTCAAGTTTCTGTTCTATCCCCTTTCAAAGGTGAGGCCCTAGACAAGTCCCTGTATCTCTTTGATGCTTGGTTTCTCATTTGCAAGGAGTCAACCTAACTCCTGACCATGTCCTGGGTATCAGAGTGGAACTGCCTCCATGTGTTTTCAATTCCAAAGTAGGACTGAACTTTCAGAAGTAGATTGCTAGATAGCCCTGTCTTCCAATGCGCTCTTGGATGGACTTGAACTTCCAAACTCTCGCTAGTAGCTGAGTGCATGACCCTTTTGTTTCACCCAAAGATTCCTGCATTTGTAAAATGGGTACACAAGCCAATGCAAACAAGTACGCATATGGGGGCACTTACAGCATTTCAGACCCAGTGCTACCCAATCTACATACTTAACTTGTTGGATCTTCTCCAAAGGACTGGGGGGACAAAGGTGTGTCATTGTCAAAACCAGGAACTGGGATCTAGAGAGGTGAGGAGACATGTGGGAGGCCACACTGCTAGTAAAGTGACATCTTTCATTGGAGCACACGTGTTACTGGCTCTGTTGTCCCTGCTCATCTCCAATGGACTTCCCTGGTCCCGACTGTGAGGAAGAAAGATGATACTTGAAAACCCTTTGTACGTGTGAAGCATCACCACTGAGCAAGGAGCCCTGGTGGTGTAGCGATAAGCACTCCCTTGTTAACCAAGATGTTGGTGGTTCAGACTCACCCATGGCTCAGCAGGAGCAAATACCTGGCTATCTGCCCCCATCCATGGCTGCATCAATGGGCTCAAACATCAGAATGGTTCGGGACCAGGTGGTGCTTCATTCTATTGTACATAAAGTCACCGTGAGTCAGACCCGACTTGATAGCACCTAACCACTACTGTCTGCTTCCATCAAGATTGATGGTTTGGAAACTGTGTGGGGAGGTTCCACTCAACCTCATGGGGTTGCTCTGAGTGGGAAGGGGCTTGGCAGCACCCGGCAACCCCCACCACCCTGAGCAGAGGACACCAAGAATGAAAACATCACATGTTTCCTGATTGGCATCATTGACTATGCCAAAAAGACTCAAGCCTGGCTGTGTACAGAATGCAGAAAGTAAAACACACGGAGAGACAGGAGAGCACTCCTTCTTTGTCTACAGAGCTGCTTCATAGCCCCCACCTACCTTTCCGACACCTTCCACCATGGTCCTCCCTGTGGCTCACCGGTCCACATTATCCTTTTCCCAGTTTTGTCCAGGAAATCGAGTTCTTCTCAGCGTCAGGGACGTTCTTTGGATGTGCAGTTTCCCTGCCAAGAAAATGATTCCTCCAGCTATTTCCTTTCCATGCTGCAAGTCTCGGTGGAAATGCCCAGGAAACCCAGATAATGCAATTATTTAGTTGAGGGTTTTCCTGGTTTGCTTGTCACTTGTTTACTTGTTAATCACTTGCCTCTTCTGAATAGAGACTGTCAGTCACATTGCTGAATTGGTGACTGCCAATGAACAGGAGCCGAGTGGAGAACTGAATGACAGGCATGAATCACTAATAAATGCTGGGCTAATGGCAGACACGAACATAAGACTGAGGCAGGAAGTTGAAATAATGAGGCGCATACAGGTCTTTTCTGTGAAGAGCCAGAGGTGAACGCTCTTCATTGGACAGAGGCAGGCTCCCGGTCAGAAGCTTAGCTCTGAGGTTCAGTCTCATTCAGATTCGGATTCCCAGGATCTTGTCTGGTTCCAGGACAAGGAAAAGACATTCTCAATCCTCCATTTCTGGATAGGGTTTTCCTCCCTTTCTCTCCACCCCGCCTACCCACTTCCCTGCTCCCCCACCCCCCACCTGTCTTTGGAGAAGGTGTAAGCAATGGAAAAGAGCCATCTGATTACAGTCTGGCTCCAGCCCCTGCAGTGCCACTGTGGGCCTGCATGAGTGTTTTCACCCAGAAAATACTTTTTAGGATTTCCCTGAGCTTAAATGCATATTTCAAAAGAATTTCAAACAGTGTCTGGCCAATTAAAAAACAAACCCTAGATGTTCAACAGAAGGCCAAGCTGTCTGCCGGTGGGCTGCTTGTTGGTGGTGGGGGAGAAGGAAGATGGAGGAGATGAGGAAGAAGAGCTCCCTGAGAGAAAGGCTTTTTGTCTGATCGAATATCAAACTCACCGATGACAAGGCTGTTTGTGGGCACCACAAATACACCTAAGTTGAGAAATTTAAGGACTGATGCAAAAATGAAATCAGAAGAAAAATCAGATCTTTGATATAATGATTAACTCTGACTACCGATTGCCTTGAAATATGGATCCAAGCAAAAAATCACGAAAGAGTTAAAAACAGGGAGAGAGCACTTGAGAAATGCCGACGCCCCACACAGTCAGCACAGCCCTGTCCCTGGTGCGCCTGCATTCCCTGCAGGATTGCTGGACGGTGTCCAGGCACTTTGGGTGGAGAAGCCCACACTAGCTTGACTGAGTTCCTGGGCCTGCGTCTCTGCATCTTTCCAGCATACCTAGTTTCTTCTTTTTTATATGAATGCTAAGTTTCTTGTTGCTGTGGGGTGAATTCAGGCTCCTAGGAATGCCATCGGACAGATGTGAACTGTCCCCAAAGCGTTTCTTGGCTGTCATCTTACAGAAGCACACTGCCAGGACTTTGTCCCACAGAACCCTTGGATGGGTTCGAACTGCCAATCTTTCAGCCAGAAGCTGAAGGCATAACAGTTGTGCCACCAGGGTGGGAAGACTGTTTTAAGGAGAGCCCATGGGTAGCACCAACAGTTCCATGCCTGGCTGCCAACTGAGTTTCCGTCAGCAGTTGGAATCTATCCAGGTGTGCTTCCAAAGAAAGACCTGGTGATCTACTTTTGAAATACAGCAGCCAACCCCAGGGGGTGTATGTTGTACCCTGAAACACATGGGGTCACCATGAGTTGAAATAGACTTGGCAGCAAGTGGTTCTGTTAAGAAAAGGCCCCACCTTTTTTTGCTGGAGCACAACCAACCGTCCTTCCAAAATATGATCTGCCAAAACCTAAGCTCGCCCAGCTCTGAACACTTTCTTCGTAGCTTCCATTGGCAGGTGGAAGAATGGCGTTTGCTACACATATGCCACATGTTCACAGATATAGATAAATGTATATATACAATGAAGGAAAACAGAAGTCACTCATATCCATTTAATAATAGATAAATATAGTCATTATTAAATGATAATTGATAGCAAAAAAAGCAGAAAATAACAAATACCCGAGAGAGTACCATAGATCGGAACCCTTGCACGCCGCTGGTGGAACTGTAAAACAGGTCAACCAGTGTGAAAGTGTTTTGGTGCGTCCTCGGACACCTGGGATTAGAGGTCCCACGTGACCCAGGAATCTAGCTTCACAGTGGATGCCCTACAGAAATAAATAACAGAGCATGCGCAGACATGCACGCTTAGGTAAATGTGTGCTCATGTTCCCAATAGAATTAAGATGGAAACAACCTACACGCCCTTCAGTGGGGTAATGAATCCACACACTGGGTGCATGGACACGAGGGACTACTACCACGCATGAGTAAAAGACACGACGAAACGGTGAAACTTCTCACGGCATGCTTGGACGTGTAGGACGTTCTGCCGAGGGAAGTGCGTCAGTCACTAAAGCCCAAATATCGTTGAAGATCACTGTTACAGCGAAAACACTGTTACTCAAAGACACAGATGTTGCTGGCGACCAGGGGCATGCAGCAGAGGCGGGCAGGAGGACAGACAGCTATTAACGTAGGTGAAGGGAAAGGCAACATCCAGGGGAGAAAGGAAAATGAAGGGGGGCCGGGCTAACTAGGAGGTTTGAGAAGATGCTGAATACGAAACATGATGATTTGAAAAATAACCCCCTACCTAATTCCCAATAACCATCAAGAAAAGATGATCAATTGCTGCCTTCGCAGCGGTTCTCAACCTGTGAGTCGCGACCCCATTGAGGATGGGGGTGGTCCAATGACCCTTTCACAGGGGTCGCTCGATTAATCACAGTAGCAAAATGACAGTGATGAAGTAGCAATGAAAATAATTTTATGGTTGGGGGTCACCAGAACGTGAACTGTGAAAGGGTCCTGGCATGAGGAAGGTGGAGAATGACTGCAGGCACAGTGAAGGAGGTCGCAGAGAGCACTTTTGAGGTGTCCCCCAGTTATCAGAAAGATGATCCGACATGTCTCCTGTGCCCAGCACCGCAGGACTTCCTACTCCGCAAGTGATGCCGGGGTTGCTTCATTTGATCCCAGACAGGCAAATGGGAAAGAAATTGGGGCTGGTGGGGAAAAGTGCATTTATTTAAAAAGATCCCACCTAAAGATAAAGCTATTTCAAACATTTTCTAAATGTGGCTGGAATCCTTTGTGCCCCGTGTTGGGCAGATACATTTTCCCCCGAAGATATTTTGCATTGCCCTTGCGTTTTCCACGCAGTCATGGGTGGTACCACTCCAAGGACATACTTAGCTTAAGAACCGTGGGATTTCCTGTTGGCTGTGTGGCGGACCTGTCTCCTACTGCTGTGATGTAGACCCTTGTCATCACACAGAGAAGTCAGCATTCTATCCTGGTGGAAACTTCACCTTCTACTCGGGCTTCTAATGGTTTCACTGCTCACTTTTATCTCTCAAAGAGAGTTCCGTTTCAGAGTTAAATCTGCACGGTCGAAACATCCGAGCAGATATTACCCCACACGGAAAGCCAACCACAGAAACAATGTTATGCATTTAAATAATGGAGACGTGCTTTGCCAACGCAAACAAAGGCTGCTAAATGTCCCAAGCTAGAATCATCACACCCCCACCTCATCCCGGGGCTTTGCCCGTGGGTCAGTATTTCTATACTTCTCTTGTTCGCTCTCCTGGCTAATGAAGCCCAGTGTCCCCTCGCATTAAGACAAACAACCAAGGTAATGGAAAGGTAATTATAAACAAGCAAAGTATTGGAATTGAACGGGAAATCAATTTTAAAACATCGTTTTTCTCCTCTACAAAATTGTGTGGCTTGTTCGCAGTCATCTAACACTGTGAGCAGGTTTAAATTGACCCAGCCCAATGTCAGAGCATTTGACCTTGAGGGGAAAGTCACTTTTGGAGCAGTCACTTGGAAACCAATTATTGGACAAGACAAAAGAGATGCCATTCCAAGTTCAGGGGCAAGATTCAAAACATAGGCGCTCCAAATGGTTGCCATGGGTGTCTGCGTTTCTCCAACTGGAAAACATCTGCATGTTTAAGGCTGATTGCAGTGCTTAACATGAGCAGAGCTTCAATGTTTTTCAGATCACAGATAGACCCCTGCAGTCTATCGTCCCAAGAATAACCTAGAAAAAGCAGCGGGGCAAAAGAACAAGTGACCCCGCATTGTTCATTGGGTTATCAGAGGGAATACGGCATGTCTCAGCCTATGCCTCGTAATGATAGCTGTGGTTTGATTTAGGCCAACCAGTTATTTATAAGTTGCCATTACGGCGGGCAGTTCTTGTTTTTAAGAAATGTTCATTGTAAAATTATTGTTAACTATTAATAAGCGATGTTCCTCACTCTACAGTATGGTCCCGCCACCCCTTTATGTTGTCTCCCACATTTCTCCTGGCATCCATTTAACCACATTCCAATAGCTTACCAGTTCCTTTTTGAGGGAAGCCAAGGCATGATCAATGTCTGAGCTCCATCGCTTTGGTCTGCCTTCTCCTCCGTCAGACTGAAAGGGTGAAACTGCTGCTTGGCCACAGTAATTAAACGTGACAGCTTTGGAGGGAAACTCTTTAAGCTGTGTCAGGATAACCTCCATTTTTCTAAATTTAAAATCACCCGAGAAGGCTAGAGCTCGGTCAAGGTAGGTTTAGCTTCTGCTGAGTGATTTAGATGGCTTGGAATGTAAATCTTTGAAAAGTTGCAAGGACTTGAATAGCAAACACTAGCATAATGTACTTGGGATTCTGTTGGCCAATTAGAGGCCACCATTACTTCGATAAGTTCTCGTTCCTAGTGGCTCTTGACCTTTTGGTCATGTATGCGCCCACAGAGAATGGAAATTTTTTCTTTCATAGAGGGGTGCTTTCTCAGCAGAGGGAGATCACTGCTTAGAAAATCCTCAAGAGAAGAAATACATTTTGGGCTCGACAAACTACTGGAGACAACAGATTTATCACCCACCTAAGTTTATTCATAGAAACAAGCATCTCAGGATTTTGGTGACAAACCTTGATGCTCATAACAGACCCCTTGACCCAAATAGCAAGAGAAAGCTGACACAACTGTTTTCCTAGGCACCACCTCAGTTAGAGTTAGAGTCCCTCATGCTGTTCATTAAAAATGACATTGGGTCAAATTTATGCATACTTCTAATTTGCTAGCATCCCACGAGAGGACTTCAAAAAGTTTGTGGAAAGCTAGAGTGAAAAGACAATGGAGTTTTCTTTCCCCCCCCCCCCAAGCTTTTGAAGCTCCCTCACATTAGGACATGCATGTCCACTTAGGTCTTTTAATCTTCTTGCAATCCTGTGATGTGGGCATTATAATTAGACCCACCTGTTGACAGATCCCATCACTGATGCTAAAAGAGAACAAGTCGTTACATAAACCCATTTGGTTCCAAAGTTTATGTGCTCAATATCATAACAAAACAAAGCAGAGTCAAACAAAACTGCTCTAGAGTTCATTCCAACTTCTAGGGCTCCTATGGGACCGAGTAGAACTGCCCCATAGCATTTTAAAGGCTGTCAATCTTTACAGAAGCGTACTGCCTCATCTTTGCCCCAAGGGAGTACCTGGTGGATTTGAACATTTCAGTTAGCAGCCTGATACTTAACCCATGGTGCCATCAGAGTTGCTTAATATCATAGCACTTTCTAGGACATTGACAGATGCATTTAGAAATTCATAGAAATGCTCTTTTGAAGTCTTGAAATCTCCTACGTGGGGTCCTAATAGTAAGCACATTGCTGCATGTGTTTAAAGTCAAGGCTGAGCCAGTAAAGGTTATAGCTAACATGGTCTCCAGCTCAGTGAGTAATCGGAGAAGCTGGACTGTTGGAAGAAGAATGCTGTCTCGGATTGGAGGCTTATTAACAAGCTGTGATATGCAGGAGACACAACCGTGCTTGCTCAAAGTGAGGAGGGCTTGAAGCACTTGCTGAAGAAGATCGACGACTCTAGCATGGGTTGAACAACTGGACCAATAGATAACATATCAGTGTTTCCCAAAGTTGGTGATACCACCCACTGGGAGACACTGGCATGGTCCAGGGGGGGCTGCAAAATCAGACACCTACACTTTTATACTGGATTATGAGCTATTGTACAACTGTTTTTAGTTTCCTGGGGGGGGGGCGCTGAGAAAATTTTTTTTATTGAAAAGGACCAAATTAAGATACCATATATACTCGAGTATAAGTCTACTCCAATATTAGCCAATGCACCTAATTTTGCCACAAAAAACTGCATTTAAAATATGCTGAAAAACTCGGCTTATCCACGAGTACATATGGTAATATTATCACCACAATAACCAGAGAAAAGATTGTGGTTGCCAAGGATCTCTTCTTACTGGATTTGAAATCATGGCTGGTGCTACAGCAATCGGGAAATCCAAACCAAGAAAACCCAAGTGAAGGCTGAGCATGATAGTGACACAGAGCAAAATAAAAGGCAATAGAGGAAGGAACCAGGAGGCAAAGGACATTTGTAGAGGTCTAAATACAGACATGTACATGTGTAAATATATTTATATATGATGCTGGGGAAATCGATCTATGTGCATATATTTATAGATTTTGTATTAAGGTGGCAGATGGACATTGAGCCTCTACTCAAGTACTCCCTCAATGCAAGAATGCTTTATTCTATTAACCTGGCATTCCATGATGCTCACCTTCCCAACACAATTGCTGAAGACAAAGCGGGTACATAAGCAAATGTGGTGAAGAAAGCTGATGGTGCCCGGTGATTGAATGATATAGCATCTGGGACCTTAAAGGCTTGAAGATAAACAAGCGGCCATCTAGCTGAGAAGCAACAAAGTCCACATGGATGAAGCACACCAGCCTGTGTGATCATGAGGTGTTGATAGGATCAGGTATGAGGCATCAAAGACTCATAACAAAAAATCTTATCATTGTGATTAAGGGGGAATGTGGAGTGGAGACTCAAAGCCCATCTGTAGGTAACTGGACATCCCCTTACAGAAAGGTCGTGGGGAGGAGACGAGCCTTCGATGAAACATATACCTTTCCTCTAGTTCTTTAATGCTCCTCCCCCAACTATCATGATCCTAATTCTACCTTACAATTCTGGCTAGACCAGAGCATGTGCAGGGGTACAGATAAGAGCTGAAAACACAAGGAATCCAGGACCATAAACTCCTCTGAACTAATATTGAGAATAGCCATACCAGGAGAGCAAGGGGAAGGTGGGGGGAGAAAAGGGACAACTATCACAATGATCTACTATAGTCCCCTCCCAGGGGGACGGACAACAGAAAAGAGGGTAAAGGGAGACATAGGTCAGTGTAAGACATGAAAAATAACTAGTTTATAAATTAACAAGGGTTAATGAGGGAGGGAGGGTGGTAGAGAGAGGGGGGGAAATGAGAAGTTGATACCAGGGGCTCAAGTAGAAAGAAAATGTTTTGAAGATGATGACACATGGATGGATGGATTGTAATAAGAGTTGTATGAGCACCCAATAAAATTATTTTTAAAAGAAGAAATCCAAGGATGCATTTGGCTGGATGACTCTATTGCACGAGTTCCCTGTACAGTACTGAAGAGCGAAGAGATCGTCCTGAGGACGGAGTTACACCTCAAGCTATGTATTTCCAGTGGCCTCCCATAAATGTCAAAGTTGGATAATGAACATGGAAGACCGAGGAATGGATGCCTTTGAATTATGGGACTGGGGAGGGATGCTGAGAGCACCACCGACTGCCAGAGGGCACACAAATCTGTCTCCTTATCACAGGCAAGGATGCTGAAACTTTGTCTCAGGTGCTTTGGATACATGGTCGGGGCATCTCAATGGGACGTGATGACACCGCAGCTGCAATAGCGGGCTCAAACACAGTGACCACTTTGAGGACAGCGTGGGAGTGGGCAGGGGTCCTTCTGTGTGCACAGGGTCGCCATGGTCAGAGTGGGCTTGACGGCCCTTAACCTCAGGAGCATGGTGATTTATCATCTGATTTCCCAGTGAGAGCTTGATTTTTCTCATGACCACCATCACGTTTTAGAACAGATTTTACATAATTAATACACAATGCCAGGCACATAGGGGATACTGGATCATTTTTCTCCCCCAAATGAATGGAAGGTGAATGGTCAAGAGATATTGTATGAAGAGTGTGAAATTATAATTGACTTACCTTTCAGCGTCCCAAAGCCAGTTAGCCTACTTGAACTCTCTCACATTCACAAAATACCTTGCATTTTATTTACTTATTTGCCTGAGTGTCTGCCACAGGGCCGTATCAGCGTTTCCAAAGTGCTCCACGTCTTTAAGGAGACACAGTGCTCTCTGGGAACTTCTGATGGTTCCCAGAACCTTCACGTCTGCTGGTCTTTAGATAGGCTTCCTGCCTAGTTGATGGTGGCCCGATCCCCAGTCCTGGGCTTCCGTGCCCAGAGGAGGGAGTCTCCAGAGAAGGAGGGAGGAGGAGGGGGCACACAGATGACACAAAAGATGAGCAGCCCTTTTGTTGTTTCCTGGGACAATCCTGAGGGAGGCCAGGCGGAGGAAGGCCCTTTGCAAGGCCGCACAGCCAGTGTTTCCTTCAGGGGGATCAGGGGAGATAGGAAGGGAACAAACGATGAATGGCATCCTTATTCCTATTTTGGGTGACAGGGAATAGAGTCAGTGGGATTATGTGACTGGACCAAAAGACCCAATCCAGGATGATGGATTTTATACACTTTTAAAATAAGTGTTTAAAAAATAAAATCAAAGTATTATTTCATAATGTGCACATGCAAATAATAACAACATGAGTGATAAATCACATCACAGGAGACAGGCTGGAAACTTTGACCTCCCAACAGCCCCCACACGCAGTCCTCGGTCCCAAAGCACCCAACACTGCCCCTTTGAACCATTTCTAATGTGGTTTGCTTCCTAGTATAGAATGCTGATATGTATTCATTTAATAGCTAAAAATCCAAACACAGGCATATGGTACTAAATGCTTTACCCACCCACTCACTTACTCTTCCTAACAGCCCCATGTGGTGGGTGCTATTACTCCAGCCACAGCTAGAGGAATGGAAAGCCCAGAGGGTGGGACTTGCCTGATGTAACGCAGCTAACAGGTGCCCGAGCTGAAGTTTGCACCCAGACAGGGCAGCCCCTGATGCCAACGCCACCACACACTTTACAAACAGCCTTGGTTTATAACGAGGGGCCTCGTGCACCAGGCTGGCACACCTGTAAAGCAGAGGCTGAGAGTTGAGCTTGGTGGGCTCCAAGGTGCTTAGTGCTACATCTTCCTGCTTCAGAAGAAAGCTGTCCCCCGAGCCCCAGAGCCCCACTGCTGTCTCAGCCCTGCCTGGGACCGGAGAGAACAAGCAGGTGGAGAATTAGCAAGAGCTTTGATTGTCTGGAAAATCACAATAAAAAGAACCACAGAAAACCATTTTTGTTTTTATGTCAGGAAAACGGGTCTTGTAGCCCAAGTTTTCTAGATAAATGGCATGTTCTTACAGTGATTAAAAAACACCATCTTTGTTCACACCTTTATTTTTAAATGGTGGGATTTTTAGTCGGTAGAAATCTGTTTCACTGCCCTCTCGCACCTGGGCTGTGCTTTTCCTGGAAGGCTGGCACATACCGTGTTTCATGTTCTTTCCTGCTCAGATGAGCAGACCGAACCCTAGGGCAAAACGGTTAAGTACTCGGCTACTACGCAGAAGGTTGGCAGTTTGAGTCCCAGTGGCGGCTGCTAACTTTAAGGTCAGCAGCTTAAAACTACCTGTTGCTCTGCAGGAGAAAGAGGAAGAGTTTCAGTCTTGGAGACCTACAGGGGCCGTTCTACCCTGTCCTACAGGCCATGGTGAGCTGGCACCGACTCACTGGCATGAGCGGCTCCACAGGAAAAGACCTGACTCTCTGCTCCCCAACAGATTACAGCCTGGAAACCCCACGAGGCAGTTCTGTGCCCTCCCACGAGGTCCCTATAAGCTGAGATTTTCTCCATGGCACCCAACCGTCACCAGTAACCTTGGAACCCTAGGCATCTTTGGTGAACCCTCAAAACTTGCTCGTAGGGTTCAGGGATTGGGTGGAGAGAGAGTGAAGTCCCAAGGGGCAGGCAAGCCTTGGGAAGAGAAGGTGAACTGCTGTTTCAGGCTCTCATGCCCACTTAGCCCTGAGCAGTGCCTGCCCACTATCCGGATGTAGTTAGCTGACATGAGATGGTTCTAATCCATACCCGGTCCTATGTCATCCTCATGATTATTCTTACATTTGAGCTCACGGTTACAACCATGGGTCCATCCATCTTGTTAAGGGTGTTCCTCTTTGTCGCTGCCCCTCTGCTTGACCAAGCATGATGGAGCGTGTCACGAAATTCTTGGGGAGGGGGAGAAAATATTCTATTGGGGGAAGGGGAGAAAAAATGGCTGGAGAAGATGATCTTAAACTGGAGGAGTGAGGCTAAGTGGGGAATGAAAAACAAAACAAAACAAAAAAAACAGAAAATCACCACCACTTATACTAGTGAGTAAACAAAACAACATACTTCCAAGGTTTTTAAATGAAACACCACAGCCAGAGGGTGAGCCTGGGAATGTACCACCAATCATGCTCATGAAAGGAAAGCCCTGATTTAGCCTGGGAGCCCTGTGGTGCTGTGGGTTTGACATTGGGTTTCTCACTGCACGGTTGGTGGTTCAAACGCTCCTGACATTCTGCAGAAGAACGATGAGGCGCACACCAAGAATTACCGTCCTGGAAGCCCTATACGGGCCATGGGGAGTCTGAATCACCCTGATGAGCAGTGCTTTCTTGTGGTTGTTGTTCTTGTTGGCGTTCGGTCCTGTTGTGCAGGAAGCAGGCATACGCTGGTGAGAGTTTGAAAGAGATGGGGAGAGTCAGAGCAGAAACAAATCAGGTGGATTAAATAGAATAAAACCACCATGTTCCTTCTGGGGAAGTAGCTCCTTAATTGAATCCACTGCGAACTCAGCTGTTGCAGGTGAGGCCTGAGAACCCTGGGGGCAGCCAGATTAAATGCTGGCTGGGTAAGGGAAAACAGAAGCGCTAGACTGCCGCCTTGAGGTCAGACGCCAGGAAATAGTGGTTGGAGAAATGGCTAGAGTGTCTGCAGCCAGGTACACACTTCATCCCCTTACGCTGTTCCGTGCATTTGGCCTGTAACGCACAGGGGTGTGTTTTTTTATTATAACATTTCCCTTGAAGATCAATGTGGGCACATGGTAATAAAGAGTGTATGTGACACAGGAGATTCCACTGGGAGACTTAACACTTTCTTTTCACTCCCCAGTTCCTGTTTCAAGAAGCAAAGGTTGTTTCTGGTTTACTGGGCATCTTTTAAAGGAGAATCTACTCGCACAGAGTCGATTACTTGTTAGAAACTATCAATGCTAGCTACTGCTTGGTGGTGTGTTTTCTTCTGAGAGTAACAGTGTGCTTGACCAGGGGAGACTGAGCCTTTTTCTTTTTCAGCCGCACAGTCTTTGGTTGTGAGAATGTTCCCAAGCCTAGAGCCCCTTTCCTGGTCTCACGCACCCTTGGCTGGCTCTCCATCTTGTGCCATCACAATGCCACATGGGGAATCTTTTGCACGATCAGTGTACACATTAGCATAGTGGGAGGGTCACAAGACTTGTGAATTTGCGTCTGTTATGGATGTAGTAAACTTGGACTCCAAAGAGGTGGAGTGGAGTGATTCTATCGACCTTGTTTAGAGAACGCCTGGTGCTCTCAACCAGTGGTTCTCAACCTTCCTCATGCCACCGCCCTGAATACAGTTCCTCATGTTGTGGTGATCCCCCAACCATGAAATTATTTTTGCTACTACTTCATAACTGTAATTTTGCTACTGTTAGAATCAGGCGACCCCTGTGAAAGGGTCGTGACCCACAGGTTGAGAACTGCTGCAAACCCATGGTCACGGTAAGCTACTTTGCCTGCTTTAATATGAATCCTCTACTTTTGGCATGCTTACCTTTCTTTCTTTCCTTTTAAAGAAATCATTTCATTGGCGGCTCTTACAGCTCTTATAACAATCCATACATCAATCGCTCATAATTCTTTCACACAGCTTCCCTTTACAGTCACAGCCGGTTGCCTGTGCATTGACTGGGACTCCTGGGGTCCCAGGGGACCTGTCGTCCATAGGTGTTCAATGATCAATTTGTCAGAAGTCGATTTTCAAGCCTTCCTTCTGAGGCTCCTCTGGGTGCACTTAAACTTCCAACCTTTTGATTAGCAGCACAACATGCGTCCCGTTTTTAAGCACTTGGGGATCTGAAGTGCTTAGGTGTATCTAAACAGAGGTCCCGTGTGTGTGTGTGTGTGTGAATTTTGTAGTAGGGATTTTAATTTTATTGTCTTCCTCGTTAGATAAAAATAGTCCCATGGACATATGCTTCTAATTTGTTGCAACCTCATTTCTTCAACATATTCTATGCAGCTGAATTTCGACTTAATTCATGAGTCGACTGCCATCGTCGTGACAGAGCCCGCTTCAGGCCGATCTACAGCATGCAGTGAGAGTCCCTCTCACCTCTGCCTCCCAACTGACTGTTCATCTCCTCGAGGACCATGGGGGGCATCGGTGAGGCCTCCCATGATATGTTTTACCCAGGACTTGAGGTGTCTTAGTGGTAAGGGTTGCATCCCGAGTTCAAGACATCCGTAGGTGTTAGCTGAATGAGTATTCTACTCCCTTGACTCTTATAGACTTTGTTTCTCCAAATCAGTTTTTAATTTTTTCTGTTTTAATTTTGGCTTTTTCCTGCTGTTCTCTACACTGCTTGTTTGCTAGGCCTTTCGGTGAACTCATTCTTTCGCCCATGGACGGTGCTTCCTGTAGGTCCTGATGCTCTTTTTCCTGCACTGACATATGAAATTCAGATTTTACGTTTTCTCTTTCTCCACTAGTTCGTGTGTAAGGGGTCCGGGTGCCACTGTGTGTTCAGCAGTTAGGCGGCTAGCAGCAAGGTCGGAGGTTCCAACCCACTGGCTTTCCGTAGGAGGAAGATGACCATCTGTTCTCATCAAGATTTCGTCTTGGAAACGCTAAGGAGGACTTGTGTGCTGTTCTGTAAAATCACTGCGAGAGAGGATTGCCTCAACGGCAGCGACTTTTGGCTGTCGCTTATGCAGATGCTTACACACACACACACGCACATGCGTGCGCTTGGGATCACCGTGGCATGTTGGGCTTATGCCATAAGAGGTCATTTTCATGAGAGCTTATAGCACATTCAGAACACAGAGGAGCTTTTAGCTCTCTTCTCTCAACAGAGAAGGAAGCAAGTGGTGACCTTACGAGAAGGTTACACCAGCTGGTCATAGTTTATGGAGTTTAATTACTGGAATCTCTCTATAATGTCACCCCAAATGACATCTGGGTTGGCACGCCCCACGGGATTCCCTTTGGATGAGCAAACCAGAACAGGCCGCGGCGGGCCCTGCTCCGTGTCATGCTGGTGGCGGATGGACATGGGCTGGTTTGACAGCTCTGGGACGATTTGCACTTGGCTTGGGGGGACTTTTGAATATAGAGGCGAGATAGAGTTGGCAGCCATCACCGCGGGCGGCAAAACAAGCAGTGGGAAAGGGCGAGGACAGAACGCTCCAGCGAAAAAGAGGTAAGAGAAGACTGTGTTGCCTCGGTAAATTCACACCGGCTTCACTGCCGGAGCAAGGGCAGGACAGCCCTCTGGGGCAGCTCGAGGCCACGGGGGTCTCCGGGAACTGAGAGCCACTGGGCAGCACCTCACAACAACAACCACCCCTCGACTGAAATGCAACTCAAAGGGACGTCGTTGGCACAAACGTTGCGCAGCCGACCCATTTCACACTGGATGGTGAGCCGGGAGCCGATGGTTCCATCACAGGCAGCCCAGTCTGGAGAGAAAGGGGCTCCCACCCATCTCGCTTCCAAATGCCTGCCCGTGGGCAGCAGCAGCAGCATCCTTGTGAGCTCCAGACTCACACACACCGGCCGACGGGGACAGGGTCTTAATATGACAAGACCCCCACGTGTTAGCCACGTACCCGCGGTCCAGAAACGCTGTCCCCACAATGGTGCTGTCTGCTCCAAGAGCTTTCTCCCACAGAGAAACCAAAGACCCCGTGTCCAAGTGACATTCGCGGAACAGCAGATTGGAGAAGGTCCCAGCCAAGCACACAGGCATGCACAGATGCACGCTGAAGGCCCGGTGCCAAACCGAAAGGCTTGCCATTTGGCGCCTTTTTATTGTCCTGAAACTGGGCACACTGGCTTCGTTGGAGGCTTCAAAGCACAACAGAGCCACGGGAAAGTAAATCACCCAACGATTTTCTAGCACCTTGGCGGCCCAGGGACTCGCTGGTGGACTGCTGGGGAGATAAGCGTGGTGGGGGCAGGACTTTGGCACATAATGCCGTGAACAGTGATTTCTAATGTCCAGCCTTTGGCTGGCCAAGGAAGGAATTTGTAGGTGATGGATTCTCAGATTCGTCCTTCAAAGTCAGTGACAGCTTAACAGACAAGGATGTGCACGTGAGCCAGTGACTTCACTGTACTACCTGCTTTCTATTCTAGGCTTTGTGTACTCAAGTGAAGGAGCCCTAATGGCAAGGGGCTACCAGGTGTGCTACAAAACTGCAAGGTTAGCAGTTCGAAACCACCAGCTGCTCTGCAGGTGAAAGATGAGGCTTTCTGCCCCTGTAAAGAATTATACCTGGGAACCCCACAGGGGCTTAATCTATAGGTTCGCCATGAGTTGTTGTTTTGCTACTCTAGAGGGCACTCCTGGGTAGTGCACAGGGTTAAGCTGCTAATTAGAAGTTTGTAGGTTCGAGTCCAGCCACAGGCAGCTGGGAAGACAAGATTGGTGATCTACTTCCTAAAAACAGTCACTGAAAACGTGTGTGTGTGTTTGCTTGCTTTTGTGACTTGTTCCTCTCATTCCTGTTAGCATGTACTTTGGTTCACTGTCTTGTTTTCCCTCCCCTGGCCTTTTGTGTTTCCATTCCGGGGAATAGACAACTGAAATATTGGCCAGTGAAGGAAAATAGATCTTCAATGAACAGTTCTGCGTCAGGAAAAAGAAACGTAAACTAATTTCAGGTTACTACAGTCTTCCTCTCAAGCCCCTTTCTCCTGGTTTCCTCCTGGTGAGTGGACAGAAGTACAAAGCCAGGCCATTGCATCATCTCAGCCTCCATTTGACTCTCGCTGGGCCACGCTGTCTTTAGTTTCCATGAGAATGAATTTCACCCTTGGTAACGCTCAACGAGGATGACAGTGTCTTGTTGAAAAGGATGCTATCCCAGTTCTAGCAACAAAATCCCAATGTCCTCTTGCCAACACATGCATCAATGGTTTTTAAAACACAAACAAACAACTTTTTAAAAAGTTTGTCTGCTGTTGCTTTGGAAAATAACAGAGAACCTTGAGTTTTCTCATCCGGGAGCCATCTGGACAGCCAGCCCCAGCGCTCCAGCCCTCCGTGGCTGCATGCGGAGGACACGGAGTACCGGGAAGTGATGCTCTCCCCGCAGACCAGGTTTTCCCAGACCCTCGTGGGGGGTCTGTGAGGTGGGGCCTGGGGGGTGGGGGGCGGGGGAAATGTGGTCCAGGAGCGGCCTGGCTGGTTCCCACGTCAGCTGTGCTGTTTCTACTCCTTGCTTCTACAATCCTGCTTTGAGACTTGCCCCGGGGAAACGGGCTCTTCTCAAAAGGATTATCCTGAGGTTCTGCGGTGTCTGGAGAGGTTCCTGACACCTCCTGGTGTCTCAGGCTCACTCTGTCCTGGTGGAAAGGCTGCTGTGTTAACTTGGTGTGACTCACAAGTCAATTTATGAGGGGTCCCTAGGCAGCCAAAAGATGAAGTGCTCAATCACTAGCTCAAAGGTTGATGGTTTCACCACCCCGCCCCCTAGCCAGGAGCGCCTTGTACCATAAACGTAGTGATTTTCCCCTGAAGGGCTGCTGTCTAAAGACCCCTGCAGCAGTTCTGAACTCCTGGGCCCCCCTCAATTGGAATGGATGACAACTAACATGCCCGACCTCAAAACCAAACTCCGTGCCTTCGCCTCTGTTCTGACTCATGGTGGCTCTGCACGTGCTTACTGAGACCATACATCTTCACTGGAGAAGGCAGCTTCCTTTTTGCCAACGCCCCCGCCCCCAGGTGTGGCTGGTGTGTTTGAACCACCAAGTTTGCAGTTAGCTCAATCCCCCAAGGCCACCCAGACAACTCCTGCAGCATCTGCCCTGTGCTTCAGGGAACGCCAGGACTCTGCAGGAAGGGGCGGGGGAGGGGTCTCAGACATAGACCTTTCTTTGAGGGGCCTATTTTCTGGTTGGAGAGATTGTTTACAGAGATGAAAGAACTGGAGAAGCAGCAGACTGTCTAATTTATGCTTCAAGCCAGCCCAACGCAGGCTTTCCTGAGAGCCCAGCTTATTCCACCTCGTCTAGTTAGGATTTTGATTTCAGCAGTCAGAGCCGTTGGGTGCAGTACCAAAGGGCCGTGGGTTTCCAAGATGGGAGATGGGCATGGACTCCAGGGAGACCAGAGGACTCGAGGGGACTGGGGAGCCTGACTGGGAGTTGCAAAAACTCTGGGGCACGGCCAGGAAATGAGTGTAAGTCAGAGGTCAGATAAATCACAGAGGGAGTGGAGATTGATGGACTTCTGGAAAAATGAGTGACAGGCTTCATGGGTGAGGGAGGTGGCAGGCCTCTCTAGAACAGGACCAGAAACTAGAGTGACTTGAATGCCCAGCAGAGACATTTACACACGATCCTGTTGGCCGTGCCCAGACTATGCCCCCACTCCACCTCCATACTCCATACGCAAAACATGCTACAGTTGAGCTCCTGGCTCCAGTTTGATCATCTGAATTCTCTTCTCCTCCCATGGAAAGAGAATGTCCACATTCTGGTGAATGAGATGTTTTTAAGGAGAATGGATTGGACCTACCTGTACATTGCATGAAAAGGTAAACTGTTCACACATTTGTGTTTGTTTCTTGGTTCGCTAATCGCCTCATTGCATTATCATTGCTTGGACACCTTCATGGAGTCCTGGAGGATGACAAGTGGGGCTGCTTATGGCAAGGTCCACAGTTCAAAGCCATCAGCTGCTCCAATGGACAAAGAGAAAGTTTTCTGCTCCCAGAAAGATTGACAGCCTGTGAAACCCAAAGGGGAAGTGGTTCCTTATCCTTCTGTGTCACTGTGAGTCAGAATAGATTCAAGGGCAGTGAGTTGCTGATGTTTTGGGGGCCCTTCATGTTATGGGCTGAGAAAAAACTAAGTCGGACCAAGACACTGCCCTTGAGCAGCTTCCATTCTTTGGGGGACAGTGACTCCCCAATGATAGTTACAGTACAAGGACAGCGTTGGGAGGATTTTGAGGAGCAAAGGCCAGGGAAGCTAGCGGAGGGGGCACATCACCTGGCCTTTTCAATTGACAATGGACAGGGAAGTGACATTTAGATGGAGGACTGAAGGTTCTGGGGGCATCATTAGCTGAGTGCAGAAATGGGGGTGGGAGAGCTTTGGGCAAGGGGTCAAGGTGTTCAGTGGCGTCCTTGAGGATGTAAAACAATGAGCAGACTCAGCTGCTAACCAAAAGGTTGAAAGTTTGAGTCTACCAAGATACACTTCAGAAGACAGGCCTGGCTACAGGCATCGGAAAGACCAGCTACAGAGAACCCCTGAGAGCACCGGCTACTCTCACACACACTGGTAGCCTCCAGTCAGTCACGGCTCCAAGCTGATAAAAAGACCATTTGCCAAAGCCTGGGAGCTCCAACGAAGCCACTGCCCAGAATAAACTCATCAATTGGGGAGCTGCTGGTAGCACTGGGCCACTAACCCCAAGGTCAGCAGTTTGAGACCACCAGAGGAGGAAGATGAGGCTTTTTGTCCCCAGAGACTTAACAGCTTTGGCAGTTCTACCCTGTCCTGCACCTGTGCATCAGCCTCAATTCGCTGCAACGGAGTCTGGTTTGGTTTGCTGGTGAGCAACAGAGTGGTGTGGAGGGCAGACCATGGAAATCAACCCAGTTTAGTTACTGGACGAATACCGAGTGCCCGGCCGAGGCTGGTGTCCCCATTAACAGATGCTATTCCCTGATGAGAGTATTGAGAACACAGTAATGGGGCCCGGAGGCCAAAGGGCAAATTTGTCACCTTTTAAAATATGGCAGCCACTCCCGAGAGGCCTTGTAACAGCAGATGAATTTTGTTCCATAAATAAACCATTTGGTATGAAATGGAAGGCAGGGAGAGGCCCGCTCCGTGGCTTGTCAGCGGGCTAATACAACACAGGCAGGTTTCACTCTGTTCAGTTTTTGAGAGTGGCCTTCAGAGAGCGCGTTTGTCTTTGGGACCTAAAATTATGTGACCCACTTAATAGATGTCTCAAATAGGTCACCCCTTGAGAAATAAGGCTCTCGTTTCCGGGCAGAGCTGGAACAAAAGGAAACTTGAAATCGATTAGAGGGAAAGAAGAAGCCTATTTCTGTCTCTTTGGACACAAAGGACCACATTTGGTTAATTGGGAGGTGGTGTATCTGAAGGGGGGGGATCTGCCACCCTAAAGCTGGGCCACTTGCGGGAAATGCGGGCTCATGCTGCCATCCTGCGGTAGAAAGGCGCACTGCACCTCAGGGCCAGCTGGTAATTGCCTGCTGCTTCCGCTGGGCTCCTTATGGCTCCATCAGCGAGATGCATTAAACAAATATGAGTCAGAAATCCAACAGGGATTTAACACTTCTCGGCCTGCCAGGAGCTAATTTCCCTACTGACAACATTCTCTTCTTCATCTTTTTTTTAAAAAAAATCCTTTCTGAAAAAGGAAAATTTCCTCCTTTTGGCAGTCTGACTGGGAGCCAGCCCAGGTTGGTGAAGCTGCACTCTGGCCTATGGTACATGGCTCCTTTCTGAGAGGACTGTCTCCATGTCTTTGCCAGGGAATCTCCCGAGGGTACTTTGTAGACCCAGGGTGCAGGGAAGCTGAAAGGCTCTGAGAAAGTCATCGAAGAATATTTTTAAACATGCTCTCTACCAAGCTCACGGTCAGCATGCTCCTCCTAGATCTGAGAAATTTCCACCTACCCCACAAATGACCTTCAGTGGACTCAACCATTAAAAGACCCTTCACCTAAGTCCTCTAGCTACAAATCCAGGTTTCTGGCTATTTGGAACTTCTTAGCACAGCCAGCCCAAGATTAGAGCGCTCTAGTCCCAAGCTTACTGCAGCCCTTCAGTAGACAGACAGACAGACAGTATAGGCTCACTTGGAAATACTCAGGATAAGTCCCCGGGTCCCGCTGCCATCTTTGAAGAACTGGTACTGGATGGGCTGACCGCAGTTAACTGCGGGGTCTCAGCGTGACACACACTAGGTGCTCAGCGCAGTTCTTTATGACATGCAACTGTGGCACGGTTGTGACACGAGACACAGCCAGGAGACCAGCCCGCTGCTCGTCTGTTTAATGCTTGGACACCTAGGCCCTAGCAGGAACCAGAGATGAGGTGACAGACCTCCTCGAGGCAGCTGATTGTCCCCAGATCTCTGATACTCTCCTATGCCTTTGGGACTTTGCCATGCTTACAGGCGAGCCGGAGAAGACTGAGGTTTCTTTTTCTTCTCTCTCTCTCTCTCTCTCTCTCTCTCTCTCTCTCTCTCTCTCTCTCAGCTGACAGTGGAAAATAATCCCTAGCCTTGAAGCTGGCTTACTGTGGATTGTCACTACCCTGACAGATGCTGGTACAGAAGGAAGACTTGGAGACAAGCATGTGGGGAGAAGCGTTACCTGCTTCAGAAAGGCAGGGATCAGGGGCAGCAGCTGAGAGGGTGCTTGGGTGAGGCAGAAACAAGGAGGTGACTGCAGACTTTAGTCTGGTGGTTTCTTCTGGTCTGCAGGACAGAGGCGTGAGCGAACTTGGCGGTGCCAGCACAGGGGAGCGCCCCCCGCCATTCCCGGCCACCCACCCACCTATCCACCCACGAACAATTGGATGAATCTTCCATTTGTTCCTTCGCCATCTGCCTTGACCTTTTAGGGAATGAACCTGTGTATTTCCACCCCCTCCAATGCTCAGACCAGGTGTGTCCCCTGCTGTCCATTCACTCCATCTGACAGCAGCCTGGCAGGGCAGTCGTCCTGCCCTGTGCCTGGCATCCCAGATCATCTTTACAGGAGCTGCTGCCACAACATCCCCCACTGAGTTCATCATGGTCAGTGTCAGCCAGCACTTACCTACGCTGCCGCCAGGGCTCCTCCTCCAACGCCCAGGTCAGTGAGAGTATAGGTCACGAGTGTGGTCCTCACATAGCCTCTCTCAGACACTTGCCACCACACAAATATGTTCATCATCCCAGAATGCTTTTCTTTCTATTTTTTTTAAAGGGAAACCAGTTCTCCTTTTGTTAATTTGCCCTGGCGGTTTTAAAGCGCTCACAGGTGGGCCCCACAGGCGAGGCCTTACGGCAGAGGACAGGGTTGTGGGCGTGGGCTCTCTGCTTCTGTCAGGTGGGCAGGTAGTGGAGGCTGCCGAGCCCTGGGCTGTTAATCTTGCTGCTCAGGCATCAGACTCGGGGAGAGGCCTGGCACCCCCCTTCTTTTCCCCTCACTCCATCCTGCTCAGTTGCTGCTGTGGCCAGCACCTACCCCTCTGGCCACTGGCGGCTGTGGCAGGGAGGAGGACAATTGGAAGTGGGCTTTTATAAGCTCCCCAATCCCCCAGTATTTTAATACGACGCTTGCAACAGCATCCTGTTTCACAGAATGTATTGTGGACCTTAAGTGACAAGTCCCTGTCTTGGGGCAGGAAACAGGATAAGCACTACAGATAAGACCTGGAAGATCTATTGAGCATTGTGTAGGGGGGTCCAGACTGCATTGGAAATGAAAAATAAATGAGTGGAGGCACGGAGGAGTGTCAATGCAAATAAGCGAAGAAGTCAGTCCGTAAATCAAAGGCACTGATATTTATCAACCTCTCCGTTCCACCTGAGCTACCTTAATAAGGAGGCCTGGGGGTAGAAGGGGTTAGGAGCCGGACTGCTCATGGTTAAAACCTGCCAGCAGCTCTTTGAGAGAAAGAGGAGGCTGTCTGCTCCTGTCAAGATGAACAGTTCTGAAAATTCAAAGGGAGAGCTTTACCTTACCTGATAGGGACTCTGTGAGTCAGAAGCAAACTCGTTAGGGGTGCGTTTGGCTTGGGACTGTCCTCAGGAGCCCCATGGACTGGAAATGGAAGCACAGCAGAGCTCAGGACTGAGGAGGAAGCTGTGTCCATTCTCAAGGTCTCTCCCTCTCTGCATATCTGCCCTTCCCTTCCCACTGCCCCCAATCCAGGCTTTCTGCTTGCTCATCAATGATCCCTCTGTCTTTTGACTGCTGTGGCACTGAAGGTGCCATTGAGGGTCCGTGTACATTCTCACCCTTACCCTCGACCCATCTCCCCGACCCCTGCCCAACTTAATCTCCAGAGAGGGGAATTGGAATGGCCCAGCATGCTTAGTTGTTTATTTCTGAGCCAGACCAATTAGTGCTGTTGGCTCGGTAGCCTAGGGAATGTCTGCTCTGGGGTCCAGAGCTTGTGGGTGAGTGGGAAGCGGGGTCCCACAGTAGAAACATGGCTGTGAGACAGCCAGGGACACTGGTTTCCTCTGGTACGTGTTAGGCTGGATTACCCAGAGAGAAAGACCAGGGAGGCTTGTATGGGCCTGGCAAGCTCCTGGAGAAGTGCTCTCCCACATGGTACCATCTCATCTCTAACAACAGCAGAGGCCTCTGTTTTATAGTCAACGACGTCAATACCCGAAGCCAGTTGAAGCGACTTGTTTGGGATCACAGCACTGTTAAGTGACAAGTCCCCTATTTGATTCCAGAGCTCAGGTTCCCATTTTAATTCTTCATCAGACCTAGAGGAAATGGGAGGGGAAGGATATTTTTTCAGAGATGCTTAGGTTCCACCAGCTCTCGGAGATCCAGGGGCTGGGATCCTCTCTGGGGATGATATCAGGGTGATAGCAGCTCCCAAGTCCAACAAGGGGGTGACCCTGGATAAGTGTGACCCAGACGACTGAAAGACGCCCGAGCAAGTCAAAGTCTTTTCAGTCATCTCACATACAAACAAAAGCTTCTCAAAGGATAAGGAAGACCAAGGAGCAATTGGTGCCTTTGGATGATGTTGTTGGCAAAATGTGTTGAACACACCACAGACTTCCAGACGAACGAACAAATCTGCCTTGGAAGCAGTATGGCTGGAATGTCCCTTAGAGGCAAAGACTTTGGGCATGTTACAAATGGGACCAGTCCCCAGGAGGGACATCGTGCATGGCAATGTCGTGGGGCAGAGAAAAAGAAGGCGGCCTTCATTGAGATGGATTCACACAGTGGCCACAATGAGCTCAAATATAGCAGCAATTGTGAGGGTGGTCCAGGACCGGCAACGTTCTGCTCTGTTATGTAGAAGGTTGCTAAGAGTCAGGACCGACTCGTGCAAAGGGGCAGCCTTCGAGAGAAGATCTTGGGGCCTCTCCTGAATGGATCCTTCTTTCCTCAGGACAACCATGTTGTGAGTCTGTGGGATGGATCAGAGTTCAATGTGTTCATCCTATTTGCTGTCAAGACTCCAAGCCCCGGATGCTGATTGGAACAAGGACTGCAGAACCGGTGAAAGGGGAGGGGAGGGGAATTGGCATCCACCAAGAGGTTTTCTTCCCTTATGCTTCCATCCCATATGCCCCGCCTTCAGCTCAAGTGGCTCCATGGCTAGGATTGTCCCTGGGTGGCGCAAAGGGCCTGCACTCACCTGCTGACCAAGAGGTTGGGTGAATCCCCCAGGCAGTGCTGCAGAAGAAAGGCCTGGTGGCCCACGGCTGCAAGATCACAGTCACCCATGGAGCGCAGTTTCACTTTCACATGCATGGGGCAGCCATGTGTCGGAAGCAGCACGGCACCAAGAGTGGTTGTTTTTGTCTGTGAGTGTAGAGGGGTCTGCTCCATAAAGACTGGAGCCTCACAGACCCCGAGGTGCCGTTTTGGCCCGTCACTTGGGGGTTGTCGGCGTTTGGAATGGGTACCTAACAGCCTAGTGGCAAATACCGAGTGCCACCCCGTCATCTTGGCATTTGGCACCAGGTCTTAAGGATGCATTGTAGAGCCCTGGACCTGCAGTGGGCTAACCACAAGGGCATCAGTTTGAAACCACCAGTGCTCCCTGGGGGAAGGGCTGATGTTTCTCTCCGTTAAGAATGGCAGCCTCCGACACCCACAGGGGTCCTGGTCTGCCCGACAGGCTGCCTGGGGGTCGGAACTGGCTTCATGATGGCGAGGTCTTAATTGTTTTGTGTTTTAAAGCAGTTGTCCTCGTTCTTCAGGAGTCCCTGTGGTGTTGTCGGGTAAGGGGCAGGCTGCTAACCGAAAGGCGAGCTCTTCTAAATCGCTAGCTGCTCCAGGGGGGGAAGTTAGAGCTATCTGTTCTCCTAAAGATTTATAGCCTCGGGAGCCCTGTATGGGATTGACATGAGTCCGGTTTGGAGTTTCCCCTTATTGTTACTAACTTTCTTTTTCTCTCTGATTTGCAGGATAGCTTAATATGTTGTGTGAGGGGGCCTACAGAAAGGTCATAGGAAATGGAATTCGAAGATAATGGATTTTTCGCCACAAACTTTGGCAAAAATGCTGACTGCGAGGTTCCCCCTGGCAAAGCGCCTGGCACGGCTGCCCAGCAAGCAGTCGCCGAATGAATGAGTGCAATAAATCCTCCGCCGGACGCTTCATGTGGGTGGCTGAAAATAAGATTCTGTATTAGTCTAAGGTCAATGCTTTTGCATCATTCCCTGTTGTATTAAAAAAGGAAAAACAAAACCCTAAACCAACTCAGGTCCAAGTTAGATTGCTACCAGCACAGGCTTTATTGAGCACTTGACAGAGGGACATGGGAAACATCAGAGCTGCTTGTGAGAGGCTGGGGATGTCATGTGTCCCAGCAGGTAACTTCGTAGCTTCTTTTTTTTTTTTTTTACCCCATTCTGTAAACAGAATCTCACTGAGCAAATATATGGTATCAATAATGCCAATGATTAAAAAGAAGCGCAACCAGGGAGATTTGGGGAGTGCGTGGAGCTTCTCAGTAGTCAGGTTAAACTGTTGGGAGTCATTTTGCATTCAGTTTATCCGCGGCATCAGAGTCTGTGTCTTAGCTCTCCTGGGGACCACTAAATCATGCTGATTCTGGACCTTGGAGTCGGGGTGTGTGTCTGTACACACACACACACACACACACACACACACACACACACACACACACACCATGGGCTTCCAAGAGTCTGTGGGAAAAGCCCATTATCTTTTCATTACATTTTCCCATCAACTTTTGGAAGCCCCCGGTACACACTCCCATACATGAAAATACTCAGAGAGGTTGCTGAACTTGCCCAAACTTGCAAAATTATGAAGTGCCAGCACTAGGATTTGAACCCAGGAAGTCTAACTAACTCCAGGGAGCATGCTCTTAACCACTACGGTGCATAGTCCTTGAGGCGCCATGCAGGGCTGGTACCCTGACCATTTAGATGACAGCAAAACCAAGTCACCTCTACAGACCAACCTTTAAAGGCTGATTAATTCGGGGTTCCCCAGGGGCCACCACAGCATCTTGGCAGTAGCTTTATCAATTTTCAGAGCCCCAAGGAACACCCCAGGCATTTTGGAGCTCAGAAAAACATGTCTTAAAAAATTTAATAAACTGCCCTCCTTTTTACCTACCACCTGATATCTGTTCCCAAATGGACAGCTTGCCCCCTTTCTCCCGACGATACCGCCTAACTCCTCTTTATAAGAAGCACGGGCCCACCTGCCCTGTTAGAAAACTGCTTCTCCCCGAGTGAGAGCTGGCTATGGAGGCTCAGAAGAATGTCCCAGATTAGGAAGAAAGAGTCCCTTGTCAATCACACAGGTGGCACCGTGTGGCAGCTCCCACCACTGGCCTCTTGCTCTGAAGAGCCATCTTCATGATCTAGTGGGATGCCACCACAGGGACCTATTTTAAAGTGTTTGAAGTAACCCTGGTAGGTGTGTCTTTAAAACAATCTTCAGTTCACTATTTCTGTGCTAAGAAAGAGTGGAAATGTCAGGAACTTGCACAAATTGTACTGACTTCATGCTTGGAAGGCAACGGCATGCTCTCTTCCACATCACTGCTTTTTATTACTCTCCCTGCCACATGCCGGCCAAGGAGCCAGGCAGGAGGTATTGTGCAGGGCTGGTACCCTGACTGACCCAGGAGGCTGTGGCCCAGGCCCTGATTGACCCCACCTGGCGTTCACCCACTCCCCTCTACCACCTGAGCAGCTTCAGCGAGGGAGGTGTTTGTCAAAGAGAGTGGCTATCACGTGCCTAGTGGCTAGTGGTTCTCCAAGAGCCAGGGTTGCAATTCATCATGGGAACCAGGGAGGCAGAGCACTCGGATGAGTGGAAACCCATTTTGGGATTCTCTTTCCCCGCAGCTGAGTTCTTACGAGAGGCATTAACAGGAAGCGGGAAACTAGCATTTTACCTGCGCTCCCACTGACTCCATACACAGGGACGAAAGTCACGGGTGGAAGGGGCATGCAAGGGAACAAATAAGGCAGAGATCAAAGGGGCTCCGTGGACAGGCCTGAGAGGGACAGGCTCTTGTCCGTGTCTGCAGATGGGTGATGACCTGAGCTGAGGCCAGTCACCCCGGTTCATTTGTTCAGGCTCCTCCTCTGTCAGAGGACCCTCAAATGACCAGCGGATTGCATTCTTCCACCCTGCAGTACTGGCAGGCAGAACCTCCTGAGGAGAGGTTTCTTGGTCTTGCTAAAGATGTTGCCAGAATCCAATTTGAAAAGCTACTTTGACTTGAAAGCAGTAGAAAAAGAGATGGCAGCCTCAGATTTGGAGGATGAAGTGGGGCCCGGAGGAAGGGAGAGAAGAGAAAGGGACTTGGTTACTATAGTTTCAGGAGTTTGTTAAGAATATAAGGATTCACGGGACAATAGTTCTCAGGGGCTGTGGTGTCAGCAACGAGGAGTGTTTTTGGCATTTGTGGGGCCGCGCAGGGAAGCTCTTGGTAGGTTGAGGCCAGTGTTGCTTAGAAACCCCATGATAGAGGAGACAGTCCTGACAGAAAGGTATTGTTTTCTGTCTCGCCAAGCCAACTTTTGACCGCCCACCAAGATACTCGTTACATGGGGGAATCTACTTCTAATGAAGTAAGCCAAAAAAACCCAGGGCTCTGTGGTCGCATCATGGGTTAGGCGTTGGGCTGCTAACTGCAAGGTCACCCTGCAGCTGCTCAGGAGAAAGATGAGGCTTTCTACTCCCATAAAGAGCCACTGTTGCAGAAAGCCCAGAGGGGCAGTTCGACTCTGCCCTATAGGGTCACTATGATTTGGAACAGACTTGATGGCAGTTAGTTGGGTAATTTTTCTTTATTTGAAGCCTAGAATCTGTAAGTCTAATGATGTTGCACAATTGTAATAGACACAGATCCCCCCACCCCCAGGAACGCACATGCCATATAACATAGTTTATTACAATTTTGTCCTCTTTGGAATAATATCAGATTTTGTCCATTTCAGATCATTCTCTCACTCAGGGTGCTGGTTAGCCTATCTTAGGGGACTTTGTGGAATGAGAAGACAATGGAATTTTCTCGGGGACTTTCAGGAACCCCTCCTACTAGTGACGGGCAGGCGTGCCGGCAGCTGTGGGGTCTGCTCAGGGGGAACAGTCTTCTGCCGACCTCATTTCATCCGCTCCAGCTGCTGTCCTCCAGCGATTACTTACGGAAGGGCCCGCAATTTTATCATAAATTACTTTCCTTTTTGGTTCCCCTTCATATCATAGGCAGTGTGATGTTTTCAAATCAACAAGCACACACGCAACCCTTGTTGCCAGAGGCAATCGAGGCGGTTCTGACTCCTAGCAACCCCGGGTGCAACAGAACAAACTGTCCGGTCCTGGACCAATCCTCACGTTTGTTCTTTGTTTGAACCCATGGCTGCGGCAGCCGCTTATCAATCCATCTGGCTGTGGGCCTTCCTCTTTTTCGCTGCCCCTTGACTTTACGAAACATCTTGTTCTTTCCCAGGGACTCATCGCTCCTGATAACGTGTCCAAAGTAGGTGAGATGAAGTCTTGACATCCTAAGTTCTGATGAGCGTTCCGGCTGCCCTTCTTCCAGGACAGAGCTGGACGGAAGTTCTATGACATGGATTTCACTTTAGAGGAAGGAGGGGCTTGGTGATTCCCCTCTTCTGAGTGGTTGTTTGATCTTAGTTATGGCTCTCGCACCTTCTCCTATGAAAGCTATTGCCCGTCGTCTATCCTGTATCAGAGATGAAACGATGACAGTGACATAGAGAACTACTCACGTGTTATGTGCGTGGGTTTTCAATGGTGGAAAATGTTCTTTGTGGGACACCAGAGGGTCACAGGAAGTCAGGACAGACTTAAGGTTGCCTCATAACCACAAACCGCATAGCTTTGAGAAGACCATACAAGCCTAATACCTGTGTTGGAGGGAAGAAGGAGGTCTTTTTGAGTTGGAGACATGAGCATTTGGGTTATTCAGATCCCAGGTCTCGGCGTGGACATTAGCCTTCCCCTTCTCCTGCCATGTTGTGTCGGTGAGTCGTAAGCGTGTGGCGTTGGCAGAAAGCAAGCAGAGCTCACACTGAGAAACGCTTGATCTATGCGGCATGTCCTGCTAAGTCCTTGACATACATCACCCCGTCCAGTTTAATCTCCAAACAGCCCTCTGGCACTGGCACCTCCTTTTGTAGGTGAGGTGACCAATAAGGAGGAATGACGTGTAATCCTTGCTGGCTTTCTGTTCACCATCATCAATATGCAAACAGACAGAGGGACAGTGAGTCCCTGCTGGCTACACTGAGCAGCACTCGGGCTTTGAACTACAACCGGTAAGACTCCCCCCACCCCACCCCCATCCTTTCTTGATGATGGGGAGAGAGACTGGGCTTTCTCCTCCTGTGAAGAGTTCTGGTCTCAGAAACCCACCGGGGCAGCTCTACGCTGTCCTGTAGGGTTGCCACAAATCGGAACCGACTCAAAGGCGGTGAGTGCGCATGGGATTGCTCATCATGACGGGTCTGGAATAATGGAGACAGAGCCCATGTGGTACCTCTGTGAAGCACCTGGTGCTTTCTAGAACCCCCAATCCACCTTCCCCCCAAGGCCATCCTCCTCGCAGGTCTGTGGGGACGTGCTCCGTGGAAGGTGGCAGGTGAGCAATTACATTCTGTCATATTAGGGTGCACTAGGTAAATATTGGCCCGGGCTCATCAGCACCCGACAATCATAGGATCACGGATGGGACTGGTGGAAATTGTCCGAGCTGTAGAATGTATTGCATGGGTGTGAGAGTTTCTAAACATGGTAAATGGATAATCAAGAAGTCTGCTTTTAATAGTTTGACAAAAAGCATTCATCAAAAATGCCTCGGAGCATTATATCCCTAGCCAGAAGACACCTGTCATATTTTGACTCAACTCTGATCCTTCAGCAATGTTTTGATGAGGGCAGGTACAAAGAGGACAGAACTGCGTCTTTGCTTCCATTTGCTGGAAGTTCAGTGGCTGTGCTCTGTAACCTCACTGGACTTACCGTGGCCATCTGTGAAATGGAGTGGGTGACATGGAACTACAGAAGCACGTTGCTGTCATGAGCTTCAATCAGGGTGTGGAAATTCCTGGCTCCCTGCCCCTTTCCTGGGAGCAGAGCCCAAAGGAGCCCAGAGCTGGTAATATTCAGATAGTGCTGGTGGGCGGTCATTTCCGTCTACTTGATCTGCACTCCAAAAGATGCAGAAAAGATGACAGGAAACAGAAGGGCTGTGGCTTGTCCCCAAAGGTTCTGTCATGTGGCTGGAAATCGCCTTGGTTCCGCACATACAGCGGGCCCCATTTCAACCCCCATTGCCCTTCCCCTTAAATTACAGCTCCTGAAGCAAATCTTAAATCGGCTTCCTCGAAGACCACAGCAGTGGCTGAGCTGCCCAGCATGACTTCTCATATCAGCCGCAGCAATCACAGGACCAGCAGGGCCCCCTCCACAGTCCCTTTTAGAATGCCATTTGATTTAGATCCCAAATGTCACTTGAAATCTGAGTTCCATGGGTCGTCCTGGAGGCGCTGGGGTATGAAGCATCACCCCGATGCGATCAACCGGTTCCAGTTCAGCATAACGTACTGTGGCAAGATGGGCTCAGAGAAAGCCAACCTTAACTACTATCAGATACCGGGGCCGCCACAGGGGGCTCACACATTACAGCCTTGGCAGGGTAGCGTTTTGGCCTGTTTGCGCAGGGCTGCTGTGAGTCCAAACCCCCACTACTGCCGCAGCAGAAGGAATGCACACATCAAGGCCTGCGTAGCTCATCTTCATGAAGGGCGTCCTATCGCGTGCTATGCAGGCACCAAGGTATTAGAAAGGATGGTTGAGGCATTCTGCACGTACTTTTGAGACAGATCAGTTTACTTGTACTTGAATCCACAGTTATAAATCCTAATGTCCTCTCCTATGGACTTCCCAACTGCAGCTTTAAATTTTCCTAAGGACAAAATGTGATATCAGATTTCCCTTGGCCTACAAACATCACTGGAAACTTAGTGAGCAGATGGCAGATAGAAGCGTGATAACATCTAAATCCTGTTTTTATTTTTATTTATTGCATATCTATAGTACTCTTCAACTATAAACCCAAGCCAAGTGGATTCTGACTCATAGCCACACTAGGGAAAAGTAGAGCATCCTTCCTGGGTTTCCCAGACTGAAAATCTTTACGGAAGCTGACTTCTGCATCTTTGGCCCATGGAGTGGCTTGTGGCTTCAAGCCACTGACTGTTAGCAGCCAAGCATTTTAAGCACCCACCAAAGTTCAAGTAGAAGGGCCCTAAAAGAAGTAGGTTATTACATCTCCATTAGGGAGGGAGACCCTGAAGGCAATGGCAGGAAGGCCAGCCTGCAGCGGAGAGGTCAGGTGGTGCTGGGGGACAACAGGCATGTTGGATCTATGGCTCATTGGACAGGAGTATCTGACAGAAGAATCTGACTGAGAGACAAGAGGTCTAAACCAGAAATAGATCTTTGAAACTGCGGGGTGAGACAATGTTTCCCAGTGAGATTTGAAGTTTAGACACATAGCAAATAGCCTTTTAGTACAAGGATGCCCCAAACAGTGCACTGTGGCTTGGTGCCAAGACTGTATTTGTTGTTTGAAATTCAAAGACACCTGGAGGGACTGGAGTTTTATTTACCAAATGTCGCAGCCTGGTGTAGATAGCAATGGAGGAACCAGCACATTGGTTCTCCTCCCCCTCATTCCCTCATCTCTGCACTGCTCAGGAAGCTCCCTCAGCTTCCCTGGGAGAACCAGCAGGACTTCTTCCTGCAGGTCGAGGCTGCTTTCAAAACAACTTCACTGTGGCTCCTCTGAATTCTTTTACAACCAAAGGGTGGGTTGCTGCCTTTGGTTCTGAGTCTCAGAACTGGGCCTCCTTCTTGGAGCTCTGTCTCTGTGCACGCGATTGTTTACAAGGCATTGTGTCACGTGTATTTCCCAAATGGGGAGAACTCATTTCCTTGGGACATTCCTCTCTAGCAACATTCTCTCCTTTTATGATCATACCTGGGGCTTCCATTCTCTTGTGAGTTCAGGTGTTCATGGATTTTTGGAAGCCCCATCATAGATCTTTCCCCAAAATCTGTTGGAACATTGAACTTTCTTCGCCTTTAAAATGCTGTGCACACACATGCACGCAGAGGAACATACACACATTCTGCATTTAGTTTGGAGTGGTCCCACCTCATTCATGAACCCTTTTGGGAAGATGGATGCTTGGTTTTCCTTGATCTTGTCTCCATGCTGGATGTGGAATTCATTGCTTGGAAGATTGGGTGGCCACTCCAAACCTCACCAGCTGCCAACGGGCTGATTCTGACTCATAGAGACCCTGTAGGACAGAGTAGAACTGCCCCTGTGGGTTTCTGAGACTACATCTCTGTGGGAATAGAAAAACCATAGGTCTCCCCTACTCCCCACCCCCCATCCCCCATGTGGAGCAGCTGGTGGTTCCAAACTGCTGACCTTGCAGTTAACAGTCCAATGACCCCACCCAGACTCTTGGCCATGCTTAGATGTTTCCAAGTGCAGAGCGGCATCGGTGAAGTGAAATTAGAATTCCAGTCAGAACACTCATTTTTCACTAATGACTTTCCTAACGTCTTGTGTGATTTCAGACGGAAACATCTCCACCTCTGGAGCCACAGGGTCTCGCCGGCAGAACGAGGGTGGCGCTAGAGCAGGAGTTGGGAAACCAGGGCCCGGGGTCAAATCTAGACGCCGCTCCTGTTTTTTCCCCTATAGTTAAGGATGCTTCTCACATTCATAAGTGGTTGAATAAAGTCAGAAGAAGAATTATGTTCTGTGGCATATAAAATTATATGAAATTCAAATTCAGTGTCCATAAATAACGTTTTATGGAAACACAGACACACTAATTCTTTTATACTCCTGTGTGATCTATGCCCCCACCTGCTACAAAGATAATGTTGACTGAATGAGACAGAGACCATATAGACGCCCAAGGCTGAAATATTTACTAGAAGACAATCTAACCCTTTATAAAGGAGTGCTGGTGGGATCGTGGGGAAAGAGTTGGACTGCGAACGGCAGGGTCGATGGCTTCAATCCATGGGAGAAAGTCGAGGCTGCGTGTTTCTGTGAAGATTTACAGCCTCAGAAACCCCACGTCGAATCACTAGGGGTCAGAATCGACTTTCTGGCACAGGGTGGGCGAACTTACAGGGCAAGTGTGCACTTTATTGTCTTTGCCTACCTGCAAGGATTGTTAGAAAATGCATGGCATTTGGGAAAGGACTTTGTAGGCTACAGAGAACTTACAAAGTGGAGATGCTGTTGGTAGGGTGGTGGAGTTGCATTTCTGAGACTCAGATCCGACAGTCTGACTACACGATCCCTGGAGTGTGCGCAGTATTCAGGCATCTCATAGGCTGGCTGGATGCATGGCTAGTTGAAAAATTAAAGAGAAAAGGATGATTGCTATCAATGCGGCTGCATTGGTAGTTCTTGCTTCACCGCCCCCCCCCCCCCATCAATCAAAACACTGCTGAGCCCTCCGCTGGGCGAGGGTTATATTTGTAACAGAGTGAATAGCAACAGAAAACCTGGAGAATAATTAGCCCTGTTGTTGTAGGGAGCATGAGAAAACATCTGGTCTTTGGCTGAGATTTGTCCAAATGTTGAACCTTAGCTTAAAATGCAGTAAAAACAAGTTGCTTAGGGAGAATTCATGGAACATTTGCTATTTACAGAGTAAAGAGCTATAAAGAAGAGCTATGCCCTTAGCAGAATCTGGTCTCAGATAACTTCCTTGCCCTTGGGTTAATGCTTGGCCTTCACACAGGACTTTCCATGAAAAATAGTCAGAACTAAATTTCCAGTCCAGGCAAAAGCCCAAGTCTGGATTTTTCTAGACATTCCCCATCATATTGTTTGGTTAGAATATAGTGATGGTGGATAAATCTCAACAGATGTGTTGTAGTAGTTAGAATCTCACTGCTCTGGAGTCAGTGCTGACTCCGAGCTGACGTCTAGAAACCCCTGAGGGTGTCTGAGATGGTGCCTGTTTACGGGAGTAGAAAGTCTTTCTCCAGCAGAGATGCTGGTGGTTTTGAATAGCCAACCATGCTGACAGCAGCCCAATGCTTAATCACTACACCACCAGAGGTACATAAAACTCAAAGAGTCAAGTTATTCGGATGCCAGGACAGTGTGTTGGTGTTCATTCCAAGGACAGTCAGGCATAGAGACATTTTATGACTGGGGGTGGACAAGGAAGTTGGGGCTGTGTTTCAGGGTGATTTATCTGGGAATGGTGTGTAGGATGGATCGGAGGAGGGGAAGGCAGAGAGATCAATGGGATAGTTTTCTCCATAGGCCAGGCAAAAAGGGAACAGAATTCTGAACAAGTGTGAGACCAAAGAGATCAGATGGGAAAGTTGGTAGCAATGCAATAGACTGAATGTGGAAGTTGAAGAAGAAGGAGAAGCCACCCCAAACTGGCAGATGGATATGCTTTGTCTGGGCCCAAGAGATCGTAGCAGAGGCTGGGAAAGGAGGCAGTTCTTGGTTGGCCTAGTAACACAGGCAGAGGTCTCTACCAAGGTCAGATGCCAAGGGCAAGAGGGGAAGAAGGAGGGAGAGGTATGATCTAGGAAGCCAGGGGGGAATGTCAGAGTTAGTGAGAAGCCGCACAAGGGAAGGAGTCAGGGGACACTATGAGTGTTAGTCAGACAGAGAAGTAATGAAGGCAAGACCATATGGGCCCTGATGTCAAACAAGATAGGTCAGCAGAGGGACTCAGCAAAGCCACAGCAGAGATGCCGAGAACCAAGCCAGCGTGTAGTGAATATTGCAATAAAAATTTCATTACCTGGTAGCTTATCAATGTTCCAGAGAGAAGTAAACAATGCCCTCCCCGTGTACTCTATAAACCGCCTGCCTTCCCCTGCTCCATTCCAGGGACAATTTGGCTTTTCCTTAATCTGATTAGATTTAAATCCCCTGTGGACTCTGTCCTCTCCTTGTTTTATCACAAATGTTCTCTGGCCACCCCACCCCCCCAAAAATGGAGGGGAGGAAATGTCCAGAGGAAAATGCTCCTTCTCCTTGCTCAGCCCTCTGCGTCTTTGCTCGAAGGCTGTATCTTTCCTTTGGTGACTCTGCCTTTATTTTTGTTCTTTTAGTTCAAGATGTATTTTGGGCACAGAGATGTTTTTGAGGAACTCTGGGCTCTTGCTCTTCCTTCCCTGCTTGCCTTTCCCCCCTTTCCTTCTCTTGCTACGTTGGCACCGCAACGGAGGCGTTCTGTGTCTGTGCTACTGTGATGCCCACGCACTCACTCAGCAAACTCTCTCCTTTTCGTGGACAGACACTGCTGTTGTCTTAGTGGTCAATACATGGAGTGCGGACATTGAGGAGTTTCCTGGTCAATTAAATCAGATCATGTTTTTCATGATTCAAGCCCCTTTTCAGTGGTTCTCACTGTGAGCTTAGGTTTCTCTTTTGGTGATAAAAGTCTAGACAACAACATCAACCACTGTCCAACTGCCCGCCTCTAACTTGCATGTATGAGGGTTGAACCAAAAGGTTCATGGGTAAATGGAATGAAAAGATAATGGAGTTTTCCCGAGAACTTTTGAAGCCTCGTAGTTTGCGAAAGAGGATTTTGCATGGGTGCATATGTGTACACACACACACACACACACACACGCACCATGCATTTCTTCCAGCATTATTGTACCTGATAAAGGGCATCTTTCCCCTGAAAACAAATCCTTGAAGGGCGAACATCTTTGGGATAAATATCCTCTGAGAACGGAGCTGCTTTCGAGATGTGTCGCAGGCACTTTTCATTTTAAAGGAGATTTTCCTGCCGCCAAAATATTAAAAATGACCTCCTTCTAGGTCACAATGACCAGCACAATCTTCTATAAATGATAAGCCAAGATCTGGACTGCCAAGCTGTGGCTGCACTGGGGCATGAAGAGGCTGGGCGGAGACCTGGGTAGGTGGCAGGCTTGGTCTGTGGACTGGAAAGCACTGTCAGCCACGGGTATTCTACTGGCTGAATCCCCGATAATCATCCGAGCATGGCTGAGCTTGGAATCATGGGAGATAGCCAAACAAGACTGGCAAGAACAGATTCAAAGGAGGTACAGAGCCTGTGGGGAAACCAGAAGGGACAGCTGAGACTCACAGATAGGAAGAGGAAAAATCAGACTTGGGACTGTGTGAAGGAGCCTGCAGAATCGTTGGCTGCTCTTTCAACCAAATGGCCTGTGTCAGCCCTGAGACCTCCGCAGAGCTTCCACGGCCATGTCCCTGATCCTTGTGAATGAGCCAGAACGTGGGGGTGGGGGCGATGCAATTCTTTGCATCCAGAGATTCCATTCTGATCTGTACTCCTGAGCCCGATCTAGAGTGTTTCTACAGAATGTTTGAGCCACCATCAACTTCATCTCAAGGCTTGATGCTGGTGCTAGAGAAGAGGACCAGTCTATTTCTTGTCCTTGGTGTATACACACACACACACATGCGCACGCACACACACACGTGCTGGAAGCTGTTCAGATGTCAGTGCAGAGGGGTAGCCTGAAAGGAACTGGGCTTTTTACAAAGCTACTCCAGCAGGCCCAGGCAGTTCCATGTCGAGATGGAAACACTTGGGTTGAAAGCTGAGGCTGCGGGCCAGACCGAGCTGGCTGGCTATAAGGCAGGGAGGGAGCGGCATGGCAGCAGGAACGACGCAGGGCCACAGGCAGGGAGACAACAGGATTCAGAGTGGCATGCATGGGTAGCCGTGAGGCCAAGGTCAGAGCTAGGAACTGTGCAGGGTGGTGAGAGCTTGAGTGTGCCCTTCCGTGGGGTAAAAACCCAAGGGTGACTGGGATGCTATTCCTCTTCTAACTCCAGGCTGATCGCTGCGTTCCCTCTGGGCTTCCCCCTGCGTTTGGTCTGTAGTCATGGCATTTGAAGTAGATCACAGAGAGAGTTTAAATAGCCCCCGAGGAAGGAAGAATCCTTTCCTGGTTTAAGACCTCCCTTACAAGGGCTCGCCTCCATGTGCACCGGGCTGGGACCTTTTCTGTAGAACACCAGCGGAGGTCCTTAAGCACCAGCTGTTCATGACATAATGCTGAATTACTCTGTGTTGTTCCCCCGCCCTTCTACCCCCGAGTGTGGCTTCGTGGGAAGTATTTAGAGACCAACACCAACCCGAGTACAAGCAGGGGCTAGCGCTTCCCATCAATAGACACATCCATAAATATTTATTCTTGGAAGGAATGCTTTGGATAGCTGCTCACCTTCTTTTCCAAACACTTCCTTTTCTCTGTTCTTTTAATTACATTAGGGAGAATTCCCCCGTTCCCCCTTCCTTTGGCAGCTGCTAAATCTCTCTTTTATCTGAGAGGTGATGATCTGGACAGAGCTGGATTAAGGGTAGGTCAGCCAAAGGGCTTCCCTTTGACGTCCATTTGTAGAAGGACGTGGACACATCACAGGAATAAATCAGACATGGGGTAGGGCCCACATTTATCCAAGACTCCCCCCCATGTGACTCTTTAGAGAAGGCAGACAGGAAATCAGGCCAACGCCTTTCAAAGTAGGCAGCCTCCCTCAGTGAGGAAAGCGAGGCGTTCTTCATAGCCGGACCCCTCTTTGATGCAAACACATAAACCAGTGGAATAAAACGAGGGCGTACGCCTCCCCGCAAACAGAATTTTTTTCAAAGCTATGTGTTTAAATTTCTTTAGAAAACAACGTTATCACCTTCAAAGTGCTCTTCATTACACTTAATACAGTCGTCAAATCTGAGATTCCATTCTTGGAAACAGTTTTCAAACTCATCAGTTTGGATGGCTGACAGCATCTCCCTGGCCTTTTAATTCACCTCCTCTATATGGTCAAATCACTGTCCTTTTATGTCCCTCTTCACTCATGGAAACTAAAGGAAGTCACACAGAGTGAGGGCAAGTGAGTAAGGTGCCTGGGGCAAGAGAGGCATGCTGATTTTTGCCCCAAACTGGCACACTGAGATGACCGCACAAGCAGGTGCATTGTCATAGTGGCAAAACCAGTCCCCCGCCTGCCAAAAATCAGGCTTTTTAAAATCACACACTGTTATGTAATCTTTTCAGAACCTCTAAACAGAAAACTTGATGAACAGTCTGGCCTGGTGGAATGAACTCCAAATGCACTATCCCTCCCATCACATCCGGTTGTTCCTGGGTTAACGTTTAATAGTCAGAAATGAAGAGTGAGAAGGTCCAAAGGAAGAAGGGCCGTTGTCTCGCTTTTCCATCAAAGGGATCTGGGAAGAGAACAGCTTTCAGGTCACCCCTTTCCACACCAAACTGTAGAGGCTGATGGAGCATAAAGTCCTGCAGGAAGACCGTGTAGGCAGAGCGTCAATCTCATCTCTATGAAGATAACTGAGAAATCCTCACATGTCCTCCCTCTAGAGAGATATGGAAAGTGGTGATTTGGGGCAGGGGAGCTTCCCAGTAGGGGTGCCTCAGGGGTGTGAAGGGGGCTTATAGTTAACAACTCCCGGGCAAACCATTCTGCCTGTGGGTAAGCAGTACATTACAGCAATTTTCAGGAGGGTGTTTGTCACCAGCAGTTTCTCATGGGGAGCCAGATGAGCAGATCACAAGAGAAGCTGGCGTGATTTCATCCGCCCCACATCTTGCATCTGTGAAACAGAATGAGTCGCCACCCGACAGCCCCCACACACTTTCCCCAGTGATCGGGGAGCCCAAGAAGATCCATGTCTGAGAACAAATCCATCAAGAGGCCTTCTGAGCTGTGCTTTCCCATCCCCTCAACATTTGCTTTCTATCTTGGAGAGGAGCCAGGGGAGAGGAAGGAAATCTGCAGGGAAAGGACAATTATCCGAGGAAGATAGGATCGTATCAAGAGATTATATAATTTCTTGAGTTGGATCAAGTTTAGTCAATAAAATAGATTTTAATTCGTTCCTCTGCTATCCAGCTTGTGACGAAGATTAGATAAACTCAGGGGCATGACGAAACTCAGTCTCTTGACACACCTGAGTGTGCATTTAATTTGGACTTCATTACATGAATGATGTTTTGTGTTGGTTTTTATATGTACTTCTGTGAATTTAAACTGTTGCCAAGGGAGCTCTCATTCCATCCTCCTGGTCTCCACTCTGCTACCGGCGGATGGCCCGCATTGGATGAATGGTATCAGCAGGGACAGTAGATGCCTTTCAGGCTTGAGCTGGTTGGCAAACTCTTTTAACTTTTGTCCTTTTGCAAAGAGTCCTCATAATCCCTTGATCTTCTCTTTGGGGATTTCGGCAAAACTACTCCGGATAAAACATAAGTTCTTGGAAACCCACCCGGACAGTTCTACTCTATCTAGGAGGTCTCGATGAGTTGGAGTTGACTCGATGGCAGTGAGAGTGATCTCTTTAGGCTTTAATTTTGACCTCCCTCCATCACTACATAAAATTCCAGCACACACTGATAAAGTGCCAGTCATGAACTAGTTTTAGAACCATTGCAACATGAGCCGATCAGCATGTGTGCTTCCCTTGAAGCTGTCTAGCATTAGTCTCCATTCATCTCACTGAGTTTGATCAGGTGCCCCTCCTTGGATCAATCACTGAGGCCAGGCAAGTGCAATGATCCAACGCACTGGTAGAATATGTGACCTCCGAAAGCCAAACTCACGCCAACCCAGGCAATGCTTACTCATAGCAACCTTCTACGACACGGCAGAAGTGCCCCGTGAATTTCTGAGACTGTTACTCTTTGTGGGAATAGAAAGCTCTGCTTTCCTCCTGAGGCATGGGTGGTGGTTTTGAACTGCTGTCCTTGTAGTTAGCAGCCCTATGTGTAACCAGTATGCCACCAAGGCTCTGAGATCCTTCTAATTCTACCCTTGTGAGCTTATAAACCAACAACTGTCAATTGGTTGTACTTTTGTAGCTCGCATATAACTGACGATGGACGCTCTGCCACTGGTGCTTCAAATACCAGAAGGGTCGCCCATGGTAGTAGACAGGTTCCAGTGGAACTTTTAGTGTAGGAAGAAAGGCTTGGTGATCTGCAATTGGAAAACAGCCAGCACAAACTCTATGAAGCACAACAGAATACTGTTTGATATAGTGTTGGAAAATGAGCCCCCAGATTGAGAGGCACTAAAAACAGTGCCGCAGCAATGGGTGCAAGCATACGAGACACCGCGAAGAAGGGCCGAGGCAGGCAATGTTTGGCTCTGTTGCACACGAGATTGTCATGAATTAGGCCAACACAATAGCAGCTTACAAAACAAGCTTGTAGATAAATGGATGTTCAAGTCTAAAAAAGACTCCATCTTAATAGGACAAAGCAAGTCTGTACAATCTAATAAGGTGGCCTCGCATTCTAGAGAACTCACCTGTCTTTAAGGAAAGAGTTTAAGACCTCTGAAAATGCTGATGCAGGTGAAGTCCTACTGGGAAGCTGCTCAGTCCCTTATTGACACTTAGAAAACATGAAGGAATCATTTCCTAATTTTGAAAAGCCATATATGAACCAAACTCCGATCAAAACCAAACCCATTAGCACTGAGTCAGTTCCCACTTGCAGCGCCCCTGTAGAACAGAGGAAAACTCCCCAGGGGGGCTCCAAGGCTGTACAGTCAACAGGAGCTGACTGCCAACTCACTCTCCTGCACAACAGCTGGTGGGTGACAGCAGCTGTCCTTTAGAACTTGGCAGCAGAGTGCTTTGTCCACCAGACCACCAGAGTGGTCCTTCTATATGTGAATAATGAGGTCATTTTATTTGGTTACTTAGTTAGTTTTATTGGCATACACTTCACATATCATATAATGTAATCATTCAGTCATATTAAGAAGATCTGTGCAATCATCACCACAATCCATGTCAGACCATTTTCTTCTCCTCATTGTTAGTTCCCAATTCCCTCCTCCCCCCACCCCACTCCCATTCCTCCTCCCCCCAAATCCCTGCCATGCCAGTAGGCACTTAGCCTGGATCCATAAACAGGAAATCGTATAAAACACAAATAGGAAGCAGACAAGCAAACAGAAATCAACAGCAGTGAGTAGACAAAACACAAAATCTCAATAAAAAAGAAAGCAGAACATCTTAAAAGCTAAAACATCTTTAAAATGGGTCAAAGGGGAGATCAAATAATAAGGCATAACATTTTAGCCTAACTACATATGTCATAACCATCAGATAGAAAGGCTGTTATCATCCCTGAACCATTGTCAGAGGGGATTCGCAGGAGGCTTAATCCATGTGGGGACCCTGCAAGTGGATTTTGGGCTTCCAATGTCATCTGTAGTCTTCTGGGTGTTCAAAATTTAAGGTCTGATACTATTCCCTTCTCCAGATTGAGATTTTACTATTTACAATTCTTGGATCACACAAGCTGGTGTACTTCTTCCAAGTGGATTTAGTTGTTGCCTCACTTAGAGGACTGGTTGTTTGAAGACAAGCTTTTAAGGTCCCAGACTCTATTCCTTCTGACATCCAGGGACCATGTGGTTGCTTCCCCTCACTTTGCTGTAGCACCCGTCCGTCCGTATCTTCGGTGCTCTTATCATACGGATGAGCATCCGGCAGGACCATGTCCTAAGACCGAATTGTTCTTAGGTTGGGACTAGAATTCAGTGTGAGCCCTAAATTCATTTAATATATCTATGGTATATATAGTTCACTTTAGATTCATCATTATCATTTTATGATAGAGAACTTGTCAATCATCCCCCCTGGGGCATAGTGTACTTCCATCTATAGTATCATGAATTTAACCTATCGTATAGAATTTAAAACCCTGATGAGAAAAGGGAATTATAAAAATATAAGCTGGCTTTGAAGAGCAATACATGAATTATTGATGTACAGGCTAAACTCTTAAGCGACAACATTATTTACACAGACAATAGGGGTTGGTGAGAGGGAAAAACTTTAAATAACACTCATTAACAATGGCCACACCATACCTACCAGATTAACAGATGTCATAAGAAAGCGGGGGTGTGGCATTAAAATAGTAAATACATAGTAGTCTCAGGCCACCTTTCATCTCCACCCTTAGGGGAAGAGACTCAAAACAAATCCAACCCCCACCAGTGCTATGCCCCGGGATAGCATTCATCCGCGTCTTCTCACATTAGGGCGGTTCAGTCTTTAATCCAAGGGCGTACGTCAGTGCCTTAGCTCTGCTGCAGGTGAGTTTGAGGCCAAACCCAATTCTATTAGTGGGGTTTCCACATAGAATCCTTGTGCGACCTATGAAGGACATTGTGTGTCTCAAAAGGGCAAAGTTTAAAGGCCGAGTAGTGTATAGCATACGGCCTGGGTCACCAAGGGCTGGACATAAACAAGGTCAAAGTATTCAATGAGGAACACAGTACTGGGCATATTTGCCCTCTTGGGTTCTAAGTATTATTAAGTGCCCCCTCCTCAGTGGGGGCTTACTCCTCTCATTTACCCACCAACAGAAGTGTAACTGCGTTCTCCCAGTCATGTATGTCTCCTACTCCCCATGCTGACTTGAATGTCTAGTCAAGTTCGATGATCACTCTTGTAGGAGTGCCTATTGTTTGGGGTGACCTGAGTACAATGTTGTAGGCAGCAAGCGAACGGTCCTGTCCCTCTCCTCTCCTCTCGAAAATTTGACCCCGCTGGCATGAGGTATCCTTTACTGAAGTGGTTTTAAAGATGTGCACGTCAAGGGGGTGATGCATGCTTCGTGGGCACTAGGTAGGGTCTCTACCTCATTGCCTGGGAGACTGGATTAGGAGATTAAAGGCCGGAGAACAAAAGCCTGCCTTCTTGGTGTTTATCCATATAGCAGTGGACTCAGACAGTATTCGACCATTGTGATTGACTGACATCTCTCAGCACAATGGTTTCCAAGTCCCTCCATATCATGAGGTATTTTTACAAATTGGACTACTGTTGTGGATGTAAAGTATCTTACTTCTTCTTATTGTTTGATTTGCTTCTCCTGGATGGCTAGTTATCCTGTTTCCTTATGTACTCACTAGCCATTTGAACATCCTCTTTTGTGAATGGTCTACTCATGACCTTTCCCCACCTTTTAATGGGATTTTTTTCCTCATTGAAGTGTTGCAGAATTCCACTGTTTTAGTAATTAGTCCCTTGTCGTGTAATTGCTAAAGTTTTTTTTTTCTCTTCTATGGCCTCTCATATTCTTTGAAGTCTTTTATGTGCCTGATTTTAATAGGTTCCAGTCATCTATTTTTCCTTCCACTGTACTTTCTTTATTATATTTGGTAGTCCACGTATGCCCTATAAGGGGGTCCTTAAATTTGTTTTAATTTCTCATGGCTTATCCTTAAATTCTGGGGCTTAAATTGAGCCTCTAAATCCACCTTGTGTGTGGTTTGGTGCATGGGTGAGGTGTGAGTCCTGTTTCATGTTTTTGCAGATGGAGATCCAATTGGTCCAGCACCTTTTGTCGAGGGGCTGTCCCTTCCCATGTAATGCTTTTGGTTCTTTGTCACAAGCCAGTTGCTTGTAGGTGGATTCTTTTATTTCTGATTTGCTATCCTGTCCCAGTGACCTGGGTATCTATCTGTTTACCAGACCAGGCTGTTTTGATGAGGTCATTTTATTGATGGCATCACTTATTCCACCTTTGTCCCATAACCCATCTCAGGAAATACTTTTCCCTAAAGTGATAGAATGTCATGTTAAATATATTATAAAAAATTAAAATTTTGCTGAGCACTGGGAGACCATTGAGGGGTTTCTGAATCAAAGACAATTTTCAGCTGTTAAATTTCACCAGCTAATAACTCTATAATTCTATAATAATTCTAAATTGACTACAGCAGTGAAGGGCAGAAAAGCTATATAAAAACTTACCTACTGTTTCCAAGCTGATCAGAAATCTCACGGATCTTCTAAGACTTTGAACAGATTCCTTTTACGGAAGAAGTACTGAAAAAAAAAAAAAGAAGAAGAAGAAATGAAGAAAAAGAAACCACACCGAAAGTCATTCCTAATGAAAGTCAATCTTTTTGTTCTATTATGCATTGAGGAAAGAAGCTTCATGATCATTAGAGCGATTGAAGTTTGAATTCTTTTTAATGAATATTACATTTTTACCCATTAACAGGAGGTACTGTAGCAAGCCAGGCTCGAACTTGGTTTCCATTCCCTGTAGGTTTCTACCAGGGCTTCTTAGCGTCATCCCCGCCAAGCTCATCTTTAGATGTGCTTTCGAACAAGGACCGCAGTGACAAAATGTCACGTCAGGTGAAATAAAAGCAAGAACTGGCTTCAGTTTAAAATAGCCATACTATGAAGTGAACAAATGGAACAATTTCTTGAAATGAGGCTGATCATGACCTTACTTAATTGACGGAGCAGTCATACTGTGACAGTGTACCCTGCCACCTTACCATAGTATATAGGTGCTTGATTTTCTTTTAAAAAACATTTGGGAAACTTACTTCTCTGATCACAATCCATCCATCCATCCATTGGGTCGGGCACATTTGTACATATACTGCCATCATCATTTTCAAAACATTTTCTTTCTACTTGAACCCTTGGTATCACCTCATTCCCCACGCCCCACTGTCCCTCCCTCATGACCCTTGATAATTTATAGACTTTTTTTCATGTCTTACACGGACCACTATCTCGCATCACCTACTTTTCTGTTGTCTGTCCCTTTGGGAGGGGGTTATATGTCGATGGCATCGCTACTCTCATTACTGGTCCTGAGGGGTTTTTTTGGTCTGGATTCCCTGTGTTTCTAGCTTGTATCTGTACCAGTGTACATGTTCTGGTATAGCCAGATTTGTAAGGTAAAATTGGGTCATGAGAGTGTGTGTGTGGGGGAGCATTAAAGAACTAGAGGAACATTGTATGTTTCCTCAGTGCTATACTGCACCCTGACTGGCTCCTCTCTTCCTTGTGACCCTTCTATAAGGGGAAGTCCAATTGTCTACAGATGAGCTTTGGGTCTCCACTCTGCAGGTGCTTGATTTTGTCACTTGGCTAATATCTTTATGTTTTTAACTGCTACTCTCCTCCTGTGTTTTACCTCTGGATTAGGGCCACTACTTTGTAGCCAACTTCTTAACTAGAAGGTCATTGTTCTTGATTCTTCCGCCCTCTAACTTCCAATCATCCAGACTTGGCCATCTTTTCTGCAAATATCTCTTGACTTGACAACGCCCACCCCACCACCTTGTTGGTCTCCATTCTGCCACTTCTCTGGCCCAGGAAATTGGCCATTAGAACATTTCTATAGTTTTGCATTCTATTTGAGTGCTCTATTATTCTTATTACTTTTTACTTTATTGCAAAGCCATACAAACTCATTTTTTAAAAGCAAGAAAATGCACATGGGTGATAAAAACACTATAAAGAATAGTTATTATCTCATTTACTCACCTCTCATTTCAGATACTTATTAAGAAAGAATTAGAGATGAACGCTTAAAACACAACTAATATTGCTTAAAATATTGCACATAAAGTTTTGCAGAACTATCTCATGGTACTCAAAAATTAAACATACTCTATGCTTTAGTTATTGATGATTTTTATTCTCAAATAGTCATTTCACTAATTGTAAAGCACCATTATTTTAATGGTGGTTCAGGGATCACTTTTATTAGACATCAACAAAGCCAGGGATTCTAATCATGGTCCAATTATTGACAATTCCACAGTCTTGGGGTGGCCATTTCTTGTTTCTTTTCTCATCAGGGATTTCCGGTCTGAAGTTCAAGGGCTACAGCTAATTTTGAGGTAAGGCTCCATTTGTTCAGTGGGGGTTGCATATCCTGTCCTTTTGGTGTGGCTCATGGGAGTTGTCTTGTTTCCCATAAGGTCAGAGTCCAAGGTCATCATAATGCTTAATCCATGGCATGGTTCACTGAGGGTTGTGTAGAAACTAAAAAAATGTCTAGCAGGGAACCTAGAATCACTCGTGTTTTATTTCTTATTTCTTCTTGGGTATATGCCTATAATTTTTTTAAACCTTTTATTAGAGCCTCATACAACTCTTATCACAATCCATACATGTACATATGTCAATTGTAAAAGCACATCTATACATTCTTTGCCCTTATCATTTTCTTTTTTTACATTTTATTAGGGGTTCATACAACTCTTATCACAATCCACACATATACATACATCAATTGTATAAAGCAAATCTGTACATTCTTTGCCCTAATCACTCTCAAAGCATTTGCTCTCCACTTAAGCCCTCTGCATCAGGTCCTCTTTTTTTCCCCCTCCCTGTCAAGCACCATTTTACAGGATATTCAGCACATAGAAAGCACGCAGTCAAGACTTGCTTAATGAAATTCAAAATTATGAAAATATTATCTTTAATGCTGCACACCTCCATGATAGGATCACTGAAGACAAATGGGTGCATAAGCAAATGCGGTGAAGAAAGCTGATGGTGCCCGGCTATCAAAAGAGATAGTGTCTGGGGTCTTAAAGGCTTGAAGGTGAACAAGCCGCCATCTAGCTCAGAAGCAAGAAAGCCCACATGGAAGAAGCACACCAGCCAGTGCGAACACGAGGTGCCAAAGGGACCAGATATAAGGCATCATGCAATATATATATATATATATATATATATATATATATATATATATATATATATATATATATATATATATATATACCATATTGAATGAAGGGGGAAGTGCAGAGTGGAGACTCAAGGCCCAAGTGTCGGCAATGGAGATCCCCTCATAGAGGGGTGTAGGAGAGATGGGTCAGTCAGGGTGCGAGGTAGTACCGATGAAGAACACAGCTTTCCCCCAGATCCTGAATGCTTCCTCCCCCCAACTACCATGATCCGAATTCTACCTTGCAGGGCTGGATAGGGCAGAGGTTGTACACTGGTACATATGAGGGCTGGAGGCACAGGGAATCCAGGGTGGATGATACCTTCAGGACCAAGGGTGTGAGGGGTGATGCTGGGAGAGTGGAGTGTGAGTGGGTTGGAAAGGGGGAACTGATTACAAGGATCCACATGTGACCTCCTCCCTGGGAGATGGACGGCAGAGAAGGGGGGGAAGGGAGACTCCGGATAGGGCAAGATATGACAAAATAACAATGTATAAATTACCAAGGGCACATGAGGGAGGGGGGAGCGGGGAGGGAGGGGAAAAAAAAGAGGACATGATGCAAAGGGCTTAAGTGGAGAGCAAATGCTTTGAGAATGATTGGGGCAGGGAATGTGCTTTATACAATTGATATATGTATATGCATGGATTGTGATAAGAGTTGTATGAACCCCTAATAAAATGTAAAAAAAGAAAAGAGGAGAAAAAAAAGAAAAAGAAAATGATTAGGGCAAAGAATGTACAGATGTGCTTTATACAATTGATGGATGTATAAGTATGGATTGTGATAAGAGTTGTATGAGCCCCTAATAAAATGTTTTAAAAAAATTTGCTTGTAGTGGGAAGGAATAGGTCTATGGTCATTCAAGAGTAAGCAGATCCTAATGTGTAGGATTAAATACTTACTCCTGATAATTTTGGGATTTGGAGGAAGAATAAGGAGTACTAGTGGTGTAGTGCGTTATGAATTGGCCTGGTAGCCACAAGGTCAGCAATTTGAAACCACCAGCTGCTCCGTGTGAGTGAGATGAGGGTTTCTGCTCTGTAAAGATGGATGGCCTGGGAAACCCACAGGTGCCGCTCTCTGTCCTGTGGGGTTGTTAGGACTGGAATCAACTCTATGGCAGTGGGGATTTCTTTTGTTTTGAGGAAGAGTACAAACTGGGGCCTGGAAACCATAACTCCAATGGTTTTAATGGTTTAAGTCAAATTCTAAAATTAGTTAAACAGTATATTTTATCTGCATTTATTGACAAATACACCTTCATCATAACTTGGAACTTGAATACACATGTAACTCTTCAGACTTCTTTAGAATGAGAAGACCTGGGGAAAACCCACAGGCCACAGGACTTGTCCTACCCCAGCATCTGAGTCTGGGGGGCTTGGCTGTCCCAAGGTGGGGATGAACCCAGAGGGGGACCCCATGACTGCCTTGGAAGTGTTTTGCTCATTAGCGTGGGGCGCTTTACACGTCTGAGGGAGCTTCAAAGAGTTCATGGAAAACATTTGCATTACTTTCTAATTCCATGAACATTTTTTTCCATTTTCTTTTTTATTAAAAGATCATTTTATTGGGGGCTCTTACAGCTCTTTTAACAATCCATACCTCAATTGTATCAAACATATTTGTACATATGTTGCCATCATTCTTTCTTAGACCATTTACTTTCTATTGATCCCTTGGTATCAGCACGTCCCCCGCCCCATAGACCCTTGATAAATTATACTTTATTATTATTTTCATATCTTACACTGACCACTGTCTCCTTTCCTCCACGGTTTCTGTTGTTCATCCCCCTGGAGTGGGGGGGAGGGTCACACATATATTTTTAAAGTTCCTCTTTTATATGAAGTGGAGCTAATCTCGAGCATTTGGGTGGTGTTTACACCACAGAATGCCAGTGACGATGGGGAAATTTCCAATCAGATGGATTGACACGGGATCTCCACAGTGACTCCAGAATTTCTATGATCGTTGCGATGACACAGGACCAGACAACATTTTCTTCTGTGTGACGTAAGGCGCCACTGATGCGATGACAGCCACCAGCCACAAATCCACATCAACACTTACAGATGTCCTCATAGTTGGGAGTACATCTTTGTCCTTTGTTGCTCATAACCCTGTAAAGTAAGTAAGCAGCCATCACCACTTGGAGGAAATGGAGGTTTTAACAACAAAAGCCATTTGCCTAGATTGCAAAGCTAGTTATGATTTTGGAAGCTACATCTTCTCACTCGAGGTTAGCTTCTTTCCTACTTAATGTGAATACAACAAGGACTAGGTTGTAGGCCCTGCCATGGGTATCCAAACTATAAAACTGATGGTGCATGACCTTCAGTATTTCTCTTCAAAAATAATTGTACACATTCAAATTAAAAGGATCCCCAGTGGCACAATGGGTAAGCACCTGGGTACCAGCCGAAAGGTCAGCAATTTGAAGCCCTCTGGGGGCTCTGCCGGAGGAAGATGTGGTCGCCTTGGAGACCCTCTGGTGCTCTTCCACTCTCTCCGACCGGACCGGAATGAGATGGGATCAACATGGAGATGGGCTTTTCCTTCAAGTAAGGTACTTTCCACCCCTCCCCCATTGTAAAAATAAATGCGTTCATTTGGAAAATGCATGTATCCGAAAATGCCTATCTCTTAACATTGTCTACAAAGACAGTGTTCTGCATAGGACTCTGATGAGTCGTGACTGGCATCTTAAATGCTTGTGATAGGTCTCTTGCTATCCAGAGCAAGTGACAGTGAAGAAAATTAAAGACTCATGAAAACCACTAGCCCAAAGGACTGAGATACCAAGTCAAAACAAACAAACAATGTGTCTACTGACATGTTGCGGTGGTAAACATGCTCAGCTGCTAATATGAGTGGTTTCAACCCACCAGCCAATCCAAGGGAGGAAGCTGCCTTCATGAAGTTCACGGCCTTGGAGACCAGACAGGGTAGACCTGCTCCACTCTGCAGGGATGCTATGCAGCAGCATCGACTTGAAGGCACTGGATTTTGATAGCGGTTTTTAATAACATTGGCTATTGGAAAATGGTTATACTTATTTCTTTTTGTAGATAACCGTTCTTTCTCGATATGTGACAGATCTAATGAAGATAACAAAGATACGATCACAACAATAAGACTTTCCTTAATTAACCTTGTAAGATATTCCTTCATTAAGTTCTTTTCTGACTCTCTTTCACTGTCCTTTATTCTTCTCTATTTGAGACTGTTTGTTTTTGCTATCACCACCTTTTGTCTTTCTTTGCTCATTCCCAGTTTAAAAATATAGATATGAGCCCCTCTATATGAGCCGTGTTTTCAGGCTCCACATTAAAGCAACATACAGAGAAGTCCATTTAAGAGCCTCCCTGTATTCCATTAGCAAGGCCTTCCCTCCCTATAAGCCCCTAAGCCCTACAGTCCACTTTTTAAAGGATTTTAGGGTGATTCTGAGCCGTTTTTAAAATTAGCAATTCAAATATTCCTTTTATGCTTCTAAAGTCCAGAGCCCTTGTGCATGTAAAAAATTCCACTAAATTTAATGTTATCTTTGGGCATAAAATATACGCTGTCTGACATTTATGGGTGATGAGAGAGTGGCGTCGTGTCTGGAGTTTTATTTCAGCTGTTGTATTGCTTTATCTCTTTTGATTCCTGGATCATTTTGATGCACATCAATAGTCACCATTGTGGCTTTCCTTAAACATGTTCATTTGTCACTTGTGAAAATCCATGTAATTCTGCCGGCATTTTTGTTTGTCTTGCTTAGTACCATTATTTTTGTTTTCTCTTTTGGTTCTTTCAATACTTCTTCCTATCTCACAAATATATTTTTTTGTAACTTGTCTTTAACTGAGTCACTGTTCTTGAAAAAATTTCTTCTGGAATCTTTTTCATCAAGTACAGTTTTCATATCTGAATTTCAAAACCCTTTCTAGCCAGTGACATTATTTTGTTAGAGAATGCTTGGTCTTAGACACTTAGGTTATAATCTCCAAATATCACAGTGAACGAGATTGCTCTTCTGTGATTGAGCAACGTGAGGTATGCAGATATCAAAACCTTGCTTGCTGAAAGCAAAGAGGACTTAAGCACTTTCTGCTGAAGATCAAATATTGCAGCCTTCAGTAGAGATTGCAGCCCAATGTAATGAAGACCCACAGTCTCACAATTAGACCAAGAAATGACATAATGATAAACAGCAGATAAAGGATTGAAGTTGTCAAAGCTTTCATTTCACTTGGATTTCATGTTTGTGGAAGCAGCATTCAACCAATCAAACAATATATTACATTGGGCAAATATTTGGCACCAGACCTCTTTAAACAGCAAAGCTGTCATTTTGAGGACTAAGATGTGCTTAATCCAACCATGGTATTTTCAATCACCTTGTAGGCAGGTCAAAGCTGAACAATGAATTAGCAAGACTAGAGAAGAATTGATGCGTTTGAGTTACGGTGTAGGTGAAGAATATTGAAAGGGCCATGAACTGTCAAAAGAACAAAACTTGTCTTGAAGGAAGTACAACTAGACTGCTCCTTAGAAGTGAGGATGGTGAGACTTGATCTAACATACGTTGTATCTGCCATCACCCCTGTAAAAGGACATCATGCTTGGCAAAGTATAGGGTCAGCAAATGAAAGAGGAAGGCCCTCAAGCAGATGGATGGACACAGTGGCTAAAACAATGGACTTAAACGTAACAACACTTGTAAGGATTGCACAGAACTGGCAGTTCTGTTGTATATAGGATTGCTATGAGTATGAATGGACTCAACAGTATCTAACAACAAACAACAACAATATGTGTTTTCGCTAAAAACAACTTGGAGAGGCCATGATTCCCAGTATTGTGTCTTTGGTCTCTACATTGGACCGTATGTAATGATTCTTCTTCATTTTGTAATATATCATTATCCTGCATTTTATGTTTTGTCAATCCTATCCTCGTTCAGGATCTGTGGTGGGGATATCTTGACCCCTAGTCTTAGAAGAGGCCTTGATTAAGTTCCACCATTACTCAAATCAAGTCACACCATTACTAAAGTCACACTCCTTGCTTGAATCACACCATTAACTGCACAAGAGAGAAGATCTGGGAGTGGAGCATGTCCTTTGGACCCGAGAACCCTGAACTGAGAAGTCTCTGGGCCTGTGGGAAGATTGATGCTAATACAAGACCTCTGGGGATCTCCAAGGAATGCTGGGTCCTCAGATGGTGAAAGAAAAAAAGAGATTTCGTCTAGAGACAGTGCCTGTACTTGGGTTCCTAAACTCTAAAAAAATAATAATAATAAGTGTCCTTTTGTTAAGGCCACCCACTCATGAAATTTTTAGTTTTGAAGATTTAGATACCTAAGAACTATGTTAAAAACAGGCTTTGAAAATAATTTCTGTCAAAATGGAAAGGATCATTATTTCCATGGCTAATGATGTCAGAGCTATTTCCACCATTAAGACATTGATATTCTTTACACTCAGTCTCCCTGGTGAGCTCAGGCATATATTTTTAATTACCTGAAAGACTCCTCTTAAATGGAACTAACTGGACCTCAGTACTGTAGAGTCCATTTCTATTCCTAGTGACCCTTTAGGACAGCGGGTTTGCAAGGCTGCAATATTTATGGAGCAGACTGCCACAGCTTTCTCTGGTGGCGGCTGGGTTGGAACCAATGAACTTTGGGTTAGTAGCCGAGCATGTAATCATTGTGTCAGCAAGGCTCTTAAGTGCGACTAACTCAACATTCTTGTCATCAAGTCAGTTCCAACTCATAGAGACTCTATAGGACAGAGCTGAACCGACCCCGTCGGATTCTGAGACTGGAAGTCTTTACCAGAGTAGACAGCCTCAAGTTTCTCCCAAGGGGTGGCTGGTGGTTCCCAAGTGCTGACCTTGTTGATAGCAGCCCAATACATAACCCATTATGCCACCAGGTCTCCAAAATGTAGCTAAATGCAAATTCAGCTCAACATGTCTGAGATGCTACTCATTTGGACCTGCCATTTCTCCTCGTGGTTAATGAATGACATCACTCTGTGTCCTGGCACTTAAGGCTGGACTCTTGGAAGAGTTGTCACTCTCTTCCATCCTTCATATCCAATCCCTCCTCCTCATTACTCTCTGTGTCCTACATTATGGTCCTTAGAATGAGTCTTTTGGAAGTTTATTGTTTTTCTCAAACATTTCTCTAGGGAGAATATCAACAGCAAGCATTAAGACTTTCTAACCAGGAAGTGAATTCATGACTCTCATATAGTGGAGTCCTTTGCACACATTGACTTGCTACGAGTCAAAATTGACTGCACAGCAACTAACAACAACAAGTAATGGAGGAGTTAGAGGAAAATTAAATGAGGTCATAGCTATTGAGATAGTTATCTTATTACTGGTGTGCATATTGGAATTCCTAGGTGGCACAAGTGATTAAGAACTTTCAACTACCTAAAATATTGGTGGTTCAAACCCGTCCAGATATTTACCTACTAAGAAAGGCCTGGTGATCTTCTTCCAAAAGATCACACTCTACGGAGCGCAGTTGTGCTCTGCAGTGCGTGAGGTTGCTGTGACTGGGACTGTTTATCTGGGACTGTGACTGGGACTGGGACTGCATTATCATCTTCATTAGGAAATCCAGTTTTATGGTCAGTCACTGCCATCGAGTCAATGCCGACTCCTAGCCATCCTGTAGGGCAGGGTGGAAATGTCCCTGGTAAAGGTTTGCAAATAATTTCCACCCATCCTCCATATTTTTATACAAGGACAAACAGTCAAAACCAGCACTTGTATTTCTCAAGGCTCGATGCCAACAACTGTCCTTCCTCTCGAAATGCCTCATAACTATCAGTGTGTCACGTGCTCGATGGCTTCACTGAAATGGCAATAAAGCGTGGATCGTAGTTTGGGTGGACTTCAAATTTTCCCTCTCCCCATAGTCCTTCACTGAACTATTGAAATGCTTTTTTTTCTTCACTCAAATTTAGCTTCCCCTTCTTCCAAATCAATTCAAACAGACACAAATGATTTAGCTAAGATGCAAATGTTATCAAGACACTTTCTTGTTTCAAAGTCTTCCATAGAATTGGAACTCTACACAATGCAAGCAACATACTTTTTTACAAATGATATGCGAAGTCCTCTGAGCTGGCCCATTTCAGGTTACACTTATCTAAACTTCCCCCTCAAGGATCCTCAACTCCATCCCTTTAAACTGTTTGGGCATGTAACAAACATCTGGGTTCATATCTCTGTGCTCTTACCTGGGATTCTCTCTCTCAATACCTTCCTCTGCCCTTCCTAGAGGAGCAAAGTCTTTCTGTATTATTATTATTGTTCTATATTTTTAAAAGGATTTTATTTTGAAATAATATAAGGCTTGAAAGACATTTCAAGACAGTACAAGTATTTCCCTATCTCCCTCACCAAGATCCCCCCAGCTTCTAGCTGCTATTCAACTTGATTATATCATTCCAAGTAGGTTGAAAAATGTTTCCCAAACATTCCCTGTGAAAACATCAAAGTCACTTCACCTTCCAAACATTTCTGGTTAAGTTAACGTCTCAAGGGGAGGAGTCGGTCTATTTTTCTGTATTTACTGAAATGGAAGAGCTACGGCTTTTTCCCTTTGGGAAGGCAAGCAAACCAAGGGAAATCAGATATGAAATTGGTTCCCTCTTGGCTTTTCAAATATTTAAGCTGCAACGAATTCTGAAATATACAGTTTACTCATCAAGAAGAGTGAAGAGAATTGAAAATCCAGCTACCATAGCGGTCTGAGCATCCTCTCTTATAGTCTGGATACCCTAAGAAAAGAGGGAAGGACTACAGAGCAGCCCTTGCAGAAGTAATATGGCTAGAATGAACTGCTTCTCCCTGACAGCCCTGTCTTACTTCCTCTGTTTGCTTTTGGTTACTCATTCTTTGTCCTAGCTGTTTATTTCAATGGTGCTACATATCACACTGTCTTGTAATTATTATTTTATTTATATTTCTTTTCGTTTCTTTGAGAAGAAGGGTCACATCTTTGTCATTTTTCTTGTCCGGCAATGTTTATGACAGTGTCAGGCAGAGGGTAGAAGTTTAATGATGGTTGTTGACTGACTGACTGACTGACTGACTGATGAACTGAACTAATGAAATGTGGCAGAAATGAACAACGGTGACCTTGAGATCTAAACAGGGTCTTTAGAAGGGGCATCGTGGTATGGATTGTGATAAGAGTTGTACGAGCCCCCAATAAAATTATTTAAAACTACAACAACAAAGAAGGGGTGTCGTGGTATTAAAGGAAGAAAGAAGAGCCACTCTGTGATAACTCTTTTAAGGGTACATAGTCTCTCTAGTTCCTTAACTTCCTCTGTAAGATACAAGTGCAAACTCCGTCTTGGCATTTCATTATCAAGGAACCCTGGTGGTGCAGGGGCTTAGACACTGAGCTGCTTTCTGCCAGGTTTGAAGCTCAAACATCTGCACAGCTCTAGGGGAAAAGATGAGCCTGTCTTCTCTAGTGAACATTGTCAGCCTTGCAGACTCTACAAAAGCCGCTATGAGTTGGATTCAACTTGATGGAAGTGAATTTGTTTGTTTGTTTTGGTGAAGTCACCGATGCCTGCTTTTGATTTTACTCTAAGGTCGATGGCCCTTGCAGACAAAGAGATAAGACTCACACTAAGTATGAAAGTGCTTTCTTTCATCACCTGCAAATTTTACACCTTTTCCATTTTTATATCTGAAATCTTACAATTGATGGGATTTTATCCTGTCTGCTAAGGAGACAGGGGTCACGGCACGGTTGGCATCAGTTTTATATGCGCAGACCTTGAGAGTGTCTGCATCAAAGCCAGCTGAGTGGATGTCACCAGCTTGGAAGGAAATTCAAGAGCTTGTACCGGAGCTTCTGCTAACTCTTAGAAACCGAATGTGGTTGAAAGGATCAGGAAGTTTTCTAGAGTAAGAGGCAACAGGAGATGTTGATGTTGATCTTGACCCACAGTGACCCTGTGTGACAGGGTAGGCCTGCCCTTGTGGTGTGTGTGGCCATCATCTTTGTGAGAGCACGTTATCAAGTCTTTCTCTCGAGAGACCACTGGCTGCACTCAAACTGCCACCTTTTGTATTACCAGCCAAACCATCAGCCGCTCCTACCACCAGAGTTCCTATTAAAGGAGACAACTTTAAAATAAAATATTAACAAAAATTATATTTTATTTATAAGATTATAAAATAATGCGTAGAAGTCATCAGAGCCTCCCCCCCCCTCTGCCCCCGGCCAGGGCTTTTTGATGACACTGCAGATTGTTTAGGCAAACGTCTCATCCTGAGCTCTTTGGCTGAGATGCATAACCCATTGCTCCATCTATACAGCGACAGCTCATTCTATTGGCCTTTCTTGCTTTGCACACCCTTTTCTTTTCTTCTAGGCACTATCTTCCTGGAGATGCTAATGGAGGATTTAAATTAAACTAAAAAGGAGGCTAGCGCAATTCAGGAAGGGGTCAGGGATCATTTGGTTGGCATTAATTATCGCCCATGTCCCTGAGATAGAGGAAGTCAATTTTTAAGAAGTCGGCTTCAACAGACTAATAAAGTGTAATTGGTTCCACTAGGCTAGAAACATACAGTTATATATAAAGAATCAATAGTCTCCAGCAATTATTAAAGTAGGTTAATAGCCACCGAGAACCCAAGGACTAATGCCATGTGTGTAGAATTATCATCCATACCCTGCATGAATTATCATCGGCTTAGGTCCTTAAAACACTGTCTGGATGAAGTACATAATCACTCCCTAATAGTGAAAAGCAATGTGTATGTACAGAGACAGAGAGGAAGGACCAAGTGATTAAAACACAAAAAAAGCAGCCGGGTCACAGAAAATGCACTTTCAAAGAATGCGAAGATTGAGAAGGCAATGGCCAAATTTGTGGCTTCGGCCGAGTCCCAAATCTTCAGGGTTTCAGGTACCGGATATTCACCCAGCTGGACAATTAGAGGGAATCATTTGAGAAGCTAGAAAAGATACAGTAGAGAGTAAGTGTCATCATCATAATGATGTGAAGTATAAGATCAGGGCATTTGGAGTGGTGTCGAGATCAGGGTTCTGCATTAGTTGATGGGGGAAACGTCCCGGTTTAGGAAAAGTTATGGTGTGAGGCCGGGTCAGGAGTGGAAGGTGAATTTGACTTTTTGTGTGGGAGTGTCAGAAGAGAAGAAAAACCTGGGCAGTTGACTAAGGGACAGGGTAGGACATAGGCCGGGGGAGTGGATCCAAGGGAGAGCAGGGTACAAAATGGCCAGGTCCTTAGAAAGCCACGGGCAGGAAAGCACAACACCGATGTGAGCCGTGACAGAAGGAACCCGGGTGGCAGCGTGCTTCATTGAGCCCACCCAGCGACTCTGTTTCGGTAAAGCTGACAGCCTTGAATTTCCTGCGGAGCAGTCACGTGTGGTCGTTATTAAATTGGTACCGACCCGCTGACGCCTAGCAACCACCACATGAGTGAAAGGACCCGCCATTGAACGTGGAAGTGGGTAGCGTCTGAGGGACTGCTCTTGTTCTCCGCGGTAGCAAGCGTGAGCCTCCCAAATACCGCGTTTGTTCCTGCCATGCTTTTGAGATTCCCTGCAACTGGGCGGTGCTGCTGGTGGTGGTGGTGGTGGGGGGGGGGGGGGGTGGCGCACAAGCCTAGTTCTGGTCATTGACAGGAGCAGAAACAATGAAGCAAAGAAAGGGGGATGTACCACTGCCAGGTGGGGCAGTGAAAGCGCAGGCACAGGATCTCAGGCCCTCTTGCAGTGAAGACTGGGTTCGTGTGTGTACTTCAAGACTGAAACTCACGTTCCTCGAGAGGCAGGAAAGTTGGTCACTGATAACCCTCAGCTGGGTTACCCTCCGGGATTTGTCCTCCGTAGAGGAGGGCCACCTAGCCTTCTCTCTGGATCCGGCCACATCAAATGACTTGAGACGAGTTAGTAGAAGCCTGTGCTGCTTGCATTCAGAGGGAAACTCTCTACACCAGAGCTGTCAGGGATTAGCCCAAGTCTTAGCGGTTCCTACATCAGTGACTCTCTCTGCCCAACCAACCCCCCTTTATCTCATAGGTACAGATTTTCTATTTACTCCACACTGAATTTTCTGCATACAAATCTTTATCTTGGATTTACCAGAGAAGGAAAAACAGTGGAGTGTATATGCATCTATAGAGAATAAATTTATATCAAGAAAATGACATACAATGGTAGAAAGGGGTGAGTTCTAAGTCTGGCTAAGTTCCACATCTGTGGCTCACATGTTGGATGGGAGCTTCTCCTGACTCACTGACATCAGGGACGGATGAACTCAAGACCAACAAGAAGATGGCAGGCTGGGAGCTGCAGAGGCAAACGAATCCAAGGTCAGCCCATCAGGCTTGTGGGTACTGAGGTAAATTAGACCGAAATCAGCATGTCAGGTGGCAAGACGGTGATGGTTCCTGGGGTCAGTAGACACTATGGCAGGCCGTTGACTCAAGTTCACAGAGGAGCCAGTTGCAGGACCCGAACCTGGTGAAAAGCAAGCAAGCATGGTCATCGCATCCACTTACCTTGGAAGCTAGCAACATCCCTGAAGAAACTTCCTTCAGCTCACTGGATCAGGGCTGTAATCTGAGTACCAGTATGCCAGCTCACCTTAATCTTCTGACAGCTTATTAGCTACTCATAGCAGATCCCATGACAGAGACGATTATCTAGAATTAGATCACTTCATGGAACATTATTAGGTCTTAACTGCCAAACCTCTGAGGATCCTATACCAGCCCAGTTAACACAAAACCATTATCACAGTCTGCTTCCTATGCAGCCTTACCTCCGCCAGCTTTCTTTTTTTGCCACACAAAGATGGACGTGTTGCAGATGATGCAGCTCCTCGCTGCTGAAGCCTCAGGGTATTTGGGTCTTGAGTGGGGCAGAAATTTTGTGAACCCGCGTGGACATGTCACAGGAAGGAGAATGAAAGTGTCATTGTGCTGTTAGTGAGATGAGGACTGCGTTTTATATCCCAGCCTAACCTAGCCCCGGCTTGACTAATATCAGGACACTTTTAAAAGTTTGTTAAAAATGCCATTATCTTTTAATTCCATTTGTTCACAACTTTTGGAAGCTGCTTATAGAAACACGCTGACTCCTGGGGAGGGAGGTGGGCCAGCTGGCCTCGGAGTCCCTGCCTGTCTCTAGGCAGCATTCAAGATGCCCTCAGCTGGGACAAGACACAAGCACCAAGCCAAGCCCACTGCCACAGACTTGATTCCAAGTCGTAGTCACCTATGTAGGATTTTTTAGGCTATGAATTTTTGCAAGAGCAGAGAGCCTCAACTTTCTGAGCTGTTGGTGAGTCTGAACCACCAACCTTGCAATTAGAAGTCCCAATGTTTACCTGACAAAGGCTCACCAAGGACAAAGGCGGAGAAACAAATCTTAGAACTCTTGGATATTCAGCACTCTCCTAACACTGAAAACATTTTTGGTGCTATTTTTGTTTTCTCCCTGAGAGGAACATAATTAATGGATTTGCTTAGTAGATGAGCCCACTTTTGGCCAATGAAGTGTAGCGAGGCTCCTGCTTTCTGTTTTACAGTGTGGGTCTCTCAAATCTAGTGGGAACAGAGCTACATCGGCGGAGGCGGGGGAGGAGATAAATTACATTTCCAGGGTCTGCTTCCTGTGGAACGTGCCAGGCAGAATTTCTTCCTTAGGCATCCACGAAGAGAAGGCTGGTGATCCCAAGGTTGGGGGTGGCAGGATGCCACACATGTTCACCATTTTTCAGAGAAGGGTTGAATAGCATCCCTGAGCTGCTGCACTTGGTGGGCATTAGGACTTTTCATACCTCACTTGACTCTTGGCTCACATAAAAGAAGACAGCAGGAAGGGCATACAATTGTCCTAAGGTGCGTGGAGGGAGGATTATCTTCTTTTCCTTGGTATTTCGCCCCCACCCCCATCCCCCAGTCTTCTTCATCAGTCTCCTCAGTCAGTCTGGGAGTCCATGGATGGTGTATATGGTTAAGCCCTTGCCTGCTAACAAGAAGTTGGGAGGTTCAAGTCCACCCTGAAGCACCTCAGAATAAAAGTCTGGTGATCAATACCTAAAGAAAAAAATCAGCCATTGAACACTCCAGGGGTTACAATCTACTCAGACACACATGGGTTTGCCATGAGTCAGGGTTTACTCCATGGCAACTGTTTTGTTATTTGTTTCTAGTCAAGTTGTTTTTCTGGAGATTCCATCCTTTCCCCCTCCAGAAGTAAAGTGGCTCTCCAGGGTAGAAGTCTTAGCCCCTTGTTTCTTCTCCTTTTTATATAATAACATTGTATTTGGAGAACACACTGGTACAGATAAGAGCTCTCGACACATGGAATTCAGGACAGAGAAATCCCTCAGGAACAGCAGTGGGAGGAGAGATATCATGAAGGTAGGGGGATGGGTGGAGCGGGGGAAGAGGCAGAAAGGAGGAACCCGTCACAAAGTTGGATACATAGCCCCCCCTCCACCGCCCGAAGGGGGTGAACAACAGAAGTGTGGGTGAGGGAGACAATGGGGAGTGTAAGATACGGAATAATAATAACAATATATAATTGACCAATGGCTCACGAGGATGGGAGGATGGAAGAGGGAGAAGAAAAAGAGGAGCTTATACCAAGGGCTCAAGTAGAAAATGTTTTGGAAATGATGATGGCAACTTATGTACAAATATGCTTGATACAATTGATGTATGGAATGTTATAAGAGCCCCCCAATAAAATGCTTTTTAAAAAATTAATAACATAGTATTATGTGTGTGTGAAACATTACATAGCAAAATATGTTCCCGTTCTTATATTAATTGTTCAGTGATATTAGGTACACTGTCTACAATGTGCCAGCATTCTCTTTCATTGCATTCTGGTTGTTCCATTCCCGGTGTTCTGGTTTCCCTGTGCTCCGATTTTTCCTTCTTTGCTTCAGATAACTGCTGACCTCTTGATTTTTAAAGGACCACCGTGCTCACACGTGGTATCCTTTGTTTTGTGCACCAATCTGTTATTTCACTAAATGGTGACTTCAAGGGAGAGTTTCTGTTTCAGGGGTTAAGAGATGCTCAGGGGATATATCAGGGAGTCCTCCAGTCTCAGGGGATCCAGGAAGCCTGGGCTTTTGCAGCATTTGAGTGCTGTTTCATGATTTTCTCCTGGTCTTTCAGGGTTTATCTGCTGTGTCGCTGTCCAAAACCATCGATCGTGGAAAGAAGGCACCGACCTAGTCCTGGTCTCAGGACGGAGGCTGAGGCTGTGAATTGTAAAGGATATTAGCCCTGCAGATTAGTTTCTTCTATGAGACTGTGGTTTTCTTCTTTTAGCTCTCTATTTCTTGTATTTTTCAAACCTTGCACTTTAGTCTTCTGGGTCTTAATGGTTGCTTCAGGGTGGGCAAAGGTGTAAGTTCAACTCCATGAGTGTCTCCTCTGATTCCAGTTCATGCTCTTCACCAGAAAGACTTGTCACTAAGCTTATAAAACAAAGGAAAATAAAAATTTTAAAGCTGTTGCCAGTTGCCTTTTCAATTACGTGCACATTTGTTTCTGAATCAGGACGAATTTCCCAAACCTCATCAATGGAAAGACTTGAAGATAAAACATAAATGTAGATCAGAGCCATTCTTGGCTAATACTTTAAGATTATTCTCCAGGCCAGGAAGGGGTCAAAACATCTCCTGACCCAGTAATTCCAGAGTGAACGATTGCACAAACAATAGAGGCCAGGTTATGTTCACACAAACTGATATCTTCCTTGTTAATCCTTCTGTCAAGGTGGGCTTGATGTTAAACGACTCACAAAGAAGCTTATTATATGTCTCTCCTGGAGACTGGTCTTTCTCCAACTTCTTCCTTTCAAATTCGAAAGTTGCAGTATTACAGTGACATGCATTTGTGACCCCAACATCTGCTGAGAGTTGACATGCAAGCATCTCATCACTGCCTCTCAAGTGCGGGTGGACAAAGAGGCACACATGCACCCCTGCCTTGCTCCTGTAGGCCAGCATTGCCAGGCAGTCTGTCCAGAGGGGAGCAGTCTGTCAACCGAAGGTGTCCAAAGCACATTTGTTTTCCTGTCTCCCTAGCTATGAGAAACCAACAGAAACATCCTTCTGCAGCAAGTAACTGGTAGCTTTCAATACCTGTGGAATATTCCATTCTTTTTCCATGTACCTAGGGTCTTCCTAGACCCTATACATGATTTTAAAGATGGTGGTGAACAATCCTGTGCATGAGGCCCAATGGCGGTGAAGCTCATGTTCAGCTGAATGTGTTAGGTGTTGTAATCGGTAGACAGCTGAAGGATGACAACTGTCCTCGATGCCCATGGCAGTACATAGGTGCACACAAGCATATCTTTTCAGGTAACGAGGAAAAAGTATGCTTGTTGGGGTGACATGTAATCCGCATGCTCTTAAATCCAAGGGACACATATCTGTGCATTCTTAATCTACTTCATCTTTCATCTTTTTGCCCTCTTCTGTCTTGAAATGTTGTCTTCTTTGGATTCTGTGATGTCACAGAAACCTAGTGGACCTTCTCACTCGTTATGTGCCCTAATTCTCTTCCAGATTTCCCCTTGCTTCCCCGTGCACTCATGCTGGGATTCTATTTTCTAGCCTGGCTCATTTTCAGTTTGCACTCTCCCAGGTGAGCTCCTCCACTCCCATGACTGCTGTTGGCTGCCATCAGGTGTATTCCTACTCCTAGTGATGCCATGTGGCGGAGCAGAGTCTTGCCAAAGGCTGTTCTAGGTTGTAATTTTTCCAGAAGTAGACGGCCAGGCCTTTCTCCCGCAGTGTGATGGGTTCCGTGCTATCCACTAACCTTTTGGTGAGCACCTGGGGACTTCACCATCACACTATCTGGGCTTCTATGGATCGAGATGAAGTGATATAACTTTTTAAGCCTCTCTGCATGAGCTTCCCAACTCAAGAAACTCAAACTCACCACAGTCCCAATGAAAGTCTCCATCTCCCATCCCTTGTATGCCGTTTGGAAGAGGGTACATGGATTCTTCTTTCAGCAAATAATAGCACCACAAATGAGCTGCCCAGACCCGAAATCTGACTCCTATGATTTTTAACATTCTTGTACCTAATCATCACAAGTTCTTATCTATCTATCTATCTATCTATCTATCTATTTTGGTTCAGCAAATTTTTAAAAAATCATTTTATTGGGGGCTCATACAACTCTTATCACAATCCATCCATCCATCCATTGTGTCCAGCACATTTGTACATTTGTTGCCCTCATCATTCTCAAAATATTTGCTCTACACTTAAGCCCTTGGTATCAGCTCCTCATTTTTCCCTCTCCCTTACCCTCCCCCTTCCCCATGAATCCTTGATAATTTATAGGTTTTTATTATTTTGCCATGTCTTACACTGTCCGACATTTCCCTCCCTTCACCCACTTTTTTGTTGTCCGTCCCCCAAGGAGGAGGTTATAAGTAGATCCTTATAATCAGTTCCCCCTTTCTATCCCACCTTCCCTCCACCCTCCAGTATTGCCTTAATCGTCTTTTAAACATCATATATATGTATAACATCATATATATTAAAAGCATCATATATATATAATCTCCATACATTCATTCCCTCCATAAATCTCTCCAGAGCCTCCGTAACTAACTGCTCTTCCTCACCTGGATTATGGCAGGGTCAGCGGGTGCTCCACTTGCCACACTCCACACTACAGCTGAGTGATCAACCTAAAGCACACATCTAATCACATCTTTTCCTGCTCCCAGGGTCTCAGGGCTCTTGTTTGCCCTCCAGGCAAGTCCAGTCCCTCCAAGTACTCCACATTCTTATGTAGCTATGGCCTTACCTGTCCCATGTTTACTCCTTCAGGTACCTCTCCAAGCTCTTCCTTTCTCGCCGTCTGCTCATACTCATCTCTTTGGGCTTCTCTGCATGAGTGCCTTTAAAATACTTTTATTGTGAAATAGGTGAAGATTTTTAGAGTAGATGATCTGTTTTACAGTCAGTAATTGGTACGTATTTTGCTTCAATCCAACCATTGCAATTCTCGCAACGTTCTATCAGTCTTCCCTGTTTTCATCCCTCCATCTGCTCTCACCCTCCGAACTTTCTCATGAGGTAAATGCTGTTTTTTGCCTTGGGGGTTGACTATGCTGCCACAGGGGTGCATTCAGTTCCAGACCTGAAGGGTGACTATGGGGCATACCTTAGACACCAGCCAAGGCACTGCCTTGGTCGTCTGAGGGATTGCTTGTCCAGAGAGAATGAGCAGGGCAATATGACATCACTAGCCAATCACTAAGCCTGGCCTCTTTCATGATTTTGAATTCTGTTCCACCTTTTTCTCCTACTTTATCTAGGACCTTCTCATGGGATTCTTCTCAGTGCAGTTGGTATTGGTGGGTGGGCACCATCTAATTCTCTGGTCTCAGGACTGTAGAGACTGGTGTTTGTGTGTGGACCAGGACCTTTTCACCTGGGATTTTGTATTTGTTCTTTTGGCATGGAGAAATCCCGATACAGCCTTATCAAGTTTTTAAGACTGACCTTATCTACTAAATCCCCTGAGAAGTCTACATCTATTCATCCTTTCATGCAGCCACCAAATATTTGTTCAACATAGTTTTAAAACCAATCAAAGATATTTATCCAGTCAATTCAGAGTCACAGCGGCTTCATGTATGTCAAAGTAGAACAGGGCTCCAAAAGGTTCTCAAGACTAAGTTTTAGGAAGTAGATTGTCAGGTGTCTCTTCTGTGGGACCTCTAGATGGACTTGAACCTCCAATATATTGATTAGTATCTGAGAGAATAAATAGTTCACACCACTCAGGGACTGCTATTATGTGCTGAGTGGTATTAAATATCTGGGGACTGCGTTCAATGCCAGTCCCTAAGGTTTCACACATACTTAGACCTCTATTCAGGAGTGCCAGGTGATGTATTGGGTTAAAATATTGAGCCGCTCACCAGCAAGACGGTGGTTTAAACCCACAAGTCACTCTGTGGGTGAAAGACGAGATTGTTTATTCCCACAAAGATTTACAGCTTTGGAAACCCGAAGGAGCAGTTCTGCTTTGCCCTTTGGGTCATTCTGTGTCCGAGGGCATTGCCCACAGTGGATTTATCTCTTTAAAGCTCTGTTTACCTGACACACTGTATTGTGTTTGCCTTTTGTGCTAATGCATCTTCCCACTAGATAGTGTACTTCTAGGCAAAGCCCAAGCCCTTTTATTGATGGAGTATAACTGACAGCTCAGGACCTAGAGTCAATAGTAGGGGTTCTCAAAACATGTTTGTAGAATAAATGAGTGAAAATTTCACCCTATGAATTATTGTTTTGGCTCCTAGCACACACCCACAGTCAGCACCAAGTCGGACAAACCAGTCTGAAAATATCTTTATTCTTTTCTTGTTTGTCGTTATGTTGACAGGGACTCTTCGTCTCCTCAGGAGTCTGACCACTTGCCCCCAGTGGTAAAACCAAAGCAGTTCTGTCGGAAGTTCTAGTCAGCTCTTGAGGTCCAAGGGACAGAAAGTATTATGACTTGCCAAACTTTTGACTATGTCTCACATAGAGGCACCAGCCAAGCCAGTTTCAAGGTGAGGATGTGTTTAACTGGGTGCCCCTGACGCTGGAGAAGGGATGTCCTGTCTCAAACACAGTCTTTTAATTTCCCACCCTTTATTCCCTTTTGTTGCGTATCCTGCGATCTCCAAGGAGAAACTCTTAATGTGTGGCCAGCCTTCCCTGCCTGCTCCACCTCCTGAGCTGGATCTGGCATTCACAGGAAGCCTGTGCTAAAACTCCACAAATATTTGTTGGATGGAATTACCACAGCAGCCAGGGTAATGAATGCTTTGGGCCCACAAAGCCACCATAATCAGAAGCTATGTTTGTGTTTAATCGGTTTAGAACCCTTGTGATTAGAAAGAAGAATAAAGTGTGGGCACATCAATCCCTGCATATATATATATATATATATATATATCCCTGATTGTCTTTTTCCTCTTTGTCTCCAGCCATGTAGACAGAGCTAATATGGAGAGAGCATGAAAGCATTTCTATGGGCCATGGGAAAATACTTCACGGAGCGCAGCTTCGCTTGTCGTTTCAGGGTTGATCCTGTTGTACAACAGGAGAGCCGGGGAGCAGGGTCTTCACGCTCCAGGACAGGCCACAGCTGATGCATGGCAGACTCAGAAACACAGTCATATCTTGGCATTCATTCTGTCTCCACCCCCACCCCCATTACCCAAACCAAGTTAGCTACAAAAGAAAAATTTAAAAATCCCACGCAAATCACCCTGAGAACAGTGCCTCTGCATTTCAAAGATGCTCTAAACCTCTCAATAAGGCTTTCCAAGATCCATCGTCTCACTCACTCACTCAGCCACATGCTCAATATTTGTTGAGGATCCTTTACTCGGCAGGCAGTGAAGAGGATGCTAGATCCGAATGATGAAAACTAGAGAGCTTCGGCCTTTGGGGTGCTCTGTTCATAGTCTGGTGGGAGACATAGGAGTTAATCACATGCTCATGCATCTATTTAATTACAAACTGTGTTGAGTACTAGAGAGGAAAAATGAGCACTTAAAAAAACCCCGTAGCATCATAAACAAGAAGGGAATTATTTCCAGAGGGCAAGAAGAGCTGAAATACTCAACCCCTGTGCCGCCACCTCTTCCTCTGCATACTCCCGGGGCAGCCTGTCTCTCCCTTTAACTCCTCTGCTCACAGTGGTGACCAGAGACTTTGGAAAGGAGGAGGGAGGTCTCTTTTCTGTACCAGTCCAGAGTGAACTGTGCTTTATCTAAGAGCTTGGCTGGAAAGGAGAGCTCGCTGTCTCTGCAGAAGTGCTAGGCTTGGTGAAGGCACTGGGTGAACACAGCGTCCTACTAATCAAATGAAGACATTTGTTCCTACTGAGGGAAGATGAGGGCTCCTCAACAACATCCACACTGTTGCTTCCCAGTGATTGGGGTTGCCATAGAAATAAGACTACTTGTCATCCCACTAAAAGCACTCCACTCAGAGCTCACCAGATCACAAAATGAAGTCTGACTGTATCATTATACAACTGGAAAAATTGCATCATGCATAACTGGAAAGTTGTATCATCATACAGCTGCCATACCATCGAGAATGATGGCCCAGCCCCGTTGACACGTGACCTTAAGCATCCCAGCCCCAGTGCTACGTTTGCTTTATCCCTTGTCATCTGTTATTGACAAATGTACATTATTAATTCACAGAATAGTCAGATAGTAAACTTCTTGCTATTGCCATAAATGTGGAAATTTTTAAAATATAAATTTACTTAGAGGAAATGACTCATGCAATTGTGGGGGCTAGAAAATCCCCAATCCATAGATCAGCCTGCAGCCTAGAAACCTCTCTTTGCTCATGGGAGTGTAGTCTGTCAAGTTGAATGCGCTGGCAGTTCTCGTGACAGGCTGGAGACTCCCTAGGAAGCGAAGAATATGATGTTGCGAGCAAAGAAGTGGGGCCAGATAGTCATCATGATACTGTAAGCAGGCCACACTGCTAAGGACGTGTCTTCCACTTCTGGTGATTAGTTCATCAATCAGATCTCCTCATGGAAAGTGACTGCATTACATCACAACAGAGAAGAAAAGTACATCCAGCATCTGCCAACGCACCAAGAATCACAGCCTAGCCAAGTTGGCATATACCATTAGCTATCACATGCAGTGTGTTAGCCCCATTTTATAGCCGATGAAGCTGAGCACCAGAAGCAGAAAACGACTGGCTGAAGGCCCCCTAGAATGGAGACCCAACTCCAGGTCCACAGATGTGGTCTTTGGAGATCTGGTCGTCTCAAAATCTTCTGCCCAGTCTCAGGGAAAGCTGCATGCATGTTTCCTGGGTAAGATTTTTCAATGTTATTCTTTTAGGATGAGATGTTCACACCCGGCTGGAGTCCCCAAATACCATCAAACAAAGAAATAATTGAGAAGTGATTCCAGACAAAAAAAAATGGCAGCATGTAAGTTGTGGTTCAACTTGGAAAGAAACTGCAAGGCCACCTGCAGAGAGGATCTCTGAAACAGACAACAAGTGGGCAAGAGCCGAATGTCCTGGAAAGCTAGCTGTGAAGATGGGGTGGAAGCAGTGGACAGAGAGGAGATTTGATTTAGTAATGGGACCCAGTAACAGAAAACAAACAGTCTGTTTAGGACGGTGCAGAAGCAAACACCAAGTCCCAGCATGTAGGGGAGATTGTCCCCCTGTCCTTGGAGAATACTGTTGTTAGGGGAAAAAAGGCGATTCAATTTTGTTAGCTTGGCGGCAGACGGATACAGATGAATCAGAGGAATCTCTAAGCAGAGATGAATGAGATGGATAATTGGCTGCTGGGGGAAAGGTGAACATATCTAATGCGTTTCAAGGACTGTCACACTAGTTTGCCATTACAAAACTGAGAAACAGAGACCCCAGATGGGGAGTGAAGTTACTTGGGTGCACAGAGCTTTTGCTTGTGACAAAATGTGACAAAATGATTGGGTGTAGTTAGGAATATCAGAACATAGGTTAAACTTGCAGAGAAAGTTCTAACAGAGAGAATTCATTTACCAGCTAATGGAGTCACTGGGCTACGAGCCATGTAAAGTCTAAGATGCACATCCTCCTTCCTAAGCTTTCAGCTCTGGAATGCCTCCAGCCTGGTCCTTCCCCTTGTGCTTGAAAATCTTTTCCCTGAGGGTCTTTGCACTAGCAGCGCCGTATCTCTTCCCTAGATTACTCATCGCCCCCTCCTCCCTCACCTCTCCCTCCGTGGTTGCATGGCTGACGCCTTATGACTTAGGTCTCACCCTCAGTTAAAATGCCACCAGTCTTTGTTTTCAAATGGGGCTTAGGATTTGTCAAGTATCTTAACAAATATCACACAGTGTCTCGCTCCAGAACCCCAACTCTCCAGTTTCAATATTGCTTCACTTTACAAGGAATAATCTCCTTTAAAAAAGCATTGATATTTCTGGAAAGAGAGAAGTGACAACCTTCTGGAAAGGTCAGCCAAACCGGGACAAAGAAAAAGACCTTGGTGAACACTAATCACCCTTTGAAGCACCTTGAAAAATAAACTGGACTTGGTGAAAGAAGTACCCCTTCACAGAAGGCCAAATGAATAGGCTTTGGCTACCACTTAACCCCAATAGTTATTAGGGTTGTTGATAATTGAAGCTGATATGAAGTTTGCTTGGTGGCATCTTAGTTAAGCATTCAGCTGCTAATCTGAAGGTTGGTATTTAGAACGGATCAGCCCTGTTCTGGAGGAGAAAGATGGGCAGCTCTGCCTGGTTCTACACGGTTTCTATGAATTGGAATTAATTCCAACTGTTTGACCAAGTTAGTAACCGTATAAAAAAATTGGTCTGTGTTCGACCATTTTAAGAGGTAGCATATGGTAAAGAACCGATTCATGGGAAGAAGAAGTCGAAACTTCCCTGAAGGCATTAAGACGAAGCAAGGCTCCAGGAATTGGTGGAATGTCAGTGGAAAGGTTTCAACAAGCTGATATATTAGAAGCACTCACTCATCTAAGGCAAGAAATCTTGAAGGTAACAACCTGGACAATTGACTCTAAGAGATTCATCCTTGTGCCCATTCCAAAGGAAGAAGACCCAACAGAATGTGGAATTTATCAAGTAATATGATTAAGATCACACACAATTTAAACTGTGCTGAAGACAATTTAAAAATGGTTGTAGGAATCTATTGATAGGGAGCCGCCAAGAGGTGTTCAGAAGAGGACTTCAGATGAGAGATCTCATTACTGATGTCAGATGGAGCTTGACGGAAAGCAAAGAGTACCAGAAACAGTGTTGACATGTGTTGTATTGACCATGCCAAGGCATTTGACGGTGAGGATCAAAACAAACTACAGACAGCCTTGAGAAGAAGGGGAATGCCAGAACCCCTCATGGAGCTCATGAGGAAATTGCCCATGGACCCAGAGGCAGTTGTGGGAACAGAACAAGGGAATAGTACATGGTTTACAATCAGGAAGTCAACCGCCTCATCTGCATGTGAAAATTGGACATTGAATAAAGAAGACCAGAGAAGAATGGAAGAGCTTGAATTGTGGTGCTGGTAAAGAATATACAAAGTAGCGTGGACTGTCAAAATAATAAACAAATGTGTTTTGAAGGAAGTTAAGCCAGAATGCTCCTTAGAGGCAAGGCTTTGTCTCACATACTTTGGACATGCTGCCAAGAGAGGGGCGTGCTGGTGAAGTAGAGGTGCCGGGCAAAGAGCAAAGACAGAAAGACTGAGACAGTGGCTGCAACAAGGGGCTCAAGCACAGCGACCATTGTGAGAACAGCACAGGACCTGAGGGCATTTCGATCTCTTGTACCTAGGGGTCGCTATAAATCAATCAGAACTTACTCGATGGCACCTCGCAGCAGCAGCAGCAGCAGCAGCAGCAGCAGCAGCAGCAGCAGCAGCAGCAGCAGCATAAACAACAGCAAGAGCAGCAACAACAAGCCAAATGACGAAAAGGCTAAAGGGCAGAATGAGTGCGTGGCTGCTGCACACGGTGGCAATTCCTGGAGAGTCTCCCAGTACAAGTTAACAGACTGCCGTTCCACCGGGAAGTCACAAAGCAAAGAGACCATCAGTGGTGCTCAGATAGATTCAAATCATGGCGATTATTGGCCATTAGACGCACTTTGGAAAAATTCCATTTCCACATGTAGATTTGGAAATCACATCCTCTTTTGTGCATACTGTTTCTGAGGGTACAAACTTGCTACACTGTCTCCTCTGAAGGTCAAATGTCACACTTGAGCTGTGGGGGCGTGGTGGGATGGACCCCTAACTGTTTAACTTTCCACAAAGTGTACTGATGTCCTTTATAACCCTTTTTTATTTTGGGGGGCAATGAAAATGCTTTTAAAATGGAACCCACTGTCTTTACATTGGTTTTGACTCATAATAACCTTATACAAGGCTTCTGAGATGGTAAATCTCTACAGGAGCAGGCAGCCTCATTTTTCTCTGATGGAGAGGCTAGTGGACTTGAACTGCTGAACTTACAGTTAGTAACCCAATGTGTAACAGTGTCACCAGGGTCTCTTATTGATAGCTTATCTCTCCTGAATTGCATAGAGAAGAACAATACATGACATTTCAAGTGTGGCTTCAATAAGAATGTCATAACAAAATACACTTGTATTTTCATTTTGAATACACACATAATTATTTTTTTCAGTTGTTAGACTTTGTTGGGCTAGTACTGGATTTACTCTGTTTTCATATTTCGATGCATCCACTCCACAAACATTTATCACATCCCCGTTATGTTAGCAGGCTCCTGGGGGTGGACACTAATCTTCATCAGCCCGCGCTTCCTGGGATGACGGAAATGCTCCATTATCAGCCCTGGTACCGTAGCCTCCAGCACACGCGGCTTTTGAACACTCAGTACTGCTTCGTGTGACTGCAGTACCTCACTCCAACATTTGCTTAATTAATTTATATTTAAATGAGAAGATGCACAGATGGTTTTTGCCTACTGCATTGGGCAGGGCAGTTCTAAAATACTGAGTTCGTTTGATGAAGATCTACGGATAAACGGCTTTCTGATTGCTGTTTCAGAGGATGGGAGAGGAAGAAGGGATGTCGGGGGTCATTTGGTCAACCTCCTCTCATGGAAGAAGAAGCAGAGGCCAAGTGAGTTGCTACAGGCTAGAGCTGGCTGGCAGTCGCATCTGTCCCAGAACTTGGTCAAGTCACTATCAATCCGATGCTTGGTTCCCCACCCTGCATGGCCTCCTCATCTAATTAAAACATTTGATTTCCTGCTGGGGAGATATAGCCTCCTTGGATTATCCATAACAAATGCTTTCAAAAATGGAATCAGCCATGCACATAGTTTAAGAATGATGACATCTTGCCTGTACCATGGCAGAACGATCTGGCTTTTTTTTTTTCTTTTAGAAGCCAGTTGGCTGGTGACACAGCCATGGCCTTTGCAAGGATGCCACGGGGCCTTTCTCTCCAGTCATGTGTGACCCTCATCTGTTTTATTGGAGAAATAAAAACCCCTTTATCTGCCTAACACGTGATCATTGACATTTTCCTTGGAGAGAAATGCCACTTGGCCGACATGAAACATTTTTTTTGTTGCCCCCTCTCTCTCCTTTTCCCATAAATCTCTGGGTGACAGACACAGACTGAACAGAACATCCTAAGATTTAATCGGGCCATTGGTCACATTTTTGTGCTATAAATCTATTTGTTCATTTGCACTGTGCAAAACAAACAGATTTATATGATCAGGGTACCTTTGCCAGGGTACTGCCCTGTTTAGAATAAGCTTGAAGCCATTTTGAATTCCACCAGAAACCAGAGGGCTTATTGACTCTGCATTTAATTTCATATGAAAGGCTACACTGTAGGCTGTGAAGCACTCTGAGGAAGATTTGCCTTGACTCTTTTGAAATAAAGTAAATTTAAAGAATATTGGTGATCCCCTGCTGGAGGGGAGGGACCTGCCTCTTGGCATGTGCACTGGGCCGAGGCAGCAGATGGAAAGTGCCCCCGAGATGAGAAAGATTGGATAACATGATTTCAAACACGCTTTCCCAAAAACAGATTTTCTGTCACACCGGTCAATTATTGAAGATGAAATTCCAATACTCGCTGGAAATGCACTTGTTATTTAAGGCAGGGGAATGATTCTATCTCTCATGCAGCATTTTATTATTTGGGGCCAGACGTCCAATCCGCAACCTGTGCTTGGCACAACGATCCAAGCTCCCTCGTTCTTATCTTATGAGCGGCGAATCACTCATGCATTGCCGTCAGACGCCCAAGTTTAGATTGGGCATCAGAGCCTTAAGCCTAATGCTCCAAATCTGCTGAGCTTAAAAAACCCGACAACCCAGCAATAACCAACCCTGGAAAATCTATGGGATGAATATAAACCATTATAAAATCAACTATAACTCAAAGAGAGTGATTTGATGGTGGGAAAGATGTTTTTGCTCCAGAAAAGTCTCTAAGTTATAATAAGTGAAGCAAAACCAAGTCGATCCAAATGACTCACCCTTCCTGCCCATTGGTTTCACTATGCTGTGTTTAACGGGCTTGCTCCTAAGCTGGTCCACAGTGAGGCACGGAGGATAGGGCTCGTGGGGCCCTGGTGATTCAGCGGTTGAATTTTCACTTTTCATGTGGGAGATGGAGTTCAATTCCTCAGCAATGCACCTCATGCATGGCACCACTGGTCTGCTAGTGGAGACTTGTGTGCTGACATAAGCGCCTGGGGGAGTTCTGATGGCATAGTGGGTTATGTGCTGGGCTGCTAGCCACAAGGTCAGGAGTTTGAAACCACTATCTATTCCACAGGAGAAACATGATTCTTTCTATTTCCATAAAGACTTACAGACTGAGAAGCACAACAGGTAGTTCTGCTCTGTCCGACATCGTCACTATGAGTCAGAACTGACTTAATGGTAGTTTGTTTAGTTTTTGGTCTCATCACCTGCTGGAGCTGTGGGTTAGGTGCTGGGTGCTAACCACGAGGTTGGTGGTTTAAATCCACCCGCTGCTCTGAGGGAGAAAAGATGAGGGTGTCTGCTCCCATAAGGCTTTGCAGTCTTGGACACCCTGTATAAGCTTGAACGGGGCATGACTCTATGAGCTGGCACTTAGTTTCTGGAGGTGGCTTTGAGTGTTTGTTTTGGACATAATGCTCAACAGATTCCAGTGGAGCTGGAAGGAAAGCTTGTAGATCGACTTCCAAAAATTCCCCAAACTCACTGCCATCTAGTCGATGCCAACGCATAGCAACCCTATCGGACAGGGCAGAATCGCCTCTGTGAGTTTCAGAGACTCTAACTGTTTCCAGGAGCAGAAAGCCCCATCTTTCTCCTTCAGAGAGGCTGATGATTTTTGAACTGCTGACCTTTCAGATCGCAGCTCAACGTATCCTTACGCCACTACCCTGATAGATCACAATATCCCATTTGTCAACCTAAACTGGGGGTGATGGAGGACTGGACAGAGTTTCATTCTGTTACATGTTTCAAGTCAGGGCCAATTCAAAAGTAGATAACAAAAACGAGGCCTTTAGCATCAATTTATTTTTAGGTTGGGGGAGAAACTTACCGGAGAGTTCACTGTTTAATATTTATCAGTTTCATTTTATATTTGTATAATGCTTTGTTTTGATTAATAAAATTGTGTTTTTTCCCATAAGCAGCCTTAGGGCACCAGTGGGGGCAATTAAAACATTAAAAATAATCATCAGCAGTATGAATAAAATATCAGTAGCCTCCTAACAATATTGCATGTTTAAAACTTTTATTAAATTAAATGGGAGTTTTTGCCTGCACAAGGACTGCTGGTGGGACCTCTATAGAAGAAGTCAATATTTAAATGGGCAAAATAAAATTAAATGTTCCCAGATGACAAAAATAAGAAGAACGGTGCTCAGAGTAATATGTCACGGTAGCCACATTCAGGTCTAATATGCTATGTTAATTCTTTTCAGTTTCATTCATACAGAAACTCTTTCTAGAGAGGGCTCTGCATCGTCAATTCTGCTTTAGCAAGGGAGTGGGCATGCTTAGAGAGGATGTCTGTAGCATCCCACCTGAACTTTTGGATAAAAAAGGGTCCTTCCCCTTTTTTATCCTGTTTCACAAGTGATGGAGCCAGGTCTGTAGATAAGGCATGTAGCCTGCCTCCCTCACATAACTTCCTAGTAACAGAAAATTCCAAAAGATGCTGGAGAAACTTGTTGAGTGAGTGAAGAGTGTGAAGATTCTGAGTTTTGGTCCTGCCAGCTCTACTTTTTAAGAAGAGAAAACAATACAAAGTAGAAAGGCATCTCGGTGGTGAAATGGTTAATTGTCCAGCTGTTAAACCCCAAGGTAAGTCATTTGAATCCACCTAGCAGCTCCACAGGAGAAAAGACTTGCCAACCTGTCCTGGAAAAGACGATAATCCAGAAAGCCCTGTGGGAAGCTCTACCATGCCGTATGAGGCCACTCTGAGTTGAAAATCAACTGAACAGAAACTAGCAATATCTAGTACATAGAGGTGCACTTTGAAACGTTAAGCAGTATCAGACCTAAACTATCCTTCGCTGTTCCACTAACGAAAGCAAGGATGGGGAGACTTTGCCTCATTTGGACGTGTTATCAAGAGAGACAAAGTCCTTGGAAAAGGACATTGTGCTTAGTAAAGCGGCAGGCCGTCCAAAAAGGAGACGATGTCCCTGAGATGGACCGACTCAGTGGCTGTAACAATGGGCTCCAACAGGACACAGCGGTGAACGTGCCGCAGTACTGGGCAGTGCTTTGAGCTGCCGTACCTAGAGAACTTACTGACGACCGCACCTAACAACCACGACAGCCCTCTAACAAATCGTTATGGGCACTCACAGTGGGTGAGCGGAACCTGCAGGTGCAGTAATTAAGTACTTGGCTGCTTTAAAAGAGGAAAATAAAAATAATTTATAAATGACCAAGGGTTCACAAGGGAGGCAGGGTCACAAAAGAGGAACTGATACCAAGGGTTCAAGTAGAAATAAATGTTTTGGAAATGATGATGGCAATGTAGGTACAACTGTGCTTGATACAATTGATGTATAGATATTTGTAAGAGTCCCCAACACAATGATTTATTAAAATTTTTTAAAAAGTCCTTCGCTGCTAATGGAAAGGTCTGTGGTTCGAACCGCCTAGGTGTTCTTTGGGATTAAGATGTGCTGGTTTGCCAACCTAAGATGACAGTGTTGGATACCCCATGGGGCAGGCCTGCTCTGCTGCATGGAGTCCTAGAAGTTGAAATGGACCCAACAGATTTACTGTGTGTGAATATCGTGTAGTGGCTGTTAACGATTTAAGAGTTTAACCACTTATTTTCTTCCTTCAGTGGAATCGGCTTATTAGAATCTCTGCTTTCCTTTGTGTCCGCTTTGTCCCCAGGTAAACCCTCCAGTGGAGGCAGCCCCTTAGAACTCTGGCATCCATCCTGGAAGCTAAGAGAAGGAATGTCTCTCTCAGCCGACAATTCCAGTAAAGGTCCTGGGATTCAGTCTCACAGGTTTTGTTCTGCATCAAATAACCAAATCTACACCAATCACGGTGACCAGAGGGATTGGACCTATAGGTTGGCCAGGTGTGTGTCACGCTTTTCATTTGGGAGATGGGATGTGCGTGGTCCTTCCTGGGTAAGTTCATTTGAATAGGGAAGGGTCAAATCTCCAGAAGGTGTGAGAAAAAATAGGAAGGAAATGATGCTGGGCAAGGGAAGCTCTGGGCAGTCTAGACAGGGTCGTGCTTCACTGCTCACCAAAGGGACGGCCGCTTGGAGCACAGCAGAAAAGAGACGGGGTGATCTCCTTCTGACAACTAGGAGCACAGCTCTCCTTGGACACACCTGAATCCGATGCCATTCCACAGTGACTGGTTTGTTTTCATGATGCAGAGACGAACGCAATGGCTACCCCCCACAGGCAAATCAAGATGATGATCATTTTACAAACAAAAGCACTGAGACCCAGCAAGTTTAACTAGCTTGTCGAAGGAAAGGAGAGTGATGAACAGGAGGGACAAATTCCTTAACCCCTGAACCCAAACACATTGCTGTGGAGTCAATACCGTGCTGAGTCAACACACCAATAGTCCAGAGTAGAACTGTCCCCCCCCCCCCCACCACCGGTTGTCAAGGCTTTGATCTCTAAGGGAACAGATTGCCGCCTTTGGTGCGTTCAGCCTGCCAGCCTTCCAGTAGCAGCTAAGCACTGTAACTCTGGGGTCACCGAGGCCCCTCCTGGGGAAAATCTCCAGAGATCGATGGCAGCCCTGGCCACCGAGGCTAGAAAAAAGCATCCCATTCACCTTTTGAATTCATTCATCACAAATTGGGGGAAAAAAACAAACACAAAAAACAGGAGCAGTAACTTAATGGATTTTATAAACTACCAAGAGACCCTGAGTAGATTCTGGCTGGGAAGTTGTTTATTCACATGGGTTTAATGAAGGCCCCTTATCTGACAGTGAAACACCCATTCACATGACAACATCTGTATTGCTGTCTGCTGGAGACACACTGTTATTAAGTTGAAAAATTGCTCTCTCAGCAGACCAGTATGTTTTTCAACTTTGCCTACCAAGGTAAAATGTCTTAACAACGTGCCTTAGTGCTTCTCAGGACAAATTGGGAGGACTCGAGAAGGGATGATCGGAGCCGAATCACCAGTCACGAAGTGGCTTCGTGCAAGAGCCAACTCAGCCTCTGTCATAAGGAAAATGCTTAGAATTAGTCTTTTTAAGTTGGCTTTTCCATATTCTCTCTGTTTTGAACTGAAGTCCAGAGCATTGTGTTCACTTAAAGTAGAATTTCTTAATTTTCTGATATCCCCATTCTACCGTGGAAAGTAGGCATTCTTGTTAAGACTATTTAAATCATAGATATGTTAACTTAAAAAAAACCCTCTAAGATGACAAGAAGCCTTTGTGGAACACCAGGGAATCTCTCACAGACAGATTGGTGAAGTTTGTGATCTGCCCCTATATGGGGTCCAGCCCGAAACCCCCTCCACAGCTGTTCTACTCAACCACCTGAGGTTGCTAAAAGTTACAAGTCAACTTGTCAGCACCTCACAGGAAGGATAATAAGATGACAGAAATGTTTGCTGCTATGCATGTTTAGGTTGAGCTCCAAAAAGAGGTGTGAACACTTGTCCAAATTCTTTCCACTGTGCTGAGTTTTATAGGAATTCAGCCACATGAGTCAGGGAAAAAATAAGACACCAAGAGGGTGGACATCATAGTTGACGCTGCGCATTCTGTCACTTGCTCATTCTGACGGTCAGGGCTGAGAAGGCCATTCCAGTCCTGTGGGTATAAGTGCCGAAAAATGAAAAGAGTAACAGCAACGACACAAGGTCACTATGCATCATGGTGTACTGGGCGGTGAACAGGGACCCAGAGAATGACAAGCTGTCCCCCCAGGGTTGGCCATCAGATTCGCAGAGCAGGATGGTGGGAAGCTGAAAATGAAGGATCTGCAGGAGGTGGCTGGGTACCATGGACATGGGGCATGGACATGGGGCATGCAATGCAGATTCACCTCTCAGTGAGAGAAAGCAGACTGAGCCCCTGGCTGGCTGAAGTGTGCTGGGAACTGGCAGAAAAGGATGTCTGAGCTGGAAGTGAGCGACTGCCTGTAGTTTTTCTTGACTGTATAAGGGGTAATCATGGCCATCATGCTACCTGACTCTGCCTCATTTTGATCTTCACAATAGCCCCGAAAGATAGGACATAGATCAGAGCAGGTATCCTCGTTCTCAAGGAGCCTTGCAGGTGGTGACCACAAGTCTGATGGTTAGACGGCACCCCGTGGCGGCCTGGGACAAAGACGTGGTGACATGCTCCTGTAAAGATCACAGCCAAGAAAATGCTCTGGGCAGTTCTACTCTGCCCCGCAGGCTTGCTAGAAGCCAACACGACAGCGGCAATATCATCTTTCTTACATTACGGATGCGGGAAATAAGGTCCAAAGGCATCAAGTGATCTTCCATAAAACAAGGAAAGCATCGCTGGGAGGCAAATCCATGAAAATGTAGCCAGCTCTCCTAGTGATTTACCACACAGACTCCAAAACCAAACCCTGCTTATGTCTCAGTTCTGCTACAACTGCCATGCCACCTCAGAGGTCTAGCGGGCTCAACTGAACATGGCGTGCGGACAAAACCGATCTTCAGAGGTGTGTGCGCTGATCCGAGCAGATAGACTGGATAATGCATTCAGCACACACTCTGGCATGGTGAAGTTATCAAGTTAGGACTTGGATGCAAAGAAAGACAAAAACAGCCGTCACAGGTGAGTGCAGCTGGGCTGCAGAGGGGTTTAATGGCTGTTTTCCCAGAAGACGGTGGCCGCCTCCTCTGAGATTAGAGTCCGTTATCAGAAATAGTGTCCGTCAGGGTAGCCAGCCCCTAACAAATCATCATGGGTCCGGTAGGCGCAATTGTACAGTGATAATAAGTAAAGATTATATTAAGTCATAGATAATGAGAGAGAGAGAAAAGAGAATAAAATGAAGGAGTCAGACACATTTCATGGTAGCATGCTGACCTCAGCCCACTCAGTGGTTTACTCACCATTGCTCCTTGTTCTTTTTGTAACAGAACCTCAAGCATCCTTTTAGTGGGGCTCCACTCCATAGTGCAGCTGCCTGGTGTTCAGAGCACACAGTCTGTAGCTGCTTGGATGGTTTTAGCTATGAATAAGCACACTGAGCTACTTGCATATAATCAGAGCGAATCCAGGGCTTTTGAGAAAGCCACCAGTAAACCAGACACTTTCTTATCATAGAAACTACTGAGCTTGGTACATGGTAGAGCTGATGGGCGTGGAAGTTGTCTTGAAAGCCTGAGGGTGCACCCTTCGGATGCTGAAGGGGGGCTGTATATTGCTTGAAGCAATGGAGTGGAAACCAGGTCTGCTCCTGGACTTTAAAAAATATATATAATTTGTATTTATTAGTGCTATATTGATATGCTAAACTTGGCTGCACTTGGATTGTTCAAGTAATGCTTGATAATAGCTGTATTGATTGGATTTCCTTGAAGGCAGATATAATCTTATCACAGTGAGTACTGTATTTCATGATGGGTCCAGCAAAACCTTTCTGACAATGCCATGCCATTCTCTTGGCTGTGCTGTTCCCAGCGTAGTAAATCCTATGATTTTCTTTCTTTTTTTTTAAACAATTTATTAGGGGCTCATACAACTCTTATCACAGTTCATACATATACATACATCAATTGTATAAAGCACATCTGTACAGTCTTTGCCCTAATCATTTTTTTCTCCTCTTTTCTTTTTTTACATTTTATTAGGGACTCATACAACTCTTATCACCATCCATACATATACATACATCAATTGTATAAAGCACATCCATACATTCCCTGCCCCAATCATTCTCAAAGCATTTGCTCTCCACTTAAGCCCTTTGCATCAGGTCCTCTTTTTTTCCCCTCCCTCCCTGCTCCCCACTCCCTCATGTGCCCTTGGTAATTTATACATCGTTATTTTGTCATATCTTGCCCTATCTGGAGTCTCCCTTCCCCCCCTTCTATACTGTCCCTCTCCCAGGGAAGAGGTCACATGTGGATCCTTGTAATCAGTTCCCTCTTTCCAACCCACTCACCCTCCACTCTCCCAGCATCGCCCCTCACACCCTTGGTCCTGAAGGTATCATCCACCCTGGATTCCCTGTGCCTCCAGCCCCCATATGTACCAATGTACAGCCTCTGCCCTATCCAACCCTGCAAGGTAGAATTCGGATGATGGTAGTTGGGGGGAGGAAGCATCCAGGATCTGGAGGAAAACTGTGTTCTTCATCAGTACTACCTCGCACCCTAATTGCTCCTGGACTTTTCAATGACTCGAATATCCAGTTCTCTTTTTGGGGGAAAACCAGTTATTTTCCATCTTTCTTCATCTTCACAAAGGAAAAGTACATGGTTCTCTGTTCTGGATTCCCTTTGCCTCCTGGGAAATGTCCTAGGGAATGGCCCCCAGGGAGAAGTCAAGTGGCCCCACGCTGTATGAGGAAGGTTGGTTGCAACCACGAGGAAGTAGGTGGCCCAGCTGGGCTAAATCCTCAGAAGAGAAGAGGCATGTTCGCCCAGCCTTCTCCATTCTGCTTATTGTTTCTTCACCTCAACCTCACTCCTGCACAATTTAATTGCTGCCAGGAGTTTGGGGAGCTATCAGCAATGGATTCATTCATAAGTGACAGGTGCTTTCGTGCTTTCTTGAGATAGATTCAAAGTGTCCAGGTGTCTTGAAGCCTGGACCGTGAGAGGAGGGAATCTGGGAAATGGTCTAATGTGGGCTATGTTTTTCTAGCTCACCAATTATTGAGAGAATTTTAATTAAGCTTGGCTACAGTCATCCCTTACTCTTAATAAAGTCCTTGATTTCAAAATTCAGTGCAGAACAATGAAGTATTTAATTTGAAGTACAACTCCCCATCCACTGCATAAAAGAGTTGTGCAGATGAAGGAATTAGTATATATATATATATATATATATATATATATATATATATATATATATATATATATATATATATATATATATATATTCCCACACAATGAAACCAAACAAAACACCCTGGAGGCACAGCTAAGTGCCAAGTGCTGGTATAAGAGGCAGAAAGGTTGGGTTCTCATTTCAGCTCTGTCCAAGAGACTTGGGACTATGCCGAGCCTTTTCCCAGAGCAAAAATTAGAATGCTGAAACTAGTTACTTCACCGAGCCTTGGCAGGGAGTTTCAGGACGACAATGTCTTTAAAACACAAAGAAGTACCTGCAAGATGTCATCCCAAGACTCAGAATGTCAAGAATGCACTCTGATGACTACCATCAGACAAGCAAAATATCTTATTATGGACTCAAAATATCTTATTATGGACGAGGCCAGGGTGAAAACAGGAAAGTGTCCCAGAGCCTTTCCAGCTCTGGAAGTCCATTGCCTGTCCATGGAATATGAAGACATGGGCTCTGCATCGTCAGCCCTTCTTGGCTTCCCCCGCAGCTTGATGAAGTCATCACTTCAGTGATTCTTTCTCGTGTGGTCATCCATCACTCAGGCACTGGGGATGCACACAAGGGCAGTGCTGGCTCTGGGGCAGACTGGATTTCGTCCCTGCTCAATGGCCCTCATGCAAAGCCACCACCATCTCTTAGTGGAGCCCTGTGTGTTGCTATGATGCTGAACAGATTTCAACCAAACTTCCAACTGAGCCTGACTAGGAAGCAGTCTGGCTGGCTGCTTCTGAAAACTCAGCCAACGAAAATCCCTCTTCATCCCTGTGGACCGATCCAAATATGCTTCGGGTCGCCATGCAGTCGGGGCCAACTTGGTGGCATTTAAAACAGCAGAGATACAAAAAGTGAGTAAAGCATCATTGGCCATTCATTATTTCATGAAGCCAATAAGCATTCACTGAGCATCTATTACCTGCTGATCTACAAAGTTGTATTGGTAATGGTCACTGTAGTATCTGTAGGAGTTGGCTAGAAATACAGCATTTCAGGCCCCACCCAAGTAAGTCATCAAGAATTTTCACACTAATAGGACCCTCACACAGATCTCATGCACATGAAAATATAAGAAGTGGTTTAGTGGCAATATAAGCCTGCTACTATCCTCCAATTGCCAATTTTCTGATCTGACGCTGGCTATCAAATTGAAGCCAGCTATTTCTCTGTATTGTCTCAATACTGTAGTTTCCAAATGGAGATAATAGCTATCCTTCCTCCTTCATGTGTTATTGGAAAAATCAGATGTGGAAATTGTTGCAATAGTGTAAGAGTTGTCTAAAAGCAAAGTGTTGCTATTGTATTAAGGTTTGGAGAAGTGTCTGCATATTGGGATTGGCTGCATTGCCCAGGAACTGGAATTAGATTCTCGTTTAATAATTTCCTGCATTGAGGTTCTCTGTCTCTGTAATTCAGAGATGTGATTAACAGGTTTATTAAGGTGTCTTTATGTAATTGCTTGTAGTTCTTTTTAGCTACAATTACAGACATGGCTGTGCTTAGCCTAGTTTTTCTAGAGAAATAAAACCAGAGTTTGGGGCTAGGGGTTAAGTATTAAGTGTTAAGCTTATATAGGTATCTCTCTCTATATATATATATACATATGTAGGTAATTACATTATCAAAATGGCTTACACAATTGTCATTCTTGGTTAGGTGCTGCTTTCCTACTTCTGACTCATAGTGACCTTAAGCACAATAGAATGAAGCACTGCAAGTTCCTGCACTACCCTTACAACTATTGTTATGTGTGAGCCGATGACTGCAGCCACTGTGTTAACCCATCTTTTTGAAGGTCTCCCTCCTTGTGATGCCCTTCACTTTACCGAGCATGATGTCCATCTTCAAGGACTTGTCTCTCCTGACAGCATCTCCAAAGGAGGGGGGATGAAGTTTCACTCTCCTCACTATCAGGAGCATTCTGGCTGGGTTATTACTATTATTTTTGGTAGTCATGGTACTTTCAATAGTTTTTGCTAGCACTGTAATTTAAAAGCATCAATTTTATCTGGTCTATTCAGTGTGTCACTTTCACATGTGCACGAGACGGCTGAAAATCCCATGGCTTGATCAGGCACATCTTAGTCCGCAAGTCACATTCTTGCCCCTCAATACTTTAAAGACATCTTTGTGCAGCAAATATCCCCAGTGCAAGGCCCTCTTTCACTTCTTGACTGCTGACTCCATTAGCACTGATTGTGGATTCAAGCAAGGTGAAATTCTTGACAGCTTCGAGCTTGCCTTTGTTTATCCTAATGTTACCTGTTGGTCCACCTGTGAAGATTCCTGTTTTCTCTATATTGATGGACGAAACCCTTCATCAGCAAGTGCTCCGAGTCCTCTTTCCTTTCAGCAAGCGAGGTTGTGCCATCTGTTAACAATACTTCTTCCAGTCTTGACTCTGCATTCTTCTTCATGTAATCCAATTTCTCTGATTACTTGCTCAGAACACAGATTGAATCAGTCTGATGAGAGTATGTAACCTTATAATAATGGGATATTATCTGATGGGGAGCTGGAAGATGAGCCCCTGGTTTGGGGATCACAAATACACAGCGGCAGTAACAACAGATGCAAGCATATGGTTGATGGCGATGAAGGCACACTTTGTTCTGCTGTGCGTGGGATCGTACCGAGTCGGAACTGACAGGGCAGCAAGTAATGGCAGGAACAATGGAGTGCTTAGAGGTTGAGATTTTGCCCTTGCTTCTTTGGCAAACTTGCACAATTATTTGGCCATGAGGATCCCACAGGTGTTAGGGAGATATATCACCCAATCTGTAGAAAATGATTCATTCAGGTGAGAGAAACAACGGTCATTAAGGTAGAGAATTCAACACATGCCATTTGGGAGCAGGAGATTTTCCTATCTCAAGGCTTATAAATTTTTACTGTAAATATGTGATTACTGCCCGTCTACACCTCGGAGTAACTGTTAGATGACATCAGATTGGGGTTTGGATAAGGAGAACCATGCCAATGTGCTGAGCCCCTACCTTCTGGTCTCATGGCCATTCCCAACTTAGACCTCTGAGATGCTACTCAGACTGTGCAATACAGCATTAAAAACACCAAGGAACAATAATTTGGTAATGATAGAGAGTAAATTAATATATATATAATAGTTTATTTTGATTACTGAACAGTTAAAGGTCCACTGCCATCAAATTGATTATGACCCAAGTTGTTGTGGTTGGGTGTCATTGAGTCGGTTTTGACCTATGTTAGTCTGGGCAGTCTAGAGAAACAAATTCATAGACACTCATATGTATATAAGAAAAAGCTTTATATACAAGAGCGATTGTGGTTTCATGAAACCTTTTAAAGGGATGCATAGTATTTCATTGTGTGTATGCACACACACAGAGTTTTTTTCCCCCATTCTTTTACTGATGGGAATTTGACCTGTTTCCAGTTTCTTACTATTGGGAACCATGCTGCAATGAATATGGGAGAGCATATCTCTGTTCATGTTTTGCCTCTTCCTTCTTTGGGGTATATGCCCAGTGGAAGTATTGCTGGGTAATATGGTATTTCTATTTTCAGTGTTTTAGGTGCGTAGTGGCTGATTTTTGAGACGCAGTTTGCCAAGTATTGCTTCTGAATTACGTCTGGGTGGACTTGAGCCTCTGACTTTTTGCTTAGCAAATGAGCATGTTAACTGTTTGTACACCTAGGGGCTCTAGGATATTCCATAGAGATGTGAGCATATCAGTCCCCCAGAATGGCTGCAAAGAATTGGTGACAACCTCAGAAATGAGAATGTGGGTCTGTGCATTACAATTCCAATTATCTTTTTCTCCAAATGGACAATCAGTCAAAGGAATTGCTGAAGTTGGCATGTGATGCAAGCAACATTCGAATAGACACCGGCTGTCTTTGCTGAATGCCACCCCTCTTTTGTCATTCTGTGCCTATCTCTTATCCACAGTCATCTGTTCCATATTCTTTGTTTCTTTTTGTGGTACTTACTTTCAAGTCCCTAGAAACCAGTCCCTAGAGAAAGACATCATGCTTCATGAAGTAGGGGCGGCTAAAAAGAGGAAGACCCTTGATGAGATGGACAGACACCGTGACGGCAGCAAGGAACTCACCTAAGAAGGGTTGTGAGGATTTTACAGGACCAAGTGGTTGTACAGAGGGTCCCTATGAGTCAGAATTGATGACTTTATGGCATCTAACAAAAACAACAACAACAACAATAACACATTTCCTTTGGTGGTCTCCACCAAGTTGTCCCTTGACCATGCCTGCAAGCCTTTCACAAAGTTAATATTTAAAAATAAATTGCAGTAAGAGTGGTGCTGGAGAAAACAAACCACATAGCTGGATCGCCACCTGTAAAAGAATGAAACAGGACCCACACTTCACCCCATGCGCATAAATGAACTCCAGAAGTATTAAAGACTCAACTGCACACCCTTGAACCCGGGAGACTGCCAATGAAACAATTGGGACAAACTTAAGGGCCTCCATACCAGGCATAAATACACTACAGAAAATAAGGAAAAATACCCACACTATAGAAGACAAAAGAAGGAAGTGAGATGATCTAAAAATACAACAGGCATGCACCTCCAAAGACTTCATCAGAGTTAGAAGAGAACACACAGATTGGCAAAAATATTTAGCAATGATATAAGGTAAAGGACTAATTAGAGAACTACACCTTAGTAAGAAAAATAGAAATAATTCAATGAGAAAAATGGGCACAAGACATGAATTGACCATTAACTATACGAAGAAATGTTCACATTCATTAGAAATAGGAGAAATACAAATTCACCCACAAGCCATCACCTCATACTGACATTCTTAGTAAAACAAAGCAAAACAAATAAACAAACCAGGAAATAATAAATGCTGGAGCTTTGGGAGGAGATTGGAGCACTTATACATTTTTGGTGGGATAGTAAAATTATACAACCACTGGAAATCAATAGGGCACATCTTTATTTATTATTATTATTTGGCTTTAACAAACAGAAATTTATTTTCTCACAGCGTAGGTGACTGGAAACCTAAATTCATGGTGCCGGTTCTGTCTGTCAGTTTGGGAGGCAGGTCCTTGTCTTTCCCAAGCTTTCGCTCCTGGGCAATCTTCATGTGGCGTGGCATCTCCCTCCTCGCATCTCTGCTTCTCTCCTTTCTAGTCTAATCTCTTTTGGAACTGAATATGATTTGCTGCTGCAATCTCTCTGCTTAGTATATACTCGGAAGAAATAAAGAACAAAACACGAACAATCACCTAGGTTTATGGCAGATATTTCTGTAACAGCAAAAAGAGGGAAACCATCAATAACTCCGACTATAAAGAAATGCATAAATAAACTCTGGTACATTTATACGACAGAATATTATGCATCATTTATAATATTGATTAGTCTATGAAACACCTAAGACATGGACAGAATGGAGAACATTATGCTTAGTAAAGTTGGTCAATCTCATAAAAATACATATTTTATGATATAATTTTCATAAAGGAAAATAAAGCAAAAGAAAAATGTTTTTCAAACCAAAGGATAAGACTTTAAAGACTACGAGGCCAGGGGTGGGGAAAGGGAACGACAGGAGAAAATGGAGGGAGGGAAAGAGCAAACCCAAGAAACAAGTAACCCACAAAGATGGGAGTTGATGGACTTGATGAGCTCGGCTGTACAACTACATAGAATATGCTTTTCTTGGTAACTATTATATTCCACAAACAAAAAAGGAATATACGGAACTAAAAACTGAAATAAATTTAAATTATATCCAGAGAGAGCGAAGGGTCACAGACTTAAAAACATTCCAGATTCCTTTGCCATCAGACCTAAACATTGGGCTGAGTGGCGAAAAAAGGAGGAACAGTCACAATGAACTAGTCTTGGATTCTTTAGTAGTATACAAGTTTGTTTCAAACATACAGAAAACAATGTATGGATTGTGAGAAGAGCCGTACGAGTCTCCAATAAAATAATTTAAATCCCCCCTCCAAAAAACACCCCAAATAAAAAATAATGGCAGTAACTGTATTGGGTTCATTCATTCTTTCAGTTATTTCATCCAGCAAACAGATCTGTTGGACCTACTATGAATTTGTGAGAAGACAATGCTGTAGTCATTGCATGTAGTGTTTGCAATCTGTGCCAGGCACTGTTTGATCACCTCACTTCAATGGACTCAGTTAGTCCCTGCAACAATTTTGTGTGGTAGATGATTATCACATCCCATTTTGCACATGAAAACCCCCGAAGACATTTATGCTAAATTCACACATGTGCACATACATGTGTAATTTGGAAATTTTGAATATGGAACACCGCCTCAATACGAGTTTCAACCGTGGAGTCAGGTCCCAGAGGATACAATTTATTAATCACTAAACTAATTTCTGCAGAATGTGCCCAAGGTTCTCACTGAAAGAAGAGAACCTCATCAAGAAAATTGATTCTTCCTCGAAAGTTGTAATAAAGCTACAGAGAGATGCTCAACTTTTAATTGTTAAACACTGAAATAGAATTTCAGAGGAATGCTTCAGATGTAATTTATACTGCCATGCTTTATATTGCTTTAGGTACAGATGTTGGGAAGGATGGCTCTAGATGCATTGGATTGGATGGAAGGGAGGGCTCGTGGTCCCAGTTCCACAGATGCAGGTCTACCTGGTTTGATAGGGAGGCTGTAGCATCATGGGGTCCACAGTGAGCACCTCCACATTGAAACCAGGAAGGTCTGAGGTAGAAGGGCCTTTCCGAAGAAATATTTGGCTTATAAGGAACAATTCTAAGTTAATGCTAACAGCTAGCTCTGTCTCTTCCTTTTAAAAAATTATCTTTGCCTTGAAATGTAACCAGGAATTCATTTCCTAGAGTCAGCTAAGTGGCATAATTGATGATCCTAACTTACTGAAGATTTTCAGCAGATGCAGTCAACTTAGAAATATTCTGGGTTATTTTTCTAGTTCACATGCTATACCTATTCCCACCCACCTTCTCTCTCTCTCTCTCTAAAAAAAAAAGCCTTACAAAACAACATTTGTTCACAAATAAAATACAAGCAACTGCCCATCTGTTTTCATTGGTCTTTTAAAACTCAGAGTTGTCTTTCTAATTTTTCTTCAGCTTTTGACATACAGAGCAAAACAGCCCTTTCAGACAGGTTATGGGGCTATTTCAAACACTGTCTAAAAACTCTATAAAAGGATTGGATGGAATTGGAAGCAGAGACGACGGATATACTTAGAATAATTGCTGTCTTAGGGAGTCAACACGAGAGCCCTGCCATTACACTGTTAAATGAACTAATCTAAATTAAAATCTTCTAAGATCAATAGCTCCTTTGAAAAAAAACCACAGAGCATTCTTAATGCATTCCTGAAGCCAAATCAGTCATATCTGCAGAACTTGAAGGTCTATAGCAGCCTACAATTAATGTAGATTTGAGTAATATTTTACAATAAGTCTCTTTTAGTTCTTGCACAAATTCCATCTGAAGAAAGATCAGCCATCCCAAGTGTAAATGTCTCTAAGTTTCTCCTATTCTTTTCCTTAGCGTGCCTTCCATTTCAAAGATATCGTCACTTTCCTCTGATATTTAGAACCAGCTCACTAATATGGCCTTTTATTGCTTGAACAATGATTTAGCCATTTATCTTTTCTTAAAACTTTTATTGATATGTAATTCACATAACATAAAATTCACCAGTTCAATCTGCATTTTAAAAGTTGTGCAGTTGTCGTCACAATCAATTTCAGAACATTTCCCTCTTTCTGGTACTAATTGTTATTAGCTCCTCATTTCTCCCCAACTCCCCTGCCATGACCCCCAAACCCACTCGTCCAGTTACTGCCTTCACAGATTTGTCTAGCCTGGATTTCATGTACAGAAAACCATACCAGACAAAACGAAACAAAAATATGCCAACAACAATGACAAAGTAAAACAGGAAACAGCCTCAATCCAAAAGAAAGCAGAACACATTAAAACTAGAACAAGTTTAAAATGGGTCACAAGGGAGAATAAACGATAAGGCGTTACATTTTAACCTACTTACATCTACAATAATCCACTTTCCAATGTACTACAAGTCAAAAATCCATGTATTTCCCCCAAAGTTTGCCTATACACATGTACTTTCCTTTTCTCAATAATGATTTAAATTCTATACCACTGGCTAACTTGATGATACTATCCCATGGGATGATTTATAATGCTCCCCAATGCAATGACGATGATCATTTTAAAGGGATCTGAAGGATCCAAGGACATACAGACACCATAGTGACATGGATAGACTTTGGGTTCACACTGAATCATAGCCCTACTACTACTACTAAAACAATTAGTCCTTTTCCCCCTCTCTTCAATGGCAGTGAACATCACATAGTCAGCCAGCATGCGGTCTCATTTTACAGATGAGAAAACAGAGGTTCAAAGATGTGGAAATAACTGACATGTTTGTAAGCATGACATTCAAATGTATTCCCAGCGAATGGTCATCTTTTTTGTTAACACTTGGTTTCCTGCTCCTTTTTTTATGAGAATTGATTGATACACTAAAATCTACATTAAGGAAAAGGCCTGGCCTGTTAACAGCCAAAAGGAAGGGAAACTCAATTGGGTCACCCATTTCTTGTCTGTTGTGGTCTGAAAAATCTGCTACACTAAGTCCTGCAAACATGCCCCCAGTCGGTCACCAGATAGGCCTGGTCTCGCAACCATAACCTCACTTCTACTTCCTTTTGTGTAGGGCAATTAGTTCATATGCCGTGGCCCTACTCGATACCTACCCAATTGCAGAGATCAGTGAAGATATGGGCGCTATATCAAGGTATGATGAAAAATCAATGGTGCCAGACTACCAAAAAAACAGCTCTGGGATCTTATAGACAGGTCTTAAAACTAGACACCAAGTAAGTGAGGTATCAGCTAAGTCTGCAAGGAAGAAGCACATCAACCTGTGAAATTCAAGGAAAGTAAATAATAAAATTTCAGAGCAGAGGAAGGGACAGTATTTGAATTTAAATTCTGAGCACCCAGTTTGCAGAAGGCTATGACTGAGAGTGAAACCCAAACTCTATCTGCCGGGTTTCCATGTTAATTAAGCCTCCAGTGAATCCCCTCTGCCCATAGACCAGGGCTGTGATTAAGTCAGTTATTTTTGTAGTGCTAGCAGTTGATGGCAAAATCTTAGTGAATTATAGACAGAAGACAGTGTAAACAATTAAGCTAGTGTTGAAAATTCCCTGAAGGACGTGGTAGTCAGAAAATGTCAATGGACCCCGAGACAGGTCCAACTTTCCTAATGGAGTTAGATTTGGAAGCAGTCAGATATGTGGGTATGCTTTTATCTATGATCCCTGCCAAGGAACGCAAAAACACCATTAAAAAAAGGACAGGTCCTAATTTGAAAAGCTTTGATCACCTGCATTAGTGAGAACATTATGGACAAAGTCCCAGGCAGACTCTGTTTATAGACGAAGGGAAACTTGAATGTGATGTTGGTACGCTGTTGAGGTTAGCAGTTGAAGTTGCTTTCTCGACAATAATCTGAGCTCCACTGTGATCACAGTTTAGCTCTTGCCTTTCACACTCTTAGCTCATCTACATTGTGGGAAGGACACAGTTGAGCTTTATCCTGGACTAGAAGTCTCCATAGCACAGTCCATGACTTTTTCCTTCCCCATCAGCATAGTTTAGACTGAGTTTGCAAAGGCAACGCCTGGCTAAAGCCAAGGTTCTGGCTGTTAAAGGATCTCTTCCTGTTCGCCACACACACTGCAGTCAAAAGATCAACCATTCTTCATCTGTGCTGCCCCCTCTCCACCTGCTACCCCTGGATCATATCATCTGTTTATAAGTAAAGTCATTAAGACTGCTTCTTCCTGCATGGCTAAGCCTCTTCTTAGAATGCTCTCCAAAGGTTTAGAATCTTCGGACGTGGTAGAAGCAATAGTCCTGGGGTGGCCCAGTACGACTTTAAGATAAAATGCAAAGAGGTCTTAAAGCATTTCCCATGTGGATGACGCCAAACCAGGCAATGTTTCATTCGGTTGTACACAGGAACATTCTGAGTCATATCTGAATCGATGGGAATTAACAACCAAAAATATATGTGTGTCTTTTCACTTAGATGTAAAAACAGGGTATTAAAGTGGTCAGGTTCATTTAAATCTCAAGCTTATAGCTTATACTCAAGCTTCATCTCCCCGATGGTCATGTTATCAGGAGCAACGCATCCCTGGAGAAGGACATCCTACTTGATAAAGTAGGGGGTCATCGAAAAATCAGAAATTCCCAAGAGATGGACTGACTCAAGGGCGGAGGCAATGAGCTCAAACATAGAACTGATTGGGGGGCCGGGGCCCGCTGAGGCAGTGTTTCTTTCTCTTCCACATGGGGCTGCTCCATGTTCCAACCAGCTCCATAACATCTAACAGGGAACACAACGTGCTCTTCATGACTGTTAAGAATTGTGGTTTCGGCGAAAGCTTACACAGTCATGCAGGTTCTCCCTTAAAAATTGCTACACATTTTGTTCTGAGACACCGGTTACATTTCCCATCGTGTTTTAGCAATTCTCCACACTTCCTTTTCTGGCTGCTTCTCTCGCAGTGATCTGGCTTTCCTGTTTCATCTTTGCTTTAGAGTAGTTGCTATTTGTCTCATATCAGTGATTGTTTTAAAGTGTGTGGTGCTTATAGATAGTAGTCTTTATTTTACAAACGAATCTATTGCTTGGAAAAATAGAGTCCTCATGAAGTAGTTTCAGTCCAAGGTTTAAGGAGGGTGCGAGTCTCAGGGAGTCCTCTGTTCTCAATCAATCCAGCACATTGGACCTTTTAAGAATTTGACGTCTGTTCTACATTTTCTTCCTATTTAATAAGGATTCATCTATTGTGCTTTGGTCAGAATGGCCATTTGTGGTAGTTGGGCACCATCTAGTTCTTCTGGTATCAGGGTTGATGAAGTTGTGATTAGTGTAAACTTACAGTCTGATAGACTAGTTTCTTCTCTAAGTCTTTGATTTTTACTCCTTAGTATCTATTGCTTAGAAGCAGTGATAAGATTGGCTTTAATATGACTTGTAGAAAAACACTAGTTAACTTAGAGTAGGATCTTACATGGAAAATGAGATTAAGAAAACTGTTTAATGTTACAAAGTTCAGATCCTGGAATAATTTAATAATTAGATGATATTTCAACTACTGTTTGTGTATTATCTCATTCGACAATAACTACAATCCAGTAAATTAGAAAATGTTACGCATCCCCATTTTACAGACAAGGAAGTCATTTTAACTCCTCACCCTAGCTTGCATGGCTCATAAATGGCAAAACTAGCATTCAAACCCGTTATCTGTCACCTGAATTTGTGCCCTTCACCACAGACACACATTTTCTACCTGCCTGCACACCACAGCGTTCCAAATGCCAGGCTTCCCAGCTGCAAGGATTCTCCCTGTGCCATCCACTGTGGGCCCCAGACGACTACACAGTTGAGGTAGATATAAGCACCCTTCTATCTGATTTAGTAGGGTTGTGTATGAGGCCCTACATCACATTTGAACTCTGGGCCTTCTTGTGAAGACCTCTGAGCTAGCTGGTTCCTCATTGAAGCCTAAGCCTACTTTTTTTTTTTTTTTAAGTAAGGCCCACAGCGCCTTGTGGTGTCCAGAGCATCTTTGTGGACGGGCACATTTTGTCGTTACTTCATGTAGGGTCTCAGTTTCTCTCCCCTCTGTGGACTCTGCTTCACTCTCTGGAAATCTTTGGTTAATTTTCCCCCAAATCAAGACTGATCTTACCATGATTTGAAGTATTCGAAGATGCAGTTCATAGGGTTATTCATCGCTCTCGCTTCAGTACTGCGGACTTTGCTTGTCCTTGAGTAGCAATGCATCTGTTGGACAAGTTAATGATTGCCTTTGTCTTACATTCTCGGGTGGTCTTAGACCAGGTTTCTTCACCACAGCCTTGACCGTGCATGAGTGAGTTAGTCATCAACTCTTGGAACTGTTTGAATCTACTATAATCATCAGAAAGTGCCAACATTTAGAGTTTCCAATGACTCAGATGACACAGAGACTAAAGGTCTACTTCCTGACCAAGATGCCTTCATGTTTAAAAAATGTGATCTTCCTCATTTCATGCAATTCATAAACAGACATTAGACTGAGACTAATGATGACATTTACATAAACAGGCTATCAATATTAAAATAATATGATGGGGTCTTTAAATGTGGCATTAATTAGAAAACGGAACCAACTTCATTATTTGTCATTCATATCCTGGGTTATGATGATAAAACTACTTTAAAACTGAAATTAAAAATATGAGATGCCTTTTATGTGTGTAGACCAATATAAAAATTTCATAATGCAAATACATATTTTATTTAAATTAATTACATATTTCAGTTTTCATTTTGACAGCTTTACTGAGCTATCATTTACACACCAGAAAAAATCACTCTGTGTATAATTCAATACATTTTATTAAATTTACAGAGTTGTGCAACCATCATTACTTTCTAATTTCAGAATGGAATGTATCATTCTTAACAAACTTCAAACATGTAATAGTTGGTTCATTTAATTAATTCTTGTTCATATGTGTTTAAACTTCATGAAGGACACTGATGACACTGGAAGGTATTGATGGAAAATTTGAAAACAGAGCTTGAATGTAGTGTTGATTAGTGCAATTAGGATGGTGATTTGCTGTGATGAAACTCCCCCTTTTTAATCTTTTGTGTACAAATTCTAATCCAATCCTGGAGAAGTAAATTTGATTAGTTTTCAATTCATAGAATCTTAATAGGAGACGTCAAAAAGGGAGGCAACCTTGGCATTGAAAGTGGATTCACAGAAGGAACCAACTGATCCCCAGGAACACATTCTTAAAAATGGGTGCCTTTTGAGGCCTTTGAGACTCAAAGGGTAGAACCTGTCTTAAGTGTCTGCTTTTCACAGAGTGGACATCGTCTAAGGCAGTGGTTCTCAACCTTCCTTGTGCTGTGACCCTTTAATACAGTTCCTCATGTGGTGGTGATCCCCCAACCATAAAATTATTTTCATTGCTACTTCATAACTGTCATTTTGCTACTGTTATGAATCGGGCAACCTTTGTGAAAGGGTCATTCGACCTGCAAAACGGGTCGTGACCCACAGGTTGAGAACCGCTGGTCTAAGGGATTAAAATCTTTTAGCCACAGGGAGAGGGAAGTAAAGCATTGTGCCCGTCAGTCCTGGGGAATACTGTAGTTGTCAGAACAGGCTAGATGCTGCTGCCAAAGCAAATACAAAACAAAGCAACAAAAAAAAATCAACAACACGTAACTCAGACGCTTACAACTACAGCTATGGGTCTCTCCTCGTGTACCAATTCATTAGGGAAGCTATGCTCATGAATTGTTGTCATTCAGGGATCCGGGTGATGCGGGCTTCATTTTGCCACATGCTTTTGTGCTTTCCACAAAAGGACAAAATCATTGCTATGACATTTCATATTGGTATTCAAATACTTTAACAAGAAAAGGAATCATGTGACTTTAACCCTCCACCCACTGGGAACTCTTGGCATGACCATATGGGATCTTAAAGGGCCAGGGAAATACTCCCAGGTACCTAGAAAGAGAATTCAAAGTTGGAATAGCAATAAAACTGACCCTGCATATACCACGATATAAGAATATTTTTAAAATGAGCCGAGACACCAAAATCCTAACATTGGAAGTCTTTATACTGAGAGAACTCTGTTCATTTGTGGGGTGAAGATCCTGATAGGCACCTTAGTTTGAGGATGAATACTAACCACAGTCAACAGAAGTTGATGGCAGCACCACTCGGTGGTAAGTTTAAGCACTGGCTGTGACTCCAAGAGGAAGAAGAAGAAAAAACCAACAAAAACAAAAGGAATGAGGAGATCGAGATCAGCAAGGACAGACTGAGAAGCATGGACAAAGGACTGATGAAAACCTCAAACGTGTAAGTGAAACGAGGGAAGCACCTTCTCAGAACCACAAGGCCCACGGTCTGTTTCAAGTTCTTTATGTGGTTGCCATGTCCCCCCTTTCCCCATCCTCTGTCTTCAGTCTTCAGTAAAATCCAATTACGGGCATCAGCGCACGCACTATGTGTGTGTATTTCTTCTGTAAGAAATAAGAACAGTTCATCTTTTGGTTTAATAGGTTTCTAGATAACTGATGTAGTACAGAACCTGGGATTAGACGACTTCTCATTCCTTTACCCCATCACGTGCTCTAAGGAAGTTGCCAAGATACAGGGGAGATCAGATTTCCATAGACTATGGAATTTAGGGTTAGAGCCAAGAGTATCAAGGAGACAGGGCGCCCCTAGATCGTTATATCAGAATATACTGAGGAATTTTTATCAGGATAAGAAATTTCAGTATTCAAGACAGCTCTTTGTTGCTTTTAATTGAGATTCTAAGGGGTCTGGCCTCAAATTTGAAAATGTAATCTTGTCTTATGGTTTGGGTTTATTTCTTTAAAAATTTCCCTTCGTATTACACTTTCCTTCGCTCTGTCTCAATTTAGCATGAACAGACATCAGCCTAGAACTGTGTGATTCTAATGGTCATATGGTGGTTACATAATTTCATGCCAACTTGATAAATAAGTCTAGGGGTGGAGTCTAGCTTGTCAGTCAGGTCACAGCCTGATGAGGCCTCTTTGTGGGCATGACCTTCTTGTGAGGATTCTGGGAACTTCCTCTCTTTCTTCCGCAAGTTGGGACAGACTATCTGGTTCACCTTCCTGTTGAGGAGTCACACTAGGAAAGATGGAGGAGCCATGTGGAGACCTGTGCCGGTGCTAAGATGCTTCCATCACCAGTGGATCCACAAGACTTTTCACCCACCAGCCTGTGATCTTCCTGTGTGCGGCATCATTGCATGTACTGTGTAAGGCTGAAGAGGAATTTATGAACTAGCATCAGACTTATGGGCTAATTATCGGACTTATGGCCTTGATTTAGACTGGGCTAGGATGTTCTCTTAATATACAATTGGATAGAAAGCTCTTGGATAGAAAGCTCTTGGATAGAAAGCTCTCTCTTACCCACATATGGGTGTTCTTGGTCATTCATTTTCTCTAGTCAACCTGATCTAACACAGGTCAACTCATCTTCTTAGTGTTAAAGGCACTCAAAATATGACTGTCAGAGCTGATTCAACAATACACTCAGACATACCAACCATCGTGAAAATGGCTTAGAACTGAGCTGTGCTTCATCCTGTTACACAGAAGGGTGTATGAATCTGAGTTAACTCAGTGGCACCTTATGGCTTCTCCTTCTGGAGCTTCAGGTAACATTCTTTAGGAATTCCATTTCGACTCAAGAAAAAACCCCACATAAATTTCATTGAGAATGGAGAAATGCCTGTGAGACTGAATCATTAATGAGGTTGCATTGTAGCGTTTCCAGGAGTATTGATGCCCATGGAAGCTGCAAACAAGGAATCAAGTGGCACATTGCACTGGGCAGATCTGCTGCGAGGATTTCTTTAAAGTGTTGAGCAGCAAGGATGTCACTTTGAGGACTAAAGTGTACCTGACCCAAGCTATGGTGTTTTCAAGTGGCTCTCATGAAAGCTGGACTGTGAATACAGAAGAGTGCAGAAGGATTGAAGCATTTGTATGATGATGTTGGAAGAGATGATTGGAAGTACTGTGGACTGCTAGAAGAACAAACAGATATGTCTTGAAAGAAGTACAGCCAGAATGCTCTTAGAGGTGAGAGTCATGAAATTTCACCCTCTTTGGGCATGTTATCAAGGGGGACCAGTTCTTGGCAAATGACACCAGACTTGATGAAGTAGAAGGTCTCTGGGAAGAGGAAGAACTTCAAGGAGAGAGGCTGACATAGTGGCTGTAATAATGGCCTCGACAACAGATGGACAAACATGCTTGATGCAATTGATGTATGGATTGTTGTGCGTTGTAAGAGTCCCCGAAAAATGATATTTTAATAAAAAAAATAATGGCCTCAAGCACAACAATGATTGTGAGGTTGGTGAAGGACCGGGCAGCGTTCTGTTTTGTTCTATGTAGGCAGTCGTGGGTCAGAGCAGACTCACCGTCACCTAACGAGGAAAGTAATTGCAGTGGGTTGGGGACCTCTGTCGGCAACGGGCTCTGGAGATTTGGAAGCTTTCTATTATGCTTTTATATGCCTGCTTCTGGCTCCAGATTTTTCCCTTCCTCAGTTTGGGCTGCAATTAGAAGAATGATAAAGTGGAAAAATAAATATTTGTGCAATGACTTGGAAAAGCCAATTAGTTTTGCACCAATGAGAACTAATGCAGAGTTCTTCATGTCGTGCAATAAATTGGCTCTCCTCACATATATTTTAAAATGCATCTTTACTTTTCAAATGTACTGAGATGCTCAAGTAGCACTAGAAAAAAATATGTTCTGTAAATAAATAAGGCAATACAAATAATTAAAATGGTGTCTAGGTATGTAACAATTTATCTAGTAAACTCTTCTGCAAGAGTTATATATAGACTTGCTTTTAAAATTATCAGCTGGCACGATCTTTCCATCTGTTTCACTGTCTCTTTTTCCCCCTCAAGGAAGCTTTCAGAGCTGGGTAAGAGAAGACAATTAGTAGTCAATTTCAAGCTCAACACCTCTGCCAATTCCAGAGGCTATTTATTTATTATTTTAAAGGCAGAAAAGTCCAGTTTGGTAAAGCTTTCTTTTCTGTGTTTACTTACTTAATAATTACATCTGAATGAACTTTGCAATGAAAAAAACAGTTGTGCGGACACATGTGCCTTCTGATAACAGGTTGATTTTCATATATGAGATAGTACTATGTCCTTTATTTGTAAACAGGTACTGTAACCATTTACTTTTTACAATAATCCTATGATAAAAATTTAATTACCCTCACTTTATGGATTATAAAGCAAATGTCTACACTTCTAGTAACTCTTTTTTTCCTTAAATCATTTTATTGGGGGCTCGTACAACTCTTATCACAATCTATACATCCATCCATTGTGTGTCAAGCATATTTACTTTCTGCTTGAACTCCCTTCCCTCCCCTTTCCCCCTCCCTCATGAAGCTTGATAATTTATAAGTTATTATTATGTTGTCATATCTTACACTGCCTGACGTCTCCCTTCACCCATTTTTCTATTGTCTGTCCCACAGGGAGGGGGTTATATGTAGATCCATGTAATCAGTTCCCTCTTTCTTCCCCACCCTCCCTCCACCCTCTAGTATCGCCACTCTCACTACTGATCCTGAAGGGATCATCTGCCGTCGATTCCCTGTGTTTCCATCCAATTCTCTAGCAACTCTTATAACAAGCCATATACAAATTTAGTAGCCAAGCCATTTCCATGTCTTATTTCCATATAATCACCACAATATTTTCATTAATCACCATATGATATTTTTTCATCAGTATATTTCACCCATCCATCCACCTATCTGTCCATGTATCCATCCAATTATTCATCCTCCCATTATGGATTTCTACAAAATATGACTCTAAAATCTCTAAAATAGTGATTTGTGAGAAATAGCACATTCATCTGTGATATGCCAGACACTGTATACCCAAGATTGATGCACTTGAAATATGGTGTCGATGAAAAATATTGAAAGTTCCGTGGACTGCCAGTGGCATAAACAAACCTGTCTTGAGGGAAGTACAGCAAGGATGCTCGTTACAAGACAGAGTGGCAAGATTTTATCTTAAGTGCTTTGGGCATGTTATGAGGAGCTACCAGTCTCTGGAAATGGACATTATGCTTGGTAAAGTAGAGGCTCAGTGAAAAAGAGGGAGACCATCAGGAAGGTGGATTGACACATGGCTCCACCAATGGGCTCAAACAACAATATTTAGGAGGATAGCCTAGGACTGCATGATGCTTCATTCAATCGGTGACTCAGTAGCACCTAACACAAACAACAACAGATACCAAGAGTTGGGGTGCAATTAAGTGAAAAGAGAGCTCCTGCCCTCCACCAGCTTATGTTGTCATAGGGTAGTGTCATCACTGAGACTGTGCTCCCCCTTAGATTGTGGATTTTCACGAAGCAGGATCTGTGCATGTCTCCATTGCTGTAGCTTAGCATGGTGCCACAGAGAAGCAGGTATTTCCTCTAGCTTGGGAGGAGGTAGAGGTTGGATCAAGTTTTCAGGTGATGATTGAGCATTGCTTTCCTGTCGGTTTCCTTCCAACAAAAAGCAACTTCTCCAAAATTTAACCCGTTAAATTTTCTAGTAAAGAAGACACGAAATGTTAAGCGGAATCGTCTTGGCTGACTCCTGAGAAAGTCATGGACTAGTGGCCATGGCCCTCAAACAAATAACAAACAATGAGACCAAGTAATTATTACAAACCATTGCAACACAGGCTACATGAAGGAGAGAACTGGCAATGGCTGGGATCACCCTGCTTTAGCAAGGAGAACTGAGAAGATCGCAGAGCAGGTGCTATCTGAGCAGAGACCTTCTGGGGAGGAAGACAGAGCTGCGTTGGAGGAGGGGCTGTCGAAGAGGATCCTTTCCAGATAACTGGCCCTCATTCTTTGAGTGTTGGCTTGAAATGCAAGACCACCACTTAGGTGTACTCTATCTCCAGTGGTGGCCACCCGTGTTTGCTGCTTAGAATACCCACCGTGGTGTTCATTTTATTAAAACAACTCTGAAGTCTCATGGCTGTGTGGACCACCTTTATTTTTGAGACACAGCATAAATAAATCTCTTGTGTGGAAGTTTGGAGGGAAAGTTGATGGACAACTTACACTACCAATTAGACTTTTTCACATTACTTGATGTTTTAGTTAAATGGCTCCTTTTGGGAGTCTTCCCATTTCCTCTCATCTACTGAGTGATCAGTTGTGGAGTGTTTGAAAACACGATGCTGAAGAGTTAAAACCACCGAAATCCGCTGTAGGGGAGATCTGCCTTGTAGCGTGACAAGGATAATTTTCCCCTGAGGGTGTTGGAAGAGATATTCTTGTTTTGAGCACTACCATTACTTCCACAATTAGCTGCTGCCAGGAAAGATTCACCTTCTTGTGACATTTCCTTACAAGTGCGGAAAATATTTGGGTTCCTGTGTCAAAATAGATGCATCATTTTATGTTGTCTTGTTGTTCAGAACCATGTCATAAGTGTCAGTGTCTGTAATTTCAGGCTAGGAGAGTGACATGTCTTAAAGCTATGAAACACTGTGAAATCATGTGAAATATGTAGTATAGTTTTTGATTGAAAGGCTCATATCTCAGAATCCAAGGGGCTAAAATACCAATTTCTAATTTCTAGTGTTGGTACCTATTGAGCCCCGGTGCTGTAGTGGTTATGAGTTGGGCTGCTAACTGCAAGGCCAGCAGTTCAAAACCATCAGTCACAATGCAGGTGAAAGACTGACTGTGTTTTCTACTCCCATAAAGAGTAGTCAGTCACTGAGTTTTCTACTCCCACAGTCTCTGAAACTCACAGCAACAGTTCCAACCCTTCCTATAGGGTCACTATGAGTTGGCAATGACTCGATGGCAGTAAGTTGAGTATTGGTACGAAAGGCAACTGGGCTGGGGCCACTCTCCTTTCCCCTCTCTTTTTGCAGGCTTTGTGAATGACTTTCCCCTCTCTTTGTGTGGGCTTTGTGAATGACTTTCCCCTCTCTTTGTGCGGGTTTTGTGAATGACTTTCCCCTCTCTTTGTGCGGGCTTTGTGAATGACTTTCCCCTCTCTTTGTGTAGGCTTTGTGAATGACTGCTAGGAATATGTTGACCATTCTATGCAAGTCTGCCAATTTGAGATCGCTCTGTTATCCAGTTGAGAATGCATTGCTTCCAAATTCAGTTCTAGCTTAGGTGATAAAATCTGAGACACCAACAGCCAGCATTTTGCTTGGATCCACAGTCCATGCTCAGGGAAGAAGCAGACAAGAGATAACACACTGTAGAGCATTGGGCAAGTCTGCCCCACAAGCCCACTTTAAAGCGTTGAAGAATCCAGATGTCACTTTGAAGACTAAGGTGCACCTGCTCCAAGCCATGGTATTTTTAATCACCTCACATGCATGTGACAGTTGGACAAGGAAGAAGAAAGATGGAAGAAGAATTGTTACATTTGAGACATGGTGTTGGTGAAGAATCTTGAAAGTACTGTGGACTGCTAGAAGAACAAGCAAACCTGTCTTGGAAGAAGTACAGCCCCCGTGCTCCTTAGAAGTGAGGATGGGGCGACTTCATCTCATGTACTTGGGACATGACATCAAGAGAGACAAGTTCCTGGAAAAAGACAGCATGCTTGGTAAAATGGAGAGGCGGCAAGAAAGAGGAAGACTCTTAAGGAGAGGGCTGACAAGGGGCTGCAGCGTGGCAAGGATTGTGAGGGTGACCCAGGACGGCCAGTGCTTCATTTTGTTGTGTCTAGGGTTGCTATGAGTGAGAACCAACTCGATAGCACCTAACAACAACAACAACAGTGCCAGTGAGTCAATTCTGACTCACAGTGATCCAATATAGGGTTTCCAAGGCTGTACGTCTTTTCTGTTGGGGAGTAGATTTGAACTGCCAATCTTCTGATTAGCATCGCCTACGGATCCTTGCTTCCTTCTTACACTTTTCTCCCAAGTCGAAAGCCACATCAGTGAACTTTAACCAGTTGAACTTGCTAAAAACAAGGCATGAGATGGGGAGTGGAACTGTGCCGCTTGACTCCTGGGAGGAGGAGGAGGCCTGGGGTCTCGGGAAGCCCTAGGAAAGAAGGCAGCTGCCGTCTTGATGCTACCTTCGGAATTACCAGAAAGCCACTGCCACAAATCTGTCAAATAAGACTTTAAAAAAGGAGAGTGTGTGCGTACACTCATAAATGCACCAAGAATCTTGTAACGCTATTCTGTGCGTTCTTAAACTTGGCTGTATCCTCTGAAATGCCCTCAGGCATTAGGTGGATCTGGGCCCCTCTGATTCATGCCGAGCCCACGAGTGTCGGAGTAGAAATGCTCTCTTAGGTCGTCAGTGGCTGGGTTTTCAGAAGTAAATTGCCAGACTTTTCTTTGCCTCTGGGTAGATTCACACTTCTGACCTTTCAGTTTGCTGCTGAGCAGGATAACTGCTGCCCAGGTACCCCTCTTAGCTGAGAGCTGGATTGATTGTCCACTGTCTACCTCACTTCACTGCCCATATGAGTCTTCCTCTTAATTAAAAACAAACAAACAAACTTCAATGGTACATTTCATTCATTTTTGTGAGTAAACAACTTCTCCCTTGTTAATGTGAGTCTTAAGAAACATTACCCCCTTGGAAAATGATTGATTGCTTTTTAGGAGAGAGAGGACTATTTTCCTCAGGAGAGTCTGCCAGGCTGACTCATAACCATCATTCAGCTGTTTCCAGAGAGGAATTTGGGCCAGAAAGAAGCAAGCTGACCTATCGCTGGATAGATTTAAAATCACCAAGAGGAGAAAGAGTTAGAATTCACCGTGCCCAAATTCACCAACTGGGTGTCTTCTGCATGACACTATGCCCCCTTCAGGAGTAAGAACTGTAGAAATGAATGGTTGGGTGTCACAGATGGCACGACTCAGGAGAAACTTCTTTAGAGCAGAGCGTCAAACACAGAACTATATTATGTAGTTTGAGACAATGGCAGAATTTAGATAATCCTATCTACCTAGACCTGGTAGTGGAGCGCTTAAGCATTGGGCTTCGATCAGTTAATGGGTTAAGCATTGTGGTCAGCAGTTCAAAACCAACACCTGGTTCCATGCTCACGGAAGCAGCAGTCAAGAAATAAAACAATGCATAGCATTGGGTAAATCTGCCACACAAGACCTCCTTAAAGTGTTGAAGAATTGGGATGTCATTTTGAAGACTAAGGTGCACCTGCTCCAAGCCAAGTTATTTTTAATCACCTCATATGCATGTGACAGTTGGATAACGAAGAGACGGGGGAATTGTTGCATTTGAGACACGGTGTTGGCGAAGAATCTCGAAAGTACTGTGGGATGCTGGAAGAACAAGCAAGCCTGCTTTGCAAGTACAGCGCCTGTGCTCCTTAGAAGCGAGGACGGGGAGACTTCATCTCATGTGCTACAGTCTTGGAGACCCACGGGATTGCTATGAGTCAGCATTGACTCTATGGCCGTGAGTAAGAGACCTACCTAGTGAAAGAAACCTGGCACAGAGGGGCACACATTGAGCTGCTCACCCCAAGGTCAGCAATTCGAACCCACTAGTTCTCTGAGGTAGAAAGAGAAGGCTGCCCGATCCTGCAAATATTTGAAGTCTCAGAAACCCGAAGTGGCAGTTCTACTCTGTCCTGTACGGTCACTATGGGTCAGAATGCACTTGATGGCAGTGGGTTTTACCTAGCAAAAACGGTAGTCTTGAATTAGTAGTTAATGACCCCACGGATTTGAGCAGAATGCTTGAAGTTCTCTATTCCAGCCAGCAATATATAACCTCTTGTTTTCAAAGTTTAGGGTTGACCAGTGTCCATCACTTTAATTAGGGTTTTATTTAAAACTTAGGAGACTTGACTTTGTAGCACCCAGCAAATCAAAAAGACCTGGTCTTCGTGTGCTGACAGCAACACCTAACATGATGGGGCCAAGGATGGGTGGTGACTTCATCAGGCCCTGGCACATTGCAGGCGCCATAGGACGGATGCATGTGTCTGTTTCCTCCCAGAGCAAGTAGTCAAAGGTGGCTGTGAGTTTACTGTTGATCAGCTTTCTTGTAACCTGACTCATGACGAGCAATTCAGCTTCTTCCAAATCTTCTCATCGATCTGTCTATCCTGCTTTGTCATATTGATTGTTGCTGCAAAAATATTGCAGAATAAGGAGCCCAGTCTCACGATCTTTGGCATTTTTTGGTAACCATTGAAGTTGGATTTCTCTATTGTTTAAAAGGAAACTTTTCTTCTGGGAATGATGAAGTGTCACAAGGTTGGGGAAGACTTGGAAGAAAATGGAGTTTCAGATTCTAAGTCATAAAGAGTAATGTTATCCTAGGTACATAAGGCTTCCGGAAATCTGTGGCCAAATATAATTTGGTCAATGATGCATTGTGTGTTTGCTTGTTATAAATAAACGTCCCGTCCCCTCTGCCCCTGTTTCTTTTTCAGAGTGATCTGACTGCAAAGGAATTGGAACCCGTATCATCTGCCCGCTGGTCAATATCAAGATGTCTAGGGAGATTGCTTATGAAGGTCAAAGGTAATAGGATGCCGCACTTAAATACTTTGAATGCAAATTCAAAGAACTTGCCCCTCGATAGTGGTGGGCAGAGATGATACAATTGAATCTGCAGCATTCTTAGATGTGGACCGATAGGAAGCAAACTCATTGGGATCCCAAAGAAGAGATCAATTAGTTGCAATGCCTTGTGCTCGTGCTTCCAAGCAGAAAAGACTACTGCCTTCCCATGGTGTGTTTTGGGTTAGACATGAAAAGTGATGCCTGAGCCTTTCCGGAGAAAGCCGTGAGGCGGCTTGTCGCTGGTCTTCAGGACCTAAGAGGCAGTCTTGTCAGCCAGGAGTCAAATAAATCCAGGCTTCGAGATTCAAAGGGGAAGATGAGCTAGGAGTTTGCGCTCCTGTCATTTATCTGGGGACTCTCAGTGAAAATCCTTGCCCTTAAGACAAATCAGGGGCCTCTAGGCCTTTCCCCGGGAAGCTTGGTGTCGCAGTGGCTTAGCGCTCGGCTCAGCTTGCCCCACTGTGGTAGCCTGCTTCTGGAAAAAGATACACCATGGGAAACTGTAGGGGGAAGTCCTCCTCTGGCCGACGAGGCCCCTGTGAATCAGAATTAACTCAAGGACAGTGGGGTTTTGGGCTCAGGGCTTTTTGCTATAAGAAAATTCGCTATACGCATGAAATTAAATGAGGTCATTCTAACCATTGACAAGAGCGCTGGGTGTCTTTCTTACTTTTCTTCTTTTAACTCAGGGATTTCATGCTTTCGTTTGTAGTCACTGCAATTCTAGACCAAGGCACTGGACTATTAGAAAGTATGTTTTGGCTGGTTTCTTTCTTTATTTTAAATGGTAATACCTTCAAATCACCTTTTACTCTGTGGTGCCCTCTTTTGCTTGCCTATAGAAGTACGATAAAGAAGAAAGCTATGCACAGTTTTGCAAATGTGAAGCCAAGAGAAACTCTTTGGAGTTTACACGACACAGTCAACCTTATCAGCCGTCGAGGCCCTGGGTCACTCATAAGGATTAATAAGCTTGAGTTTGTAGGATGCTTGTAGAAGGACATGTGATACATGGGATTAGCTGGAAGGGAAATTCCCTTTACAAACATTTTAACCATCTCATGCCAGTATCGTCCTCCGGCTAGATCATAGCTAGTCCAATTTTTGTATGATTTATTTGGGTCTGTGAAGCTTAATGAAATATTTATTTTATTATTTTAGTATCAATATTTTATCACGCCTTTATTTTTGCAACACAGCACCGACTGCATTTTAATGGAAACATTTCTACCGCATGAGCTCTTTAAAAGTACAAATGTTAATAAAAAGTTATACAGCCTTCATTTATCAAGAAGGACATAAAAATCAGACAGACTTCAGCCCATCTTTCATGAATGTGTGAAGTATCAAAAAATTGGCTTGTGTTTTATGCATGCCTACATTAGATGAATATAAAAATTTTATCAAGTCCTTTAAAATACAATCCAATTAAATGGCAATGTTTTCAAGTTTTTGAATGGAACTTTTGAAAAAACTCACACTGTCTTAATAACCAGAATACCACCTTACTAAGGAAACACTGCCCAGCTCAGACAAAATAAGCTCTGTCTCAAATGTGTAGGAATCTGTCAGACTAGAATCTTTAGTAGGTGATTGTACTTGTTGAGCTTGATGTTCTTCCCTTGTCGTAGATGGGAACGCCTTCCCGAGGACACATTTTCAATGACACTTGCTCAGGAGGAAGGCAGTAGGAAGCAGGCATCCATCTATTATTCGAAAAAGTTGAGCTTGGAACTTTTAAGGGACCTACCCACGTTCTATTACCTAGGTCTTTCTATAATGATCTAATCTCCCAATGGAGTCTTCATTGGATAATTCTTCAAGGATAATTTTTGGCTTTTCACTAACACTGAAGCCAAGCCGACAAGCGTGGAGTCGATCCTGATGTGTCGTGACATATAAAGCCTTCCCAAGACTGTAAATCCATAAGGAAGCAGACAGGATCATCGTTCTCTTGAGACTAGCTGGGGGTTTGAATCACCCATGTTGCAGTTAGCAGTCTAATACTTACCTGACAGCGACTCCATAAGGCTGACACTACTTTGCCAGGGACCAAATTCCAAACTCACTGCCAGACTCCATTCCAACTCCGGATCCTAAAAGACAGGGCAGAGCTGTCCCTGTGCATTTCCAAGACTGTAACTCTTCACAGGATTAGAAATCTTCCTCTTTCCCCCTCACAGCAGCTGGTGGTTTCCTGTTGCTGACTTTTCTGTTAGTCGCCAAACACCTAGACTCTACACCCCCAGGGTTCCTTTGCCAGGGACAGACAGACCATTTTACTTGGCTGTGGTCAATTAGATAGGAAACTCACTTCTATTACAAACATGTTACTATGCCAAGAGATGATGCTCCCCAAACCCAAAACTCCACTCACTGTCATCGAGTCAATGCCTACTCATAGTGATCCTGTAGGACAAGGTAGTGGGGGACCTGTGAATTTCTGAGACTCTAAGGAATAGATAGCCTGATAAAGAGAAGAAAGCCCAGTCCTTCTCCCTCGAAGCCACTGCTGGTTTTGAACTGCTGACCTGCAGCCCAACACATAACCACTGTGTCACAGATTATACTACAAACTTTTCTATGCATTCTCACTTTTACTCTCTACAAGAACTATGAAAGGAGGTCTCGGTGAATGTTCCCATTTGCTAAATAAGAAAGGTATTAAATCACTTCACCATGCTGCCCCCACCTAGGGACAGAAAGAAATAATGCATATTTATTATTTTAAAGCATGTCTCTTTTTCCCAGTTCCATGCAAACAATGGCAATGAGATGGATTTCTGGGGGAAGAAAACAAAGCTTGAAATCTTGAGGGATGCAAATTACTATACTCTGTACTTCAGTTCCTAGGCCACTGGCTTTGTTTAAGCACAAGGTCCTCAGTGCGAAAGAGACATTGAACAGTGTGTTAGACAATTGTGTAAATAATGTTTTCGCACCATTGTTAACAACTGCTTGTAAAACCCTATTAAGCAAGCATTGCCGGCACGGAGGAGCTAAGCCAGTTCTTCAGTTGTGTCAGTGATGCTCTTGTGGCTGACAGAATATTTATTCTCAGAGGTAACTGTTATAAATTGCATTTTGCCCCTCCAGTTGCTACAAGCTTGTGATGGAGAGTGGGCAGGGTGGACAACGTGTAATTCAGGATTGTTTGGAAGCTGGTTGCCTAGGAAACTGGGATGAGCAGCATAATGCCCACCCATAACCAACTGTCAACAAGAGAAGAGATTTTCTTTTTTTGATCTGCATTGCTTTCTAAATAAATCATGTGTTTCTTGTGGAGCCTGATTAGGGCCATTGGTCCTGGGTGGACAGTGCATGCCAAACTGGGCCAGGGGTTAGCCAGGGAGAAAGAGCCATTATTAATAAATACTGTGCTGATAATACAGGGGAGAAGGGGCCAGGAAGGTAACATTCAAATGAATTTTTAAAAGGACAAGGTGGCCAACAGATGAATACTTTGCATAATGCAGTGTGCATGTGATTCTCAATCCTAACTTCTCTGCATTGAAATTTAAAGATGAAAAACTCACTTCCTTTTCACCTCACAGTTTTATTGGCAGCAATTCCCTGTCCCTTGTTCTTAGGCTATTCACAACAGATTAAACTTTATTATATATGTACATTGATAAAGCTATAACTTCATAGATGTGCATACACACATGCAGATATATTGATGTTGAACCAAATGAAATTGTGGATATGAAACAACATTGACCCTAAAAATAGCAGTTTCATCTATCTCAACCTAGACATTAATAAAAGAGATAATAGAATACGTGTGTGTGCATTTGTCCGTTCTTGGTTGGGTCCCCTATTCCTTCATTTCTCACCGCTTCTTTAATCTACGGCATCAAGTCGATGCAGATGAACAGAAACGCTACAGGACACTAGAACTCCGCCCGAGGATCTCCAAGGCTGCAAATTTAGGGCAGCAGGTAGTGTCCCTCTTCTCTGGTTGAGAGACTGGTGGGTTCATACTGCTTACCTTGCAATTGTCCACCCACCACATAACCCAATATGCCTCTGGGACTCCCCATCTCTGCCTTCCCTTATCCCGTATCAACTTATCCTATTCTCATCTCCAAGGCTATCCGCGTAATTCAGCATGTATATATTCTCAAAGAATTACAAACATACATACATATCTTGGTCTATCCTTGTTTGTACTAATGACAAAATCATGTTTCTGAATCTCAAACTCCCAGATTATTGATAGCCAAATATTCTCTTTCCTGCATTTGAATATTTTGTTTCTTCTTTGCACGTACCCATGATGAGTTTCAACTTGATTTGGAGCTAGGTCTCTCCTCTTGGAATGTTGATTCAGCTGAATTTGATTTCTCTTATCATGTGTCAGCAATTACTCACAGGTGATTCAGGCTCTGACATATGGCAGTGCGTCTCGTGGTTTGAGCAGTGAGCCTTTTTTAGTTCCCTTCATTTGACCTAAATTTTTACAGAGTTAAGAGCAAGGATTCATAAGAAAGAAGTATTTTCAGCTTTAGTCAGCTAGCACTCAACCCAGAATTCCATGCCTTCTCCTGCAAGGAAAGAGTCTCTTTATCCCTCCTTGGCTTCTCCAGAGCCTTTCTTGGCTCCCACTCATCCTTCAGAACAAAAGGAACCATTATTTGGGCAACAGGGTCATAGAAGATCTTTGATTCCCCCTCCCCCTCCTTCTTACAGAGGTGAGTGTTTGAAATGTTAGAGAAATAAGAGGTAAATCCAATAGGCTAGATCACTCCGTGTCACTGTCAGTCAAAGGTGACTTCTCCTCTCATTGCTTACTCCAAGGTCTTTCAACACCCAGGGGACATCATTGCTTCAGTATTTGTTTAGCAAGGTGGGTATTTGCCTATGGTGCTGGGCCACAGGAGGTTGCTGGGGACAAAATGGTCTTGACATAAATTTAGTTAAAGAGTCCTAGTGTCACATAGTTAAGCACTCAGCGCTAACTGAATAGTTAGTGGCTCAAACCCATCAGCTGCTCTGTGGGAGAAAGGCTTAGCCATCCATCCCCATCAAGACAGCCTTATGGGACAGCCACCCTCTTGCATGTAGGATCGCTCTCCCATAGGATCACGGGCATCCAACAACGATAAACTAGCTCTGGGGGAATTTAGTGCGTTTAATGATCAACAGAGAAGGAAGAAAAAGGAGGACGAGGTCTGATCTTTTCTCTAATTTCTCTGTCCACACACCCCCACATGTCCCTGCTGAGGACTCAGGCGCTCTTTGGTGCCCACACAAGTGCTTGCCGTTTGTCCAATCTGATGCCGCTGGGCCCTGGTCTCTTGTTTATTTGGAAAGGAAACAGCTTTGCAATGAACCCCGAGGGGGGGTTGGGGGGGGTGTTCTCTCAGGAGCACGGGTGCAGGCTCCATTCCCAAGAGTTACGATTTTCCTGATAGCATTTTATCCGAACTAGGGACTCGTGGCCAAGGAGCAGGTGGCTCGTTCTGGTTCTTGTGAGATGGAGGCCAGTTACTGAGTTAGAAGCAGCGTCTGCCCTTCTCCTGCCTGTCAAAAGGCTTCAAAGTTGCTGAACTAGGAGCCGCTTCAGATTACAGACTTCAGTAACTAATAACCCCTGTCCTCCCCTGCAGCAGTGAAATCTGAAAATGGCCCTAAGGGGGGAGAAGTAAATCCTGGCTGTTGCTGCTTAGAGGTCATTTTTGAGCTCAAGTGCAGGAGGGATTGTCTTAGCTCCTGGGAGAGAGAGAGAGAGAGAGAGAGAGAGAGAGAGAGAGAGAGAGAGAGAGAGAGAGAGAGAGAGAGAGAGAGAGAGAGAGAGAGAGAGAGAGAGAGAGAGAGATTAGTGTACAAAGCAGGTAGCTGTTTGCTGGGTAGCCAGGTGTGCTCTGAAGGCCAAAGCCCTGCGTCAGCAACCGACGAGCACTGAGTGCCTGTGCCTCGTGGAAAGCTCAGTGGGCATGGGAAACACGGACTCACACCCATGCCCACCCACTCACACCAATTTCATCCAGATCTCCCCAGGAGAGCAGCCTGTGGGTGAGAGCGTGAAGCCAGATGATATGCCACCACGGCTGCCATCTTAACAGGCACGGATGTAGGGGGCTTGTAATCTTGCATGCTTGAAGCCTTCTTTTTCTTTCTTTCTTTCTTCCTGTGAAAGCCTGTGAGTAATTGTGGTACAGCTTGGCTCACCACCTGGGCAGAGTTAAAACAACAAAAGTTCTGATCCTGACCGCCATGGAGTTTCTAGAACGAACTTATCTTGTGACTGACAAAGCTACCAAGAGGTATGCCTTCACACTGGACAGGTAATGACATCTCTACCTCCCTCTCCGGTTTCTGTACTTTGAATATTCAAGAAGTGCCTAGCTGCTATTGCTTCAGAATTGGAAACTTGTGCTTTGCAATTTGGGGGACTTTTTGTAAAAATTTATAAGGTGCTGACTGACTTGTCAAATTTAGGGCCTGAATAATGCCAAGGTTTTTATATGGCAGATTTGATTTCTTAAATATTCTATGTGCACAGAGGAAATGATTTATGAATGCAAAATTAAATCTGTGGTTTCTCTTTGATAACATACACATCTCTATGCTCATGTGTTTTCCTGTTAATTCCTCAGTTAGTCCCTCCTTGGAGAGAGTACATTTGATTAATTATATTTAGTGTAAATATATATATCTACTTGTCAACAATGTGGCAAAATTGTGGTGATACTGATTTAAAATTATGTACTGTTTTCTTAATCCGGATGTACATTGTCAGTGTACGCACATATAACAAGTACTGCTGATTGGACTGTTCTGCAAAGTCAAGTCCCTTTAATATGTCCGGTCAGGACACATTCAATACATGGATTCATTTTGCACTTAGTTAATGATTATTGATTAGGCACATGTTGGGTATATCATGCAGATGAAATTATCCCCAGTCCTAGACCTCTGTTTTACTGAAGCTTGGGGTCTATGAAGAAAACTCTACGTGATAACCGTGGGGCGTGGAGCAGGGTGCTGGGTGTGCAATGTGAAAACCACAGCCGAATGGGGATCCAACTGAACTGTGGGCATCAGGGAGTTGCTTTTCTCAAGAGAAGGGTAGCTAGGTTGAGAACGCAAAGAGGAGGGAGAGTAGGGTTAGCAGACCCTACGTGGAACAAAGGGCAGTCTTGCAGACTGAATGGATTGCAGGTTAGAGTGTACACAGGGAAGAGTGAGCGCTTGATCATGTTGGAGGAGCCGAAAGTGGTTCTTCTCAGGTGGGAACAAAAAGGGGCGCACTCAGTACAAATAGATAAATAGATAGTAATTTATGAGATGAGAGGCTACCTGCTCTTTAGCTCTACTTGTGTGTGTTCTTGTTTGTTATTGGTTTCATGAAACCAAAGAATAACAATGCTTGTTGGGTATCATCAAGTATGTGAGTCCATACAGTGGGATTTTTGAAATTTGCTTAAAAATATATAACAGTGACCCTAGAACATCTATTGTCTCACATTATAAGAATTATTTATCTTAGAAAATATTCTTAGGTGTCATCTATCAATATAGTAAACTAACAAAATTCAAAATTAGGTCAGCAGAAACTGCTAATACTTTGGATAATATTAATGGACAATCCCGATTACTGAAATAACAATCTTTCCCTCATCATTAAAATGTGCTTTGAGCACGCTGCTGTCGAAGGAAGCGGTTTCCAGTCACAAATATCATTCATTTCTTAAAGGACATAGATTTTTGGACAGTGCTGACAAAAAACTGTCAAATTCATTTTTCTTTTTGTAAAAGTTAAGTCTGGAAGAGACTGTTTATCCAGATCCTCTTTTAAATGTTAGGAACCGACGTGTCAGTGAGCAGAAGGGCCTTTCTTAAGCGCTGATGGTTCACTATGACTGCATCGGGCTCGGGGTCTACACCTTCTGTTTGTTCACTTTGGATCTCTTCCTTTCCCTCCCACCCCTCCCCACTGTGTGCACTTGCCCCATGCTTGCTGCCTCTTACATCCCTTGACCTCTTTTATAAGATATTTGCCCAATTTTATAGGTACCAAACCAAAAGGGTTATTTATCAAACGTAGGAGCTCCTTCTCAGAAGAAGAACCTTGGTGGTCTGTTTCTGTAAACATTTCCAGTTTTGGAAACGCCACTGCCATCAAGTTGGTTCCAGCTCCAAGCAGCCCTGCAGGTCAAAGTCCAACTGCCCCCTAGAGGTTCCAAGACTGTAAATCTCTATAGACATAGGCTACCAAAGCTTTTCTTCTGGAAGGGGCTCTTTCATTTTAGAGATAACTATCCATGGCTATCTCTCCCCCCCTTTTTTTTTCTCCTTTTATCTAAGGATTCCCAGTGATAGAATGCCGAAGCACTTAGCTGCTAACCAGAATGTTGGCAATCCAAACCCACCAGTGGATCCCTGGGGGTGCGGGTGGGGGTGGGGGGGAACTAGGCCTGACCGTCTGCTTCTGTGAAGAATATAACCCGGGAGACTCTGGGTTGGGTCTAGTGTGCCGGATAGGCCCGCTGTGATTCAGAACAGACTGAGTGTTATAGACCAGTAACTGTTCTTATGGCCTCACCATTGGCTTCCCACGGAAATCGCTGCTTTTGTGGGTTTTACTTGCAGAATAGAGCCTTCCATGGGCTTCATGACTGTGCCGTTTCAGCAGCGGACCGTCACCTTGCTGAATGCATTTGAAGCGCTGGGTCTGCAGCTAGTCGCCGTCTACTTAATTGTCTGTGCCACCCAGGCACTCCTTTGAGAAATGTAATCTGCAAGAAATGCTGCCACCTAATTTACCCAGGGAGTGGTTGATTTAATATTGTGTATAAACTACCCCAAAAACTTAGTAGCTGAAACCATCATTTTATTACTCATGATTTGATGGGTCCGAAGTTTGGACAGAGCTTTGCATGAGGGCAGCTGGGTTGGTTCATGAGGTTTTGCATTTGGTTGGAGGTTGGCCTGGGCTGGAAAGTTCATGAGCATTCAACTCATGAGTCTGGGCTCTTTGTACGAGCTGTTGGCTGGGGGCCATTGTTCTTACCTGGAGTTTCTCCTACCTTGTGGATAGCTGGAAAGCCTTTCAGGAGTCATTTTACTTAAGGTGGAAGGCCTAAACATGATTTTTCCACATTTGAGTAGTTTAAACATGTCCCAAGACTTGGATTCCAGACATGGGAAAATAAACTCCCCCTGGTGAAGGCATGTGCATATAGGTCTGATAAGAACCCCTGGAAATCATCCTGCAGCACAAGGGACCACAGGAAGTACTTCTATTTCACGCTGTGGGTGCCGGGAACATCACCATTATGTTTCCGTTGCTTTCGTCCCTTGTTGTGGTCATGCAATTCCCTGAGCTTTGCAAGAAGTTCTGTGGCAGCAAAAAGTCACTTGTGTAAAAGGTGACCTGCACCTTCCATATGGTTTGTTTAGAGCTGAATGGGAAAGAGCTGGCCTCTCCTTTCCCTAAGTTGTGTTTATGAAAAGTGCTGGAAAAGTGAAGAAGCAGGGAGAAACTGTCAGAATTCAATACGGGGGTGGGAGAGACTCTCAGAGTGGTGCTCTCTGAGCAGAGCAACCATCTAACGGACAAAGTGTATTAGAAACAAACTGAATGAGGGAGCGGGCAGAGTGGAGATCCAAAGCCCATCTGTAGACAATTGGGCATCGCCTTATAGAAGGGTCATGGAGAGGAGATGAGCCAGTCAGGGTGCAGAATAACACTGATGAAACACATGATTTTCATTGCCCCCCTTCCCCCACTATCATGACCCCAGTTCTACCTTACAAATCTAGCTAGACCAGAACATGTACACTGTTACAGATAAGAGCTCACAACACAGGGAATCCAGGACAGATAAGCCCTTCAGGACCAATAATGAGAGTAGTGTTACCAGGAGGATAGGGGAAAGATGGGGGCGGGGGAGGGAGGATCTGATCACAATGATTGACATATAAACACACACACACACTCAGGGGGAAGAACAACAGAAAAGTGGGTGACGGGAGATACTGGTCAGTGTAAGACATAAAAATAATAATGATTTATAGATTATCAGGGGTTTATGAGGGAGGGAGGGTGGGAGAGGGAGGGACAAACATGAGGAGCTGATACCAAGGACTCAAGCAGAAAGTAAGTGTTTTGAAAATGATGGCAACATATGTACAAATGTGCTTGACATAATGGATGAATGGATTGTGATAAGAGCTGTAAGAGCCCCCAATAAAATGTTTTTCTTTTTAATTAAAATCTTTAAAATCTTTGGAATTGTCCTAAGAACAAATTAAGAACTTAAAAAAATTATGGAGCTTTTCAAATTTTGACACTAAATTTCAGTAAAAAGAGAGCGGTGGCATTTGAACCACAACCCCCTAAATTAGCTACGCCCTAAGCGGGGAGCTCTGCTGATGGAGTGATGATGGATTGGGCTACTAAATGAAGGCCCCGGTTTGAAACCATCAGCTGCTCTGTGGGAGAAACGGCAGGCTTTCTATTTCTGTAAAGAGGTACAGTTTCAGACATGCACAGGGGCTCTATCTTGTCCTATAGAGTCACGATGAGTCAGCACCCAATCCAGGGCCGACTTTGTCTTCTGAGGAGGTACAGCCAACTAGACAGCCTGCTGTCCCTTCTAGCTCAGTCAATGTCGATGATTTCACCTTTAGAGGGACAGCCTGCAGTAATCTCTTACCCTCCTCGCTCTGTGTTGCAGAATTTCAATTTCATGCAGAAAAGGCTCAGAAGGAGAATGTACCCTCAAGCACTCAACAGCCAAGCTTAGGGCAGAATCTCTACAGTAGGGTCCTAGGGTCCCAGCATACTTCCAGGGCCAAAATTCTATGCCAGAAGTCTTGCACCACCCAAGAAGGCCCAGCGCTGATTTTCCTGCCTAGAGAAGTGGGCCACTGCTGTTTTCCCAAGTCTTGGTGCAATGTTTCTCCCCAGGCAGGGGAAAGGGCCATGGAAACAGAGAATTGTTACGTGCCCTTCAGAAATTGATGGCACACTTACCAGAACTTTATTGGGTAGACCAGAAAGAAGCTCATTTGGAAGAAAGCTTGAGGGATTTCAAGCTCAGGACACTGTTGAAGACAATGAAGATTTCTTCAGGGCACTGAGCAATTGAGAGGAGGCTGGTCCATCTACAATAGCAACATGTGAAATGGTGGACCAGCTAGAAGTTAAAAGAGAAAAGGCGAGAGAGATAAGACTAAGATGGGCCTTCTTGGATCTGGAGCAAGCTGCAAAGACCACCCTCAAAGAATACCCTTGTAATGGGTGTAACTTTATTCAGAACAGATTGTAGAGCAATTTATGGCTCAGGGAATTGTTGAGAACAATAAACAAATCAGCAAGAAGTAAGTGGAGGATTGCAGTTGCTTCTGATACCAATACAATCAGAACAGCCAGATGCTTAACATTGAAATAAAAGAGAAAGACAAAGAGAACTCATCCCAAACCACCATCATTACTGAGGGGAAGGAGGGAGAGAGGGAAGGCAAGAGAGCCTGTGCACCTACCCCAGAAGGTGCTGAGAAACAAGAGAGGTTGCATACGATAGAGGAAACCAGGGGAAACACACTCCACTGAAATGGTCCAGATGAGTCTCTTAACAAATAAACCAGAAAACGAATGAAAATCAGAAGCACCAAACATAAGACCTGGGAGGGCCAAGCATCCCAAACGACTGCCCTATAGTATTTCAGATGCCCCGTTCTCTACGAAATAGCACAAGACATTCCTAGAAACAGGAAAATGTGACCCAGACAAAGTAAAAGGTGCAGGTCACAGAGAGGTCAGACGCAGCAGGAAAATACTTCAAGGTAGCTATTGTACAGGTGTTCAGAGAACTGAAGGAAGTCTTGTTTAGAGCATTCAATGAGGGCGATGAGGTATAGTGTCTCACCAGATCGAAAATATCCTTAAAGAGACAAACATTGTCACTTAAAAAGGATATAATTTATATAGTTAGAACTTAAAAATAAAAACTCTGAAGTGGAAAAGTAAAATAACAAAAGTGGGAAAAAATCACTAGATGATTTCAATAGTAGATTTGAGTTGACAGAAGACAGAGTTGAAGAGAGTTCAATAGAGATTAGGTCATCTAAATAACGGAGGGAACAATGCAGACAAGAGAACTAAGCCTCCGGGACACGGGGTGTGCTGTTGAGTGCACGGATATGTATGTAATGGGAACATGATGAGGTTAGAAAAGAGAGAAAGAAACATAAAACCATGCAAAGAAATCATGGCAGAGATCCTCCCCAATCCAATGAAAATACTACCTTACATACCCAGAAAGCTCCACAAACTCTAATCGGAATACAAACAAAGAGGTCTGTATCCTGATCCATCAAAACCAAACGTTGCGTTCAAACTTCTGAGGACTGAGGTGTGCCCGACTCAGGTCTCGGTATTTTCAATCATATCCTGTGCACATGCAAGCTGGACATGGAATAAGGACAACAGGAGGGGAAATGACATAATGGTGGCAAAGAATATTCCCAGAAGAACAAGCAAATCTCTCTTGAAAGAAGAACAGCCGAATGCTCCTTAGAAACAAGGATGGTGAGACTTTATCTCTCGTGCTTTGGTCCTGCTGTTTGGTGGGATCAGTCCCAGGGCAAGGACATCACACGGGTAAACTGGAGGGTGAGCAAACAATAGGTAGACCCCCATGCAGGAAGGATGACAGAGTGACTCCAACAATGGTCTCCACCATAACAATAATTGCAAGGCTGTGGCAGGACTGGGCAATGTTTCTTTCTGTTATTCACTGAGTTAGAGCTAGCTTGATGGCTGGTAGAGATTGTTAGTAAGGTCTGGGGTTCTTAGGGACTCGGCAGAAAAAAGTGCTGTCATCTATTAATGATGTTGCCATCGCGGGGGGAAAAGACAGTATGATGGTTGGCTTATCTATGTAGAGTCTAAATCCTCTTCCTATCTTTTTTTTTAATTCCCTTTCCAATGGGCCATGATGGTTTTGAGACATGCATTCAATTTCCACCAACGCATTTGATACTATAGTGCTGGATGGTTTTAGCGGTACTTCTAGACTAAGACAGGCTATAAAGAGATGCCTAGTGATCTGCTTCTGAAATCAGCCAATGAAAGCCCAAGGGATCACAATTCTGTGGCTGGCAACCCTTAGGACCATTTGATTTCATTGTGCTGTGTGTTCGGTTGCTGCAAGGAGTGAGGTGAGCATGTGGGGGAAAGGGGACAGCAACTCTGGCAGCTAACAGTCAACAATGCCTTTCTTTGCTGTCTCAGTCCCACGAGCTGGTAACTAGGAAAGACATACCTCAAAGTTGACCTGCTTTCTCCCTCCTACTCCTTCCACATCTCTTCATCATCTGGGGGAATTAAAACAAAACTCTCTGCAGTTGGGAATTCAAAAGGAAATTCCTTGTCGGTGGAAAGGGACGGTGAATGATAACTTCTTAGGTAGGGAGTGTGCCAGGGATGGGACGGGCTGTCAGCAAGGTGCTTTCTTGCAACCATGTTCATTCTTGCTTCTGTCAAACTCCCCCCAGGGTGGAACTGCGACAGAAGCCCCAGAATCAAGATCAATGCCTTGGAGACAAGCCCGAGGAGCCGGACACAGGAGCCTTTCATCACTGCCACAACCACTGCAAGGCCGCTGAGAACAGGGCAAAAGAACAAGTCCGAGCCAAGTGGAAACTCGGTGCTGCTTCGGCAATCTGCTTCATTTTCATGATTGCAGAAGTCGTGGGTGCGTACCGCTTCAAAAGTCTTCTCTGATTAACAAACACCCCCCTGCACCATTACCAGAGGGTCACCTGGGTGCTTCTTTGAAAAGAAGCCTGCTAGTGCTTTCTGTAATTGTCAGGTGAAAATAGGTCATTGTCGACAACGTCGACAATAGAAGCAAACACAACAAACTCCATCACTATCTCACATTTAAGTGATAACCTCTCAATACATAGGGAATAGTTTCTATTCATATTTCACAGCCTTCTTACTGAACGCTGTGGACCATGCCATCCAACACATTTCTAAGGCCTGAACAATACTCTGAAGCCAGCCTGCTGAGATTAACATACCCAGTACTGCATTGTTAGAAATGTAGGGAGCGTGTTCTTATTGACGGACAATGATACAATGAAAAACCTTGAATAAAACTGTGCCTGCCTTTTCAGCCACTCCCTTCCAACAGATCCCTAAAAGAGAAAATAATTGGTTGGAAGACATAAATATTTTAAATACTCCTGCATGCAGATTGCCAAAAGGCTAAGGAAGTTGGAAAGCCTTACTATATCTGTCAGTTCTGCATGAAAACAACTGTCTCCAAATATTTACCAGAATTTTATTTTTAATCTTTTCAGAATCATTGCTATTATAAGGGCAAAAAAATGATCCATTTTACCTAGTTAATAGTTTTTGATAGAATATTTTCTGTACATTTCTTAGTTATCTGTTCATTTATTTGCCCTTTTATTTCTATTGCTGATTACTTTAGAGAGCTTTGTACATTCTCTAGACTGATCTCTGAGTTCATTCGGATGTCAAACCTTGGTCATAATTGTTACCCATACTTTTCCAGTTTGTTGTTTGCATTTTAATATTTTGGTTGACCATGAGAACTTTGACATTTTATATAGGTAGTTATATCAACTTTTTCAATTATTTTACTACTTTTACCACATTAGTGCTCAGTAATCCTTCCCCTCTTAGGGAACAGATATATACAGATAAATTTTCTTTGCATTTCATTTTTAAACCAATCTGGAATGATATATATTGTATGGTCTAAGTGTTAAAAAAATCTTTCCCCCCCAAAAAAGTTAACAAAACTTTTAGCATCATTACATAATAATAATTCCTTTCCCATTGAATTTTCTATCTTTCTCTTATTATTTATCAGATATATAAAAAGGAATAGCATTTAGACCTACAGAGTTTTATTGATCTGCATTCCTATCCTTCTGCCAGAGACAGACTTACCTAATTAATGTAAATTTATATGTTATAATGCTTCTTGTACACAGGGTCACCATGGTTTGGAATTGACTCAATATCACCTAACAACATCACCAACAGCTACAGCAGTGGGGTGTGTGCGGTGGGTGTGGAGGAGCGTTAACATGACAATGGTAGGGGGTGATCAAGAAAGTCTTACAGACTCAGTTAGGCAGTCTGCATTCATCTGTTTGGCCTAAAGCAGGAACGGAGGTGAACTGAGAAGAGGCCAGCCAGAGAGCCTCGCTTAGAGAGAGAAGTGGCCTTAAAGTACAGAGCAGCATACGGAGGAACTAATGAAGGGTGAAAGCATCCATGAGCCCCTTGTTCAAGGACCTTTGAGCTTGGTGAAGTGCTTGTGGATATTCGTAGTTATAGAAAGACCCTAAAGAGGAGCTATCATGCAGACATCCACAGGCATCTCTGTTTCAAAAGATGCTGCTGTTCAGGGCCGTTGAGTGGTTCTGACTCATAGAGACCTGATAGACCCAGCAGGAACCACTGCTCAGTCTCGCACCATTGTCACAATGGTTCTTGTGTGTGAGCCCACCATGGCAGCCACCGTGCTAATCCAGCTCGTCAAGGGCCTGCCTCTTTTTCGCTGTCCCTCTACTTTACCAAGCACAATGCCCTTCCCTTGGGACTGGTCTCTCTTGATAACATGTCTAAGTAGTGCTTGTAAGGGTCTTCTGGCTATACTTCTTCCAATAGAGATTTGTTTGTTCCTTTGGCAGCCCATGGTACTTTCACTATTCTTGGCCAGCACCATAATTTCATGATAGCACAGAAAAATAAGCTCAAGCATTGTCATAAGTAGGAAAAAAATTAGAGTGTCCAGGGAGAAGCCTCGTAAGCAGAACTCTTCAGAATGAAGTAATGATGTAAGAAATACTAGATGACTAGATTACAAAGCCCAGAAAAGCAGGCTAGTAAAAAGGATAGTTATCTTAGAGAAGAAAAATTCTTAAGACCTCTCTCTTAGGGAAAGTTATGGTTAGATGGTGAAAGAACCACAGGCTATATTGCTAAGTGGATTTATTTCATTTCATGCATTTTTGCTCGTAGACTTTGTGTTAGGTTGGGCTGTCTAGTGAAATAAATCCAGTGACGTTGAGATATGCCTAAAAGAAAGCTTTACAACAACAAGTATTCTTATAGCAATAGAAGGCATACTATCCCAGTCCAAATCAACTCCACAAGTCTGATGCCAGTCAGGGGCCTCTTCAGACGCACATAGCTGTGGGCTGGTGAAGCAGGAAGCAAAAAGATCACAGGCTGGTGGGGGCAGAGTCACATGTATCCAAAGTTGGTGGGAACATGGAAGGTGACCAATAGCTCTCAGGGTCAGGCAGCCCACATGGGGCCATCCCTGGAGGCAGTCAGAGTTTCAGGAGACAGCAAGGGAAAGGTATAGATAGATAGATAGATAGATAGAAAGATAGATAGATAGATAGATAGATAGAGTTTCCAGTTTCCTTAAACTCCAAGGAGGCACCAGGCTTTGTCCTATGATTGACAGGTTGGACTCTATCCTTATATTTTCAGAAAAGTTCAAGTTGACATAAAATCTAACTGCCAGAGACTTCTGTCTTCCTGCAAAACCCCTTTGTTCATGCTCATCCCTGTCTCTGTTCTGTAAAAAGTTCTTCAATATTCCCAGCAAGTGTGGCTCTTGGAGACTGTAGCCCACCACGTTTACCTTCAATATAATGAACTTCAGACAGTGAAGAGAGGGACTGTGCTTTGTTTATCTTTGTGTATCTTCTCCTTGACACTAAACACAGTCAGAGCTCAATGAACACTGGCTGGATGATTGCATTAGTTGTCAATAATACCCCCATGCTTTCAGAAGCAAATGCAAAATCAGTTGCAAACTACCTCTTGCCAATAGCTTGCTCCCTAGGACTCAGCAGGACAGACCACTCATTTCGGGATTGTTCTTCTAAGTAGCTCCAATGGCTTCAGAATGGTTCTCGCTTCTATGCCTCCCATACTGACATGCTCTTTCTAAAGAAAGCCCTTTTCCATTTGCTGTGGCCTCCGGACTCAGCTGAGCCCGTTGAACAAACCCTGCTAAGACTGCATTTCCTTGACTTAGGCTGCATTTCGGCCTCACATTGTGGCGTCATCCCCATCGCTCACAGCGGAGATGGCTGGATGCTGCTGATCTGCATGCCGCCACTCTCGGATGAGAAATGATGCACTATCAACCCAGCTTTATTATCGGGCCCACGTTTGGCAGATAGAGCAACATTAGAGGATAATTGAAAGGATGGCTGATTTGTTAGCAAAATGTTGCTTTTTGGCTAATGAATCATTCTGATTTCTGCCCTGACAGCTCAGTAAAAAGCTTGAAGACTACTTTGCTTCAGACCATTAAACTTTGACAAACCAGTTATTAACTACAGCTAGAGCCTGCAGTCTGTGGGCATGATTGCAATTATGAGCTATATCTGTAATTTTTTTAAATCATTAGGTGAGACAAGGTGAGCCTGATGATGGAGAAGCTGGTGACTGACAGAGCCCGTTGCTTGGTAGCACCCCACCCAAGGCAATACGCAGCTGCAGGGGGCACTAATCAGTCAGCAAACGCTCTTTGCCAGAGAAATTACAAGGACATGGCCAGGGTCCTTTTGGAAAGGCTGGGTGTCGTCACGTGGTGGTGCACAAATGGACAGGCACGATGGTGGCTGTAAAGAACGTTTCCTTGCATTTTAGGAGACTGCTTTTGTTATTGTTAGGTGTCCTGGAGTGGATTGAACTGATGGGAAAGAGCAGAGCTTCCCGGACTGTAGACCTTCTGGAAGCCGGCCAATGGGTCTTTCTCTTTGAGCGGCTGGGTGGGTTCAAAGTGTCAATCTTGGTCAGCAGTTGAGTGCTTAACCCACTAGGGATCCGAATGCAGGGTGCTAGGTTTATGGGAAGAGCTTTCTTCCTCCACCCAAACCAACTCACGGCCATTGAGCCGATTCTGGCGCATCGCGCCCCCACATGTCGGGGTAGAGACGTCTAAGACTGCTCTCTTTGCACGGGTGGAAGGCTCCTCTTCCTCTGGTCGCTCGGTCTGCTCTGAGGGACAATGTGCCTCCTGTACCTGTACGCCTTGTCTCGTCTTCCTCTGTTCCTTGGCGACCTTGGTGTGGCATCAGCTTTGCCCAGCTGCACTCCCTTTCTTCTCCTTTGGATTGCCTTAAGACATACCTTACCCAGGCCTGGGCTCATTGCCCTAACCAAGACAATACTCCAGTGGGTTTTAACCACGAGCCTTGGGGCGGGGAATTATGAATTCATGCTGGAGAAGATATAATTCAAACCATAGGAAGTCTGAATGTCTTTTCCTAAAGGAGAATTGGGGAATCATAGGGAGAGCAAGCGACAGGGAGAGAAAAGCCAGGCTAGCTCGCTCGCCCTAGCCTGGATTGCTGTTGTACTCACGAGGCCCATGCTCCTGAGCGATCTCCCCTGTCTATGACAGTGACCTCAGACTTGAGGGTTTGCGTGGATAACAACGATTAGTCAAACAAAAGGAAGTGGCAACAAGGATGGTGAGACTACACGTCCACCAAAAATGTGTCTGGGCCAGATTGTGACCTCGGGCTTAGAGCCAAAGTCTAGGCCCTGAGCCTGGAGTGTGAGACCCATTGAAGGTGACCTAGGTCTCCCATCATCCTCTCTCTCTCTCTAGTCCTCTTTTATGCCTCCTCATTGTCCGGCCTAGCTGATCGTTCCCAAATGTGACTCCCCTTTTCTAACATCCGGGCCTTTGCTCTACCAAGAAATCCTACACACTGTCTGGGTCTCGGTTTCTTTACTTGTCTAGTTGGAAAGAAAGGTGGATAAATGGATGTTAGACTCCTGTTCTGTCCTCAAGTTTTGGGAGCTGTCACCTTGAGTAACCGTCTGTATCCCCCAGGCGGACACATCGCTGGGAGTCTGGCTGTCATCACGGACGCTGCTCACCTCCTGATGGACCTGACCAGTTTCCTGCTCAGCCTCTTCTCCTTGTGGTTGTCATCGAAGCCAGCCTCCAAACGACTGACATTTGGATGGCACCGCATAGGTATAGTCCAGTGATTGAGCAAGCTTAGCAGAGCTCTAAAGGACAAGGGTAAAATGTCAGGTACCTAGCAAAACCTTGTTCAGAAATCGCCTAGAGACACAGCTCTGGTGTACAGGCTAAAACAAACCGCTGGGCTGAAAGATGGCTTCTCAGCATTCGTGTAAACAATAGGCAGATAAATCACACTATCTCTACGGTTTCACAAAAGGAATGTGGGTCTCCTTTCAGCACCCAGCCCCTTTTACCCTAGGGCCTCGGTGTATGGCTCCAGCCTTGATGTTCCTCATTGAATTGCTCTCTATCCCTGGGATAGGGAACAGGGGTTAAGCTCCTCCCATGTTGCAACGTAAGGCACAGAGACCCTAAATGAGTCGAAGAGATTTAACTGCTTCTCAGAACCGATTGTAGGAAATAGAATCTGCACTTTCTTGCTCATATCTCCGCACTCAGTGCACATCAGAGGATGGCTTAGATGGATATCTTGCTCAATTATATATGAAGGAAAAGGAAGAAGGAAGAAAATGAAATGGGCAGAAGAGGAAGCGGAGGAGGGAAAGGAGGACAAAGCTTTGTATGGATCAGGACATTCAATGTGAAGGAGACTGGGGGCAGAGCGAAGGTGGTAGGGATGCCAGCCAGCGTGAACAGTAAGACCACATTTTCCTGGAAGCTTTTCCTGAAAGGCACTGTCAAGACAGACCACAGGGTGTAGAGTGACCAGCATGGAGTGTGACTTTTTCAGTTTAGGATGGTAAACCCCACACTCACTGCCATGGAATCGATTTTGACTCAGAGCGACCCTGTAGGACAGCACAGACAGCCCCATGTGGGTTTCTGAGACCTTAACTCTATGAGAGTAGAAAGCCTTATAGGACGTTCGCCTTGCAAAGCACACAACTCATCACTGAAGAGGTTTTGAATGGCCTTTCCAGGAACGTTCACAGAGAGCGCTGCGCCACTGAGAAGACAGCGCAATGGGGTCACACCTGAACTCAACGACACGTGGGAGGACGAGCCTTCTGCTGGGTACCCATCATTGTCTATGTACATTTTTACATACATTTAACTCTTTTAAAGGAGGCCTGGTGGCACTGTGGGTTAGGCTTTGGGCTGATAACTGTAAGGTCTGTGGTTCAAATCTACCAGCTGCTCCACAAGAGAAAGATGAGGCTGTTTGCTCCTGTAAGGATAGACATTCTTAGAAACCCTGTATCAGGTGACTATGAATCAGAATCGATCGACCTGATGGCAGTTTTATTTTTAAACTCTTCTGATACCATTGGGGAACACACTTTTGTAAACACAGGGTGACCAGTGCTACTGTAGACCTTACAGGTGAGCTCGCCCAGCCAGAGACTAGCCTGGCCATCCCCACGGCCTGTGTTATCCTAACAGTCTTCGTAGCAATGATTGCAGCAATGATAGCTGTCTTCCTCACCAATTCCTTTTGGATTCGTTATTTTGTCCTTAGGTTTGGCACCCACCCTTCTGCCTTCAGACTTGCTATTTGGGGTTTGTCCTCATGATACTTCTCTGCTCATGGGATCACATTTGGATATGGTTTACTGGCTAGCTCTGGTCTGAGCTTTGAAGTGCATTGAGTCACTTCATATGACTCTCCTTGCCATAGTCCTTGTAGCTCCTATTGTGTGGTTAGGTGAGATGAAGAAACAAAGGTGCTGTGGGGGTAGGAAGCTGTTAATAGTGCAACAAAGGAAAGAAAAGGTGCATGGCATACTTGTTGGGGTGGAACAGTGCCCATAAAGTATATGGGACCCTAATGAGGGGATTGAGGAGCCCCAGGAGCAGAGTGGTCACAGGTTGGGCTGCTACCCACAAAGTAGGCAGTTTCAGACCACCAGCTACTCCTCGAGAGAAGGACGAGGCATTCTACTTCTATAAAGAGTTATAGTCTTGGGATCCCGCTGGGCAGTTCTATCCTGTCCTATAAGGTCAATAGGAGTTATCACGGACTCAATGGCAGTGAGCTTGATTTTGAGTTTTTTCATAAGGGGATTGGTCATTTGTCATCTTTGAAAGCATAAAGAGCTAAACCTGAAGTAGAGAAGGGACCATACGACCATTAAGAAAGAAGAACCAGGAGTGGGCTGTGCCCTTTAAACCTTAAGTTCTTGCATCGGAAGGCACCTAGTCTCAGACACACAGAGAGCTGTGAACCTGGAGACAGTGTTCGACAAAGAGAAGAGGCAGAGAAATGGCAGTTGGAGGACCCGAAGAATAGCAGGAGACAGCAGAGTGGGCTTCTGGGCCCATGGAGTGAGAGAGCTGAGCACCTTCAGGAAGGAGCCTTGCGAGTGGAGGCTGGGGTACCTTTGCGCATGAAAAGGTAGAGCTAGGTCACGAGAGTTGGAGGAGGTGAGGGCCAAGGGTTAGAGAGCAGGAAGAAGCCTGCTTGTGGGCGTAGCTGAGAAGAGGCTGTCCTAATTTAAGAACTGCATTCTGAGTCTTCCTGATTCCAAAGGGTCACCGTTCACTCCCCTAGTAAGCCCCATGACCAGGGATGAGGAGCGCCTGTGAGTTCCGTGTGGCCATTGCAACCAATTCTTGAACCCCGGAGAAGAGTAGAGGGTGCCATGGGAGGGACGGCTGCCTTCGGAATTGGTCAAAGGGTTGAGAACATTGGCATGCCTGATGTCTACCTCATAAGAATCAGCCTAATGCTGCTGATGAGCTTGCTCTCTCAAGAAGTTAGGGCATCAGACATCACTACCACGACAGAAATTCTTGGGCCTGGTTCATATAACATCTCAACGGGGAACTTTAAAATAGCCTGCGGAGACTAATGACATAGTATTTCTTGAGTATTGGCTCTATTGCAGCTTATTACGCATCACATGCCAATATTATGCCTCAGATGTTTAACTGGCTCCATAAATAAGGATACTCAGGCACAAATGGATTAAGCCATTTCCCCAAGGTCACACAGCCAATAACTAGCAGATTACATATGCTGACATTTGGACTCTTGCCATTAACATCTAGACCAGCATTTTCCATAGTGTAAAAAATACACACTGGTGGTAAATTGAGTGAGCTTAACTACTACGTGGGTGACAAGTACATATGCTCAGATAATTCTAATATATACTAACAAATGAACTAGCACATCCCACATGGAATTTCATAGATAATTTTATTGAGGGAACATCTAAGTGTAACAAATGACTTTATTCAGAGAAACTCTTAATTAGCTAACAAACCAGTTCCACCACTCATCTGTGAGTTTGTTGTATTGTGGTGGTTTGTGTGTTGCTATGATTTTTGTTTGCAGATAGGCTATCAGTGTTTTATACACCAGCAGGGCCACCAATGCTGGACAGGTTTCAGTGGCACAAAGATAAACTAGGAAGAAGGACTAGACAGTTAACTTCTGGAGGATTAGCCCCTGAGAACCTTATGAATAGCAGTAGAACATTGCCCGTTATAGAAAGATCTTTGCATGTGTCTTATTGACTATAAAAAGACATTCAACTGTGTGGATCCTAGGAAACGATGGATAACACGGGAACTCCAGAATCCTTCGCTGTGCACATGCAGAACGTGTGACTGAATCAAGAGGCAGTCACTCAAATGGGACAAGGAGCTGCTGAACGTTTTTCAGTTAGGAAAGATGTGCATTGGGCTGTTTCTTTTCATCACACTTATTTAATCCCTTGCTAAGCAAGTCATCCTGGAAGGTAGACTATAAGAAGAATATGGTCTCAGCATAGGAGGAAGGCCTATTAACCACCTAAGATATGCAGATGACACAACCTTCGCATGGAAAGGGAAGAGGACATGGAGCACTTACTGATGAAGATCGAAGACACTACAGCTTTCAATGCAGATTGCACCTCCACAGAGAGAAACACCCCCCCCAAAAAGAGCACACCTAACAATTGAACCAATTACTAATATCATGATAAATGAAGAAAAGATTCAAGTTGTCATGAATTTTATTTTACTTGAATACACAATCAAGGCCATGAAAGTAGCAGTTGAGAGATCAAAAAGTACATTTCACTGGGCAAATCTGCTGCAAAAGGCTTTTAACATTTTTATTTATTTATTATTTTTTTTGCTTTTAACATTTTTAATAGAGACAATATATTTGAGGAGTATAGTGTGCCTGGAGCCCTGGTGTTGTTGTGGTTACTCAATAGGCCACTAACCACAAGGTCATCAGTTCAAACCATTAACCAGAACCTTGGGAGAAAGATGGGTCTTTCTACTCCAGTAAAAGTTAGTCTTGGATGGTGGACAGGGTAAGACATGACAAAATAATAATAATTTATGAATTATCAAGGGTAGGGTAGGGAGGGAGGGGTAAAAATGAGGAGCTTATACCAAGTGCTCAAGTAGAAAGGAAATGTTTTGAGAATGATGATGGCAACGCATGTACAAATGTGCTTGACACAATGGACGTATGTACGGATTGTGATAACAGGTGTACAAGCTCCCAATAAAACGATAAAAAAAAGAGTTAGTCTTGGAAACTCACAGGGGCAGTTCCACCTTGTAGTATAGGGTTGCTAGGGGTCAGCATGGAGTACCTGATGAAAGCCATGGTGTTTTTGGTGTATCATAAAGCTGGACAGTTTATCAGGAAGTTAATTCGGAAAAGTAGTGATACATTTGTATTATGGTGTCGATGGAGAATATTAAAAGCACCATGGACTCCCAGGAGAACAAACAAGTCAATCTACACAGAAGTAGTTAAAGGTCTCTTAGAAGTGAGGGTGGCGAGATTTTGTCTCATATATTTTGGATATGTTTAGGAGCCCTGGTGGTGTAGTGGTTATGGGCTAGTCTGGGATCTGCATGGTTGGCAGTTCAAAACCACTAACAGCTCTGCTGGAGAAAGACTGGGATTTTCTACTCCTGTAAACAGTTATAGTCTCATAAACCCACAGGGGTTATTATGATTCAGCACTGACTCAATGGCAGTGAGTTTTTGTTTTTTTTAGAAGGGACCAGTGCCTGGAAAAGGACATCATGCCTGATAAAGTAGAGCGTCAGAGGAACAAAACCTGGACACTTATGATCATATATATATAATATATATATGGGTTTATATATATCATATATATATATATGGGTTTATATATATCATATATATATATATATGGGTTTATACCGCGAGAAGGAATATAATAGCTAATTAGTCCACAGAGCAGTACAGAGGGTTCAGTTCAACTCATTTCTGTGGAACAGTTAATATACTGGAGGCCCTTCAACTAATGTGGGCTGCTGGGTCCAAGGTCAATAAAACAGACACGGCAGTCCTCCCTAAGGCAGCAAACCGCGGAGTGGGTCACCAACAGTCAGTAGCTCAGGAGCTTAGGGAAGCAGGCCCGGATGGGATGCCGGACCCAAGCAATGCAAGGCGACAGGTTCCACCAACTTCAAGCTAACACAAGGTATGCACCAGCAGCATGGCGAAACAGGTCTCGAAGGAGCCTCAAGCTCTAGCAACATGATCCATGGGTTGGCTTGGCCCACAGGTGGTATAGCTCACAGGTTGAGGCAGAGAACTAGCTAAAGCAGCAGCATGCTCCAGCATATTCTGATCACCAGAGAGCAAGAGAGAGGGGGGCAGGCCTTGCAGAACCATTTATCTCTTTGCCCTCCAATCAAACTGCAACCTGATCAATCCCACCTATTCCTAATGGGCCAGATTGGCACAATAAACCTAACTCTCATAGATGGGTTGACACAATGGCTGCAGCAGTGGGCTCAAACATAATAATGGTTATGAGTATGGCACCAGAGAGGACCGTTTCCTCCTGTGGTGCACAGGGGTCCTGAGTAGGGACCTAGCAGACAGCACCTACCACCTCCAACAAGGCACTTGGCATGTGTGTGTGATAAAATCCATGAAGTTTGTATGTGAACAGCTGAAGTCTGGACAATAATAATTACACTTAGTAAAACAATATGTTGAAGTAGTTGTCTTTAAAGGGGAGTAGAATATAGGATTAATGCATTATTGAATGTGGCTGGCTGCTGATTCACAGAATGTTTCTAAACATCTGTGGGCTTTTAGAACCGACATATAAGGTTCTAAAATTCAAGATCCATTGTATTCTACAACCTTTAGTTTAGATTACATCACAACATAAAACAAAAATTCTCACAACTGGATCAATAAACAACAATTAAGAAAATAGTGACATTGTTAAGGATTTCATTTTACTTGCAGCTTCTACCAACACTCATAGAAGCAACTTTCAGGGAATCAAATGATGAACTGTAATGGAAACATCTGCTGCAAAATAGGCCACTTTTAGGATAAGGTGTGTGACTCAAACCATAGTATTTTTCAATCACCTCATAGGCGTGGGAAAGCTGGACCCAAATCAGGAAGACCAAAGAAGAATCGACACATTTGAATGACTGTGTAGGTGAATTCAATGACATGTTTGAATTATGGGGTTGAAAGTATTATGAAATGCCAGAAGGACAAACAAATGTGTCCTGAAAGAAGTACAGACAGAAAGCTCCTTAGAAGGGTAGATGGTGAGACTTCACTTCCCACACGCTGAACACATTATCAGAAGATACAAATCCCAGAAGGAACACATCATGCTTGCAACTAATGTGGTGTCAAGTAAAAAGAGGAAGTCCCTTAATATGACGGATTGACACTGAAGCTGCAACAACAGGGTCAAACACATCAGCGATTGCCAAGATGCCAATGGGACTGGGTAGTGCTTCCTCTGTCGTGCTTTGGGTCACTTCCTATGACTTGGAACCGACTAAATGGCGCCCAACAATAACACAACGGCTGTACTTTATGGGCAGGTGGAATCGTCCCCTAGCTTTAAAGATTGATGATGATGCTATGATTCTGAGGTTTCTTTTCCTAACCATTACTTTAAAATACACTCAGAATGCTGCTAAATCTTTACCCTTGCCTCTGTGTTTATAATATGTTGTATTGGCAAGTGAAGCTCATTTTCATCAAGCACCCTCTGAAGCCTTCTCTTTTTTCTGTTTTACATCAGTAAAGGTGCTGGCGCTGGCAAGCTGTAAATGTTTTATGGCGAAATTAAGAGTTTCTAAACAGATTTTACTCTCTGTGCCTCATTATTTCATCTCCTAATAAGTTTCCATCATTTTAACACCTGTTTAAATTAAAAATCCCTCGGGAAAACAGCGAGGGCAGGCGGCAATTAATATGCTTTTAAAATTTGCTGGAAAACACTTAGTGACCTGGAGCTTAATGAACTCAGACGCTGGAGTTTTATGAATGCAGCATTAAAGTACCTCATTTTAGTCCTGAATCCATTCACACATTTGCTTTCTGAATCACTAAATGAATTCATTTGAAGTTTTTTGGTGGAGGACGGGAGTGAGGCAATGAGTGTCTCATGGGTCTTGGGGAGGTTGGGATGACCTGTGAATCAGGTGAATATGGCTGTCTTTTATGTTTGAATCCCCAGAAATCCTTGGTGCCCTGCTCTCCATCCTCAGCATCTGGGTGGTGACAGGTGTGTTGGTGTATCTGGCCTCAGAGCGCCTGCTGCACCCGGATTACCAGATCCAGGCGACCGTGATGAGCATCGTCTCTGGCTGCGCGGTGGTGGCCAACCTCCTGTAAGTCACTAGCACACAGTTCATGAGGTTCTCTTGAATCTTGTTAGTGTGGAGAATTTTTTGTTTTCCTTTTACTTTTTCTATTGTGAGGGTAAGGAGCCCTGGTGGTCCAGTAGTTAAATGGGTAGACTGCTAACTACAAAGTTGATGGTTCAAATCCTTGAACCACCTTCCGGAAGCAAAAACCTGGTGATTTGCTCCCTGGATTAGTATGGTTTCTTGAATCTTTTTGCTCAGCCTACATACTTAATAAGTAAAGGCCACAGCCAAGGAACCCCTTGGAGTCAGTTATGACCTGCCAGTTAGAATTGACTGCAATCTTGAAGATTAGTTTCTGAACACAGGTTTGTGTGTTCATCTGCTAACATAAATGTTACCAGTTAGATTGGCATTCCATGATTCTCACCTTTCTGACATGATCACTGAAGACAAAGCAGGTGCATAAGCAAATGTGGTGAAGAAAGCTGATGGTACCCGGCTATCAAAAGATATAGCATCTGGGGTCTTAAAGGCTTGAAGATAAACAAACGGCCATCTAGCTGAGAAGCTACAAAGCCCACATGGAAGAACAACAGCCTGTGTGTTCACGAGGTGCCAATAGGATCAGGTATCAAGCATCAAAGAACCAAAAATCATACCATTGTGAATAAGGGGGAGTATGGTGTGGAGACCCAAAGCCTATCTGTAGGCAACTGGGCATCCCCTTACAGAAAGGTTGCAGGGAGGAGACGAGCCAGTCAAGGTGCAATATAGCACAGGTGAAACATACAACTTTCCTCTAGTTCTTTAATGCTTCCTTCCCCGCTCCGACCATCCTGATCCCAATTCTACATTACAAATCCAGCTAGACCAGAGGATGTACACTGGTACAGATAAGAGCTGGAAACACAGGTAATCCAGGACCGATAAACCCCTAAGGACCAATAATGAGAGTAGCAATACCAGGAGGGGAAGGGGAAGGTGGGAGAAAGGGGGAATTGATCACAATGATCTACATATATCCCTCTGCCTGGGGGACGAGCAACAGAAAAATGGGTGAAGGGAGACATCAGACAGTGTAAGACATGAAAAAATAATAGTAATTTATAAATTATCAAGGGTTCGTGAGAGAGGGAGGGGAAAAATGATGAGCTGTTACCAAGGGCTCAAGTACAAAGAAAACATTTTGAGAATGATGATATGGCCACCAATGTACAAGTGTGCTTGACAAAATTGATGTATGTATGGATTGTGATAAGAGTTGTATGAGTCCCCAATATAATTATTTAAAAGGAAAAAAATTTGTAGCCTGCAGTGGAGATCACACTTAACATAAAGAAAACCAAGATTCTAATAACTGCATCAATAAGCAACATTGTAACAAACACAGACAAGCTTGAAGTTGTCATGAATTTCGTTTTGCTTGGATCCACAATCCAGGCTCATGAAAGCAGCCTTCAAGAAACCAAACAGTGAACGGCACTGGGAAAATCTGCTGCCAAAGAACGCCTCCAATTGTGAAAGAACAAAGATGTGCTTCTCCTAAGCCATGGTGTTTTCAATTGCCTCAAATGTACAAAGAAGCTGGGCCATGAATAACAAAGAGCAAAAATGAATCGATGCATTTTAACTTCGGTGCCTGCGAAGAATATTGAAAATACCATATTCTTCTAGAAGAATAAACAAAGCTGTCTTAAAGGAATGCGGCCAGAAGCCCTTCGAAGTGAGGATAGAAAGACTACATCTTATGTACTTCGGGCAGGTTCTTTGGAGATACCATTCCCTGGAGAAGAACATTATGCCCAGTGAAGCAAAGTGTCAGTCACGAGGAGACCCTGAGAGAGATTCATTGACACTGTGGCTGCAACAATGGGCTCCAAGGTAAAAACCATTGTAAAGACAGTGCAGCACAGGGAAGCATTTCATTCTATTGTACTTGTACATAGGATGGCTGTGAATTGGAATTAGCTGCATGACATCTACCAACAATACTACAGCAAAACAGAACTAAATGACGCCCTTCATGGAATGAACAACATACATGAAAGAACAGAATGCCTGGCTCTGAATCAACTCCTGACTCTGCTTCCTCTCTGAGCCTCAACTTCATGACCCGTAAAGCAAGAATCTTGCATACAGTGAGCTTGGTGAATTGTATCAAATGAACCTAGTGCAGTCTTTGACATGGAGGAAACATCCACATCATCTAATTATCATGACGCAGTATTAAAGCACCCTGATGTTTTCATTGCCCGGTTTCTTAAAGCACCTTAACCAGCTTTGCCAGGGGTTTGTCAGTCCTAGATTTCCTGTGTGTCCAGCTCTCATCTGAGAGCCGCTTGAACACCGTGTCTGGTCTCTTCCATCTTCACAATGTTGTCTTATTGTTCTTTGCTTTGAAGCTGATTCCAAATCATGGCCATCCTGTGTTTACAAACTAAAACTGTTTCATAGGATTTTCTTGGTTGGAATGTTAATGAAAACAGATCAGCCAATCTTTTCTTACTTGGTTCTAAACTGACAACTTAAAAAAAAATCATTTTATTGGGGGTGCATACAACCCGCTTTGCCTTCAGTGATGGTGTCGGGAAGGTGAGCATCATGGAATGCCAGTTTAATAGAACAAAGTGTTCTTGCACGAGGGAATTCTTGAGTAGAGGGAGGCTGCAGTTTTTATCTTCATCGGTAAGTGCTTCAAATTCTGGTAAATTTCAGGACATATGATTGTGTCAGCTCCATGTCAGAGGTTGTTTCTGGATCTTCCACAAATTAATGTATTAGTCTGGGTACATTAGAGAAACAAATCCACAGAAACTCATATATGAGAGAGAGTTTTATATAAAGGGTTAGTGTGCATTAAGAAAACATCCGAACCCAGTGCTGCCCAAACCACAAGTCCAACATTAACGCATTAACCCTTTAACTCACATGTCCAACACCAATCCACAAAGTCCTCCTCCATCTCACAAAACCCACGCAGTGATGCCAATTGCGAGAGGAAAGCCGAGCCAGTGAATGTGTAAGCATCTCAGCACTGGCAGGGGTCTCCACACGGTTGCTCCAGCACCCAGGGCTGCATCAGGGTGGGTCCAAGTGGCTTCTCCTTGTGGATGTCTTGCAGGAAGTGAGCCTTGCAGGCTGAAGCAGGGAACTGCTAAGGCAGCTGCACCCTGCTGCCACCATCACAAAGCAAGAGACCTGAGAACTAGAAAGGCGAGGCTCACTGAGCCATTTATCCCTCCGCCCTTCAATTAACCCCACATGTGTTTATTGGCCAGGTTGACACAATAAGCTTTAACTGCCTCAAGGGAGTACTTTAGAGGAAGACTGAAGGCTGCAGTTTTAATCTTCATCAGTAAGTGCTTCAAATTCTGGTAATTTCAGGACATAAGACTGGGTCAGCTCCATGTCATAGATTATTTCTGGATCTTCCATAAATTCTGAGACCACATTCTTCTCACAGTCCAGCTTCTTGGATTATTTGCTCGGCATATTTACTCAGTGGTGAAAACATACAATCTTGATGCACACATTACTTGCTCTGTTCCAATGATTGCCTCTTATTCTATGTACAGGTTTCACATGAGTGAGTTTAGCATTCTAGAATTTCCAATCTTTGCCATGCTTGTATGGGCCCCATGGTTGAATGCCTGCCCATAGTCAATAAAAGACGGTTAACGTTTCTATGGCATTTTCTGCTTGTAGTGAAGATTCATCTGACATCAGCAATGATATCCCTCATTGTACATCCTCTTCTGAATCCAATTTGACTTTTGAGAAGTTCTCTGTCTTATGGATTGTTGTAAATGTGTTGTAACTGTAAAATTTTCAGGAAAATGTTACTTCTGTTTGATATTAAGGATGTTGTCTGTTGTCCTGTTTCTGATTCAGAGTAAATTTACGTCAGCAGAGGGAAGTAACGCCCTATTCTGAGCATCCTCACAGTCATTGCTGTATTCAGGCTCCATGTTCCAGGCACCGAGTTAATCCCTCCTGTCAAGGCTCTTCCTTTTTTTCTTTTATTGTGGATTTTATGCCTTCATTTTTTAATACATAGGTTTTCCTGGGTTTACGGAATTGGTTACTTCATTTTGTTTCCTTTAGCAACCATGTATATGTAATACCTACATTTATTAGGCATTGTACAAAGCCTATAGACTTATTAGGATAGTTAATTATTTTTCACAATTCTATTGACAAATAATTCTCATACAAGTCAGTGCTTTGAATATATCAAAGAGCTGTGCAGTCTCCTATTCACTCAATATTTTACCAAGCATAATATCTTTCTGTAGGAATTGGTTCTATGTGATAACATGTCCAAAGTACTGAAGAAGTCATTGTGAGAAGTCATATTGCTTTTAATATATACATTCTGTGGATCACCTCTCTTTGGAGTAGGTCAGAATACAGATCTCCTGTTGGTTGGCCAGATAACTGTTTCTCAAATGTCTGGGCACAGACGAGTGAGTACTTCTAGGATTTCATGTTTGTTGAAACATCTCAAGTGCTATTTCATCAATTCCTGGAGATTTTTTTTAATCACTAGTACCTTTAACCCAATACCTTTCTTGTCCTTTTATGCTAGCAGTACTTGATTGAACACTACTTTCTGAAATTGCTGCATGCTAACCAATTCTTTTTGGTACAGTGACTCTGTATATTCATTCCATCTTCTTTGAATATTTGGCTCATAGAATCCTTCAATATTACAATCAAAGCTTGACTTTTCAACATCTCACTTAGATGGCTGCTTGTTTGGAAACAAGCCGTTAAGTCCCTATTCTATCTAATTGCTGGGCATCATCTGATCTCTTCACCACACTTTTCTGTGTTCCCTTCCTGTGCGAGTATCGAGCAGGTCCATGACATAAGAATTAACTGTTCTTAAATTGGAGCTAGGAGTTAGTGTCAGCCCCAAACCAATTTCTAGATCTGTTGTTTTTAATCTTCCTTTAGCTCCCTTTAGAGGCTTCCTTGCTACTTTATAGTAGTCTTATTGATCATCTCCCTGGAGCATAAAGATCTTCTGTTAATATTATCATTGATTAGCCCCTGGTACTAATTTTTAAAACCCTGTTGAGAGAAGGGTATTGGTCCAAATACCTGAATTATTCACTTGTACAGAATAAATATTTTCATGATTGGATGCTGTTTACACAAATGATGGGAATTAGTTGTCAGGGAAATTTTATAATAATATTCAGTAAGTCCACATGGAAGAAGCACACCAACATCAGTGACCTAAGGACTGTAAATCATATAATCTGAAGCCGAAGGAGGGAATGGTACCAGAGGTTCTGGTTGGCAGAAGGCTACGGGTGACAGTGGAAGGCCAAGATAACGTTTGTGAGATCTACTGATATAATCCTCAGTAGTTTCCTTCTATCCATAGTAGAGGGATGGGAATAACCGATTACCAAACTGAGTGGATTGGAGGGATGACTATAGGAAATTAAAATGATAAACATTATCTGAATAGTTAAAACCTTATCATTTGATCCTCCCCCCTTCTGATCACATTGGGCCTGATCTGATTTTCAACACTTTCTTTGTTTCCTTGTGTTTCTTTTCATTTTTATATTTGAGTTTATCTCAGATGTAGTTCATCATTCGGGATAACTCTCCTGAATTTTGGTTATATGCTTTTTGGTTTTTCGGTGTATGAAACCCAGTATTGATGAATTTATAGGGAGAGCAAGTAGAATAAGGGTTCCCAGGGTGTACAGTGGGGGAGGAGGGGCAAAGGGGAGCTGATATGCAGGAGTTCAAGAAGGAAGAGAATGTTTGTAAACTGACTGTGGGAGCCATTGTACAATACTGCGTCATGCTGATTGAACTGTGCAATGATATGCTATCTGTATTAGCTCCTAATAAAATGGTTTTGGGGGGAAAAAGCTTGATTCCGTTTTTCAGCTTGAGAAATTCCTATCATATTCTTCCGTTTTGTAGCTTGATTCTTCAAACATTTTAAGTTTTGTTAGAGAGCCGTATTGAGAAGGACCTTGCCGTTAGCTTAATTTACTCTGGAATCCTCTTTTACAGTAGAAGGACCCTATGTTTCACATGTTCAAAGCAGACTGATCACAAGGAATGTAGTTGCTGGTTGCTATTGAGTGACTCTGGCTTGTGATGGCCCCACACTTGGAGTAGAACTGCTGCCCTGGGTGTTCAAGGCTGCCACCTTTCGGAAGTAGACGGTCAGGCCGGTGTTTGGTGGCACCTCCACGTGGGTTCAAAGCACCAACCTTTCTGCTGCTCATTAAGCACTGCACTGTTGCCAGTAGGAAATGTATTGTCCTTCCAAACAGCCTCTTTTGCCTTTGTATTATTGTGACTGTATGATGATTATTTTTCATGTTTGATAGCTAACACCTGTTGGTTCTATTTCTTTGCTCTTCAGCCACGGATGGCAAATCTGCACCTTATACCATTTATCATTTTTTCAAACATTTAAAATTAAGATCTTTTGTAGTGTTCCTTGTGTCCTGAGTCGTTTGATTATTTTCCAATCCAGGCACCCTCAAACCATTCATATAGGAAATGGTCTCACAACTCATCTCAACTTGATCTGTTTCCCCCCAAAACTACTTGATTGCTCAAGACAATGTGATTAAAAACAAACAAACAAACAAACAAACATTTAATCCTTTCATTGGGAGCTCTTACAGATACCATAACATTCCACAGTTCAACCATATCAAACAATATTGTATAATGGCTACTACAATCAGTTTCAAATCATTTTATTTCTTGTTGAATTCCTTGATATCGGCTCCCCTTTATCCCTTCCCTCCCCCACCCTGCCTCCCAGGAATCCTTTTTACCCCCTATAGTAGGTTTTTGGGGGTTTTTTGTGTGCCATGTTTAACACAATCCAATATTGTATGATAAGATAGGACTTTAATCCTTTTGGATCAGTTTTTCCCTTCTCAATTCTTTGTGGGTGTGGGGGTCAAGTGAGGCTTTATTTAATTGCTTTTTATTTTTATGAATATTCATATCAATCAGTATATTCATCACAACATTTGGCAACAAAACATTTTTCAGGTGTTTACTTTGGTGATTCAATTTTCATTAATCATATTGCACAACTCCTTCTTATATGATGGCATAGTGTTAGGCAGTGTTCTCTAGAGAAGCAAACCAGTGATATAGTTCTATATCTATAATTATATCAAGGAAGTGGCTCGCACAATTGTAGAAACAGGTAAGTTTAGTCTAGTTCAAGTCCTAGGGTCAGATGTTAAGCTAGAGAATTTTCCTGACTTGCATAGCTACATGAATTAATGCAGGTAGATCAGCAGAAAGGATTCAGAGGCAGATGCATCCAAGGGTCAGGAGGCAGATTTTGATTGTTCCAAGGATCAGCAGGTGATACAGTGGGCCACTGACTGTAGCAGGTCAGGAAGCAGACTCTGATGACTCTCAGAGTTAGCAGGCAATGTGGTGGGCCATTGGCTCAAGTTCAAAGACCAGGAGGTCAAAGGGCCTGATCTAGGTCCCAGACCAGCAAGAAAGCAAGCTTTCCCACAGAATTCACTTACACAGGAGTAGGACATACCCCTGAGGAAATGTCCTTTCAATTGCAGGATGATTATCACCTGAGTAAGGAGGTTACATGCCTCCCTAACTCTAACAACTGCTTTGCTGTCCATGGAGTTGTTTACATTATGTTAGATCACTTTATGGGGGAGGCTTCAACTGCCACACCACTAAGAATCCTGGAACAACCAACTTGACCTAAAACCTAACGATCACAGATGGTCTCCTCCTAGGCAACTGTACCACAGTGTATTTCTTTATCTCGCTTACTTCCCTTTTCTCTCTTCTTCACTGCTTTTATATCTATCTACTTACCCATCTCTCTATGAGAAAGTGGAGGCTTTCTGTTAACACTTATAGTCTCAGGAATTCAAAGGGGCAGTTCTACCTTTTTGGTTCTATAGGGTTACAGTTCTACCCTTTTGGTTTGCTGTGCATCAGCATTGGCTTGACTGATGGCAGTGAGTTTGGTTTGGATCTATCTGTCTGTCTATCTATCTATCTATCTATCTATCTATCTATCTATCTATCTATCTATCTATCATCTATCATCTATCTATGTTAGAAGACTAGGTTGACTATAGAAATAAATCCACATACACGCATATATGAAAAAAACTTTATATAAAGAATGATTGTAAATTAAGAAAACATCCCAACCCAGTCCAGATCAAGTTCACAAGTCTGATCTTATCCCGTAAGCCTGAGACCAATCCATAAATCTCTCTTCAGATCATGGTGGACCTTGTTATCAAGGCGCTGCGTAGGCGTCAGCACTCCTGGAAGTGGTTCCTGAAATAGGCTGGGAATCCTATGGCACTCATTAAAGGCGTGGTTTCACATTTTGTCAAGTTTTATTTTTCAGAAAGTTTCTTCAGTTAAGAAGATAATTTATTAACGATGGTCTTTCCGACCTCGTGTTGTGCGTCACACACACACTGCTTAGAAGTGTTTTGGAAAAGGAGAGAACTACCCATTGAATGCCCTTCTTAATTTACCTGCTGCTACCCAAGAGACTGTGGAAGCAGTGTCGTTCAGAGGACAGTTGTTTGCATGCGTATAGGTGATCAGTCAAAAAGAAAGAATAATAGTAACAAAACATGGTTTGAAATTCAACCCTTAACATTAATTTTTGTTCCTGATATTTATTTTTAGTATGCAGAGAGAAGGTAATAGTGAAATCTTTACTATTAAAGGTAACTTGCAGGTACATGGGATTTTGATCACCTTTTAGATGGTGATATTCGTTAACTCAGCAACGAATCTAGGAAAACCTAGATCCGAATTCACTTTCCTGTTAAACCTTTCAGTGGTTATAGGCATACATGTTTTCCAATTCTGGCCAGATTATGTTACAATTTAACTGGGTTTTATGTGGAATGTCAATGAGGTGAAATATTTACCACTGTACTATTGTTTCAGAAAGTGTATTCTATCATATGATGTTTTAATAAATGATCTAGTCTCACTTTATATGAATTTTCATTATGGCCATTTTAATTTGTCAAAAAAAATATTGCTCAGAGCATTGTTCTCTCTTTCAGACTAAGTGTGATTTTGCACCAGAGTGCCCCTGGCCACACTCATCAGGAAGCACAGGCGAATGCCAGTGTGAGAGCGGCTTTTGTGCATGCCCTTGGAGACCTGCTGCAGAGCATCAGTGTGCTGATCAGTGCCCTTATCATCTACTATAAGGTGAGTGGGTTTGAGTTTATCCATCTTTGTAGTCATTTGATGAACCAGGTGACATAAGAATGGATTCTCCAATATCACTTCAAAAGAGCCTACATTTGCCTACTCAAATACTCACAGTTAAAGCACACCCCCCAATCTGCAATTCTCAATTTTCTAAGACATTTGCCTTTGATGCCTACTTGTGTGACAGTTTGTTAAACTACGGTGGCTTCCTTGTGGCTGTCATGCTAGAAACGATGCCACCAGAGTTTAAAGGACTGGCAGCCTCGTTCCGAGTGAGCAGATTTCAGTGGAACTTCTGAACTAACCTCCGGCTAGGATACATGAAAGGGTAGTCCACTTTAACAAGGTGTCCTCACTGAGCATGTTTCAAACAGTAACAAAGCATGGTCTGATATAGTGCTGGAAGTGAGCCGCTAGGCTTGGAAGATGCTCAAAAGATGACTGAGGAAGTGTTTCCTCTTCAAAGGGAGTTGACCTTAGTGACTTGGAAGTAGCAAAGCTTTTGGAAACTTCGTTTGCTAATGGGGCATGGCTCCAGATGAGAAGAAACAAGTACAAGCATCCATTAGTCATCAGAATATGGAATGTACAAAATAAGAATCAAGGTAAATTGGAAGTCAGCAAAAATGATATGGCGCACTGAAAGATAAATATCATAGGCATTAATTAGCTGAAGGGAACTAGTGGTGGCCTTTTTGATTTGGGCAATAATATGGTTCACTGTGCCAGGTTTGGCAAATTCAATTAGCATTGCATTCCTCTTCAAAAATGACACCTCAAGGTCTATCTTAAAGTACAGTATTAGCTGTGATATGATAATATCTATTTACATAATAGGAGGACTTGTTAATACAACTATTATTTAAATTTATGCAGTAGCCACTAATGTTTGTGATGAAGAAGTTGAAAAATTCTACCAGTTCTTTGATCAAACGTGCAGTTGAGATGAACGGATAATTTTTATCAATTGGAATGCAATCCATTTGACACAAAGAGATCAGTAGGGGAAAATATGGCATTGGGGATAGAAACAAAGATGGAGATCACATGATAGATTTTGCAAGGTGCATTTCTTCATTGCAAACACCTTTTTTCAACACCATAAATGGACACTGTGCATATGAATTTTGCTAGATGGAATACACAGGAATCAAATTGAGAACACTTGTGATACAACATGATGGAAAAACTGAATATCATCAGCTAAAACAAGGCCTAGGTCTGACTGTGGAACAAACCATCAATTTCAAGTTTACACTAAAGCTGAAGAAAGTCTGAGAAAATTCATGGGAGTTAAAATACAACCTCCAATATATTCTACCTGAATTCTAAAAACATATCAAGAACAGAACTGATACGTAGAACACTAATGATTGAAGAGCAGATGACTTGTGGGATGTTAGCAAGAATCTTATGCATGAAAAAAGCAAAAGATCATTCAAAACACAGGAGAGAAAGAAAAGATCGAAGTGGATGCTGGAAGAGGCCCTGGAACTTGCTATTGGTCAGAAAGTGCTAAACTTGCAGATGGAAACAATGATGAAGTAAGAGAGCCAAAGAGAAAATGTCAAAGGGCAGCTTGAGAGAACAAGGTATTATGGTGGCATGTATGAAGAATTATAATGAAGCTAGAGAAACAAATAGGAGGAACACACTCATATCTTGTGTCGGTAGGTTGAACTCTCAGTAGGTTGAGCTCTCAGTAGGCCCAACTCTCAGTAGGCTGAGCTCTCAGTAGGATTTTGTAGCATTTCCAACGCAGTAGAACAGTGCCTGGCAACAACAGACTCACTGCCGTCAAGTCAATTCCACCTCTTCGCAACCCTACATATGGCTTCTGGGACGCTCAGTCTACGCAGGAGCAGCCAGCTCCATTATTTTTCTTGTGGAATGACTCATAGACTTGGGTGGGCAACCCCATCAGTGCCTAACCCACAGGTCAAATGGAAGGAAAGAGTGTGGCATCATGATGGTCCAGCATTGGGAGACTCTGCTATTTTCCACCAAAGAGAGAAAGAATGTACAAAAACACAAAGAAAAACACAGCAACTGAATTCATTTAAGCAAAATACTCATTGAAAACTTCAAGTGTAACTCAAAACCATTCAAAATTGTAAGGGTTTGTGGACTTCGAAAGTTCTCTGGAAAAAGCTATGTCCATGCTTTGTTAGACATGTAGGATCATGGACTCTTCTGAGGTGAAACACTTTATTAAGGACAAGATCGCAGGTGGGCTTAATCTGACACCATGACCTCCGGTGGGGAAAGAATGAGGCTTTGGTGATGTCTTTACTAGGATATCACTAAAGACATGAGCCAAACATCAGCCTCAAGTATGTGACCTACTTAGCCGAGGAGGAAATCAGTTCTACATTGACTTCATGCAACCTCTTGTCGAATTAGATCTTTTCTACTTCACCACATCATGAAAGCCTAGTAGTCAGAGCAAACTGTTGAAATGTTTGTGCGTGGTTCACCAGATACTCTGCGCTTTTATTCTATTCTTTTGAGACCATTAAAGCAGGTCTCTCGAGATAACACCCACACATATTTTACCCTTTGGTTCATAAATGATGTGGAAGCATTTTCTATCATCTCCTTTCTTTAGACATTAGTGGTTTAAAGGCATAAAGAAGAACAGCAGGACCTGAGTCCTTTGAGAGAGAGTCTTGCCTAAGAGTCGGGTGATGATGATTAGGCAGGTGAATGGGTGCTAAAGATAGAAGGAAGAAGGAGGCTTACTTACTTTCTCAATCAGACTGTGTGCATGGAAAATATGAATGGAATTAACCAAGTTAACCCTGTCTTTTCTAGCCAGACTACAAAATAGCAGACCCAATCTGCACATTTCTCTTTTCCATCCTGGTTTTGGCCAGCACCATCACTATATTAAAAGACCTTTTCATCGTACTCATGGAAGGTAAGAGCGATTCTATTGTTATTATCTCCAGAGCAATGCTTTCTTCCCCACTGGTCACATCAGAGAACGCTCCAAGGTGTGTTCCCTATTCGTTTGTATTATGGGGAAAATGTTAATTGACAGCAAGTTTTTATGATGGTAGATATGTGATTCTTGTTCATATGGGAATAAATCAAAAGAACCGGCTCCTAGATTCCCTTCAGCAACAGCTCCTCTCTATAACTGAGGTAGGGTGAGCACCAGAAGCATGATCAATAAAGATAAAGACATGAAAGGAGACCACAGAACAACAACAACAATAAGTTTATCCCTGAAAATGCCTAGAAAAGACTAATAAAATTGGTCTAAATCTATGCCTTGGGCAGCATTGTAACTGAACACTTCAGTCAGTCGTGGCTCCCAGTGAAATAGCACCAGGCTGACCCTTTGTATATTTATCCAGCAAATGTTCATGAAGCTCTGTCTCTGTGCCACTTAGTGTGGATGCATCTAAAAGTTTAGAACTGAGAAAAGGCAAGTCCTCATTGGGCTAATAGCGAAGAAGAGAAAGAAACCGTTTAGAGATTACACAGAAATGGGATGGCAGTCCATTCTCCAAATCAATTTTAGAAGAAATATCGGCTGAATATCTTTAAATATCTTAAAAAGCATGGATGAAGATACTTCAACCCACTAACCTGGGGACACATCATCAGGAAAACCAATCAAACCCTCCTTGAACCAGAACAAGCAACTCTAGCATCTCAAGGATCAGGAAGATGACCCAGAACTGGGCACCGTTGGGCATAAGGTCACCATGTGCACCAGCTGAGTTGATAGAAACTAGCAAAAACAAGTGCTACGAAGAAGGAGAGCTGTAGGATCTTCATGGAGGAGTTTGAGCCAGAGAATGCCAGCAGAGGCTCAAGGAGGCTTTCCCGGGGGCGAGGTTTCTGAGGCTCTCCCTTCGCTGAGAGTGGGTTCTCAAGTTTGTGAACCTCATTCCCTACACTTAGAGGCCAGCCCTGGCCACACTCCAGCGCTTGTGAAATCTCTTGTCTGGATCCATGGGCCTTCTATTTTCCAGGAATAAATGTCATGAATCACATACAGCCTTAATTCCTCCCTCACTTCTATACTTTAATAGTCTTATTATTTTAATTAGGCATAAAGTGGTTAAAGAATTGCTGGCTTCTGACCTTTTCAGACTATGTCTTTATTGACCAAGTTGGCTTGGAAAGAGCCAGAGTGCAGTCGGAAAAGCAAGGGCTTTGTGTCAAATGACCCCAGTTCAGTTCTGCTTACGCAAGTTTCCAGCAGTGGAACTTTAGACTCTTAATTCTTCTGAAACTTGGTGTTCTCAAATAAAAACCATTCATCATTCAGTATGGTTGTGAGGATTGTTGCTGCTGTTAGATACTATGAAGTAGCTCCAGAGTCATTGTGATCGTACTCAGCGAACGAAACACCTCCTCGTCTCGGGATGCTTCTCAACACTTTGCTGTGTCCGTGAGGCCACTGTTGCAGACACTTGTCCGTCCATCTCAATGAGGGTCTTTCTGTTTCACGGACTCTCTGCCCTCTCAACCATGATGTCTTTCTTCTCTAGAGACTGATCCCTCCTGGTAACATGTTCAAAGTCCACAAGATGCAGGATCACCATCCTTGCTTCTATGGGGCATTTTGTCTATACTTCTTCCAAGACAGATTTCTTTATTTTTCTGGAAGTTCATATGATATTTAGCATTCTTCATTAATGCCATAATTTTTTAAACACCATAATTTACAGACATATAATTTTCTCTGGTTTTCCTCATTCACCATCTAGCTTTCACATGTAGATAAGCTGATCAAAAATGTCATGGTCCTGGGGTCGATGCACCTTTTTACTTCAAGGTGACATATTTGGCTTTGAGTAGATTTGCCCGGTTCAATGCCTTGTTTGATTTCCTCACTGCTACTTTCATGGGTCTTGATTGTGGATCCATGTAAAATGAGGTCCTTCCCGGGGTCACTCGTTGCTCCATTCTTCATGATGTGGCTTTTGTTTGGTCCAGTTGTCAGGATTTTGTTTTCTTTGTCTTGAAATGTAATCCACACTGAAGGCTATGCAATTTGATTTTCATCAAATTAAAAACTACAAGCCCTTCTCAATTTCTGGAAGCAAACTAGTACCATCTGAATATCACAAGTTGTTACTGAGTCTTCCTTCAGTTCTACTGTTCTACTACCATGTTCTTCTTCATGTGGCCCACTTCCTTGAAGTATTTGCTCAGTGTACAGATTGAATACATGTGGCTACAGGACACAACCTTGATGTATGCCTTGTCTGCTATTGAAAGATGCGATGTTCCTTTGTTCCTGTGTCAACAGCTACCTCTTGATCTAAGTACCAAGTTCCAGGTTACCTGTCAATATATCACCATACACACTTCATAATTATCTCCAGTAAAATGTATTCGGGTGTGCTATTAAAGACATTGCTAGGTGCTTTCGATTGGGTTTTGACTTACCCAATGATGACAGCAGGACACACTGCCTGTTCTGCACCATTCTCACAGCTTTTGGTCTATTGGAACCCAGTGTTGCAGCTCCTCTTCAAGTCTGCTCGTTGAAGGTCACACACGATGTCCTTTTCTTAGGACTGATGCCTTCAGGTAACTTGCCCACCAGGTGTGACTAATACTGTTCTTTGATAATTCCCACATTCTGTAGGAGTGTTCCGCAGTCCTTTCTTTGGAATGGGCACACACGAGAATCTCTTACACTCTGTGCTCCAGATCTTTTGGCATAGATGAGTGTGTATTGCCAGTGCTTCCTCAGCTGGTTGAAACGTTTCACATGGTATCCCACCAATTCCTGGAGTCTTGTTTTTCACCAGTGCCTTCAGTGCAGGTTGGCCATCTTCCTTCAGTACCATTAGCACTTGATCATATGCTACCTCTTGAAATGGCTGACTGTTGGCCAATTATTTGGGGCACAGCACTCAACCCACAACCATATATCCAGGAACTGATTCTGATGCCTAGCAGCCATCTGTAGGATTTCTTAGCTGTAAATCTTTACAGCATCAGGTAGCCTCATCTTTCTCCTATAGAGCAGGTGGCAGGTTTGAACTGCTGACCTTCCAGTTAGATGCCCATGCTTATCTGATGGTATCATCAGGACTCCTTTTTGGTAGAGTGGCTCTATGTATACCTTCTATTATTCTTTGGTGCTTTCTGTGCCATTCCACCTTTTGCCCATAGACATACTATTTCAACTAAAGGCTTGCTTTTTTCTTTCATTCATTTCTTTCAGCTTGAGATATTCTGAGTATGTTCTTACATTTTGTTTTTCTAATACCAGGTCTTTACATCTCTCTATAATGCTTCATTATCACTTACTGCATTGTACTTCAGGATAGATCTTGAAATATTCTTTTTGGATCATAACTGAGACAGCATTCCTCTTTAGGATGTCATTCCTAGCATAGTAGATATAGAATTATATGCCTCAAAAGAGCCAGTGTCAGACAATTTCAGCTAATTTCTGGATTATCAATCATCGAATGTTTAATTTTACGACTTCTAATCTTCCTTAGTATGTTTAGTACATTCCACCTTGCGATTGTTAGTGGATGCTTGCCGCTATTTCTTCTCGTTTTCAGTTGTGCCCCATCAGCTGATGAAGGATCCCAAAGTGTTGCTTTTCCATGTCATTAAAGTTGATTTTGCTTTGGGGAGATAGCTCTTCCCAAATTTTATATTGAGTGCCTTCCAACTTGAAGGTCTCCTCATCAGGCATTATCTAAGACACTGCTCCTCTGTCATTTATAAAGTTTTCTCTGGCCAGTGTTTTCAAAAGTAGATCACCGGATCCTGCTTCCCAGCCTGTCTTAGTCTGAAAGCTCTGCTGAAACTTGTTTGTCACGGGTTGTCCTTGTTGCTATTTGAAATACCCGTGACACAGTTTCCACCATTGCCGCAATATACAAACCCCACAGTAAGGCAAACTCACAGGTGAGTGGTAGTTGAGAGTGTTAGAGGAAATAGGTGTATGATATAATGTACAGAACACAGTAGAAATATAATACGTACAAGTTCTCAGTCAACTCTTTCAGTTGACTTGAATATGGAATATCTGAAGTCACGTTGTGGATATGAACCAGGTACTGTTTATTTATTCCATCCTGAGATATTTATGGCTTTTGGCCACAACTCTACCAAAACCTTGGCCACCCATCAATGAAGATTCTCACAGAAGGACCAGATCCGAGAGTCTGGATCACAACATCTCCATCTTCATTACCAGAAAACCTTTTAAATGGCCCGTGAAACAGAAGAACTAATGACTCACAGTGATGTTACTTTTGTATATTGTGTATCTTAAAGACAGAAGACACTGGGTTACATAGCCAAGGTGATTTATCAATTATATTGACCACTTGAAAGTGACTCAGCGAACAGGATCTTTTAGTTCAACAGTCTAAGAAAATAAGGACCCAACAGGTCTTGACAAAGTCAGTGTTAGACAGTGGTTCTCAACACGTAGTGGCAACAGAACAGCTTAGAGAATTTGCTAAAACCCTGGTTGGGGCCCATCCCTTCGGTTCCTGAGTTAGCTAGTCTGAGATAGGACTGCGGCTTTAAATTTACAAGTAGATGCTGATGTTGCTGGCACTTCACACCACTTCCAGGATTTCTGCATGATGGCACCACAAGGCTGACTAGGACATTCCATTAGAACTAGAGGTCTGCGTGCACCCTACCAAACCATCTGGATTAGAACTATTCAGATGTTGGCTGTTTCCCCACCCTCCTTTTCCCAGCAACTTTGATGTGAGATCCACACAGTCTCAGTGTGGCTGCCTTCAGCGGCAGACAGTCCATGTGTCCTGAGCATTCACTGCAGAGTGTAGTTAAGGTTTTGCTCCTGGTGGGTGCAGTCATTGTTGATGACTCTGAAGCAGACACTGGGAGTAAAATATCACTAAGTAGTCAGTGAATTTCTCAGCTCCAGCATGAGAATATTTAGGTTGTCCTCTCAAAGAGGTCATCTATGTTCTTTTCTGGGGCCAGCTGAGGAGCTGCAGCTGCTTTTGCTCTTATAGCTGCCATGGACGGAAAGAAGGATAGAAGTCAAATTGGATTAAAATTTGAGATGCTTCTGTTCCCCTATTCCTACCTCTCAGTTTAGTCTTTCTTTCGTGATTATCTTTATTATTTCATTTAAGAGCCAGTGCAGAGACCACGTCTACCTCAGCCATTTAATGAAACCGACATGTAGCTCCTTTCTGGAAGATGACTGATGTTTAAAGTGGTTGGTATAAAAGAATATTTGTACTTGGTTATTTTTTTAAAGAGAACCGAAAGGTATAAAACGATAACCAAAATGTCTTCTAACCTCTCCATTTGCACTGTTCCACAGGAATAACACCTATTAAAAAGATGGTATGGGCATTTCCCCAAATATTTATGTATCCACATATATGTAATAATATATGTGCAATATGCATATTTGATGGATTGATGAGGCTTTCTACTACTGTAAGGGTTACAGTCTTAGAAACCCTGTAGGGTTGCTATGAGTCAGATACCTATTTAAAATATGGCTCTTTATGCACTGATATGTGTTTTTTCTACCTGCTGCTTTTTTTCAGTTGGAAATTTTGCCTTATTAGCAAAGACAGTGTTTCATAACATAAATAGTGCACTGTATGCTTATGCTTATTTGTGAGCATTACAAATAACCAATGATACACTTGCTCTCCTTGTGTACATTTTTGTGCTTCTGTAAGTTGATAAGAGCATTAAATGAGATAAGTGGTCTAAGTAAACTACTCGGCATAAAGCTTGACCCATGGTTTGCTCGCAAAAGGTCTATTATTATTATTAAAGTGTGACAAATATTACGTATGACCTTATACGCAGCCTGTAGTTAAATTCCTTTCATCTGCTTCTAGTACCCTGTACCTTGGAGGACATAGAGTTAGAGGCATTCTGACCTTCATTGTTTCCATGAAACAAAAGAAAGTGAGATTAAAGCTAAGCTCCCACTCTAAAGAAAGTAAATCGCTTGAAGTAAATCCCTTGTAAAGAAAGTATTGACATCCTTTAAGTTCATGGTTCTCAGTTCTAGACCACACATTACAACAATCTCAAAAACCAAACTCACTGCCATTGAGTCAGTTCTAACTCACAGGGATCCTAGAGCATGGAACATCCTCTGTGGGTTTTTGAGACCCTAACTCTTTCTGGGAGTAGAAAGCCTCAAATCTTTCTCCCACAGAGTGGCTGGTGGTTTTGAACTGCTAACATTGCAGTTAGCAGCCCAATGCAAAATTGTCACCAAGACTCCCCTTAAAGTAATCTAGGATATTTAAAAAATACTTATAAAATTACTTATATCCAGGCCCTACACACATTCTGACTTACCATATATATTTGTGTATAAGCCAATTTTTTCAGCACATTTTTTTGTGGAAAACAGTTTATTCTTCAAAAAGTTAAACACAGAATGACAATATGATCCAGGAATTATACTCTTAAATATATAATGAAAAGCAGGACCCCAAAGAGACACATATTCATCAATATTCAGTTCAGCACCTTTTTTAATGCAGTTTTTGTGGTAAAATTAGGTGCCTTGGCTGATATTCGGGTCAGCTTATACTCGAGTATATATGGTAATTGGCCTGGGATGAGTCCTGACTGTGAGGAAAAGCTGCTCAGTGACTTCTAAGTGGTAGTGCATGGTGCTCAACCTTTGCTATGCGTTAGAATCACCAAATGAGCTCTAAGGCATTGAGACCCCAGCATCCATCCCCAGAAATCTGAGGTCCTGGGGGTTGGATGAAACCTGGTTGCCAGGATATCAACCTTGATTAGTGAATGAGTGTGCACCCAAGGTTGAGCACCACTCTGACAGCTTGCAGATTACAGAGTCTAATCCATATAAAATTCTTCCTAGCATCCTGGAACGGAATCAATAAATAAGTCTGTTGAATGACCCCCTACATTTATGTTGTGCGTGGCTCTGGCACCACACTGGAGACGGACTGAAGGAGAAGCTACAATAGGAGCACCCGTTGTCATTGTTGAGTTGTTTCCAACTCCTCTCACTCTAGGAGGAGCACAGAAACTGCCTTGAACGAGGTTCCGAGACTCTGTGTGTGTCCTTACAAAAGTCAACTTCCACGCCTTTCTTCTGCGTAGCATTTGGGTTCAAGCACTTAGCGGCTGACTCTTTGACCCACCGAGACAGCCAGAGCTCCTTAAACTGTAATAAGTGCTTTGAAATCCCTTGAACACCGTCCTCTCTGGATGATCCTTAGTTCTCTGAGATGTATCTTTCTCGTCAAACAGCTTATTCCATTGTTGTCCTGGTCGGTACAAAGGAAGACAAGAGCAAGAAATCCCAGCCAACACAATTCTATTGAACCGATGTCTGTTTTCACGTAACTTCTGACCTCTGGCTCTGCTTCTCTCTCTGGAGCAGGCCAAACCAAGCACCCTTACCTGCGCATCGCCTCTCGTCTTCTGCATGACAAAATCTTGGCAATTCATGGGGAAAGGGACCATTGTGCTTTGGTCTTTTTCCCCCAGGTTGGACACCTGAGTTCTGTAACCCTACAGGAATGATGGATGGATTACCACGATCCCCAGCGCGCTGTGCCCCACGATGCCCTTCAGAACCAAGGGGCGTTGCTGGACTATTACATTCTGTGACTTGAACAGGGAACCCTAATGGGTGCAGATAAAATAATAGAAATATTCTGTCTCCAAAAACTCACTGCCAGTGAGTCAATTCTGCCACACAGGGACCTCTTAGGGCAGGGCAGGACTTGCCCTGTGGGTTTCCAAGACTATATATAGCTCATTACAGGAGTAGAAAGTCTCATCTTTCTCCCATGGAGTGGCTTGTGGGTTTGAACTGCTGGTCTTGCGGTTAGCAGCCCAACCTGTAATCACTGCATCACCAGCCTCCTTAATAGAAGTGTTAGAAACCAAACAATAGGATGGCATTAAAAAGCTGGGATCACCTATTAAAAGTTTCCTGAGAAGTTATCTGTTAGATAACTAACATTTTAGAGTATTGTAGTTTACAAAAAAAGCCAAGAGTAGGCAAGTTGATCCTATAAGCACTATGAGTAAGATTTAGTTCTTATCACCCAAAGCTCACTGTACAGGTGTTTATTATGATCAGAGTATTTCTAAGATATAATTAAGTTCAGAGTAAATGCATCCAGATGCTAACCTTGTTTGTTACTAAATCCTATGTTATTTCATTTTCCCTTTTGAGAATGTATGCAAAATCATAAAAACAATAACAACAACAAAAAGTACAGTGAAGTGAATAACACCCTGGAGAAGTGAATTATTATTATTATTGAAGGTTATTGCATTGGCAAGTCTGTAGATATTATCTGCCTATGACCTTTAAAAATTTTATTTTATTGGGACTCTTACAGCTCTTATCATAATCCATACATATCCATTTAGTCAAACACATCTTTAAATATGTTATTATCTTTTTCAAAACATTTTCTTTCTACTTGAGCCCTGGCAGCAGCTCCCTTCCCCATGCCTCCTTGATAATTTATAAACTCTTCTTCCTTTTCATGTTTTATACCGACTGCTGTCTCATTCACTCACTTTTATGCTGTCCATCCCCCTGGGATGGGGATCATACATTGATCATTGTGATTCGTTCCCCCTTCCTCCCCCTCTCTTTACACTCCAAAACCCATCAGTACTCAATTGGACACCCCCTGTCAGAACAGCCACAATGAAGGGAAGGGCCAGGCAGGGTGCAGTATAGCTCCTATGAAACACATAACCTTTCATAAGGGTCATCTGATTCATAACAGTAGCAAAATTACAGTTATGAAGTAGCAAGGAAAATAATTTCATGGTTGGGGGTCCCCACAACATGAGGACCTGTTTTAAAGGGTCGAAGCATAAGGAAGGTTGAGAACCACTGCCCTAGCTCTTTGTGCTTGACCCCACCACGACCATGACCCCAATTCTATCCTGCTGGTGAACTTTTTAATTGGTCAACTCTTTGACACAGTCAGGTGATTCCGATTTGTAAAAATTCCAAGGAAGAAATCAACGAAAGAGGAGGGCAAGTTGATCTTTTGGAAAAGGCTCCGCTACCCTTTTGGCCATCTCGGTGAGTTTCTATGTAGTTGACTAACAGCCGCCGCCCGTTTTCCCCTTCGGCAGGTGTGCCAAAGGGCCTGACTTATGATGCTGCGAAAGAGCTCATCTTAGCCGTCGACGGGGTGCTGTCTGTGCACAGTCTGCACATCTGGTCTCTAACAATGAACCAAGTCATTCTCTCTGCTCACGTTGCCACAGGTCAGTGTGTTTTGTAAACCCTGTGGACAAAGTTCAGCCCTTTTCCTGCAAACTCCTTCCGTTGGCCTGCTGTCCTGAGTGACTGCTGGCTGTGAAGCCACCGGGAAGTGCTTGCTGCTCACTGGGGCCTTTGGAACACACCCTCTGCTCAAGGCTAGTGCAGCAGTAAGGATCCTGACGACCTCCCTTGAGGGCCCAACTGCCCCCCGCCAAACTCTGAGACTCCCATGCCATCTGGTCAGCTCAGAGTCCCACCAGTAAAATACTAGGAATGATGCCAGTGGCCAGTCTCCATCTGGTATCTTCGGTGTGTAAGATGCTCTGTCCAACTCTGAAGGTAGGGAGGTGACTGAGTGAGCCACAGCCTCCTCTGTAAAGTTGTGACAAGGTAGTAGTTGATTCGGAGGACTACACGTCAGTGCCTTCTCTGGGTAATTAAACATTCTGTCACCCTGTCCGAAAATTCATAGATGACTGGCTTTATACTATACTCTCCTTTTATTTTTTTAGTGATGAATAATAAAACTTTATCAAATAACAGTTTCAGAGTAAAGCAGGGTGATTCATTATATATATTCCCAACAGTTTTATTGGCACATAATTTACTTATCAGGTAGTTCAATTATTCGATCATTTAATCCTATTAAGGGACATTAGACAGTCACTACCTCATCAGTCTTAGAGTACCCCCACACCCCACCCCTGACACCCCTTGATTAAAATGCCTGTGCAATGAGTGGGTTGTGCATTCGCAATCACTCTACTTTGGAAACAAGGACATGGTTCTGCCTGGGGGATGGCCAGCCATTGCCACAGTGTGCACTCGGCTCATCAGCCATGGAGTTGGTCCCAGACGCCTGGGGTCCGACGCCCGGACAGTGAAACCCTTCCCAGTGCTGTGTGATCCCTACGATCAATTGCAGAGCAGACTAGAGGAACCACAGGGTTTTCATTTGCTGATTTGGGGACATAGATGGCCAGCTCCTCTCCGTTTAGAAGCCCTGCAGAAAACCTGCTCAGGATCCTAGCAAACACAAGTCCCCTTGACAGGAAAGGTGTGTGGGGGTGGGGTGTGGGGGTAGGGTAGCTGTTTATGGGGTGCATTGGCCAGAAATCAGACTTAAAATTCTACCACGCAACTGCCATGGATGCTTCGATAAGTCCTGGGGATGGAAAAATAGAAGGCAGGAGTTCTTTCATGGCTTTAGGAGAGAATTCAGGCCAAAGTTGGTAGGTGAGAATGCTAAAAATTAAAACTCAAGAAAGTTACTGAGGTGCAAAGTACCAAAACTCCAGTGGCGGTTATTTGACGACTGCTTTCTCAGGCATCCTAATCTTCTCTGAGGAACTTCGATCTGGCTTCAGGGAATTTACAGCGTTTGCTATGTCAATATTTCACTGCAAATAGAAGATTCTAGTGAACAATCAGAATGGTATAGAGGGAACTTTACAGCCTCCTGATACCATTTTGGACAGGAAAAAAGATGTCAGTGAGCTTTGCTGCTCGCAGAAAGGTCTGCAGGGACTCTAAATGCTTCCTGGTTCCTGGCACCCGCTTTGCCGTAAATTCTGATGAGAGAGAAGGGGAATAGGGCTCTGTGGGAAATAGAAATTCCCGCAAGGTTTTTCTCAGGGGTTATCTCCATGGTCACACTCCACTCCTGGGCGGGCTAGACCCCAGAGAGAACTGTGGGGGTGGGGTGGAGTGGTGGAATGTGTGGTGGTGGTGGGAGAAAACCCTTAGTCACAGGAGACTTCCCTACATTAGAATTCTCCCTGCCTCATCGAAGTGAAAGCAGCTGGCTCTCAGAGCCACGCTGGTCCTTTAGGAGTGGTTTATTGGTGTCCCACCAGATCAAAGACAGAGGACTTGGAGCTGAGTCTCAGCAGCGACCCATGTGTGTGCAATCTGTACTCATCTCGCTTGCTGTTCTCTATCCACAGCCGCCCACCGGGACAGCCAGGCTGTTCAGAGAGAGATCATTCAATCCCTCAGCAACAGCTTCACCTTGCACTCTCTCACCCTTCAGATGGAATCTCCAGATGACCAAGACCCCAAGTGCCTTTTCTGTGAAGAGCCGCCAAACTAGCCCAGTCGCACTGTCAGCTCTGCACACTTGACAGGCCACTGCATGCTCCAGTGCAGTTTCTGGAATATAGGGACTCAAGAATCAAAAGAAGAAATTTGAGAAACTCAGACCCAGTACAGTGCACACCCTTCTCCTTCTTTACGGAGCTCCCTCCCATCAGGAATGAAGATGCATTTAGAGTATCACCATCCATCAACCGGTGATAGACTCATAAGGGGCTGTGTTCAATTACAGATTTGTGTACAGATTATTCCTGACTGGCATTAAAATGACAGCTGTTTAGTCACTTAGGAAGTTTGAAGTCTGCCTCCCTTCAATCATGCGTCCTGATATTGGGTCAAGCTAAGCTCTGGAAAATCCTATGAGGAACTGATGGCAGGGACCAGTAGACAAAAGTACACCCATGAGGACTGCCCACCTCTGAATGACCAACCAGAGGACAGGGGGGCATCGATCCCCAAACACAGCTCAAAGGCAGCAAAGGGTAGGAAAGAGGGACAAATTGAAATGAGGAACAGAGGGGGGGGGGTGAGTGCGCTTACACTGAAGGAAAGGTAACTTATGTCATGACACAAAATGTGTATGCTGTTGAACAGAAGACAGATTTTCTCTGTAAACTTTTCCCCCAACCATAATAAAATGTTTTAAGAAATGAAGAACATGGGAAACAAAATTAGGAAGACCCAAATCAGGGCTATTATATTTTCATTACATTTTCCCTGCAAATGTTTTGAACACCCCCGTGTGGATGTGGATGTTTGTGTGTGCATTGTGCATACATATGTATATGTGTGCATGTTGGTGTGTGTGTATCTGTATGTGTGCATTTGTGATGGTCATAGCCATTGAGCTGATAATCACAATAAACATGGCAGTTTGTTCTCTCCCTGTGTGAAGGGGACAGGACCTATGCTCATAAGCACAACCAAGAATATACTGAAAACAGTGGCAGGAGAGGCTGATTTAGATTGAGTGCAGACCAATGGAGAACTTGTCTACGGAATCAGAAAACCAAAAATTCTGACCCCTTCTTTGGAGGGGCTGGCGTGAAGCCCTACAGTGCTGCCAGGACTCCCTCCCCAAGGACAGGGCATCCACATAAACAGCAGGCGATGACCAGGTAAATTGTGGAAGAAACTTGTTTTAGAAGAAGCACCCGCCTGAGTGGAAAGAGAGAGCTTGGTTTGGTGCTCAGCTGCATTAGTAGTTTGAATCCAGCCATCAGCTCTGAGGGAAACAAATCTGAGCATCTGCTCCTATCGAGCTGACAGTCTAAAAACCCCACGGAGCAGTTCTGTCCACACGGTCTCGCTCCGAGTCAACATGGACTGGAGAGCACCTAAAAACCACTTGTAGAGTTGACACCACTGAGACCCTGATGTAGACTTTTACCCTCTTAAAATATAAGAAAATTCCTGTCACTCCTTAAAGGATCCCACTTGTGGTTTTTCAGTTGTCATTCTGACTGCTCTAGGGAAGGAAGACACCAAGTTATCTGCACGCACAACCAGTCATTCAGAAGTGTGTGCAAAGACGAGGCTGCATTCTTTCAAAGATCGGGATGAACAAACGGCTGGGCATAAAAGCCAAGGACTGACAGCGGTTCCTTACTGCATCCTGCCGCACGTAGCTCTCATCTAGCAACCTCTTTACCCAAGTGCCTGGCCAAGGAGAGAGTAAATCCAAAGTAATGGACGTGGATGTGAGGGACCCTGTGAAAACACCTTTACTTGAGGCTGAATGATGCCCATCATAGCAGGGATATGAAGGGGAGGTGTGTGGAGTGGTGGCAGTAACAGGAGGCTCAGTGGTAGAGGAACAGACCTGAGCAGGAACTAGGGAGCAGAGTTTCAGTTCTTTCCAGTGCTTTCTGTGTGTTTCCAACTCCATGGCCTTGTGTCCGTGCCCAGTTCCTCTGAGCTTCAGCGCTCACGTCTGAAAATGGGACTCTTCCTTCAGGTGTTACTGTTAGAATTAAATCGGAAAGTATATGAGTGGTCGATAAACGTTCTCTTGAGTTCAGGTTTTGTCAGTCTCAGCACTATTGGCATTTGGGGCTGACCTCTGCTTTGGACAATGCTCGGGAGCAACCCTGGCCGCGATCCAGTAGCTATCCACAGCGTTCCTCACCCCCTCACTCCCTCTCCCTGCACATTCGACTATCAAATAGGCTTCAGACATGATCAAAGGTTTGTCTTCTAGGGGGATGGAACAAAACCATACACTTGTTGACAACTAGTGTTCTAAGTACACGTATACACACACAGATACATGGGAGAAGACTACAAACAACAAACTCACTGCCATTGAGTCGATGCTGACTCATAGCAAACCTATAGAACAGAGTAGAACTGCCCCTGTGGGCTTGAGACTGTAACTCTTTACGGGAGTAGAAAGCCCTGTCTTTCTCCCAGAGACCAATGGGAAGTTTCTGGTATCTGGAACTTGGGGTGGCTGCCAGCAGGGAAAGAGAGGTTTCCAGTTTCTGTTCTCACATCAGGACCACCTCTGCCCACTTGCCTTCCAGATTCCCCATCATGGGCGACTCTCAGAGTCTATCCAGGGATTTTCTGACAGAAGAGGAGGACATTCTACCCAAAGGAATGTGCATGCTGGTGTTTGTTAGGTTGTCACTTGAAAAGCAAAATGTAGGTGTCAAAGGAAACTTTGTATCTGGTGAGTGTCAAAATGATGTCCTTTTTGCTACCTTATGATGATTCGTACTGCAGATGACAGCAGTGACATCTCAGATGGCTTTTATGTCACCGTCAGAGTCTAGCATCAAGTGTGGAGGCCTGGCAGGCACCTGTCATGGTTGAGGCAATGACTCCGGAGCTCGATGAGGGCCTGTCATTTGTTTTCCTGAAAGTCTGAGGGCCAAGAAAACATGAACTTGACCGAGGAGGTCCCTTACATCTGTGCCATCTCAACAAATCAACCAGCACCACCGAAATGGCCACTGAGCATCCTGCAGATGGCTCGTCCTGCTCAGCTGAGACCCCCGCCTGTCCCCCACCTCATTATGTGCGTAGCCGACATGTGAGATTAGAGCCAGTCAGGTTCCTAATGTCTCCTGCCTCGTCTCCCTCTCAAAACAGAAAGGCAGACTCATGCCGATGATTATTCTCATCTCTGGGGCCATGGAGTGCTTCTCATTCCCACATTTTGTGTAAGGCAGAGCCCTGCGGATCACAACCTGTGGTATGTGTGCGTGCTAATCCATAGGTAATCACTGATAAACTTTGGCGTCTTTGTGGTTTCTTTCAGCTAGATATTTTATATAAGATAAAAATCAGTTTTATCTTTGGTTTGATGCCAGAAATACGTTGACTGGCGAGGATGCAGAGCTGAAGGAATTGCTTCATGGCCCTTAGCCTTTGCTCTTGTTTCTCTGACATCCGCTCATGAATCATTTCATTTCATTAGAATTGAAAGCTCTGGATGGTAGCTCCTTGTTTGTTTGTTCTTTTGCAGAAAGGTGCAAGACAATTGATCGATAGAAGGAGGATTTTGTAATGGGACTTGGGAAGATTTGGGGAAGAAGAGAGATGCCATGGAGGATCTTATCTGCCATTCATCCGTTCCAAAGGCCTCTCCTCCCCTGGCCCTTTTCTGGGTCTGCTTCAAACTTCAGGGCTTTGAAATCACCAGAACCCCGTAGGAGAGCTCTGTTCTTGGTGGCCTGTGTCTTTCTGATGATCAGAACTCTAATCTGACACATCTTATGTGTCCATGGTCTAATTCCTCTCAGTATTGTTATCAAGGTCAACTCACTGCCCTCTTCACCCTTAATCTGTCTCTCTGTCATCTAGAAACCCATCAGGATTTATCTAGAGCTCTGTGGTGATGTGAGGGCCCATATAAAAGATACATATGTGTTCCATCTGCCTGCCTCCTGGTGGGCAATTGGAATGTTAAAAGGACAGGAGGGGAAGTGTGTATGCATTGAACCGGGTGCCGAAGTCGGTGTTTGAATCTCTCTGCTTCCTTTTATAAGCTCTGTGATCTGGAGCTAGGACTTCAACACTCAGCAGTAGATGTTACCTATTAAGGTTTATGAGAAATTAATAACTAAGAAAACTTCAAGGGTTTGTACCAGTGCAGAGCAGGTAGTTAGCTCTCAGCAAACATTAGCACCATCACCCTTCTGTCACTAAGTCATAAAACCGTTGGTATTTCAAATACCAACAAGGTCAACCATGGCAGGAAATTTCAGCAGAGCTTCCGGACTAAGACAGGCTAGGAAAAAACCCCTATTGATTTTACTTCTAATTATTAGTTAATGAAACTTTGCGGCCCGCATGACAGTATTGTCTGATGCAGTGTTAAAAGATGAGTCCTCCATCCCACCCCAGTTAATGGAAATTACTACATGATAACCTGGGCAATGAAATCAATCATCATGGTGGTGATAAGGATGGTACGAAATTCGACATTTCGTTATAGTCTGCATCAGGCCACTAATGACAGAAAGAAGTGTTAGCAATTATTAATTATAATCCTACACAGATGTGAATGCGGTGCTGGGTGTGCCCAAACGGAAAGTTTCATATCAACCCCATTTGCAAAGATTTTAGGTCATCCACACAACGCCCACAGGAGAGTGGCAAACTGACTGGTGAGAATTAGATGGCCCTGTCTGTCACACAGAGCAATGGAAGCTTGCTGAGATAAAGGCGTTTACTGAATGATCGTTACCTAGCGAGGGAGTCATAGATTAATTAAAACAGTGGCGTCTCTTTTTTCCTCTCTCTCTGAAAAATTCCGCTGTTATCTTTGAAGTCAGAGATGAATTAGTCACCCAGGGCACATTTATTAACAGAAAGTATATCTGTCCAGTTGGATGAAGGCAGAGCCAGAGTTCTCCGCCTTACCACGCACTCTCCTCACAGACTCTGTTTTCCTCCTCTCTCTGTGGGTCTTAACATAGTCTAGCTCCATCTCTAGGATAAGAGTTTGCCATGGGCATATTTGGATTTATCCTTAAGCATTGTAAGCCAACAAAACCCCTAGGACTTCTAGTTGTTTGTTTTTGTTTTAAAAAAAATACTTGTAGGCATATACATTTTATAGATTCCTGGAGAATGTTTCTCTCTAACTCCATCCTCACCCAGCGAGATACATGACCCAGTGGACCCTACAAAGAGCCAGGCCTCATTTTCTACAATTACCTCTCTCGTGCCTTCAGGAAATGTTTTTCTCAGCTCATCTCCCTGTATTCCCTGCATTGGGTCACAGAACAATCTGTTTAAGTGAGTAATTACAGACATGTTGAAAAGGCACCAAGCAAGTGTTGTCTTTGAATAACCACATCTCTGGGTTTACAGGTCCTGCTGGCATGACAGTGATGAAGCCCTTTGTCAGTCCAGTACAGGGAGAGAGAGAGAGAGAGAGAGAGAGAGAGAGAGAGAGAGAGAGAGAGAGAGAGAGAGAGAGAGAGAGAGAGAACCATATGTGGTTCCATTTCCTAACTTTCAGATTTCACACTTAACATTTGTCACTCTGTTACTGGACACCTGTTTAAATTCTATTTTAAAATGCTCATGTATGTTATTACCAGAAAGAAGAAGACGTGTCTTTAGGCTACATCATCATTTTTGTTTTCTTAAATCACACTCTCCTGGCAGCAGATGTTGCTCATGATGCCACTTGGGACTGAAATCAGAGGCCATTCCTTCACTATCAACCATTTCTTGGAGGGGATGATCCCTTGCAGGGAAGCTTGGTCTAGGAGAGAACCCAGGCCATCTCACGATCAAGAACATCATGGTCATTGTCATGAAACCTGGCTCGAGTACAGGGACGGTGGTCAGCGGTAACGACAGCACTTGGCAGTTGTAAAAAAACAAAGAAAACAACAACAATTACAAAAACAACAAATAGACACACACACCCTTCCCCCCAAAGCCCTCAAACTCTTGTGCTTCTTCAACCATAAAGGCCAGGAAGTGATGAGGGATTTCAAGCTGCATAGAAGTCCCCTTTCAAATGTGCCAACCAAGTCCTGGGAGCTAATGCAGCAATGCAGTTGCTGTGTGTTTCCCTGCTCCAGAGGGTACCCATTAGCTAAAACGCAACCATCTTATTTGCAGCCATTGAAGCCAGGCAGTGGCTGTACACAGTCTAGTGAATGGAACTGTGTGTCTTTTCCCTAGACCTGTAGCCTGTAGGAGTGTGTGTGAGGTGGGTTGGGGTGGGGAGTATTTGGGGAGAAGGAAGTTTACCGGCTGCACCAAAACTATTGTTAACCTGTACTTAGAGTCATGACCAGATGTGACATTCGGGGTGTCATCAGAAAGCAAACTGCATTCTTCCAACAGGGATCAGCAGGGACTTAATAAACCAAAGTCATATTTCTTTTCTAATTCTCTGCCCACGTGTTTGCAGAGATGGGGCTGCGCAACACAGAGATTGGCATATACCAGGGCTGGATGAACAATGACGGCTGCTGTCCTCTGCCCCCTCCTTCAATTGACTCAGGACGTGACAAAGGCCCACGAGCAGAAAGGCGGAGTACGCCCTGTTGGCATTTCTTTTGAGCCAAGCTTTCTATGAATAATTAATGGCTCAGAAAGAGGAACTCTCCTTTTCTAGTTTCCACCTTCTCGCAGAGTTCAGCACCTTGTATGAATTCGGAGAGAAAAGGGCAGTGCCGATTCCCTGGCTCAGTCAGCTCTGAATTCGTAATGAAGAAGTAGAGTCCCTGTCCGCTCGGTCTTCAATACTTTATGCAGACAAAATCACGGAGGGTGATTTTCAGCATCTTCGATGAAATCATCCTCAACGTTGATGAAAGGGAGTGTTCTGAGGGAGGTCAGCGAATGAGAACAAATATTCCTAGTTCTTTTGCTCCTGCTCCCAGTACTCCTAGTGCTGTTGTTCTCCGTGGGAGCCTTTGAAGTCACTGGACTTTCCCACTGATCTCCCATCTGGGGCGCTCCCTTTATCTGGGTATAAACATGGACCACAGAGCAATAGAAGTGCTTCAGTATAGAGACCTTTGAAGATGAGTCTTCATCCTTACCTTGAAATGTGTTCACTCACTCATGCACTCAATTCAATCATTTCTTCAACTCGTTTGACTAAAATGTCTTGATAAACCACACAGCAAGCACAATTCCAGGGAAGACACAATTGCTTCAGATTCGTTTTCTTCAGCACAGACGATCATTTTAATTTGTATTAGTCCCTTGAAAATGACAACCGCTAAACTCTGGGGGTCTTGAAACAAAGCCTATTAATCACACGCTGAGCATCCACTCTGAAATGTAAACACGCCTGCCTTGTTTCTCCCCGGGAAAACGTATCTTATAAAGGCCTTGCTGAGGTGCCGCCTGTAAGGGGAACCACGGGGAAATCTTGGTGTGCAGCAATTCTTTCTGGGCGTTAGCGTCATTTACTCCAGCTGGTAGCCAACTTGAGAAAACAATCGCAGGATCCGTTTTGTGACAGGACAAAGCTCTATCACTAATCACATGTTGGAGGGTTTGGCCTCTGTGCTAAGGTACTTCCACAGGTCAGTGCTCTGCGTGATTCCGAAGTCACACTTGGGCTGACAGTGCCAGCCTGCTCTCCCTAACGTGATGGGATGTGGTCTTTCAGTAGAATCGTGATTGGGACAGCAAAACTGCAGACCTTCAAGTCTCAAAAGTGAGGGGTGACTGAGGTGTTTATTCAAATTAAGCAGTTGATTTGTTTAAAGCGATGTGTCTTCTTTTCCGCTATCAGGGTGTTCAACCTTCCCAATGCCACGACCCTTTAAGACAGTTTCTCATGTTCTGGTGACCCCTCCCCCAACCATAAATTTATTTTTGTTGCTACTTTCATAACTGTAATTTTGCTACTGTTATGAATTGTCATGTAAATATCTGATGTGCAGAATATATTATCATGGTTACAAATTGAACATAATTAAAGCAGAGTTATTCATCACAAAACAATACATCATTATGCATTGTGAAATATTTATGTCTAGTGACAGGTCAATGACATGTTGTCTTGAAGCCTGGTGGAGCACGGGTAGCAGTCTTCACTCCAGGTACTTGCACGTGGGTGGATCTGCATGTGGGGGACCTGCCTGGAAACGGATAGAGGAGCAGTGTCTTGATTCCTAAGACCATCGGAAATATGTGTTTTCCGATGGTCTTAGGTGACCCCTGTGAAAGTGTCGTTCAACCTCTAGGTTGAGAATGGCTGCGTGGGATCAACCTGCTGACCGGGGTGAGATGGGGCAGACAGACGACTGGTGTGCGCTCCTAGACCTCACCGGCCTCTTTAGGCGGCATGCACCTATCAGACAGGAGGGCCTCGCGAATTTGAGTGCTAAGTTGATTAGAAACCAAATGACTTGGTGCTGTTAGCAGCCCCACAGGTTTCCTGGGAGCTCTGACTGCACTGGTCCAGATGGTGTTTCTTGGCTGTGTTGCTCTCAGCATTGCATCCAGCCAGCACGGGCTCCCCACGCGACTCGGAGCAGGAGAGGCTGCCCTTCTTCTGTGCCCCATCTCAGGGCTCAGTGAATATTAAATAATCCAAAGCAACTATGGGCCAAGCTTGGCGCAGCCCGTCCAAAGCCTTGGACGATGACCAAGAAATACTGAACCAACTGCTGGAGAGAACGAACATTCCATCTCTTTCCTCATTGCAAACCATCAGAGTAGTGATGTATTATAAATATATTATAGATATAGTATTAATGATGATGATCTTGGCACCTGGCAAGGCCTCGGGCACTGTGCTGAGAACTTCAGTACCACTGCTCTTTTCACCCTCAATGAAATTTCATGACGCAGGCGTGCTAACTCCTATTTTCCAGGTGGGAGGCTGTGCAGATCCGAAGCTGGGGCAACAGGACCGAGAGTCAAATCCAGGCCCGTGCCAGTGAAAATATAATGCTGTCAAGGCCTCTGTCCCCTTTTCAGAAAAAAAAAATCACTTAGTGTCCCATACAGCCAGCCCTGGCAATGAAAAATGGTTGTGCTGTCTCCCCCAAACCCAGGATAAGACTGCAGCCGCCTGGGTGGTTCCAGTGTCCCACGGGGCGGTAGTGGGAACCTCTGTTTTCAGTCTTCTCTCGGACTGCTTCCCATAGTGGACCCACGGGTAACAAAGAATGATTTGCGGGGGCAAGGAGACATCTTCATCTCCCTCCTTTGCTCTGAGAGAGCAACATTGCCACTGTGTTTATCACCAGAGATTCTGAGTCCGTTTCAACTTTACTTTTCCACCTTCAAATTTTTTTTTAAATTTAAGCCACTCCAACCACTGTTTAGATTTGAGGGATGAGGACTCTGGTGTGAGTGTGTGTGTGTGTGTGTGGGGGGGGGTTGTTGTTGTTTTTAAAGAAACATATTCTATGTATATTGCACAGCCGCTCTCAAGAATGAAATCAACAATAATATCCTGTTAAACCATCTTTTTTATTATTATTATTCCCTCCTCTCTCTCTCTCTCTGTTCTGCCCCTCACCCCCTCCATGGCCTCCTTGTTGTCCTCAAAGCCTTCTCTATTGGTGTATAAACTAAGTTTCTTGTTTCTCCTTATAACAATGGTGATATTAAATATTTATGTTTGTAAGAGTGACTGTTTGCTAAACAGGGAGTTATCATTGTTCTTTATAGATGCATAAAACCACATAGTATGACTGTCCCAGAGCTGTTTATACATTCTTTATAGTGTTTTGATTTGTTTTGTTTAGCTTTTCCTTAGTAGCAGTTGAAGATCAGGTGGTAAGTTGGGAGCGGGCAGAAATGGAGTGGGTATAAAGAAGGCAAAATAATACTATTCTTTTGCCGTATGCTCCTTAAACTGACCTACTCCAGAGTTAACTAAGAAAACTCAGCCATCAATTCCATTCTGACTCAGCAACCCTGCAGTACAGGGGAGAATAACGGCCTCTGTGGGTTTCCAAGACCCTCTCACGGCAGTGGGTTAGGGGAGTAGAAAGCCCAACTTTCTCCCGAAGACGTGCTGGTGGTCTCACACCGATGACCTTGCGGTCAGCAGCCCAATGTGTAACTGCAACAGCATCAGGGCTCTTGGTCGAGAGCAAAGAGGACCGAGTGTTGCCTCATTGAACAAAACCATTTCTGACAATAACGGAGGTGCTGATGACCCCAGAGCTTTAGAGGAAATTTCCCAGCTGTTGAACGAGACTCAAAATGTTACAAAGGTTCATGAGCTATAGAATGGTAAATGCATTCCCCACAAGCCATGTCCTAGAAACTCCAAATGCCCTAACACTTTGGTTGATCTTGGATATGATATGACTGGGTTTTTTTTAATTTAAAGCAGGTATTAGAATTCTCCATGCTTTTTTTTAGCTGTCCTTAAATAAATGGGAAATGAAGTGGCTTTGTTATATAAAGTCGTTATTTGTTTTTGGATGCCCAGAGAATTTCTGTGACAAGTGTGTGTGTGTGTGTGTGTGTGTGTGTGTGGTGTGTGTGTGTGTGTGTGTGTGGTGTGTGTGTGTGGTGTGTGTGTGGTGTGTGTGTGTGCGGTGTGTGTGTGTGTGGTGTGTGTGTGTGGTGTGTGTGTGTGGTGTGTGTGTGTGTGTGTGTGTTAAGTGGAGCACATGGAAAGCTGTGTGAGTTTCTACAGGAATCTATTACTTATTTTAAGAACAGAAATAGAAAACAATTGCTTTGAAATTCAAATACAATTTCTGCAGAAGTCTACATCTATAGTTCCTGAATTTTCCAGACACGATTCAATGGAACTAAGCATTTGCCTTTTGTTTCATATTTCTTATACCAATACAGAGATCACTATGGGTCAGGTATTGGGTTGCTAATTGCTAGCTCAGCAGTTCAAACCCACTCCTATCAGGATTCATCGTCACAGAGACCCTAAGAGTCAGAATTGATTCCATGGCAGCGGATGAAGGAGAACGCCAAGCACGAGGGCGGGTGGAGTCCTCTGTAGAAGTCCCGAGCCGGCGTCTTTGGCATGACGGTGATTATCGCTGGTCTGCTCAGGAGGTAGTTCATGGTTTGGGTGAAGCAAATGTTCAAGACCTTTCCATCCTTCACTCCATGATTCTCTCCCAAGATTTAGCTTTGCCCTGGTGTGTCTCACACGAAGCTTATTAGAGTGTGGCGGAGTCAGGAAAAGAACACAGAGGTGCATGGCAGATGAGAGCAACATTTTCACTAAGGAAAAAGTCATATTAATCCAAAACCTGCCACCGAGCAGGAAATGCAAGGAAGGTCTATGACAGCTTAATGGAAGCGGCTGAAATATGGACTGGCATAATTTTGCAGTCTCTGAAGTGTGAACTGTCTCGGAGCTGCAGAAAGCACGTCTACCGGCGAGGCTCACCTTTGTCCAAAGGCCTCTTCTCTTACCCCTGACGCACTCACGGAGGTCGATGCCAGTGACTGACTTTTGAGACCTTCCTCAGATCTCCCTCACGCCTACATTCCCCTGGACACAGGCGTGTGGAATGCACTTAGCTGCCACCAACCCCCCCTTCCTGAAACACAAAGCTTGTCCCCAGGGGCTGTGTTAGCTGATGGTGCACCTGGACTTGGGAGCCGGACTTCCACATTAGGAGTTTGCTGGATACCTGACTTCTGTTCCTTAAGCTTTTCTGAGGCTGAGTTTACTCATCTGGAACGTATGGGGGATCAGAGTACCCACCTGCCATTGTTGTTATTGTGGTCTACCCGGCAGACTTGTAGAATTAGGCGGTTAAAAAAACCCAAAACGCTTTACAGAATCCCTGGGTTATTATGACCACTGCGTCACACCACACCTGAAGAGTCTTCATGCGACTTAGTTTGCGGCCTTAATACATCCAAAACACAAAATATGATGGACAACGCCCTCTCCAATCTAACCCCTGCTCTCTCCTTCTCTCCTTTCCTCCAGCTATGTTTCTCTTTCTCAGAAGTCCCGCTCTTTTCCGCTGCCATGGCGTTGCATCTACCACTCCTCTAGGGGAAGCATCTCACCTGCCCTTTTCAGAGCGGAGGCCTAATTCTCGTGGAAATCTTTGAGTCAGCGCCACTACCTTAGACCTGGTGCACACCCCACTGAAGTGCATCTTCAGACTTTCTTGTGCTTCTTTGTAGCACTAATCATGTTTATAACTAGACAAATAATCACATCTTAAAAAGAGCGTTTCTCCCTACCTTATATTCACGCTTAGTATTTTCCCAGTTATGGACACCACATCCCGTATTTAAGAGAGGCTGAAGAAATATTGGTTAAGTAAATGAATGCGAACCTACTGCTGGCTATGGCTGGTGTCTTATATGTACAGTAGTAAACATCATTCCCAGTTTCCCTATATGCACCGATCCAAAAATCTATGGAGGATAAAAACTCCCTGCCATTGAGTGAATTCTGGCTCTTAGTGACCCTACCGGGTAGAACAAGACCACTTCCTGTGGGTTTCTGAGACTGTAAAGTAGAAAGCTTCGTTTTTCTCCCTCGAAGCGGTTGGTGGTTTTGAACTGCTGACTGTGTCGTTAGTAGACTAACATGTAGCCGATTACACTGCCATAGCTCCCTTGTGCCAGAAGGATCAACTGTAAAATTACTAATATGGTTTGTTATCATCCATACACATCATTTCCATGCTCATCACCCGCTACACTGCACACTCTTCAAAGACAGAAGTTGGTGGAGGAAACACAGTGAGTCCAATAAGAAATCTACAGAACCATTTAAATAGAATTAATAGAAGCATTCACTGCTGTGTATCCTACACAGTCACCTGGTCTGGTGAGCAGCGCGTGTTCAGCACGCCCGGTGCCTACATAATGAGGGTGTATTTATCTAGAAGGTGACACTTTGAAAGGCTGTTACTTATAATTATCTCTCTCTGCGTGCTGATAAGACCCAAGGTTAGGCGTGCAGCACCTGACCTCTTTGTGGTACATTCTGTGATAAGCAGACTTGCTGACTGCTAGATGTCACCTGTCACTTTGTTCTGTCCTTTGTCCCATTGGCTGTCAAGATCCTTTCTGCTCAGCGTCATCCTGTATCAAGAGGCTACACACGCCAACATGTCTTCCTGCCACAGATGCATGTAAGCTGGGTTATGCCGCGTTGAGCTGGATGTGGACGGCGCTTTGAAAGCCTGCAAGGCGGAACTCTATCAGGATTTCAGTCGGCCATGTTTACTGTGGCTGGAGCATCTGTTGGCCAGGTCACTGGTGTCTTCACTTCAGCACTTGGACAACATGCAAGTGAACATGATTTTAGTGACTTTGGGAACAGCACAACAAACGTAGTTAAGATGCTGCCCTTCAGAGAAAGGAGTCAAAAAAAGAGATTCCACTACCATAAAGCCTGTTCTGGCTCATAGCCACCCCACGTAGGGGATCCCAGGCTGTACATCTCTCTGGGAGCAGATAGCCTCATCTTTCTTCCATGAAGCAGCTGGTAGATTTGAACTGCCGACCTCTTGTAGTGAGTGACCCAATCTTTCTCCGATAACACCTCCAGGGCTGGCGTCTCTGTCATAGGCTATATGGTGTCCTGTAGCTGTGAGGTTCTGATGAATCTGGGCCTGTTTATTCGACTTTTAAGAGTTGTCCTATGGGATTTTCAAAATAACTTAATAAGGCAATGTTTTAAAACAATGTATTAAAAATTATTTGGTGACTATGACTACTACCCTTTTAGGTTAGCCGGGATGGATGAAACTTTATCAATCTGTTCACCTAGGGTAGTAGGTGTCAAGAAACCATTGTCTGACAATTGGAAAGCACCTCAGAAATATCCAACCAGACTGTTTTGTTCCCCAAAAGGAAGCCTTTAGGCAATTCATCAGACTCTTCACACTGACGGAGCCGATGCAGTTAAAATGATGTTGAAGGGAAGGAGGGCAGATGAAAAGTGAGGACAGATGAAAGACTTGTAAATTGAAAGTTAGACTTGAGAATCACATAGAAGCCCTTGCTATCTGTTTTGCAAATTAGTTTGCTTTTTACATTTCCCAAAACTCAGCTTCCCTAACTAGCAAGCCAGCAGGAAACCAGATTTGGGTGTGTTTCCTAGCACAGATTGAAAATTTATAAAAGTTCACATTACAATGGAATCAAGCATCTATAATATCTTTTAATGTACAATTGAATAGCTCCTGCCTGGCGCTAGATGTTCAGTATCACAGTTTGCGAGCACCAGACAATTTTGCCCAAAGTTACTGGGGATGGCAAAGGACAGAGACAGCTGGGTTTCTTTCCAGGTGCTCCGCATTCCTCCCCCGCTAACCCCATCCCCTGCCACCTGTACCTCTCAAAGAAGGAGGAGCCTCCCCTTAGGGACAGGCTAGGTCTGAGCCGCACTTTGTTCTCCTGGGGAGATTAGATGAGGATAGAGATGTTTCCTTCAGGCTCTTTTAGAAATTCAGGAAAAAGTTATTTTTAAAAAAAGTTATTTCAACAACTGGGGATTCAAAAACCACAGGCTGGAGTACACTTGAATGGGGTTGAATGGGGTCACGGGGACCTAGAATTGTTACAGTTGTATTGCAAGTTCTAGAGGTCCCCTGAATAACCACAGAGATCGAGGGCTCCCTTCCGCATGTCTGATGGACGGATGACTCCTGAGTCAGCATGTCATGCACGCTCTCCTTTGCTGCTTCAGACTTACTGGCCCGTGCCGGGCGCTGAGCTATTGGTGACTTGGAGATTGTTGCTTCCTCAGCCTCGGCGGCCCTCTGTGGATTGATACTTGGACGTTTCCAGTACAGTGAGTACGACTTCTGCTGCCTTTGCTCTTTGGGGCACCAGGCAACGTGTTGCTGGCCAGATGGTGCCAGTTCAATCACCGCGCCTAATGTAGCATGGCGCTCTGGTGTTGACCCAGTGGGGAACACGGGCAATTTTCTGAGATTTCACTTCAGGGAGGAGAATGGAGGAGAGTTTAGAGAGAAACAAACATTTGTTATAGTGTAAAAATTGGACCTAAGGTTTTAAATTTTTTCTAAACTGACAAAATTTATGAATATGCCCCATTTAGTAGTCGTACTGGATATTTATTAAAGCCTCACATGCACCATGAAAGGTATTTAGCTGTTTACATATGTACATATGTATGTAAGCATATACATGCTTACATACCTTGAACTCTACCCTCTACTGTGTGTCCTATAAGGTCCTTCACGGTCTGGCTTCGGTCCAGTGGGGCATTGTAGTTCCACGATGAAAGAAAATAAACACAACAAAAAGAGTTAGCAAAACAAGAGTTTCATTTTTGTCATGTAACGACCGTCTAAAAGAAGTCAGGCAGCGGATCAAGCGCGTTATCCAAGCGACGGGACATGCACTTCTATCTTTCTGCTATCTTTACCATACGCCTTCCTGGCACAGATGACCGCTGCATCTCCAAGCATGTTATCAATGGCCCAGGCAGGAAGAAGAGAGAAACATGAAGGGCGAGGTTATATTTCACGGCTTTGATTTTTAACCGGGGAGAGGGGAGAAGCTTTCCACGGGCAACTATGTCTCATCTCCTTGACCGTAGCTATATCAATTGGCCACTCTCATCTAAGATAAGCAGTCTGAATTAAACCAGGAGAAATACCCTTTGGGAGTCAAGACAGGAGAAGGAAGCTGTCAGTATCCATCTCCGTGACGTCATCTCACATCACCAGCACCAACCTCCCGAGGTTCTTCCTTACGTTTCAGCCACACTGACTTCCTTTCCCTCTTTCCTTCCTGGACAGCTTTGCATGGACTGCTTCTCCTGACTAGGATATGCTTCCCCGTGTCGGCCTTCTATGTAGCTGTTTCCACGCTCATTCCTTCCCGTCTCTTCCTATGTGAAGTGGTACCCTCACAACACCGTAACCAGTTATTCTCCACACAGCTCCCTGAACACAGTCTCCGGTTCAATATTCTCCGGCTCTGGCTACCAACCATGGTCATACTGAGATTTTGCTTACTTTGTGTGATACTGCTGTGTGGCGCCCAGTTGACGCTGCCTCTCAGCAGTAGCACTGCCACCATATAGCTTCCTAAGCCACACTCTCGACTGCAGAAGATCACCAGGTTTTCCCCCTGTGGAGCCGCTGGGTGGATTTGAATCACTGGCCTTTCAGATAGCAGCTGAGCATTCTCTTGTCTGTGTGTCCGCTGACAGAGCAGGACTCCCTACGGTGTTTTCTGCTATTCAGCACCATGCAGAGGCCAATGAGCATGCAGGTGGACTCCATGTATGTAAGATGTATGGATTCTTTCTACCCGCTGTGTCGGTAGGGGATGACTTGCCCAGCCACAGCACGTTCGAATGATCCGTGTCAGCAGTAGAACCCACGTCCGCCTGGCTCTCACATGGTTTCTCTTCCCACAAACCCTGCTTCTCCAGAGGGGGGCTCAGCTGATGGCTCTCAGGAGTCCTTCCCTTGCAGGCATGGAGGGCGCGCTCTGTCCACAGCTTTTTAAAATTCGATTCTCCCAAGTGTTTCGGGTTCCTCTAGAGTGGGTTCTCCTTTTCAGAGATGGGAAATTCACTCATTCTGCTGACCCGTGAGCGGACAAGGCCGCCTTGAACGCACTCATTAGCCGAGTGGCTCCACGTGGCCGTGACGGGCATTCTCCTCAGAGAGAGGCTAGTTTTCCCCAAGACTGGTTTCCAAATAGCAGCCCATCTCTGTCATGCGCATTAACCTTGTCTAAACAAATGACCGCCCCTGGCACAACTTTTACCCAAGAAGCCACTGGCCAAGGGCTCTGCTACACACACACACACACACACACACACACACACACACACACACACACAGAAATAAATAGGTAAATGAATGAATGGATAGATAGAGAGATAAAGGCCCTGATGTCTACCATGGATCCGTCTCTTCCCTTGCTCTTCTCACCCCCTCCCAATTCAGACCGCCCCTCTGGCCCATTTGGTGCTTTGTTCCAATCGCTTTTTGAGAGCTTTAAATGGGTTTCCATTCTGGAACCTGCCCTGCCCAGGTTATTTAAAACAAAACAAAAACATCGGTGGTTGTTTCTGTGGTTTTTGTTTGGTGTGCTGGTGTTATTGTTGATGTCAGCTGTGATGCTCTCTAAATTACCCCAAGAAACGTCTCCCTTTTGTCCCTTTTCTGTGCTATATTCTGTCTCTCCGTTTGACCTGTAGCCATTGAGAGTGCTCAGTACGAAGTGAAGTGTTACCTTGGGGGCCCTAGGTGCCAGGCTTTTGCAGCCTGCCCTCTCAGGTGCCCTGTGGCACCCGTTCCTCACCGCTGCCCTTGTTTTTATCACACGAAAAAACACCTGCATCACACTTCAGCCAGCCTAGGCTGTGTTCTCTGCTCTACTTCCTGTCTCAAGACGCTAAACCAGTGTTTCAGGGTCGAACGACCCTTTCACAGGGGTCGCCTAAGACCACCAGAAAACACATAGTTCTGATGGTCTTAGGAACCGAGACACTGCTCCTCTATCTGTTTCCAGGCAGATACGCCCACACACAGATACGCCCACAGCTGAGTACCCAGGTGTGAAGACTGTTACCTAGGCTACACCATGCCTCAAGACAACATTTCATTGATTTGCCATTAGAAATAAATATTTCACAATATATGACATATTGTTTTATGATGAATCACTATGTTTTAATTATGTTCAATTTGTAACAAAGAAAATACATCCTGCCTATCAGATATTTAAGTGACGATTCATAGCAGTAGCAAAATGACAGTGATGAAGTAGCAACAAAAATAATTTTATGGTTGGGGTGACCACCACATGAGGAACTGTATGAATGAGTGGCAGCCTCAGGAAGGTTGAGATCCACTGCTCTACAGGCTTTCAGAGACTGTCAATCTTTGTAGGAGCAGACAGCCTCGTTTCTATCCCCTGAGAGACTGGTGACTTTGAATCACAAACCTTTAGTTGGCAACCCAATACCTAACCTACAGCACCACCTGAGAAATGCAGCATTTGATGCAAAGTTAGTGCTCCATGAATGACCGAAAAGCGATGGCTGGCTTATTCACTTTGCATTTCTCTCTCTCTCACTCTCCCTCCCTTCCTCCCTTTCTTGTTCCTCAAACCCCTCTGTGTGTTTGGTCTGCCATTATTTATTTTATTGTGGCTTATCTCTTTCAATCAGTTCTGAAGTAACACTCAAAGAGACCGGCTAAAGCCCAGCAAACACTAAGACCCACTGCGATTCCAAACTGCGATTCCAACTCACACAACTCTTACGGGGGGGGGGGGGGGGGGGGAGGCACGCCACGTGGCCCATCTTGACAGGAGCCGCCAGCCTCCTCTCTTCCCCACAGCACAGTGAAGCGTTGGAATGGCCATCCTTGAGGCGAGCAGTCTAATGCTACCCTGAGACCCCCACCGTGGCTCCTTTAGAGGCCAGCAGGGTAAATTAGATCTCCCAGGCATCTGTGTTGTTAGGTACAGAAGATGATATATCGAAAAGACCCAGTCTCTGTAATTAAAATAAAAATATTAGAACTGCTCAGAAAAGTAGCAGTGCAAGTGGAAATATTGTCCGTGCTATAAATCAAATGAAAAGGCAGTGCGGGGAGAAGCCAGCGAAGAACAGATAACTTTCGGTCCCTGGGTGTGGGAGGAGACGGTGTGCTTCAGATCAAAAGATAAATGGAATAGGATTTCTCTTTCTAAAAAGTGAAAATTCAACAACAATAATAAAAGGAAGATGGTGGACTAGGTTATCAGATCAACCTCAAAAATGAAGATAAATGTTTAGAGATTTCCTTACAATTCTCAAGAAGTTGCTAAGAAAGTAAGGGATTTTCAGGCCCAGCTAGAAGAGATTGTGGATCTTCAAGGAGCTGGGCAGAGCTGTGTCCCTCTAGGTGTTTGTCGGTGCAAATAAGCTTGAATTGCTTGGCTTTTGTTGCTGTTGTTGTTTTTAACGCCTAATGAGGTCAGTACAGACGTCAGAGGCCTGGCTACTCATAAGATCAGTTTCTAACAGGAGGCCATTCCCATAGAAGAGCCCCAGTGGGTTATGTATTGGCGCTAACCATAGATCTTCTCTCACAAACATTTACAGTCTCAGAAAGCCGTAGGGCAGTCCATATAGAATGGAAATCAAGGAATGCTAAGTCAGAAAGATTCTGAGGCTTATTTTGTAACAGAAGGGAAACCGTTGAAGGGATTATCAGTGAACGAAATGACACATTTCCATCCATGTGCTTTACGACCCTTCCAAAACCTAAATACCATCCTTAGCTGGCTGGATTTGACTCCTCTAAAACCTTCGTTTGTTAATTCCTGCTGTAAGTAGTTGAAGCTTATATATGAGAAAGTTATTGATTTATATACATTAATATTTTTAACAAGTAACATTATATTTTTACACAAATAACATGTGTCTTCTCTCTTTGCCAATAGTTCCCTCCCCCAGGAGGTATTTTCATAAGCACTATGCCAATTTTTTTAACATATTGCTACAGACAATTAGCATAGCATATACTTAAATTTTTGTTATCATGAATCTTTGTAGGGAAGTTGGTTCTAGAGTTGTGTTCTCTAGGGCACTGGCTTGCTTTCCTTAGCAGGCATATGAATCACCCCAAGACTTGTTAACACACAAATTATGGGTACCCAGCCCTAAAGGTTCTGATTAAGTAGATAAGGAAAGGGTGGGCACATTACTTGCATTTTTAACAAATTCTCAAGTGATGCTGATACTGGTGGTATTGAGACCACACTTTGAGAACCATCTACACGATAGATCAACAGTTCTCAACCTGTGGGTCATGACTCCTTTGGCGGGGGGGGGGGGGGGCGTCAAATGAACCTTTCACTTGGGTCATGGGAAAACACATTACAATTTACATGGTGATTCATAACAGGAGCAAAATTACAGTTATGAAGTAGCAACAAAAATAATTTTATGGTTGGGAGTCACCACCACATGAGGGACTGTATTAAAGGGTCACGGCATTGGGAAGGTTGAAAACCACTGCTCTAGATCCTAGGTTGCCAAACTTGGCTGACCGTTGGAATCACCTGAGAATCTGATGAAACTATGGATCACTGGGATCCTGCCCCTAGATTCTAATGTTTAAAATTGCAAATGGAGCCCAGGGAACTTGCACCAGGTCCCTAAATGATTCCAATGATCTGGAGGAAATGGTTTTCTTCTCCTTAGCAAAGGTGCCCTACTGGCCAAGGACAGTCTTGAGTGTGAATGTGAGTAGAATGTGAGCATTCAGGCACTCAGAAATCCTTAGAAAAAGATCATTGCATCAGAAATAACACAAGGAACACGGTTGATCCAATTTTTGTAGACTGTATGTCGTATAAAGGAGTCCTGGTTGCATAGTGTGTCAAGCCTTGGGCTGCTACACACAACGTTGATAGTTCAAACCTACCAGCTTCTCCTCGGGAGAAAGATGAGACTGTCTGCTCCCATGAAGATCTGCAGTCTTGGAAACCCTATGGAGCAGTTCTGCTCTGGTCCATAGGGTCACTCTGGGTCAGAACTGACTCTGTAGCTGTGCCTTTGGTTTTGGTTTGAGTTGAGGTTATGTGTAAAACATGGCAACAACAAAGATCAGTTGCTGCTGAGTTGATTCCCATTCATGGCAACCTCGTGTGTGTCAAAGGAGGACTTAGCTCCACCTTGTTGTCCATGGCTATTTGAAACGTGCATCACTGAACTTGCCTTCCAAAGTGCCGCTCAGTGGGTTTGAACTGCCAAGCTTTTGCTCAAGGAGCTTAGTGTGATAGCCATTGCATCACTCAGGGCCTCTAGTCTATGTATAGGCATCATTAAGTGATGGTCTTTGCCTGATGAGATTCAGCAGAACAGGTTGGTAGCCAAATTTGAAGGGATTAACCCTGAATGACGATCTAGGACAGTGGTTCTCAACCTGCCTAATGCCACAACCCTTTAATACAGTTCCTCATGGTGTAGTGATGCCCCAACCAAAAAATTATTTTCATTGCTACTTCATAACTGTAATTCTGATACTTTTATGAATCTGGTGACCCCAGTGAAAGGGTCATTTGACCCCCAAAAGGGTCCTACCCACTAGAAATGATTTAGGTAATGAGAAGAAAGAAGCCAGTTGAAACATAAAAATCATTCTTTATCAAGGGACAAATTGAGGACAGACACCTGTAGAGAACATATGGGGTTAACATGTGAGTTTGTCACTGAGCAGGACCAAATCAGAAATGCCAACAGTCTGCCAAGATCTGATTTGTCTGGGATCCAAACTGAGGCCAAGTGCATTGGAGATGGCTGCCCAGTGATTTCTTTCTTGTGGTGACAATGCTTTGAAACAGAAGATTTGTGGGAGCAAACACAGTGTGCTTGGTGGTTTTAATAGGTGTTCGACTTCCCTGTGCCTGTAAAATAAAGGCAAAAGTGCCCTGGAGTTGTGTTATCAGAGATAATACTGTTGTAACGAATGATATATATATATCATTGTAATGAAATATATATATATATACCTATTGGGACATTTGCTGAATGGAGTCTCAAACATCTCTGCCAGTAGGTGCTGCTGCTAGGTAGTTCTTCTGTCGATTCTCCCCATTGATACCAAATGACCTTTTGCATTTTGCTCAAAATTTGGTAGAAAAGAAGAATCTGAAACTGCTGGCCCAGGGTCAGTCAATACTTTGCAGCCATTCTTGGCTGGCATCCTATGATGACACAAGACATATGGGTGGCCAGAGGGCTCAGGGCAGGTTGGCCTCCTGGGAGCTGGGGTAGGAATAATAAACCTGAAAAAGTGACTGAGAGTTTTTGGTTTTCTAACGACTCAAACCCTGTAAAGATAAATCCACACCATTGCAATTATAATTGGAAATAACAATGTTCCATCTAGGGTCTGCGGTTGGGTGCAGGATGTAAACTAGAATTAGCTAGCGCTGAGTGTGTGTGTTCTGGACTTTCTGTCACTCAGTATGGTGCAATGTGGGACACTAGCTTGAAAATGGCAAGGAATGAAGCATTTGAATTTATTTATCGTCTCGTGGAGTCTGATTTGGCTGCAAGAGAACACAAGTAGGGATCAAATGATGTTCACATATACTGCTTCTCTGAATCCTCTCCAGCAGCCTATGAAAGCAACATCACTAGGGAAAATGCTATCTATGAATCAGCTGAGTGCCAGTATATTTAATATTGCTGTTATTGTTAGGTGCCATTGAGTCAGTTCCAACCCATAGCGACATGTGCACAACAGGATGAAACACTGCCGTGGTCCTGCGCCATCCTCTCAATCGGCCCTACGTTTGAGCACATGGTTGCAGCCACTGTGCCACTCTGTCTCGTTGAGGGCCTTCCTCTTTTCTCTGCCCCTCTAACTTTACCAAGCACGATATCCTTCTCCAGGGACTGGTCTCTCCATATTTAACATTAGCTCATATTTATTGAGCACCTACTCTGGACCTAGCCGTTTACTTCGTGCAGTCATCAGTACCTGGAATCATACTGTGAACTAGATGCAGTGGCTCTTAACAGAGGTGATCTCCTCTCAGGAGAAGTGAGGCATTTAGCAATATCATGGGGTTTTTTGGTTTGTTTTTTTTCTTAACTGTTATTACTGTGGGTGGTGGCATGGTGTTATTGATATCTAATGGGTAGAGACCAGAATTCTGATAAACATATTACAATGTACAGGACAGCCCCTCACAACCTAGAATTCGTTAGCTCAAAAAATCAATAGTAATGATTTGATTAACCCTGTTAACTGAGAGGTAGATAGTTCAAACCCACCAGTGGCTCTGCTATAGAAAAGGCCTGGTCATCTGCTCCTATACTCCTATAATGTTGATTTCCTAGGAAACTCTATGGGAGAGTTCTACTGTGTCCTACAGGGTGGTTATGCATCAGTATCAGCTTGCTGACAAATAGGGACAATGCCTATTACACAGACAATGAAATTAATCATCCATCCAAGGTTTCTGTCCATCAGTTTGTCCTACTGTGGTGGCTCAAGTATTGCTGTGATGCTAGAAGCTATGTCACTGGTATTCCAAATAACAGCAGGGTCCCCCAGACGAACGGGCTTCAGGAATCTCCTGGACTAAGAACAGACTATGAAGAAGGTGTAGGCCATTCATTTCTGAGGAATTCGCCACTGAAAACCTTATGGAACATTGTCAGGGCCTGAAAACTTCAAAAATCACTACAGAACATTATCAAATAGAAGCCTGGGAGATGAGAACTTCAGGACACAGGGCACTCAAAATACAATTGGGAAAGAGCCGCCTTCTCAAAATAGAGTTGGCCATAATGTCATGGATGGACTAAAGTTTGGGGGAACATTCATTTGCTAATGGGGCATGATGCAAAATGGGAAGAAACCACTGCAAACATGTCTTAGTAGTGGCAGCGTGAAATAAGCAAAGCATGAATCTAGGAAAGTTAGAAGTTGTGAAAATGAAATGGGAGGCATCAAGGTCTCTATCCCAGCTCAGTGAAGAAGAGGAAGACTCTCAATGAGATGACCTGATGCAGGGGCTGCTGCAACGAGCCCAAACTAACCCTGGCGAGGACGGTGCAGGCCTGGCATTGCCTCCTTCTGTCGCACCTAAGGCCGCTGTGTGATGGAGCTGATTGTTAGCACCCCACCACAAGTGTGTGCACCAATCAGTATTTCATTTCTTCTTGCTAGGGTCACGTGCTGTAAGTGCGTTTGATCAAATAGTGACCTCTAGGGCAGGCCTGTACAGGACTACCTGGGTAAGGTCGCCAGAGCTCAGAATTGGCTAGATGACAACAGATTTGGTTTGGGCTTTATTACTCATTGTGGAGGGGATGAAATTAAGGCCCAGAGAATGAAATGACTTGCTCAAGGTGTGGCCAGAAATGGCACAGCTTAGACTCAAACAAGAATCCCACTGGATGGACAATCTCGACTATCTGCAAACTATTACTCTCACTCCTAATTCGCAGGATGGCTTTAAGAAAGACACCCCAAATCTTGGTATCCCCACGTTGTAATCTCTCAGGTGAAGGTGTTGCTGCCTGCCTTGCTCCCATGTACATGGTTCTTTTGACGCTAAATAAGATTTTAAGCATGAAGACAGGCTTTCCTTTTGGGAACTAGTGTGTAAGGGTGAGAAGGCGAGAAACACAGGCTCAAGGGTCAAGATAGCAGTAGCTAAATCCTCGTCTGCGGCTGCCTTACCTTAGGAATTGACCGACTTCATCTCACCCCGCCTCGATGTCCTCATCTAGTAACAAGCCCGTTTGGTAAGATAATGAAGTTGATCAATGAAGCTCAATAAGAAGAGTGCCTGGCCCCTGCAGGTGTCCTGCTGAAGTTCTGGCAGCTGCTGGAACCCAGCAGTGGTTCTGCGGGAGAAAGGCCTGAGCATCTGCTGACACCACAGGGGGTAACACTTTCTTTCCCCTGCTTCCCTCAGCATCACCCTCACCTTGGGAAAGAGCTCCCTGTGTAGGCATTATTCTCAGACTCTGTTTCAATGCACTGTTGGCCGGTCCCTGGGTGGAGCAAACAATTGGCTCCTCTATTCATGCTAGCCCATTCAGCAGTGTCCTGGAAGAAAGGTGTGGTGATGAGCTTCCACCGTGGCAACAGCCAAGGTGACCCAGTGGGACCGTTCTCCTCCTGGACACACGCTGTCACCACAAGTCAGAACACAGTAACTGAATTTTGTTTGCTTACAACCAAAGTGAGGCTGATGCAGGGTCTTCAAACGCCGGCCACCACGCATATGATCTGCTTCAAGCTTGGCAACATATTGGCCAGTGGGTATTACAATGCGCTTTCAACCCGAAAACCATTTCTGAAATATTAATGAACTCACATAGAAAGTGGCAGGGGGACCAGGTTTGCCTTTGAGGTGTGCATTTTACCGCAAACGCACTGCTTCAGCGTATTTTTCTTTCTGTCCATGCTCAGGAGTCTATTAGAAACTTTTTCTCACTTTGGGTTCTTATTTTTCCTTCGGGGTGCACGGAGAAAGCGCCTTTCCTGTCAACTGTTCTGTGGATGATTGGTGAGAATGGAAGCGCAGAGAAGGCTATTTCTCACCCTCCCTGGGTACGGATGCGCGGTGAAGAAAATAAAGTTCAATTATTGCAAGTGACAACCACAGATAATAGATACCATCAAACCAGGAATTTTGAGAGTGGGTTGTAAATCAAAACAACACAGTAAGCCATCAAATAGATACGGGATAGAAGCAATAACGCCTCGCCTCATCTGTACATGTATCCATTTTCAGAAAAAGGAGCCCGCGCTGGGAATCTGGATCCCAAGAAAGGCCAGTTCTGATTGCGGGCCATTGACATGCTGCTTCATACACCAGGCTTTGGGCCGCCAGAGCGGTAGAATCTAACAAACACCTTAGCAGGCTGTGATCCAAGAGGGGCCCATTATCCACACCCATCAGAGGCACGAGGAGGCCCAGAGCGGAAGGCTGACAGGTGTCTTTGACTCTGAAAGGATGGAATGCTGATCCCCTGAGAAGCCACAAGAAGCCGATGGCAATTGTCTATGGTGATAGTCCTAATGCCATTTACAATTTCCCAAGTCACTTTTGCTCTGAAGGAGACAGCGGAGTGGAGAAGCCCCAGAAGTTTCTCTTATTTGGTGCTCCTGCAGTGTCTGGGCTGCTTGTTCTGGTCCGCAACCCCAGGAGGCAGCCATAAACCAGAGTCAGCGCAACTGGCCGTTGCCTTGGGTTTTTGGTTTGCAGAATGCAACATGGCTAGCTAAAATTTTTCTTGGCTCGGGAGCAATGGTATCAATCAGCAGCCGGTGGCAGATGCTGGTTTTACAATGTTCAGGCACAAGAAACATCCCATTGCTATTTATGTGCTTCTCAATCAAATGGAGTCTGGGACTGAGAGCATCCAGGGTCACATCAGATGAACCGATAGATCTTTTCTGAGTAGCTCTTCTTTCTCCCCTGCCTGTGCGCGGTCCCCCGTGGTGTGTGCGTTCCACTGAGATGCAGGAAGGGCCTCTGGCTTGTCCTCTCTCTGGTTTGCCCTTCCTGGTGGTCGTGCTTCACTCCCTTGGGGCTAAGGTGGGACAGGAGAATGTTGGCTCTGGCTCCCTAGGCTGCTCTGAGCGTTTGCTTTCCCTTCCCTCCCTTTGAAACTCGAGCCCCATCAGAAGTCCTGCGACCCTAAAATCCTACAAAAATGGAGCTTGGCGTCTTCTGCACCAGTGTTTCTCAAAGTGAGCAGTACTGGCCCCTGGGGGGCGCTGGGACACGTTTCTCACTTACAAACCCACTGCCACCTAGTAAGTTAGTCCCTTCTGACTCATAGCCACCCTACGGGACCAAGTAGAACTGACACCCAGTATGCTTTGGAGACTGCTCTTTATAGGATTAGAAAGTCGCGTCTTCCTACCTTGGAGTGGCTGGGGTTTGAACTGCTGCAGCAGCTAGCAGCCCGATGTTACCCACTGTGCTACCACCCTCAGGACTGCAAAAGCAGCTACCTATACTGTACCCTGGATAATGGGACATAGTCCCAAAGCTTTTCCAGACCAGGTGGACACGGAATATTTTCTTTTCTGAAAAGGGGGTGGTAGGCCACCCATTGGGGAGCCTGTGCCACTCACTTGAAAGTCACCATGTTTGTTTCCTTCCCTTTGATCCCAAGTGCCAGCCTGCCTTGTCTGTCCCTGAGCGGAAAAAAAATTCACCCTTACCCCTCCTCGATCTGTGTAGACCAGAAGTCACCAAACTGCTTGTGGCCAACCAAAGGCCAAATCTGGCTGGAGGTTTATTGTTAATAGTTCATGAACCAAGAATACAATTTACATGTTTAAATAGTTGCCTTGGAATGGTTTACAGAAGGGCCTAGCTAATATCCTTGGTTTTTCTTATTGCTCCCCTCCCAAACTTAAAATAAGAAAAAGTAATTTAAAATTAACAAAGATTTCTAGCAACTGCGTTTTTAATGGCCCCCAATGGGAAACCTCTTAGTGTTCTTTAGCAGAGAATGGCTTTTATAAAAAGCTCCTGTATAAGGGGAGACTGCCCCCCAACACACACACAAAATGGATATCCCCCCCAAAGCTATGCATTTCAAATTCTTTACAAAGCAACATGTTCACCTTCAAATTCCTCTCCATTATACATAATACGTTTGTCAAGTCTGAGATTCCATTCTTGGAAACAGTTTTCAAACTCCTCTGTTTGGATGGCTGACAGCATCACCCTCGTTTTATTTCGTCACTTCTTAAACATAATCAAATTGCTATCCTTTCATGTCCCTCATTTGCAGAAACAAAAAGAAGTTGTATGGAGTTAGGTCAGGTGAGTAAGGCACGTGGGGCAAGAGGAGCATGTTTTGTTTTTGCTTTTGCCAAAAACTGGCTGCGTGAGCAGGTGCATTGTCGTGGTGGCAAAACCACTCCCCTAACTGCCACTGATAAGGCCTTTTATGTCTCACACAGTTATGCCATCCTTTCAGAAAGCTTGAGTAATAGTCTGAGCTGGTGGAATGAACTCCAAATGCACTACGAGTTGACATTTTCATCTGTTTAGGAAGGTGACAGATTTCTAGAATGAGGTTTGTCATCAATAGACATTTTACCATTTTTGAAATGAGAAAACCATTCATACACTTGAGTTTTTCCCACAGAGTTGTCCTTGTAAATTGTGTTCAAATCAGTCATCACAAAAATGAGGTTTCAGTGAAATTGCTTTTATGAAAAAATTCACTTTGACCAGAGAGAACCTTCCCAGGTGATGCCACTGGGTGCACTAACTCAGAGCGAGTTGCTTGATGATGCTCCCTGGGGGGGAAAATGCATACCATGAAAGCTCCTCCCTTGTGTAACATTATCCAAGAATAAATGAAATGGGACTATTGGTAAAACTATCAACGTGAATACTTCTCAATATAGTCATGTGAGTACAAGAAGCAAGACTAATATGTATACATATATACCCCACACACAAAATCATAATGTGATTTTATTTATATAAAATTCTATGAAATGCAAACTAATTAATAGTGATAAAGCCTGTCTTGAGGGATGGGGTGGGTTCAGTGATGGGAAAAGATGGGAGGCACAAGGTAACCTTTGGGGAGACAGCATGCTCATTATCTTGATGGTGATGGTAGAAATGGGTTCACACATGTGCCAAACTTTTCAAATTGTATAGTTTACATATGTAGAGCTCATCAAAATTCAATTATACCACAATAATGCTGCTAACAACAATCCCAGTTTCCACCTCCTCCAAAGTAAACCAAACAACACTAAATCCGTCAAGATGGTGTCCATAAGAAACTCACTTCAAAGATAATGATGGAGATTCCAAAACCAACCAACTGCAGTCTCATCAATTCCTACTGCTCTATACGAGCGCTCCTATACACTGCTCCTAGATGACAGAATAGAATTGCACTATTGGGTTCCCCCAGGAGAAGAATTTACAGAAACCAGCATCTGTATATTTGTCCTGTGGAGTACCCGTGGGTTGAAACCTGCTAACCTTTTGGTTAGTAGCCAGGCACTTAACCACAGCACCATCAGAGTTCCACCATATAGATTGGGAGTCGGTAAAGTATGGCCCATGAGTCAGGCACTGGCTTTTTAGAAATCCAATGTTATTGGACAACTGCCATGTCCATTCAGTTACATCTATCTATGTGCTGTCTATTAGAGCCTTTAAGAGCTAGAATCGACGGAGATGGCCGTGAGTGGACATGGCTGTTTTCATGTTACAATGACAGGGGTGGGTAGTGTTGTGAGACCATCTGACCCACAGTCCAATAGTTTGCTGATTCTTAATCAAATCACCCCCACCCCCAAATCTCACTGCTATTGAGTCTTTTCTGATTCACATCCATCCTATAGATAAAGTAGAACTGCCCAGCAGGTTTCAGAGTCTGTAACTCTTTACGGAAGCAGAAATGGGTCAAGCACCACCACGAGGAGACTATAATGGAGCTATTGTGGTTTTGAAGAACCTTAGTGACACAGGAAGTTATGCAATGGGCTGATAATCAAAGTCACCAACTTCTCTGAGAGAGACAGATAAGACAGCCTGCTTCTGTGAAGATTGTTAGCAGTTCTCTCCTGCCCTACAGAGTCCTTATGGGTTGGAATTGACTTCCCAGCAATGGCTTTGGTGTTTCTGATGCTATACTTTTACCTAAATTGGAAGTAATAGGGAAAGGGAACTTCTCAAGGTGGAAACTATTTGAAGTTTGACTTTATACTAGTTTCCTTTTGGATAAAACACTGAAACATGAATTAATAAAAGGTATCTTCTAGCTAATAATACTGAAGTACTTGGTAAAAGCAAAAAACAAACCCATCTTTTGAGACACATTCTAAGTTTAGACCTAGGAGTTCCACAAATGAATCTTGTGAAGGTATCCTCACAGTCCAAGATTGCAAAGCTTGAATTATGTCGTTATTCAAAAATAACGATGACGACAAAAAGATTCTACAGAAGCATATTGAGCAATAAGGTGAAGTTGTGGCACAAAATGTAAGATTTCATTGAATTTTGAGTTTCTGGAGCCATTCTCATGGAGTGATCCCGAAAGTATGGCCCTGAAATAATCTTTTAAAATTTTAACCAAAATTATCTACTTCAAATAATAAAGTATCCAGAGAAGAACCCCAAATCAAGCCCATTGCTGTCATGTTAATTCCAACTGATAGTCACTCTCTGTAGGACAGGCTAGAATGAGTCCACAGGACTTTTGAAGCTATATATATTGCCTCATCTATTTCCCATCTAGCATTGTTGGTTACAGACCAATATTTAACCCACGGAGTCATTAGAGGTCCTTATCCCAAACAATGTTCCCCTTAATTGGTAATGAACAACAGCCTGCTTTGCTGCCATTAGCCTTCGTGCTCCTCTAAAGAACGATCTATATGAAGTCAAACTGAAAACAGAAACTCTAAAGGTTAGGGAGCTGAAGGGGAGGTGAGTTTATGTAAAAAGTTGAGAAAAAAATCAGAAGAGGAGAATGAGAATGGCTGTAAAACTTGAAAAGTATGATGCATGTCCAGTCCCTGGATTGAACATGTAGGAATCATTGCATGGGTGTAAATTCTGCTGTGTGTATTTTCAACACCAACCACAAAAAATACAATATTTTTAAAAAGAAAGAAAACCACAAATGAACAAGGATAGACAGATAAAACAGGCAGTAGGTCAGTTTCCAAAATCCTGCTTTATAGACTATTTGAACAGGAGGAGAAAAAGTCTCATATAACAGCTACCTTAATTAAAACAGCATTTATTTCTTTGAATTATGGTCTTCTGCTCACAAAAATAACTGTTATTTGTCCCCAAATAATCATGTTTGAATCTGAAAAAGAAAGTGTGAATTTCAAAATAATGTCTCTCAGATTTGGGATCTGACTCACTCTGTAACCTCCCAGGGTGCTTTGCAGTATCATTCTGTGAAACATTAATTCTCTGTTCTGTTTCTCTTGCTCTAAAGCTTCTATAGATACACAAACAATATCACAGTAAATATGGACATAGGCATGATAGTTTTCAACTGCCTCATCAGCATAGGACAGCTGGACAAGGAATGCGGGAGGTCAAGGAAGAGTTGATACACGTGGATTAGGGTGTCATTGGTGAAGAATATTGGATAATCCATGCAGAGCCAGAAAAACAAACAAACCTACGTTGGCAGAACAACCAGAATGTTCCTTGAAAGGCAGGATGGCAGGGTTATCTCATCTACTTTGGATGTGTCATCAGGAGAGACCAGGCCCTGGAGAAAGAGGTACATCATGCCTGGTAAAGTGGAAGGCCATTGGAAAGTAGGTAGACCCTCAATAAAGTGGATAGATATAGTTACTCCGGAAATGGACTCAAGCATGGAAATCATTGTGCGATTGCACAGGACCGGGCAGTCTCTTCTTTTGTTTTCCAGACTCGAAGGCCTCTAACAGCAGCAACGAAAAGACCAAGAAAAGTAGGGTGTGACAGCCAAATAAAACTAGAAATATATTTCTATGACCTGATTTTAATTTTGTTCGAAAATAAAAATGTGGGACTTGTTCTTTATAGTCGTCTTTTGCAAACCAAGTTTGTGAGGTTTTTTGATTGGTTTTGCTAAGCCTTTTTATCTTTACATGAATCATGGTTTTCATATAAAGGAATATTTGTCACTCTTGTAAGACCCGTGTATGTTAATTTGTATAATTAAGATCATTCAATGCATGAATTCCAAGATAGATAAACCCTTCAGAAATAGTAACAGGAATAATGATTCCCTGAGGTATGGGAAGAGACGGTGGGTGGAGAAGGGCGGAGGGCATGGGGAGATGAGAGCAACAATGACTATATCACCCCACTTGAAAAGAATGAATAAACGAATGGTAGTTGAACGGATACATTGGTGTAAGATACAGAATTAAAAAAAATTAAAAATAATGATACGTGTATATAATATAATATCAAGGGTTCCTAGGGGGTCGGGTGGGGGAGAGAGAGGACAAAGGGGAGCTGATATCAAAGAGTTCAAAAGAAAGAAAATGTTTTGAAAATGATGGTGGCAGCAATTGTACAATTATGCTTGATCTCATTCAACTATGGATTGTTATAATGTCTGTAAGAGCTCCCAATAAAATGTAAATACATACACACACACACACACACACACACACACACACACACTTAACTTGAGCACTGGACATCAGCTGCATGTTAAGTGAATTTAGAATTTTTTTTATAACTAATGACTCTCTCCTGCGATGCTCTAATTGCCTTTTGTCCTCAGTCTACTGCTCCTACAAAGAATTGTGAGCTCAGTCATTTCAAGGACTTCTGCATGATTTGCTGTGACCATAGAAAGCACTGTCAGATAAACAGAAAAACCCAGACCAGTTTTGCCCAGCCATGTCTCTAGAAGTTATGTGACAATCCAGAAAAGGGAATCTAAGGATATTCCCCGTTTACCCCATTTCACCAGGAATTCTAGCTTGGATCGACAGTCTATGTGAGAGAAAAATGGGAAACCCCATGTTAGTACAGCTGTACTGTGGATATTCCAAGGATGCCTGGGGCTTTGTGGGAATGGCATTTCGTTTCAGGGCAGAAAATGGGATTGTCTTATCTGAATCTTAGATATTTTTATTTGTCGTTAAAAATCCTGAAGACCTATAAAATGAGCGATACATGAATTCCAAGATAGGTCTTTATATTTTCTGGTTAAACACAATTTACCTTTGAAAAATATTTCTTAACAAGCAGAATAAGTTTTAAAATAACAAAATGCCTAGGAAATGTCCTAATAGCATTACTCGGCTTCAGCAACTTTACCAGAGATAAGAAGCAGAGCTGACTCAGGCTGAATGGAGGGTAGATGAAGTGTGATTTCTGGAACATTCTGGAATGCCTGGGACATTCTATTTCTAGGACTTTCCATTTAATACCAGCTTCATCCCATCCATCAAAACTCACCTGGTTATTTATGAATACATATGGAGTACCCCCTATAAGCCAGCTCTGGGAGGAATATGTTGGAATTGTAACAAGGGATACACACAACTGATCATATAATATAGAGAAATTATTGCTCTAGTAGGGAGGAGTCGTGGGCATGCTAGGACGATTTAGGGGAGCCAAAGGTGTCTTGGAGGACCAAGAAAGAAGTCTTATGGGAAATGACATCTAGGCTGAGACCTACAGCAGTATAAATCAGCCAGGGGAAAGTGAGGGGACAGGCCATTGCAGAAGATAAATGGCTGAAAGGCGAGTAGCTGGCAGTGTAGGAAAGGGGGGATGGTTTCAGCTTAGCTTTTATCTGACCACGCAGGCAACTTCTTCAGAAGGGTTGGCAGCTGCTGTTTTCAGAATCATTTGCTTCTGACTCTTCGTATTGGCAAACCAAAATTGACAGGTGGCTTTGGAGCCTGGCACTTTTACGACATGTTTAAGAATCAGTTCTCTCCAGAAGGTTGCGGCAACATTACTAGGGTGAGAAAAATTCTGAAGGGCGCTGTTTGTTTTTTCAATCAAAGTGGTTGACGTTAACATTGCGAATTTCACTCTGGTAACTTAACCCTCCACGCCTGCATCCACTGCAGAGACAACATCTTTCCTTGTCCAGTGTGTCCAGAGTGTGTGTCAGTCCATCTATCAGCAAGCATTTAGGATCTGTCCCCTGAATGTCAGTCACTGGGCCAGTCACCAGGGCAAAACAGATTGGGCTAGGGACCGGCTTCGGCGGAGATAACCATTCAAGATAGGTTGTGGCTTCAACCAGTTTCATGACAAATGTTCTATCACAAAAATTCCTATTCAAGTGATGACGTCTCTATTTTGTGCCTTCATTTTAAAGCATCCCTTCAGGAATGCATTCATTCACTCCATGTGTTTATTGAATATTTCTTTTAATAAACCTTTGATAGAAACTTACTGTCATACTGCTGGTAGGAAGAAAACTTGGACTATTGTATCTGCCAAACCAACCCACAAGGGAAGATTAATGTAAGTCAGTAATTATAGTGATAGAATAAGATGCATCAGTAAAGTTCCCGGATGGCCCTATGGGTGCTCAGAGGAGGATAGTTTTTACCTATAGCTGGAGAGGTCAGGGAAGGCTTCCCAGCAGAAGTTGTCTTAAACAACGGAGACAGCTTTCAGTCTCTCTCAGACCTGCCTAAGAGGAAAACTATTAGAAAGAACTTTAAGTACAGGAACCTGTTGATTTAAGCATGTGGCTGCTAAGAGGTTGGTTGTACTATCAAGGTGACCACCTGGGCAGCCCTGTGGGGCAACTCTGTCCTGTCTTATGGGGTCAAATTAGCTTGATGGCAATGCTTTTTTTAAAAAAGAAAAATTATGTATTGGTAAAAAAAATGAAGATAATAGAAATAACAGATTTACAAAGAGAAAAAAAATACCTAAGGTGGAAAGCTACACTTGAAAAGATAGGGGATCAAGGCAGAGCATACAAGAGTTCGACCTGGCCGTGTTCTGGGAAGGGAGTCGGCTGTGGCAGCAGGTGTCATTGCAGAAGTAGACAGTACTACTTCTGCATAAATCCTCCTGGCAATTGACTCCTCAGCACTGTCACATGTAAGAGGCACTCCCGTTATCTCAATGTCAGCTACATATTTCCCCCTGGAAGTCTACTTGCTTTTTAAACAACACATACACAACCAAACGTTTGCCCCTTCCCTGCCAAATCTGGTCCTTCTACAGATTTCTTCAACTAGGACAATGGTATTTGGGTACGGACAGTTGCACAAGAATCCTTGGTGGCGCAGTGACTAAGCACGTGGCTGCAAACCAAGAGGTCAGAGGGTCAAACCCACGAGGCAGCCTGCTCTGCAGGACCAAGATGTGGCAGTGCATCTCTAAAGGTTACAGCCTTGGAAGCTCTCTGGAGAGTTCCACTTTGTCGGAAAGGGGTTCTCTTGAGCCAGAATCTACGCAGGACACACAACAACAACAATGCAGTTGCACAAGTGTGATAATTAAGGTTTATTGTGCCAACCTGGCCAATGAACACATGTCAGATTAATTGAATGGGCAGAGAGATAAATGACTCGCAGAGCCTTGCCTGTCTGGTCTCTTGCTCTCTGATGGTCAGACCAGTGTGGGGCTGTCTTAGCCGGCAAGGCTCACTTCCTGTGAGACGTCCCTGAGGAGAAGCCACGTGAACCTACCCCGAAGCAGCTCTGGGTGCTGGAGCAGCCGAGTGGAGACCCCTAATAGCGCTGAGAGGCTTACACATTCACTGACTCGGCTTTCCTCCTGCAGTCACCGTCATTGTGTGTTTTTGTGAGTTTAAGGAGGCTTTTTGTAGATCGATGTTGGACATATAGGCTAATGTCAGACTCATGGGCTTGGACTGGACTGGGTTGGGATGCTTAATGTACAATTACCCTTTATATAAAACTAATAAAATATGAGTGTTTATGAATTTTGTTTCTCTAGTCTTACCCACTCAAACATCAGTTAATACCACATGCTTTACCTACCCATAAATCCTGCTGGTTTTACATCAGAACCATGCACAGATGCCAACGACTTCTCATGACCTCCTGGCCAGGGCCACCAACTTCTCTTGTCTGGATAACTTGTGAGTGATCTCTCTGCTGCTGCTCTGGTTTGTCTCTGCCTCTGGTCTGTTGCTAGTCAGAGTAATCCTTGATACCCTAAGATAGATTGAATCACTTTTCTCAAAACCTTGAAAGAGCCCTCCATTTCAAAGTAAAACCCACCTAGGATAAAGGGTCTAAAAAAAGTTGTCATGGACTAGATTCCAGTCCCGCTATTTGCCAAAGCAGAACTGTGTTCCATTGACTTTTCTATAGCTAATTTTTAAGGTGGACCCACAGGTTTTTCTGTTGAGGTGCCTCTGAATGGACTTGAACCTCCAGCCTTCCGGTAAACCCTTAAATCACTCAGGTACTCTAGAAAGGATAGATGCCCTATCACACCCACCCTTGAATCCGTTCTGTGACTGTACTTCTTATTACTCTCCCCATTTTGCACTTGGTTCCCACCACTTGACTTCTTCTCTTTTCCAGGTATTGGCATGCTCCTGTATCCTACATTTGGGCTCATTTCCTTGGTTCATCATTGTCTCTGCCTGGAATACTCTTCCCTCAAATATCTCCTGGCTCCGATCCTAACCTGCCTTCATCCAACCTTTGATAAAATGTCACAGGCTCAGAAAGCCCCTCCCAGGTGCCTTTCCTTAAAACTGTGCTATGATTTAAAGTAGATCCAACGCGTGTGTGTGTGACTGTTTTAGAGCATTTAACTACAATCCTGTATTTCCCACAATTCCCTTCGTTTTTGTTGTCTGATTTTGCATGGATTGATGTTTTGGGAACATTTATGTCATGCTATAGTAGACCCAACGGTCTCGGTCCCTTATGGAAAAATGGAAACATATACAAGAATGCCAAGAAAAAATAATCACCAGCGATCTCACTAATGTTCACATTTTAATATTCTGTCCATGCCTATATGGAAGGAAATGTTTACATAAAACTGGAGATAAAATGTTTGAGCTCATCATCCACTAAGTGTGGAATCTTGGCTTTTTAACAGTTGAAATATAGTCAATAAATCCCAGGCTTGGAAAAAAAACCCCAGAAAAACAAAACAAGATCACCTTCGTACATACTTCCTTTCCCTTCTCCTTTACGGCTTTTCTTTTCTACCCATCACTTTGCTCATTTTGCTTTTTATAAACTGTTTCAATTCTCTCAGCAGAATATAAGCGAATTTAGTGCAGCTATTTTGGGTTTATTATTTGCTTTATTTTACCTCAGGCATATTTGTAGCTGGAGCCCTGGTAGTGTACGGGATTAAGCATTGGGCTGCTAATGGACAGGTCAGCAGTTCTAACCCACAAGCTGCTCTGAGGGAAGATTTGTTGCCACGGGAATACTACAAAGCAATTCTATTTTTGCTATAGCATTATTTTATATTTAATATAATAGCATTATATTAAAATGATTTCCTGACACTGGCTTGGATGGGTATTGTCTTAGTACCCCAAGCCATTCTTGAAACATCATAACACTCAAAAAATATTGCCAAGTGAATAAATGATCCCCGTTAACAAATGAGAACTCAGAGGCGCAGGGAGATTAGAAACATGCTCAAGCTCTCACAGCAGCTTCTGTGCCAGGCTGCCCTTCGGTGACTGTTTTACAGGCGATGGACCAGCTTGATGGAACTGAAGGCTCTCATGATGGGCCATCTCTGTTGTATGAATAGGACATGGGACTTAACTCAGACCTTGAAAACACTGCCCCTAGGGTAGTCTCTGGGAAGGTGCCCCCACAGAACTGCCCCAGACTGGCTGCAGTTCTAGTTGGCCAAGGGCTCTACATGCTATTCTCATGGCTTCTGCCTCCTTTTCCTCTGGGTGGGGAGCCCCCCATCCTCCACCCCTGGTGCCTAGAATAGGGGGGGTAGGGCATGAGGGGCCTCTGTTATGAATGGACACCATCAGGGCCAAAGGAATGCTTTGAAGACCTGCCTTTGAAAAGATCCTCTGATGGCTTCATGGATTTGCCTTTTATGAGCTCTATGGCAAAGGAAGGGAAATTTTAAAAATCCCCAAAAACCTTTATAATGAAAATTGCTCATCTGCTTTGACTCTTTCTTGATAAATATGTGTGAAATTTAAAATCTATTTTCAAAGGGGGGAAAGTGATCCTCATTCAATTGAATTGTATTTTTAAAAACACACAATTGGACAGATAGGGAATTTATCTATTGTCAATGCATCTTTATGTGGGGAGACAAGCTTTGATGTAACTGATAGCTTGGCTTTATATAATAGCCCCGGAATTCAGAAACCGCATGTGATGTATTATGCATCACTTCAGACCAAAAGTTTGCTTCCCTTAGTCTGGAAGGAAAGTTCAGCCTGAAACTTTTTTTGTTGTTGTTGTTGAAAGGAGGCGTTCTTTGTAATAAATTAAGAAGACCTGTTCAACTTATCTTTGATAGGCTCCTCATAGATGCTTTTGGGGTGTGAGGTGGGGGGATGGGATGGGAATTGTTAACTCCTTAAGCTTAATGGTCCCCAAAACATCCCAGCATCCTACAGAACCAAAGCCTTTAACAAAGAACTTCACTTCTATGGAGGGAAGTATTGAAACTACCAAAGAGAGATTCTTTGCATTAGAGATGAGAAGGCCGAGCTACTGTGAAATAGTTCGATCAGAGACTAAGTCCTTCTTTACTCAGGCTCTAGAACGGGCGCTACAAAGGGTGCCCACCTGGAAAATCACCGACTCGTGGTCATGTGATTAAAAAAAATAGAGAGACTCTTAGAGGTCAACTCCTCAAGAAGGGTGAAGAGGCAAGTCTCATGCATTGGGAGGTTCATAGGATCAAGTGTGTGTGTGTGTGTGTGTGTGTGTGTGTGTGTGTGTGTGTGTGTGTGTGTGAACTAGACAAACAACATATTTATCCTAAACCATCTGGATCCACAGAAAAGGTATAATAGGGGCATAGGTGAAGCTAAGGTCTTCAGTTAATACTAAGACAATAACACAATAACGGATTTCCAGTTCTATGGCTCTGGTTTTAGGCTAGAGAATGGAAACATAAGATATGATAACACATAAAGGGCTATGATACTCTCTAAAACTCACACTAAATGCAGTACTACAATCTGGGTCAGTGCCTACCGTACAGTAACAGCTTGAACAGCTCTAAGCGATTACAGTTGTGCTCCGTAGCTCACTATAGGCCAGCCTGTGCAGAGCAGATTCATATGCCCGCGTTGATTTCATTGCATTTATTAAAAAAGTTGAAAAGAGTGAATGAAAAACTCTTCCAAATCAATGTTGACCACCCACAAATTAAAATCCCAAGAACTCTAAATATGAATCAAAAAGATCCAATTTCTGTGCTTGTCCACAGATAATGCCTTTCATCTGACCATCTGAAACCACCAAATTGAACTCGGCATTGGGTAAATATATGGCATGGCTTGTGTTGAGTCACTCCTCTAATAGCTGAGATGTTTGTCTTCCGGATTTATTAGGGCCAGACACGCACTTTCGGTTCTCTCCCATCCTTTCTTCTGGCGCTGCAGCTCAACCTCCCATCCGTCACTCAGAGGTACACCACTTGTCTCGTTCTTGTCCAAATTATTTGCAAAGATGCTGTAATTTAGTGTGGGCGACTTGGGTGAGTGCTACAGTGAAAATTACTGCTTTCCTAAGGTTTCATTTTGAAATCCTGCTAAGTCATTTTGAATGTGGGCCCATGTCGGGTACATTTCAATTTATTACTTTTTCTAAGTGAACTAATCTAAATTAAAATCTCAAGGAATCAATACCACATTTTTATCATAAAACATTCTGGTTCTACCTCCCAATCATTCATCTATCACTCACTGTTGCTTGAAAATTTCTAACAATGAGGACTGTCTTTTTCTATTGTATTATGCAAATGGCACATTTGTAGGCTGTTGTTTCAGATGTAGGTGCCGAGTTCTATGGTACGTGTTGCCTTGCCCCAATCCACCCCCTCCCTGTTTTCTTTATCCTGAGGTACATTCCCATAACCCCTTAACATTATCCTGAGGTACATTCCCATAACCCCATAACAAGGATTATCGAATGCTTATTGCATGTCCACAATGCGCATGACTGCAATCAAAAGACTGTCACTGAAACCTGGTCTCACCATTTGTTTGGCTTCCGTTTCTCATGACGGCAACGGTCACCACCTAGGAGAGTGGGCAACCATTTCCTAGGTTTCCAAAGGCGGTCCAGCGCTCTTCTCCCAATGTATTCATGTTGAGTATTCCTTTGGGGGGTTTAAAGGTCTAATGTTGATGCTGAGCTATTGCAAAGATTTGTAATGCACATGCAGTGCTCCGAATACATTTTCATTCCTGGTGACCTAGAAAGGAACAGGAGCAAAACGCACTGCAAGGGGAATTTATCCTCGTGACAGGATGTTAAAAACAAAAGAAGAAGAAGAAGAAGAAAGAGAGAGAGAGAGAAGCTTTTAAGAGATTTATTTAGCCAGGTCTCGTCTTTTCCATTATTCTTTTATGTCCTGCTTGCATGGCATAGTCTATGGCCAATCCATAAAAGAATAATAAAAAGGTCCCATTTTATACAACCACGTGCAAGCATGTCTGCATAAAATAGAAGATGCCTCTATTTAATGTCCAGAATTCCAAATGACCACTCATACTTCTTTTTTCTTTCAACATGCAAGGTTGGGGTCATAGTTTTTCAAGAGCAAAAGACCTCCAACAAATTTGCTCCATGAGGGCAGGGATTGTGTCTTCCTTGCTGCTTGATTCCAGAACATCAGGCAGGTCCTGGCACGTAAGAGGGTCTCAATCAATGTTTGGGGGAGATCTCCCTCCTCTAGGTATTTCCAATCAGTATTTCCAGTCAGTCAATCCCTAAGGCAAGAAAATATGCCTGACTTTCCAGCTGCCTAAAATCCTTAGAACAATTAGCAGTAAGACATCCAACTTTATGAACGTGTAAACTTTTTAAGCGTTTCCAATCCTCTGAAAACTAAAGAAAATTCTATGTGACTCAGAGGGAGTGTGCTCTGTGCTATAAATATACTATCCCACAACATGGCAACTTTGGATTGTTCCAGAAAAGGAGAGTCTCCGAACCATTGGGAATTGCCCAGTATGTTTTTTGCTTTTATTTTTTGCCCTGATTGGCAGGCCTATGTCATCTGTGCCTTTGTGCTTTAATCTCTAGCAGATGAGAGACGATGTGGTTTATAAATCTCAGTGGATAAAAATGCCGTCACTGACTTCAAAATGCTTATTGTCTAACTGAAAGCAAAGCATAAAGAGATTTTAAAACAAGATAAATGACCACACAAGACCAAGTATGACGAGTGTCTAATGAAATGGTACACGTACAAAGTGGAAGCAGAGGAGAAAGTGATTCCATTGAACTTGGATGGGTGCAGAAGGCTATGGGAAACGTTTCAGACAAAAGCTAAGCAACAAAGAACAGGTAAATTGTACAAAAGTTTAGAGGAAAAACATAGAATGAAGTTAGGATGCTATGAAGAAACAAGGGCGTCATGTCAGAGAGGAGGCAGAATGTCTGCTAGTGATGTTTGGATTCAGTGTCACAGATGAAGGGGGTTTGCTCGGGGACATTGTCAGGTCAGGGTTTATGAAAATAGCATCATCATCATGAGAATTGGTTGGGCTCAGAGTGTTCCCCAAATGCGTCACCGATGAGCATGCTTATATACAAGAGCATCTCTGGTCCGATTGCAAATGAGTCATTTTGCCAAATGTTGTCTCAGAAGTCGTAGTCAGTAACAGAATCAGTAGCGAGGAGACTCTCGAATGCCCTAGGGCATGAAGAGACTTTGGAGAGCTGTTTCCGGCCGTCTGTTTGCTTCTATTCAGTATGTAACCAGCCAACAGTAGAAAATGAAAAAGAAGGGACTTAGAAGTGTTGCGTAGAGGGAAAGTCAAAAAGAAGAGCGGCCACTGCATGACCGGTGCCATTTAACTCAGTCACTCAAGGGGCTACTTGAGTCTGACTCAGGAGAGCCATACATGTTATCCCCAGACTTCCTCAGCCAGAAAGCCAGAGGGGCTCTCCTGCTGCCTTGCGGACAGATTTCCACAGGATGGAAATGGATATCCAGTGCCAGAATGGACTCAGGGTGAAATAGAGAGCTGGCTTTCAGAGTGACAGAACAGTTGGAGAGTTCTCTGTCCCTGAGAGCCAGGGTTTCTGCTCTAATGTCACTATGGAGAAACTGCAGGATGGCCACTGCCGAGAAGACTCGACTGTCCTCTGGCTTCCATAACATACTCTCTGTGATGCTCAGCAGGCTATTCCACCTGAAGGCCATCCATGTCATTTTTAGGATCCCATCTAAAGGCAGAAGGAGCACTAGTGGCACTCTGAGACAGCACTTGTTGGGCAGCTAAACACAAGGTTGGTGGCTCAAACCCCTCACCCACTTGGCTGGAGAAAGATTAAGCTGGCTGCGCTCAGAGTGATTTCTAATGTCAGAAACCCTAGGTAAGGTACCTTGGGACAAACTCCACTCAGTGGTAGTGTGTTTGCTCTTTGGGGCATGGTGTCCAGAGGAACAAGGAGTCGGGTGCTGAAGATCAGCTATCTGGAACCAGCCGTGGCTCTGCAGGAGAAAACCCTGGTGATCTGCTTCCATCCATCATGCAGCTGGGAAAACCAACGAGGCGGTTCCAGTCAGCCCTATGACATCACAACGAGTCAGAATTTACTTGAAGGCACACACAACAACGATCTAAAGCAAATAATTATGGCTAAGTGCTCTCTCGTTTCCATAGGCGGGGTGGCCCAAAAACCAAACCCACTGCCATGAATTTGATCCTGACTCATACCCATCCCATATAGGGTTTTCCTAGGTTCTACATGTTCATGGGAACAGATAACCTCATCTTTCTTATGAGTACCAGCTGGTAGGTTTGAACCCCTGACTTTGCAGTTGGCAATCCCAAACTTGGACAGCACCACCGGGGCTCCTTATAAATAGAAAGAGTTGTAAATAGCCAGTAACTAAAATAGCCATCAATAGGCATTGAGTGAGGAGCCCTGGTGGTGTAGCGGGTTACATATTAGATTGCTAACTGTGAGGTCAGCAGTTCAAAATCATCACCCTGTCCTTTCCTGAGAGAAAGGCGAGGCTTTCTACTCTTATAAATTACCAAGGGCACATGAGGGAGGGGGGAGCGGGGAGGGAGGGGGAAAAAAGAGAGGACCTGATGCAAAGGGCTTAAGTGAAGAGCAAATGCTTTGAGAATGATTGGGGCAGGGAATGTATGGATGTGCTTTATACAATTGATGTATGTATATGTATGGATTGTGATAAGAGTTGTATGAGTCCCTAATAAAATGTAAAAAAAGAGGAGGGGAAAAAAAGAAAATGATTAGGGCAAAGAATGTACAAATGTGCTTTATACAATTGATGTATGTATATGTAAGGACTGTGATAAGAGTTGTATGAGCCCTAATAAATTGTTTTAAAAAAAGAGCTATAGTCTTGGAAACCCACGGGGTAGTTCTGACTGCCCTGCAGGGTTAGCATGCGTTGTCATGTACTCGGTGGCAATGAGAGCTCGAGGCATTTAGCTACTTGAGACGCCCACCAGAAGGGTGCGTGTGTAGCCTGTAAGGGAGCACCAGGGTCTATGGGATGTCAGCTGATCATCTTTGGAAGAATTTTCTGTTCAAATATTTTTGGGAAGCACAAGTCCTCCAAGCCCAATGGGTTTTGTTGCTTGACTATTTCTGAGAGACTTTAATATATGAAAGTACCTAGTGATTCTCCTGGAGGGAGAAAGAATGGCTAAGTTTTATCAATATAATTAACTGCCTGAGATGTAATGAATTCCTTTACCTAGTACCGTATTTTGAGCACAGTGAAGAACTCAGGAATTGGTGAACATCTGAGGTAAACCTTGCTACTGTCATTTGCTCATCAGACTTGAAGCGAGGCAGTGGGCACGACTCTATGTAAAGTTGAGGGTCAACAAACTTTTTGCTCATAAAATTCCTAACAACTCTGGTTAACCTTGGTGTTCAATTTGATAGGATGTACACTGTCCATAATTAATAGGAGCCTGGTCCTGTTGTAAATATCAGTCTTGGTGTAAACCTTCAGTCATTTTTGAGGGCAGTGTTCAGAATTTCTTAAATTAATGTGAAAATATTTGTATTCTGGGCAAGAGTAACACATTTCATTTAATCAGCATCCCACCCATCACCATATAATGTATGCAGTCTTTGTAACTTCATAGGAAAGCGTGCGTAAGTAGAGTTGATGAATTATGGAAGCCTCATACGTGTGCGCAGTACATTAAACACCTTTAGCTAACTCTGCCCCTTAAATCCCAACAGATATGGCCTTGATCCTTCTAGCTAAACAAAGGCCCTTAATCACTTTTAATGTTAAAAAAAGAACACAATAGTGAATGCGCAGAACATTTAAAATATATAACCACATTTTCCTTTGTGCTAAACTCAGCTGGGTAATTGTTTATAGCAACTCTGTTAACTAAGGGAAAAAATGAAAACTTGCTCCCAACTCTAGACCTTTATTAATTATACATATTGCATATCCTACCAAATTGAATATTAAAAAGTAATTCATAAGTTCGGTGCTTGCAACATCAATAATGGATATCACATTTATTGTCCAAAAATAAATAATAGGCACTTGGGACCGAGAGAGTTCTAACTCTCCGGCTGGTGTTCTGAGGTTAGACTAAAACAAGAACCTCTGTGTATAACAGAGAGCTAGAAGCAAGTCACATGTACATGCACACACAAACACACAATGCCAGTCACTGGTGTTCTATGGGAGCGCCGTATTTCGTGCCTAGGTATTATGGTGCAAATAGTGGGCTTGTGGCTTAGGGCTTACATGGTAGCTTGAGAACCACAAGGTCAGCCCTTCAAGCCAGCAGCTACTCTCAGAGGGAGAGATGAGGCTTTCTGCTCCAGTAAAGATGTACAGACGAGGAAACCCAATTGGGAAGTCCTATTTGTCCCATAGGCTGTTATGAGTTGGTCCAGAGTCAGTGTGAATTTGTTTTTCATTGGACTTGTGATTCAAAGATTGCATTAGGATTACTTGGTTTGTCTGTACTTTGTGATTCTGAGAAATTAAAGTTTCAATTGCTGTTTTTTCAATTCCAAAAAGTAGCTACCATTGATTGAACATTTGTTTTGTGCTAGACACTGGGCTATTTCTTGGTGGAGCTAATCTCTTGCAAATTGTATGAGAACAGCAGTGTGCTAGACTTACCGGTTGAGGCAACAGATCGCCTGAGAGGTGACCGTAGGAAGGGTCAGTCAGAGAGTAAACTGCAGGTTGATTTGACTTTCCCTGTCAGGTTTCCTCATCGTGCTTGACACAGTTCTCTAAATTATTGCAGGAAAATATATAATGTGATATTGTTAATTCAATGTTTTTCAGGAGCATAAGTTTATAATATCAATATATTCATCATGCTGTATAACCAAGACACATAGTAGTCTTCTCAATATAATGCTTTGAAAAACTCCCTCTTTCTGAATGAAGATAAACATATTCGCCTTGCCTATTTTCCAAGTTAACTTTTACAAAGATGGTTTCACTAAATATCCCATTTCAAAGACTCTTCTTATCATGTGATCTATGTTCCCTTGAGTCTGACTGGCTTTACAGCTTTCTGAGTCAATAGAATGCAAAGGGAGAGATACCAATAACTTCCTTTGCTTAGGTCATAAATTCTGACTTCTGTTGGTTCTCTCTTTCTTTTGGGTTGTTTACTCCAGAAGAAGCCAACTGCCAGGTTGTGAGGATATTCAAGCAACACCCGCAGCCTCCCACCACAGGGGAGGGTATTCCATGTGGAGAACTGAGGCTTCTAGCCAAAACTCAGTTATAGAGGAAGGAAGCTCTTGAACGGAAATATTCTAATCCTAGTGAATCCTTAGATGACAGCAACTCCAAATTACATCCAACTGTGACCACAAGAGGTCACCATCCAATCAAACTAATCCCAAATGTGGGACCCACAGAAATCACAAGAAATAATGCATTCTCAATCTTTTAAGACGTTAAGCTTTAGGGTAAAAAAGAACTTCTGATCTCTCTGTAAAAATCAGCCAAATAAAACCCCACGAACTAGAATGGCCCCATCTGTAGCACACCAGGCAGTAGAGGGTGACCAGGACTTGAGGGTTTACTTCATAGCAGTTGATAACACATTTTATAGAAGGAAGGTCAAAATAAATGGGGAGAAAGAGGACACAAACAAAACCCTCTCAGGAACAACAATAACAAAAAAAAATAACCCTTTTTACCATGCAAGGCACAAGGTTATAAGCTTCAAGTAAAAAATTCCCTTTAGTGATGAAAAGAAGTCACCCACACAGTATTTACGGAGATTTCTACTCGGAGGTTTCGTCATAGGGCATAGATATTTATGACAGCCGTGACCCTTCTTCAGCTGACCCCTTATGCTGGCTTTTGGCTTAAAGTTATTGTATCAAAAATCAATATTGTCACTTTCCCTGCATTTTGTTTGCCATTAAATTGATATATATATTTCCATCCTTTAAGCTTTAGTTTAATTTTTTGCATTGTGTCTAAGGTGTACGACTTGTAGACAGCATGCCAATGGGCTCCGTTTGCTTATCCATTCGGCTATTTTAGTTTTCTTGACTGGTGAATTTACATCCGTGTAATTATTGACAGGTATGACTCGACTAATATTATGCTCTGTGTGTATGTGTAGGTGTATGTTCCTGCTAATTTCTTTGTTCCATATACCTTTCTGTGATTTGTTCATTTTGTTTGTGGGTGTTTTGCTAGGCCCCTCACTGCTGTTGTTTTAGTGTGTACTAGATCTTTTGTTGTTGACAGTATGGTTTATTAAGTTTCTTTGAGCTTACCTTGTAATTTGTTCATTTCTAGCTAGCTTTACACCATCTGTTCTAGGTTAAAATTTACTTCAGATTTTCTCTCCATTTGGAAATTCTTTAACTACACTATTTATTTTCTCTTTTTACCTTATAGTTGTCTTCATTCACAAGTTGGCATCTCCAGTTTCCTGTTTTCAGTCCTGGAGCTTTTCTTTTCTTTGACTCAATATACATATGGATTGACTTTTGGGTGTTGTGGCCATGTATGTTAATCTCACATTATTGTCTGCCATTTTTGATTCTCTGTCTGAAGACCCCCCCTTTAATATTTCTTGTACAATTGGTCTAATTCTAACAAAATTGTTTACTTTCTACGTATTTGCAAATATCCTAATTTAAACATTATATTTGAAGGAAAACTTTGCTATCTAAGTAATTTTTTTATATTTTCTTATCTTTAAGTAATTAATATATGCTATCCCACTATCTTCTTGTATGGTTTCTGCTAAGAAATTAGAACTTAACCTATTGATTCTTGTTAGTAGGCAACATTTTTGTTGTTTTTCCTCGGCTGCTTTTGAGAATTCTATGGTATATCTTGGTGATTTTCTTTGGAGGTTGATCTTGTTTGTGGTTCATTTGGTTTCTTGAATGCATATTTTCTTGTATTTCATATTAGGGATGTTTTCTTCCAGCAACAGTTCAACAATTTTTGGTGCTTTTTTGGCTGTTTTCTGTTCTGAAATTCTGATCATGTGTAAATCACTCCTCTTAATATTGCCCATTTAAACTTTAGGCTTTCTGAATTATTTTTATCTTGTTCAATCTTTTTAAAGAAAATTGTTTCTCTAGCAGCCTGATATTGAGCTTTGTCCTCAATCTCACTAATTCAGTCTTCTATTGACTAGGTTCTTCTATACCTTTGCCATTTCCGTGCATTATCTATTTGTGAAATCTGAATATTAAACTTCTCAGGATCTATTTGCTATTTTTGCATGGTTTCTAATTTTTCACTTATCTCATCGGTTTGTCCTTCTAGTGCTTCCCCACATCCTTCTAAATTTTGTTCTTTGTCCCCCCTTGATCTTCTCTCAAGTTTTCTCAAGCTAATGACTATCATATTAGATTAAATGTTGTTTTAAAAAATTCCTTATCAGATAGATTCAATGTCATTTCTTTTGCAGAAAGGCTGCCTAGTTCTGTATTTTGTTGTTGTTCTTCTTTTTCTTCAGCCACTCTGTCTTGTTTCTTCATACATACCGGAATTGTCTGCTATCTGAAACATTGTGGTGTAATCGTACTTGTATTCAATTGGTGATTGTATGTTAGTGTGTTCTTAGGCACAGCGAGTGTGACAGAGTGGGGATGTGCGCACAGCTCACTGTCTGCTGTTTATGTAGCATAGTTGAGGGCAGGTTTGCCTGGGATTTGCTGCTGTTTATTATCAACAATATGGTATAGAAGGAGGGTGTGGCTCTAGCTCAGTGAGTTGAGTAGCGGAAGGTTCTGGTGTGGCTGGGCCATGTGAACATAGTGCTATCCCACCAACGGGGACCAGGGGAGAACCCAATAAAATGATTTTTATAAAAACCCACCACCAACAACAAATAAACAAAATAGGGAAGGAAAGCAAACAACAAGCAAACAGCAGAAACACAAAGAGTAAAACAGAAAAATAAAGCGAACAACAAGCAAACAGCAGAAACAAAAAGAGTGAAACAGAAAAATATAAACAAGGGAAGAGAATAAAAGAAAGAGAAACAACTCAATAAACCAAAGTAGCGAGGGAGCCTTTGAAAAAGAGAAAGAGAATATAAAATAGTAAGGAATGAGATAAAAAGAAAAAAGAGGAAGAAAGAAAAGAGGGGATGGGGAGGAAAGCAGGGAGAAAGGAAAAAGAAAAAGAAGGGCAAGAAAAACTCCCCTCAAAAAGAAATAATAATCAAAGGAGAAATGTGAAGGAGGAAGGCATGGTCCAGAGAAGAGAGGACTGTGAGGGGCAGGGCACCCAATAGGAATCAGCACCGTCTACTACCCAAAGAGGTCTTGGGCTGTGGGGAGGGAAGAGGAGGGAATGCCCAGTCCTAGATGGAATTCCTGACAATCTTGAAGTCATCTGGATCCAGGGTCTCAGATTTGGAAGGAACTCGGAGGCCAGGAGAGCAGCTCATGGTAGCTAAGCTGATTTTGGGAGGAGTTTCTGCCCACTCAGCTGCCTACCCCACAACATATGCTCTGCTGGTCTCATGAGGCAGAGTTCACATACAACCAGATGTAGGTGGAGCAGGGCCTCTGCAGAAGGGTGAGACGTTCCTGGGCCGTGAGGATGGGGCTGGTGTCTGGGAGGCAGCAGGGTGTGGGCAACAAAAGGGTAATAGTACCTTCCTGGTGATCACTCACTGGTGTTCACGCTCATGCTCTCCTGGGTGAGCAGAGCAGCTTACCCGCGTGCTCTCCTGATTGACTGCTCATGCAGAAGCTCAAAATAGCTGTGCTCTACCAAACCCACTGACAATTCCCCTTTTATCTGCCTTTCTTGCAGCTTCTGCTCAGCTTCTTCTAGTTGGCGTTCAGTCCGTTGTGTATCCTTTCCTCTAAAGTTTATAGCTTCAGAATTATCGTCTGATCTGTGTTTGTTGTATAAGGTGTGGGCAGCATGTCTGTCTGTCTGGTCCACCATTTTTCAGGAAGTCCTGCCTCTCTGCTTCTTATGCAAAGGTAAGCATGCCCCCAATGCTACCTTCTAGTGAAACACGATCTGCTTTGAAAGCTGAATGATCTCATTGAGGGCCTCGGATCTTTTGCACAGAGTGACTAAATCAGAACACTATTCTGGACTCCGATGTGGAAAGAATCAAAGCCTTTCCAAGGGCAAAACTTAACTGTGTTGAGTTGAAACCTTGAAACAATTGATTTCAATTAGTCTTAAATACTAATGACAAATGCTCAAAAGATCTTTTCCCAAAATGTCCTTCAGCGGATAATTTATTTCAGCTTGTTTCCCTCTGAAGAGGGAAATATAGTGTCTTTTTGTAGCAAATCTTAACATAACAGTTAATGTGCAGCCGAGGTGACCGAGTCCCCTCGACACATGTGCCTGATTTCCATTTAGCGGGATGGGAAGGAGGGAGACAGGGGGAAGGAGAAGGACTTTAGTGAAGATGCTGTTCCCTCCCCTGCAGCAAAGGACAAGCTCTGTACCGCTGGCATTCTTCTGTCAGTTTCTTAAAAGATGTCTCTCTCAATGACGTAATTGTGGGGACATCGTTTTCTGTTCCACTAAGGACATTTTGGTTAAATTGTCATTTTCCCATTTGATATAATATTTACAGTGGATATTTTATGCCAAGGAAGATTTTAGTTATTTTATTTAGTGTTTCAAGGTAAATAAAATGGCGTTAATTTGGTTAGCTGTTTTTCCTTCATTTTATGTTGGAAATTTCATAACTAGATTTTCTTCTTGCCTCTGATTATTCTTCTGCGCACTTTCCTGATAAGCCACTTATTAAAATATCCATTAATCTGCATATCATTTCGGTCCTAAGTATATATGTCTCCTCACATCTTAATCGTCCTAGGATTTCAAGTCAGGTTTTTTATTTTTTTACCAGTTTCTATGTTAGCTTCTTCTCTGCTCATTAGGATGAGCTTTATATTGATATTTATCCAAATTTTAGTGGACTGATCAAGAAAGTGTCCGGTAGTGGGATTGGACTGAACATCTCCAGTGCTGGGAACAGAGGTAGCAAAACAGTGGCCAGGGCCCCGCGTGGGAGGGAAGCCTGACTTAAGAAGGTGGAGGGAAGAGCCGTGAAGGGTGCAGGTAGTTAGGTGTTGGTGCAGGTGCTACAGGATCTCAGCAAGCACCTTGGAAGAGAGATGTATGAGTCGCTCCTGTGAAGGCTTTAGGAAGATGAGCATGTGAAAGGGTAAGATGCTTTGCCATGTCCTATGTCCATTCTTCAGGAAAATCTACAGTGAAGAAATACTCTGTTCTTTCTTTATGTGTTTGTATAACTGACTGTGTGTGTGTGTGTGTGTGTGCAGGTGCGTGCACGCAATAGGAAGGATGCAGAAATCACAGGAAACCCCTTTACAGTAGCCCATAAATAATTGTGGGCAAGTCTATAATTTCTCACGTCACATTGCTTACCCTAACTTTGCCTATATAATATCCCTCTCTCACTTTCAATTTTACAAGTATCCATTGTGAACAGGAATAACCTTGGGTTGCACTACCATTGAGAATATATATGTATATATTCTCTACACACACACACACACACACACAACAAGATCCCAAACCACTGCCATTGAGTTGATTCCAACTCATAGTGACCTTATAAGGATCTCTGAGGCTGTAAATCTTTATGGAAGGAGATGGCTGCCTCTCTATCCCTTGAAGTGGCTGGGGCTGGAAGTGCAGACCTGGTGGCATCGGCGTTTTGTAGCTGATGCGGTACCATTGCTGCGTTCAGTGAGTGTGGGTGATCAGGCTTTGCTTGTGGTGCTGGGAATGTTGTCTACAATGTTTAGGAAAGTACAGACATGACCAAGCTGCAAGGCCTGTGTGACTTCGGTGTTAAGAACTGCACTGACTCCCTCATAACACGCCATGGGCGATCATCTTGGCACCTGCATCAATTTAACCACGTACATTTCTGGAACAAAGCAGTAACCTTTCTTCTTCTCATAAGCTTCCATGAATAAAACGAGCAGGAAGACTTGTTATCAATACATGTTGTGGGGCTGGCTTGTTCCTTTGTCTCTCTGTCCTCCACAATGGATAAAGTTGTTTAAAGCGGGAAGGTATTTTGAGAAAGAGTTTTTGGTTACCTACAGAGTGCAGGAAGTTTCTGCGAGACACAGGTAAGCATGAGCCTACAGACTGCCTGCCCCTCAATTTCTGGAAGGCCACGGCCATGGAACACACGGTGGGGCCCACTTATACTTGGACACCATTGGGTGGCGGTGAGTAGGAACTGGCTCCAAGACAGCTGTCACTTTGTTACATGTCTCAGCAGCAGCATTCACTAGGGCAGCGGTTCTCAACTGTGGATTGCAACCCCTTTGGGGGTCAAACGACCCTTTCACAGGACTTGCCTAAGATCATCAGAAAACATATTTCTGATGGCCTTAGGAACCAAGACACCGCTCCTCTCTCCATCTCCAGGTTGGCCCACCCACATACAGAGATGCCCACGTATAAGTACTGTTACCCATGCTACACCATGCTTCAGGATGAAATTTCATTTGTTATTAGAAATAAATATTTCATAATATATAAGGACATATTGTTTTGTGATGAATCATGCTTTAATGATATTCAATTTGTAACAATGAAAATACATCCTGCCCATCAAATATTAACATGAAGATTCATAACAGTAGCAAAATGACAGTGAGGAAGTAGCAAGAAAAATAATTTTATGGTTGGGGGTGAGCACCACATGAGGAACTGTATGAAAGGGTGCCTGCACTAGGAAGGCTGAGAACCGCTGCCCTAGTGGGAAGTAATATGATGCCCTGACTTACAGAGCAGGAAGGAACCTCAGCGGGTGTCTGGTTAGCGATGTTTAGATGATTTTATCTGCTAGGCTCCAAAAATCTTGAGCCAAACCCTCACAGGTAAAGGTGGTGAATGGTCCTGCCTCCCTGTCCCAGCCTTCCTCTAACACCCACCCACACCGTGTTCCCTCTCACACACAGCTGTGCGGCCTTGTGCAAGCTGCTGAATAGCTCCCAGTACCCTCCTCTGCCACCTCAGAAAAACAAAAAATGAAACAAAATCATACCCCCTGCCACTAAAGAGGGCTTGGAGAATGTAAGTCTTTGCAGGGGCAGACAGTCTCAACTTTCTCCTGAGGAGCGGATGCTGGGTTCAAACCAGTGATCTGGTAGTTAGCAGAATGGTGATAGGGCCTGTGGCACTGGCTATTCAACAAGAGAGAGCATGTGAGGGGTTTAGCAATGTGCCTGAAAAATAGTGATAAATGCCGCCATTATTGTTTCTACTTTTGAAGACAGGCGGTCTCCTCCCTGTTGTGTCCTGCTCTTACATGTCTCTCACAGAAACAGATACCGTCTTTCCTAACTCAGCGTTTTGTAATCCTGTGGGGCAGTTTTGCTTCCCTGGTGTTAGATTCACTTCTGGAAATACTACCAACAGCCCAGGCTCTGGTGGGGGTCTCCACTCTCACAGCAGGCTAATGTATGCATCTGCATGCATACGTAAATGCACACACAGGCCCAAACACCCAGACGCACTCCCAGCACCACTGGGCAAGCTGAAGCTGATTTATCACTCAGTAGCGGTCATCTGGTCCCCTCTCCAAGAAAATCACATTCTCTTGATCTCTCTTCCTGAGTCTGAGTCTCAGCCTCAGCTTCTGTCTCTTCCCCCTCCCCTTTAAGAATTCCTTCTCTGTTCCTCGCATTCCCTCTCCCTTTTGGAAAACCTCCTTCTGGGTTTTCCTGTCATTTCCCCCCTTACAAACCTTCTCAGGCATCTCGTATCCTGTTCCTCTCGCCCACTGTACTCTTTACTGACAGATGAGCCTATCTGATTGCAGGCGTGGGTCTGCTGCTTCCAACTGTAGCCAGTGAATTCCACAGTCCCTGCCTCACTCTGGCAGTTTTGTGGAGGGACAGAAGTGCCACACTGTTGGTGGTGGTGGCAGCATCATCTCGCATTAGGGTATAATGGTGGAGTCACTGATGGAATCCATGTGGGAGCCAGGTACACTGACAGGGCCGATACAAGGACCCAAATCCCCAGTCGAGGGCTGCAGGAGAGCCACAGCAGCGTGGCACCAGTTGAATGAGCACCATCTGGATGCTCCAAGTCTGGCCAGGAGGGCAGTAAAGTCAGGGCACTCAGTATTAAATTTAAATTTCCCCTGAATAACCCAGAGTGAGTTTTGCAATTTGCAATATTGTGAAATTGTCAACATGCAAGGAACTCACACACTGTTTATCCAGTGTGCTCTGGCTGTCTCTCTGCTTGTGGATTCCTTCCAGACAGACTTATGAGGGAGAACTGTACCCCACAGGAAGTGATTATCTAGATGAGCTCTGAAAGCAAAGCAAAGGTTGAGCATAATTGGGTTCAGCGTTAAACTGTGCTGCTATCTGGGGACAATGACTCTGGGTTTCCACAGAGGGGAGTTCTCAGGCACCATAAGGATCAGCAACACATCAGGGTTAGAATGTACTTTCCAGATGTCCTGTTCATTCAGTGGGATGAGCTCACCAATGTGTCTTTTGTTGATCAATTATAAAAATATACTTTCTCTTACCGAAACGCCTGTCTAGAGAAATCTACAAACCAGAGACCTCAATTGTAGTGCCTGGCTAGTGTATTATCCATATGATAAAGGCTCCCAAAAGTTCGTGGAAAAACGAAATGAAGAGATACTAAATCAAACCTTTGCCTCCATGTCCCTGAGACTAGGAGATGGTACCTAGCTTCCACTAACAGCTACTCTGTGGGAGATTAAAGGTAATGAAATTTCTCCAGGAGCTTCTTGAAGCTCCCTTATATATGTAACTATATATCTTAATTTTTTTATAATTCTGTATTATTGGAGAGGACTTCTAAAGGTTCATGGAAAAATAGAATTGAAAGACAATGGGATTTTCCATGACCTTTTTGAAGCCTTCATCATTCAAAATCGGTGCTTTCTGCTCCTGGGAGGTGCAAATGAGCTTGATTGCTAACTGAATGGCTGACGGTTCAAGGCTATCCAGCAATGCCTCGGAAGAAAGGCCTGGTGCACAAATTCCCCAAACTCAGCCCCTGACAACCCCAAGGAGCAGTTACTCTCCAACACACACGAGGTCACTGTGGGTCGGAGTGACGATGTGGCTTTAAAAGAAAGAAAGAAATACTAAGTGAGACATGTAGTTACAATAAAGAAACCATAGTTCTCATGATAGCTCAATAGCTACTTCCATTCAGAGTGGCTTGTTAATTGAGAGGTCAGGCATTCCACAGGAGAAAGATGCGGCTTTCTACTCCCATAAACAGCTACAATCTCAGAAAATCAACAGAGAAGTTCTACCCTGACTTATGGGGTCACGATGAGTCAGAATTTACTTGATGGCAGTGAATAGATGTGAATGTATACATACATGTATATATAATCTATGCAGAATAATATGTTTCTTTTTCTGTCCCCGTTCTGGCGAAGAGCACCCTAATCCAAGTTTGGGTAACTACCCTTCCCCTACTGCAAAACAAAGCAACTACTTGCTGCCACCAAGTCCATTGGGACCCAGAGCAACGTTTTGGGGGAGAGTAGAGCTGCCTGTGTAGGTTCCCAAGACTGTGAATGTTTCTGGGAGCAGAACACCTCAGCTTTCTCCTGAGGAGCTGTTGGTGGGTTCAAACTAGTTTCCTTAAATAAATCACTTAGTTTTCCTTCTTGGATGACTTGCAAGTCAAATGGTTCCCCTGAGCCTCCTCTTCAATATATTTTATTGTCTCACAACTAAATTAAGTAGAGAACATTGAGACCGTCTTTTTCTCAAGTCGCTCATACTAATCATTTCCTTTCATCTCTGCCCTTTTCCCCACTTCTCAGTGAACGCTCGTTAATCCTGCCATGTGCAGTTTTCTGGGGTCTCTGTGACTTTTATTTCCTTGAATCAGGAGAACAAAAAGCTGAGGGAGTCATGGGCATGAGTCAGTTCTGTCTGTTACTGGGCACATCACTGAGGTTCCCTCTTGCACACTTTGCAGATAAGTTTGGAGATAGATATACCTGAGCCACCTTCTCTCCCAGAGGTTGGAGATTCAGCCACAATGCTAGCCTAAAGATCTCATTATAACAATAGCGTCACCTGTAATCCAGAGCCAGAGCCTAGACTCCACAATGGTGTCTTAAAATGAGGTGATGGCATCATTAATCCATGGGCGATGACTGAAGTTTAATAGCATCTGCTCTTTTTACAGAACTTTGCTTGCCCGGGACTCCTTCGAGGGGCAACGACAGCTTTCTACAAGGCAGCCTTGAAACTCAGTAGCTCAGCCTACTTTGATGTGGGGATATCTCTCATTTCACTAAAGTTAAGGATTCAGACAGGTGCACTCGGTAGCTTAAGAGTCTCTTAGGTTTCTCTGCAGCCAAGTTAAGCCCTACAGGCTCCTGTTCTGAGCCACCTGTTACTGAGATACAGGGAGGCTGCTTCTTACACGCCCACTGTTGTGAAGTCTACTGTGACTCGTAATGACCCCAAGGAGAGAGTGGAATTGGCCTATACCCTTTCCCCGGCTGTGATCTTGACCGAAGCAGAGTGCCACATCTTCCTCCCACGGAGCAGCTGGCAGGTTCAAATGAAAAACCTTTTGTTTAGCAGTGGAGTATTTTTTGCTGCTTACATATCCTTTGCTAATGTGTCCCTTTCCCACTCATTGGAAAATCAATAAACTAGGAAATTAGGTGGCTTCTCTGAGCAAAAGGCAACTTCACCCCACTAAGGGGTCCCAGTGAGATATATTTTCAATCATCTGTGAACAAATGCCCTTCTCCTCAATTTTCCTCATGTGATAGACCTCATCTTCTCTCTAGGCCTCCCCCATTTTTCATATTGTGTACTACAGAGGCTCTGAAAAGCAGGAGCAGGTGCATACACAGTTACTGTCCTTTCAGCGTGCTGTTAGGGCAGCACTGAACAATGGGGGGGGTCAAAGGAGATCCATGAGTCAAGCCTAGCAGCCCTGGTGGTCTCATGGTGATGCACTGACTGAGCTGCTAACTGCAAGCTCCGGTGTTTGAACTCAGCAGCAGCTTGGAGGGAGAAAGGTGAGGCTTTCTGCTCCCATAATGATTTACAGCCTTGGAAACCCATGGAGTCAGCTCTGCCCTGACTTACAGGGTCACTCAGTTAGCATTGAGTGAGTGAGAGTTGACTTGTGGAGAAGACTTAGACATTAACAGACAAATAAGCATGTTGGTGTTGGTGGTGGATATATTGAAGAGGAAGGACAGTTGGGTGAAAAGATGGAGGTGTAAGAGTTATAGTGAATTCAGCAATGTCCAAGTAAGCTGCATTTCTCAATTCTGACCCTGTTGGCTTTTGAGGCTGGACAAGCTTTTGCTTGAGGATGTTAATGGCACCTTTGCCCACTACCCATTAGATGCCATCAGCAACCCTCATTGTGGGCAAAATCCCCCTCTGGCCCAATCCTGAGCCAGTGTCAGGCCTTTGACAGTGGAGATAATAAGGGTGAGGTTATGACCCAGAAGATGGCCAGAAAGGACAAGGAGGGGCAGGTTTGAATGAGCATTCTCTGTCGTGACCCACAATGATGGGTGTAAGCCCGGAGGAAACTTCCTGAAGGCTTTACGCAAAACAGTCCATTGGATCGAGACTTGTTTCATAACAATGACTTGGCAGTCATGTTTGCAGGAGGTCATGGACCACATGTTAAGGACCACAGGCTCATTCAGTCCTCTAGGCAAGGAAAGAGGGGCTTCTGACTCAGGCCGCGGTTGGAGAGGAGGGGGCTGAAAGGGGGTGGAATTGAGCACTCCTTGGACGTGAAGCCCACAGAAGTTGGTGGTGAAGATAGGCGGCAGTCCTCCCAGGTGAGGAGACAGGGAGCCAAGGCGCAGGGGCCAGCCAACCGAGAGCTTCCACGCTGTGGAGGGAAACAGCTAATTCACAAGAGAGGGAGGCTGATGCAATGAATACGCGCGGACTGAAAATGCCAGCCTGTGAAGAAATGCTGCCCGAGATCGGAGCCACAAATGGATAAAAATGCTCGCCTCACCAGCGCTGCTCCTGAGAATGGAGTCCAACGACATTAAAGGATTCAGACAGAGGGAAGCAGATGGTCGCGGTGATGTCCTCTGCCGCTTGACAAGCTGGATAAATACTCGTTGCCAGGGAAGAAATAGTAAACGCAGGTTCTGCCAGCAGGAGCTGCTGCCATGGCCCTTGGTTCAGAGCATGCTTCTGGAGGCAAGGCAAAGGAAAATGAATACGGACTAATGGGGGGAAATCAATTAGCCCCTCGCAGATGGGCCTTCACCGTCCCAGAGGGTTGCTTTCCCTGATGTGAGGGGCTAAGTAAGGCAGGAAGAGACACAGCATGGGAAGGTTGTTTCCAGAGCTTTGTGAGATCAGCTTCCAGCAGCCCTGGCTCTTGGAGAGCTGTGGAACAGCTGTGGGGAGCAGGCTGGGAGCCAGACGGCCAGCCCAGGGGCTCAGGTCAAGCTCCCAGAGAGTTGCAAGGCCAGCTTTTGCCAAGCAGACTCAGGCAGTGGAGGTCCCCCAAATTCCAGAACCCCGGAGGGTGTAGGTGGGGCATTGGGGAGTGGGGTAGGAGTGGGGAAGGTTTATCTAAAGACAGACTGTTTTATCCCATGACATACATTATGTTACATGTCTATCTTCTGCAAATTTACAGTTTTGAGATAAACAGCACATCAGTTGGATCAGAGTACAGAGAAGGGGGCATAACTTCAATAACCACAACACACACACACACACCACACACCACACACACACACACACACACACACACTGCCTAACAACAAACTCTGGCGTCCAGTAATGGTCAATCATTGAAGATGTGGAAAAGGGTGGGGAGGAGGAACTGGAGAAAACTGTAAGCAAAGCAAAGCATCATCATAATATATATGTTTTGGATTTTTTATTTTCCAACCAGGAATGTTTATCAAGCCAGAGGCTGAGACACTCATTTTAGGTTTTGCTAATGTCTCTCTTTCATCATTCGTAATTGAAATACTATTGACATTTCTTGGGCGTCTGAAGAAAAGTTTAATTTATTTTCAACTCTCTGAATTTGAAAGCAGTGATATGGATGAAGCTGCCCAATGTCTTAACGAGACTCCAAAGGCAGTGACCATCAATAAGAAATGACTCCCATTTTTAATACGCTGGCTATGAGTCCACTGGAGCCTGACAGTGGTCCTGTGAAGGAGGCAGGCGAGTTGTTGATATACTCGTATTTGAGCAAATGTTTTGAGAATGATGAGGCCAATGAGTATACAAATGTGCTTTACACAAATGATGTATGTATGGATTGTGATAAGAGTTGTATGTGCCCCAATAAAATGATTTTATTTATATATATATATATATATATATATATATATATATATATATATATATATACATACATACTTCTGTTTAAAAACAGACACTGGATTATTGTTTTACAAAGCCTTTTAGGTTTCCCACCATGCCAGGAGGTGCATATAGTGTGTGTTCATCTGCAAACCTAAAGGCTGGCAGTTTGGATTCACCTAGCAGTGCTGTGAAAGAAAGCCCTGGCCATCTGCTCCAAAGTTTGCAGCCTATGGGATGACTCTCCAGGGAAGTCCTCTTTTGTCCCATGGAGATGCAGTGATTGGAAATCAGCTTTGATGGCACAAAACAACAGCATGCTGAGCTTTCCCAGGTACCCAGGGGGCACAAACAGTTGTGATCATCCGCCAACATAAGAGATGCCTATGCGAGTGCGCCTACCTTAGCGTGCTGAGGAAGAAAGGCCTGCCCATCTGCTTGCATAAGCATTAGTCAAGGAAACCACGTGGGGAAGTTTTACCATGTAACACACAGGGTCACCATAAGTCAAGAATCAATTTAGCAGCAGCAGGTTGGTTGAAATTTCCAATTTTATCCAGCTAGTTGGGATTAAAATGAGGGTCTTTTCCATTCTCAATCTATACTGCCCCTTCCCTTCCACTGCATCCTGTTGTTGTTGTTGTTGTTGTTGTTGCTAAGTGCCCGTGAGTAGGTTCTGACCAGTAGTGACCCTATGCATCACAAAACAAAACACAGCCTGGTCCTGCAGCAACCCCATAAGTGATCCTAAGCCAGAGCCCATTGTCACAGCCACTGTCAATCCATCTCCTCGATGGCCTTCCTCTTTCACTGGCCCTCGATTTTACCAAGCATGATGTCCTTCTCCAGGGACTGGTCTCTCCTGACAACATTTCCCAAATATACAAGACAAAGTTTTGCTCTCCTAGCCTCTAAGGAGCACTCTGAGTATATTCTTCCAAGACAGACTGGTGTGTCCTTTTAGCAGTCTGTGGTTCTTTCAATATTCTTCTCCAGCACCGCAATTCACATGCATCGATTCTTCGACGGTCTTCCTTATTCAATGTCCAACTTTTACATGCACACGGGGAGATGGAAATACCATGGCTTGGAGTAGACACCCTTAGTCCTCAAAGTAGCATCCTCCCTTTCACTACCGCATGATGCTTGCAATGGGGAGTCAGGTTTACACAGTTAACATCATCATAACCCCAGAGTGAGTGTGAAAACAAGAGCTAAAGCAACTGACAAGAGGATTCTCACTCAATGAATTTACTTTCTAGCAACCAATTTACTTTCAAGAAGTTATTCCCTCCAAAGCTCTTTCTGCCCATGATGCACCTCACCTGGTCTTCCCCAAGGGCCTAGATGCCTACCTTCATATTGATAAAGCCTCAATTCCTCCAGAAGGGTTTTCAATTTTGTAAATTAATCGAGACCTTGCATTACTTTCAGATATAGGATTTCTGAATTCTTAGTTTGCACCAGGGTGGGATGTATCTTTTAAAAAATGGAGTTTCAGGTGTAAGAAAGTCTTTTATACATGTCTATAGAGTGAGAAAAAGTTTTTTAAAAACAGTATGAGTTAACCAATGTGAAGTTGCCATGTTGTAAGTGAAAATGGTCGAATATCCACAATTTCCTATCATTCAGCTTTATCCTAATCATCATCTTGTCTCAGTTTTCTCCGACTTTTCCCTTCCACCTATTTGAGAAGCTACGCTGGTCTGAGTTCATTGCTTGTGTCAGCAAGGAGGAGGGAAAAAAAACAAATGCGAGTCTTTATGAAAACAAATTTTAGAAAACTAGATCGAAGTAACAAATAGAAGTTCGAAGGAAAATCATTTCAGAAAATAAGAGCAAGACCATCCTAGCCAGTTGGTGGCTAGGAGGAAACACAATAAGGAGGAGGGAAGCAGAGGCAGCGTATCAGAGCAAGTTCTCCGTGTGTGTGTGTGTGTGTGTGTGTGTGTGTGTGTTCACAAAATGCTCAAGCCTAAACTGTGAGCGTAAACACTAAGAAAGCGCAGGTGCATTATTTGTCCTGCCTTGCCTTTCCCTCTTGACTGCTGAGCCATGAGTTGGAGACTGTCCTCGTTTCCCTTCTCCCCTCCAACCCTACATCTACTCAATTCCTATAACTTAGTCCCTCTCAAATGCTAGAGTGCCTAGAAATCACCTGGTGGGCTTGTCAAACACAATCTGTTTACAATGTCAGTAACTCTCCAGAAGTCTAAGGAGGGTGATGTCTAAATGCCTCCATGTTCTGTGTAGGACCATTCATTCCTCAGTCCTAGCTTTACCACCATCACCACCACCCCAAACTGGCAGGCGTGTTTCTCTGAACCCAATACCCCTTGAACCACACTCTGAACTTCAGCCCCAGCAATGGAGGGGGTTCTTGGAAAGCCTGGTGCTCTGTCTCACGTGCAAGCCTGGAACCAGGTCATTTTCCTTCTTTTAGAACCATTACCCAATATCTTCTCTGGCCAAGCACTTATTGATGCTTCACTTATTGATCTGGCCAAACACTTACTGATTTAGGCCTCAGATTTCAAGTAATTTTCCATAAGACACCTTCCACATAACCTCAAGCCTGAGTTAGTCAACTATCGTGGACTCCTTTGCCAATTGACATGTCTGTTGTCACCATTAAATAGTAAACTTTTTCAGGAATGATATTGTCTTGTTACTATCATGAGTGCATGTTATGTGTCGAACACATTTTGATGAATGAGGGTAATTCCTTCATTTGTACTTTGGAGAAGCTTTCAAGATACAGGTGGACACCCCAAGAAATACACAAATAAACGTAAGTTATTATTGAATCGGGAAAAAACTATGTTTACCACTCAGAAGATGGTTTAGGAATGGACTCAATATTGCATGTGTTATAAACATGTTCATAAGTCTCAGTGAGTGCGTGTCTCTGTGTGGGTATGAATTAGGCAGGCGTGATTATGCACTTAGATGCAGTTCAGCAAAGCAAATCATTTGCAACACGTTGGTTGAATTCAACACTTTCTAAAAATTCTTGGGAACCTAAAAATTGTATTACACGAACCTTTTCTTTAGAAACACACATATTTGCACAGATATTTTAAAACATATTTGTTTGCTCATCCTCTTTCTTTCAACCAGATTTTAGGTGACTTTCAAGGATACAAACACAAAGGAAGACAAAACATTTACTTATAATAAACTCAGAGAATGATACAAAGAGAAAATAAAGGTAGGAAGATCAAGAAGGCCTAGGAATCAGGCAGCTTGCTAATATGCATCCTTACTTCTTGAGACACATTTAAATTTGATTTTCTAAATTAAAATAGTTTGACTTCATAATTTTAATACAATATAATAATGTCTATCAATGAATCCCTCAATCATAGTGGAGGAGTATGAAGAGCCCTGTTATGAGACAGAGAGCATTATACAGTTGATTATGGCAGGCATAATTCAGTTAAAATGCAATAGCTTATCATTTCATCTCCCATTTGTCCTACTTTAATTAAGGTGGTTTCAGTTTTGGATTAAGCCTCTGGTGAATCCCCTCCGAGTTTATGCCAGGGGTGTGAACAGCTGTGCATTTATGCAGAACACATGGGAAGTGGATCATTACAGATGCAGTTAAGGTAAAATTTAGCATCTTATAATTTGCTCTCCCTTATGATCCTTTTAAAATTTGTCCAAGTTTTTAATATTTTCTGGTTTATTTTCTTATTGAGGTTTTTAATCTCTGGACTTTGCTCTTGTTGTTAATATTTGCTCGTTTAAAATGTTTTTCTGTACATGAAATCCAGGATATCTATAGAGATATCATAGGATGAATAGTTTCTTGGAGGGTGTGGCAGGGAGGATTGGGGGGAACAGGGAGTTCATAACGATGAGTCCAAGAATAAAGAAATTGTTCTAAAACCATGGTGATGACTCTACAATCCTCCTTGATGTGACAGAACTATTCAATTGTTGGATATGTGAATTATATGCCAAGAAAATTGTTGGGGAAAAGAAAAGAAATCCAGCCATCCTATCCCGTCCTTCATCTTTTTGTGTTTCATAATTTTCTGAAAAGATATCATACTATATAACTGTTGGCAATGCGTCTTTTCTTCAGTCAGCACAATGTTTTTAAATTTTACCTCACAGTTTTGTATTATGCATTCCACGGTTGCCTTTTCTCTCTCAGCTTAGGAGCATCACACAGTGCCCAGGTCTCCCTCTGCACGGCTTTCAGCATTTCTCTGCAAGTGATCTGACTGGCAAGTACATCCTCATCTTCACTGGATCTGACCAGGTAGCTCTCTGATGAGGACTTTGCTCTGCCTTCTTGGCTCCACAACCATCTCTGTAACCTTGTGGTCCCCCTACTCTCAGCTTATCAGTATATTATCATTTTAGGGAACATTAATATTCAGTATTGATGTATCATGACTATTTAAATGACATCTACAGCTCAGTCATTTATAATAACATTCTTTCCTGAACCATACCAATGGCTTATGATGAAATTTTAATAAAATTGAAAATTGAATTGGGTGGGGAAAAATACAGAAAACTTGCACCAGGGAATTGTTTTTCCACAATGACAGTATACCCGCTCATTCTCATTATTCTCAGAGGCTGTCCTAAGGGAATTTTGTTGGGAAATCTTACCCTATTCACCATAGGGTCCTGAACTTGTGCCTTCAGGCTTCTTTCTAGTGCCCAAACTCAAAGAATATTGAAAGAGCTCTGTGTAAGTCCTTTGAGGATGCCCATAGTGCCATTGTGATGTGGCCTGAATCAAAGAGTGCACGTTTTTTAGGGAAGGCTTAGACAGATAGAGACACTGCCTTCAGAAATGTAAAGACAGACAGAGGGTGTGTTGACAAACAAGCATTTCACTTGTGGATATTCGGCTTAATCAAGGTGTCTGAACCTTTGTAGCAATACTGTTTGACTTAACCTCAGATTATGATATTTTATATAACTCATGGGTTATTTAGAGGTACATTTTTAAATGTCCAAATATACCCTTTAAATTGATTTCTAGTTAAATTGCCTTATTAGAGATGGTCTGAAAAATCTCTATTTCTTGATATATGTTGAGAATTACATGGATTGGATTATAGATTAATTGTGTGCTATGGATTGGTTTTTATACAAATTTTTGAAAGACTCCCTGGATCAGTGAAACAGTAAGAGTTCAGAACCAATAGGATGTATCTATATACATCATATGTAATATGATTTACTACAAGGATTGACATGGTTGGGCAAACCAGGTTAATCTGAAGTCCATAAGCTTCGAATCTCAGCTACAAACTGAAAGAAAGACACAGGCTGGATGTCTTCTTGGGAAACCACAGTGAAAATAGTAAGATCAGGTTTTTTCATATTATCCACAATAATCTCCTTTACTTAAAGTTTCTTTATTATTATGACTATGTTTACAAATCTTATTGTTGTTAGGTACTGTCTAATTAGTTCTGACTCATAGTAACAGAGTTCTTCTGTACAACAGAAGAAAATACTGCCTGTCCTACACCATCCTCACAATTATTGTGTAGACGCCCAGTGTTGTAGTCACCGTGCCGATCCAGCTCACTGAAGGTCTTCCTCTTTTTAGCTAATCTTTTGCTTTACCAAGCATGATGTTCTTCTCTAAGACCCTTACAGCAACATTTAGACTAGAGTATGAATAACCAGAAGTTACAGAATGGCCAAGTTGACACTTAAAACTGAAAGCCACAGTCTCAATTTAATTACCCTTCAATGGTTCTAGAATATACCCTGGCAGCACAGTGATTAAGTGTACCTCAGGTAACCAAAAGATTTACAGCCTTGTCCACTGTGTTAGTCTGGGCTGACCAGAGGAACAATTAATAGACACTCATGTGTACAAGAAAGAGCTTTATATACAAGAGCAGTTGAATATTGAGGGAACATCCCAGCCCAGTCCAGATCAAGTCCATAAGTCTGATATTACCCCATATATCCGATGTTACCCCATATGTCCGATACCAATCTATAAATTCCTCTCAGACTCACATAACACATGCAATAACACTGAATGCAGGAAGATCACAGGCCAGTGGGTGAAAAGTCTTGTGGATCCAGTGGCGTTGTAAGCATTTCAGTGCTGGCAGGAGTCTTTATGTGGCTCCTCCAGCTCAGGGCACTAAGGTAGCTCCATGTGTCTTGTCAGCTGCAATGTCTCCCAGGTAGTGAGCCTGTGTCCTACCTCCAGTGAGCTATTTATCTCCTTAACAGCTCCAAAAGAGGTCATCAAGCTGCGACCTGGTTGACAGGCTAAATGCCACCCCTTCACTCTGAGTACTCAAGTTGACAACAGATTATGTAACTACCACAGACACTTCTTGTCTGTCATCTATAGTCTCTGTGAGTGAGAAATGATTCCACCGCAAAGAGTTTGATTTGGTTTCAAGCACGGTAAACTACATAATTTACTATGCACTTCTATTTATGTTTTGATGTTTCACCTTGGACAAGTGACTTACCTATTTTAAATGATTGTAGTAAGCATATATAAACAAGACTTTCATCACTTTTGCCCTTCAGTCTGGGACTTAATGCATTCCCACGTAAGCACAATCATGCATCTCCTATCAAAAGGGTAGCATTTACCCAAGGGAAAAGTGCAGAGAATGGAGAAAGGAAGGGGCATGGAAACGGGAAACAGGAAACAGGGGGAGGAATAGGATAAGCAATGGTAAATGGAGGGAATTGCAGTGGGCAGATTGAAACAAAATACAAGTGAATTGTTGAATGCAAACCCATTGATCTGCTCTGCAAACTGTCACCCAATGAACAATGCAAAATTTGCTTGTATTTTAATTTGGTGTCTTAGCATTCTTTTACAGGTATAATTTAGTGACATGAATCGTCTTTATCATATTGGACTACCATCACTACTTTCAATGTCCAAAGGTCCCCTTCACCCTCAAAAGAAACTCAGTACATGAGTGTCCCTGTTTGTAAAAAGGCTGGTTTCAACAATGGAATGAAACCTACAAATGATCATTTAGACGGCACAGAGTTGGCCAGGGTTTCCTTCCAGCATACACCCAGTCACCATGAGTTGGTGACCACACAGTGGTAATGCACAACAACGCAATGACATCTGTAGAAAGGAGACGATACTGAAATATTCCTAACAGATTTATTAGTGCCATGAAAGCTGACAATACATGGAATACATGCAAACACTTAGCATATTGTTCGGCTCAGTGGCACCAATACAAAGTGGATGGTGATTAAAAAAAACTTTTGCATGAAATGATGTGAAAACCTTTCTGAACACTCCCCTTAGTGGAAAATTTTGAGGAGTAGATTGTGCATTCTTGTGCAATAGTGTAGTTTGCTCATGCACGGAGGGTTTAATTATGTATCTTCCTGCTAAAGCCTTTTTGGGGAAGATGGAATATCAGCACGGTGGGAAATTGATTGAGTAACTCAATCAAGATTATCTTCAAAGATGACTCCAAAAATATATCTGACAGCTTGTGGCTGAGGAAAACAGTCAGTACGAGAAGTCATTCAGAAAGATCCTTTTCTCTGACTTATTAGTCATGTACAAGAGGGATGTTGTGTGATAATCCCCTGTGGAGAATCATTCCTCTCAGCTGCTGAGTTTTAAAACTTTTACTCTTGAAAATTTCCTCCAAGAAATTATTGTTCCAATGTCAAGGACGTAGGTAGCTGTATTTGGATTTATTCTGAAAAACGTGTAAATGTCTAAACAATCTAGCACATGCACACACACATATGCACATACACACATGTATGTATGCACACACACACACTACATGAATACAAATTGCAAATATGCCATGGATCTTTATAACTTTGTACTGTAAGGGCTTACTAGAAGTATGGGTCTGGTAAGTGCATCCATTTTTAATAACCCAGTAATGGAAGCAAAGGTTAGAGTTTCATATTTCACAACCCTTAGAGAATAAGACATATGTTAGGTCAGAGCTAAAAAAATGATAGGGTGGAGGACACTATCAATGTTGCTAACCAAAGATAAAAATGAGACAGCACCAACTTTCCTTCCAGTGAGGACTCTTCTTTTCAACACTAGCAAGTTCATGCCTAGACACACACACACATACACACACATACACACCACCTTTTAGCTTATCATATATTTTTCCAGGGACAGTATAAATAGAAAATTTCTATGTCACAAGATATCCCATTCCCTTCTTGGGAATTTGGGATTCTATCTCAACTCCATCACCCAAAAACTCTAACTTGAACTACCAACATATGTCATCAGTCCTTCAGGAGCATTTCTTTTTCTGGTTCCCCCAAGGTCCTGAGAACAACATGAACAGGGTATGATTCAGAACAGAGCCATGACACATCACTAAAGACCTCTTTCTTGAACTGCAGGTTTTGCATGTGGTCATTCCAAGAAGCTAAAAACTCCTCCCAAAGCTCCTGTTTCGATATGTCAATGACTATCCATCACCCACAACAGTGTGATCGGTGGCTGTGTTACTTTGTTGTTGTTATTCCTGTTGTTATGAGATGCTGAGCCACAGCGACTCTACACTCAACAGGACAAAACTGCCTGGTGCTGCACCATCCTTCCCATTCTTCCTGCGCTCTTGCCCATTGCTGCAGCCACTGTCACCGAGCTTGATGGTGCCCTCTCTTTCTCTGCCCTTCTTCTTTAACCAACAGTTCGTCCTCCCCCAGGTTCTAGTCTCTCCCCACAACATGCCCAATTTATGTAAGAGGAAGTCTTTCCATCCTTACTGCTAAGGACTCTGGCCCTACTTCTTCCAAGACAGATGTGTTTGTCTTTCTAGCCCTCTGTGGCACTTTTATATCCTTCACCAGCACCATAATTCAAGGGCATCCATTCTTCTTTAATCTTTCCTATTCAACATCCCACTTTCACCTTGTGCAGCAGATTTGCGTAAATCAACCCACAGTTTGCTCTCTTGACTGCTACTTGCACGAGCAGCTATTACAAATCCAAGCAAGATAAATCCTTGATAGCTTCAAACTTTTCACTATCTATCATGATGTTACCTATTGGCCCAACCATGAGGATTTTGGTCTTCTTTATCTTGAATTGTAATCCATACTGAAGGCTGTAATCCTTGATCTTTATTAGAAAGTGCTTCAAGGCCTCCTCACTTTCAGCAAACAGAGTTGTGTCGTCTGCATCTTGTACATTGTTAATAAGCCCTCCTCCAATCCTGATGCCACGTTCTTTTTCATATAAGCAAGCTTCTCTGGTTATTTGCTCAGCACACAGGTTAAATAAGTATGGTCAGAGGATACAACCCTGATGCATACCTTTCTTGATTTTAACATGCAGTGTTCCCTTGCACTGTGCTATATTACTTAGGGAAGCAAAATTTGTCCCTGGACACTCACTCATGGCTACTGTTTCATAGTTACTGCAATCCTTTGGCTAGACTAAACGTTTGTTGAAGAATGGATAAGGCCAACTTACTTCTCTTTTAATACGTGGAGTCCAGAAGGCAAGGATCCTCTACTCTCTATGCTTAGACATCTAAAAATAAACACTCAGTATTGAAAGTCATGGGTTTCTCGTTATTTGTCATGGATTCTCATGAGGCACAGAGATCACCTGCCTCTACAGAGATGCTCAGAGCCAGAGCACAGGTGGTACATGTCAGTGGTGGAAAGCACCGAGGAGAGGGAGAAAGCTGATTAAGTCACCATTGTGAGCAATAACACATTTAAAGCGTGATAAACATTGCCACAGGGACAAGCCATTTCGGTCTCTCTCACACATAACTTATCATCAGTCATCGTCTGCACTATGTCAAGATGACACAACCTGAGGAATTGTGAACATTTCAACGCTGCATGCTTAGGAGGATTATACTTTAGCTGTTTATTTTAGCTAAGGGAGGACAGAACAATCAAGTCCGTATCGCAGGGATTCCACATTATTTTAGGAATTTGGCAAGCGGAACATGTTGGACTTATGACTTTGATGTGTCTTGTGTGACAAGATGCTACCATCTGATTAAAAATTACCAGTTGGGAATGGGGCTCTCTTGCTTGAAGGACGATGATATTATTGCTATGCCACATTCTCTCCTTTATAAAAGCACTCGATGATGATTTGGCCATAGTTCAGTGAAACTCTTTGGAGAAGAGCACAGATCAACGTGTTTCTTTGATCAGTGCCAAAGGAGCATGGGGCGACCAAATATGTTTACCATGTGGAATGATTATGTTCTAGACTGGCAAGAACATGTTTGAGCTATTGAAGAAAAGAACAGCAGAAACATCATGAAAAACGTTGGAATGTTAATTTCACCACTAGATTTCACTCAATATCAAGGGTTTAAGTGGAAAAAAATATGGCTACTCAGGGTTCTAGTTCATACTCACAAGGTTTTAATTCTAAACCAATGTATGTTTCTGTCTTCAGTGGATGGCTACAAACAAGTTCACTCAGTGATGCGCATGTCTTCCTCTCCTTAGGGTGCCTTCAGAAATGCTCTTAACAAAACAATGGCTTCCTGGGGGATGTGTAAGCCAGTTACATATCGTTTTCATTGTACAAGTCTTTTGGTTCTCTTGTACGATTTATTCCTAGATGTCATATCCCTTGGGTGATTTTTACAAATGATGCTGTTCTTTAACTTTTCTTTTTGGTGTCAGCGACCTCAGTGAGTATTTCCAGTCTCAGAAACCCACAGGGGCAGTTCTACCATGTTCTGTAGTCACTAATAGCTGCACTTGACCCAAGGGCAGTGAGTTTGGAGCTTTTTGGTGGCTTCTTCTTTGTTTCCAGCTTTCTGATTCCAGTAGTCCATCATGATGAATGCATTTTGACCGATCAAATTGCTTGATCCATTTCAGACTGAAGGAGTTGGTCAAATTCTTCAATTTCTTCTTACTTGACTTTAGAGGTTGGTGCATAAATTTGAATAATAGTTTTATTAACTGGAGTTTCTTTCATACATAAAAATATTGTCCTACAACAGTGTACAGACAGCATTGTACTTCAAGGCAGATCTTGACATGGTCCTTTGGAAGATGAATGGGATGCCATGCCTCTTGAACCTGTCATGCCAGGCATAGTAAACCACATGGTTGTCTTGTTCAAATTGGTCAATTCCAGTCTTTTCCCACTCCCTAATGCCTTGGATATTGATCTTTATGATGCTTCAATTTTCCTGGATTGGTGCTTCATGTATTTCTACTAAAACTTTGGTGATACAAACAAATTGATTAAGAACTGCAAGCCTGTAAGTATAAGATTAGAGGTACTACAGGTAGGATAAACCCCTGAAAATACCAGGCATGTAAGGAAACACTGTCTCATCTCAACCATTTCTCTTTCTAGCAAGTTCATCAAGTCACTTCAATCTGTGGTCTCAAGGTATCAATTTCCTTTGTCCTTTGATAGTCTTTGTAAGTTTATACAATTCAACACCTGCACAGTTTACTTTGAGTCCCCAGCCCCATCCCATTTACCCCCTCCCTCGATGGTGGAATTAACTACTCCCCCGACTTGCTATAAATACACTGTAAATTGTGTGTTCCATGATTATTCAAAGAAATCGTAGTGGCACCGTGGGTTATAACGAAGTCACAATGGGTACTGGGTGAGAGGAAGTGGAAGCTACATGCCCCCATACAGACTTACAGTCATGGAAGCCTTGTTCTAGTCTCCAGGGTCTATGTGAGTCGGGATCGACATGATGGCAGTGGGTGCCCTGGAGGAAGTGTTGCGTCCACAACCACAGTAGACTTTAACACCTGTACTTAAAACTTTGGGTTCTCTCAAGGATGCAGGTATCCTACTCAGCGTTGGACTTTCAGTGTCTACATAGAGTAAGAGTCAAAATTAGATTTAAAAGACAGATTCCAGTATTAAGATCATTGATACCCTGGATGACATGGTGTGTTGATTCAAACCCTAATGATTCAATGTCATACACATAGCTGCTAAGTGGTAGCCTCTGCAGACTCACTAAATTTTGAGTTCCAGTTATCTAAAACCACTGCCCAGATTCTTCCCACCACGACCTGAGATGCATCCAGAGGCTACCGGACTGTCCTGGAACAAGGAGGGAAAGTTCCTGAAGGCCATGGAATTTACCCTTTCTAAATTTCCCATATCTGGGAAGAAGCTGATGGAGAGGTGTGATTATGGAAAAAGGTGAAAGAAAAATTAAAGTCTGCTCCTTTGGACTCATAATCACTGTGTTTCACTGAGTCATTAACAGGCACGGATAGATTTTCATTTCCCACTGCTGGGCAAGATGGCAAAGGCCCATTTGCCCATTTGAAAGAGACTACAGACTCTGAGAGGGAAAATAGAAATATGTTTCCCTGTCGGAGCCAGCTGACAAGTCAAACAGTCCTGAAAGGGGGAGTGAGGATTAAGGAAAAAAAGAAAGACAGAAGTCTTGGGAGGGCAGCAGTCTGATGGACCGAAGCGCCCGAGTTTATTCTACACACTCCTTCTATCCATGCAGAAACAACCCGGGCTTAATGATCTCATTGTTCAGCAAGCACATTTGATACACATAGCAACTCTATCTTCTGCCAAGTCAGACATCCTTGAGAAAATTAAACCACCAGTTTTTCCCAGACCTTGCTTGCTTTCTTGTCCTTGACAGTCTGTTCAAAGCGTAAAGTCACAGAAGAAATCAGGAAACACTTAGGTCATGAGACTTCTCAGCAGTTTCAAGGCTGAGTCTTAATGGCCTTCAACATTCCCAGCACCGAGCAGCCAGTCAAGAAATACTGAATGCACAAAACCACAGGCAATGACAGGAAGTAATTGGGTTGCTGGGTGAGGTTTCCAGTTCTTCGTACAAAGTTGTGGGCCCTCACATTTTAGTTGAGTTCACTTTCACTTCAGATTTCTCAAGGGTGTGATGGAGTCAAAGAACAGAACTTCCCTGCAGGCAGGTTTCTTCTTGAAGCGTCTCTCTGCCAGTCTCTGTGGATAAAGGAATTTTCGAAGAAGTCCCTTTGATATTCCATGTCTCCAGACAGTGGCACTTCAGCATCTTTTAAAATATGAAAAGCTCTCCCTCACCAGAATCTTCTGCCTGCTCTTCCTCCAGGGTGACAGGCTGAACCGCACAGCTTCTCAGAGGCACCTGTATTTGATCTCCCACACACTGAACTGCAGCCCTGGAGTCTTGGACTAAGAAGCAATTTCCGTCACTTATACAAAGGTTACTTTGACCACTCTGCCAAGGACTTTGGAGGCTTTTATTTATTATTGTTTTTTAAGGAAACACATACATTTGGTTTCCAGGGTTGCAGAAGGTTAGGCCAAACATGAGTCTGCTGAAGGAAAGAGGGACCAGATGTCAACCCGGTGCTCCAAGATCTGAGTGCAACATACCAGCATGAAGCAGGGAACCAATAGAGAGGTCTGAGACGCCGACCCCAATCCCAACTATGTAGACAGCCCCTCCTCCTCAGAAGAATTCACTTCGGAGGACAGCACTGAAGCTACAGCTTGGGGAGAGAGACATGTCTGATCAGAGCACACGGGAGCAAATGAAGGGGGAGGAAGAGAGAGTGAAGCACATTCAGGCCCACCAAGCCTTGAGGACGATATTCCCACTGAGAGAAGCCAGTCCATAAAGAGGACCATATGACCGGCCCCAGTATGAAAAACGACATCCCTCAGTGACCCATATCCCTTCGGGGAACAACACTGGAGACACAGTGTGGGAATTGTGCCTTATCTGACCCCACCACACCAAGACAAAACACTAAGGGCGAGCAACAGAAAAGCACAGGGAACAGAACAACAAAGTCCTAAGGGAATACCAAAAATAGACTTTGGGGCCAGGGCGTGACACCCCATCAGACTCAACTGGAAAAGACTCCTAAAGGTCAACAAGTGCACCTTGAACTATTTACAGGCTTTTCTTTTATTTTGTCATTGTTTGTTATTGCTGTTTTGTTTTCTTTTGTTGCTTTGTTTTGCTCTGTCTTGCTTTTTGTGCATATTATTATATCTGCAGGTCTGTCTAGATAAGATAGGTGGGATAAACAATCTGGAGCAGAAAACAAAGGGACCTATGGTTCCACTGGGACATAGGAGACGGGAGGTGGGGGAGAAGAAGTGGGTGTTAACACACCCAGGGACATGGGAACAACAAGTGATCCAAAATCAATGGTCAAGAGGGTGTAGGAGGCCTGGTAGGGGTTGATCAAGGGCAATGTACCTGAGAGGAATTACTAAAACCCAAATGAAGACTGAGCTTGATAGTGGGAAAAGAGGAAAGTAAAAGGAAATAGAGGAAAGAACTAGGAGGCAAAGGGTATTTGTAGAAGTCTAAATACAGGCATGTACATATGTAAATATATTTTATATGATGATGGGGAAATAGATCTATGTACATATATTTATAGGTTTAGTATTAAGGTATCAGATGGACATTGGGGAAATAGATCTATGTACATATATTTATAGGTTTAGTATTAAGGTATCAGATGGACATTGGGCCTCTACTTAAGTACTCCCTCAGTGCAAGAACATTTGTTCTATTAAACTGACATTCCATGATGCTCATCTTCCTGACATGATCGCTGAAGACAAAGCGGATGCATAAGCAAATGTGGTGAAGAAAGCTAATGGTGCCTGGCTATAAAAAGATATAGTGTCTGCAGGCTTAAAGGCTTTAAGATAAACAAGCAGCCATCTAGCTGAGAAGCAATAAAGCCCACATGGAAGAGGCACACCACGAGGTGTCAATAGGATCAGGTCTCAGGCATCAAAGAACAAAAAATCATATCATTGTGAATGAGGGGGAGTGTGGAGTGGAGACCCAAAGCCCATGTGTAGGTAACTGGACAACGCCTTACAGAAGGGTCTGGGAGAGGAGATGAGTCAGTGATGGTGTAGGGTAGCAACAATGAAACATACAATTTTCCTCTAGTTCTTTAATGTTTCCTCCCCCATCCCCTCACTATCATGATCCCAGTTCTACCTTACAAATCTGGCTAGACCAAAGGATGTACAGATAGGAACTGGAAACATAGGGAATACAGGACAGATAAACCCCTCAGGACCAATATTGAGAGTAGCAATACCAGGGGGTATTGGGGAACCAATCGCAAGGATCTACATATAATCCCCTCCCTGGGAGACAGACATCAGAAAAGTGAGTGAAGGGAGACATTGGACAGTGTAAGACATAACAAGATAATAATTTATATATTATCAGTGGTTCATGAGGGAGGGGAAAAAGAGAGGGAGGGGAAAATGAGGAGCTGATGCCAAGGGCTCAAGTAGAAAGAAAATGTTTTGAGAATGGTGATGGCAACAAATGCACAAATGTGCTTGACACAATGGATGAATATATGGATTGTGATAAGAGTTGTACGAGCCCTCAATAAAATGGTTTTTATAAAAGGAGAAAAAGTAATACATTTGGTTTCTAGAGTTAGATAAGGTGATGTCAAATTCCCTTTCTTCCCTCTGGTCCTTCCTTAGTTCTTCCCACCCCCACCCCAGATTATTTTTTCAGTGTTCGGCCGAGATGCAGCTAATGATATACAGGGACATGAGAAAGCAGCACCACGATCACATCTTCACATGGGCTCTGCACGAGAAGTAAATCGGGTCAGAATAGTCTTCCAGAAATAGATTCTAACAGTAGCCTCTGCCTGGGTATCAAGGTAAACAAGCTTCAAACGTGGTGGCAATTAAGAGGAAATGTTCACAGGCGTGCAACTGACAAAATTGTACTTTTCTTCTCTGATAGAAATTGATTTTCTGAAACTTTGAACGTTGTCCCCAAATGCCTTCTGTTCCAAATCCCCAAAGTTTATATAAAATGAAGAGGCCTGAACGCCAGGAGTGAGCTTTCTTTGGTCTGGAAGATAACCCAAGTCTCTAGTAAACTCCGATCAACGTCGCAATCACTTCTAGCACAGGAGCCGTGCTTGGCACTATGAAGCATCGACAAGTATTTTTCCCTCGTTTTCCCCCAAAAATGTATTTACTGAGCAGCTACTATGTGCCAGGCAGTGTCCTAAGACCTGGAGTAAAGCTTTACAGAGCTTGCGTGCTAATGCAAGACACAGACAAAATTAAGTAGCTCATTAATTTCAGGGGGAAAGTGACTAAAGTAAGGGCCCAGGTAAAGGTAGGCCAGCATGAAAAGTCATAAAGGCATGAATCATGAAACAAACAAACTTGTGGATAGAGAAGGCAAGAAGGCTACAGGCCCTGAACTCCCTGCTTGGTACATTTGAGGGACAACCGTAGATAAGTGAGGATTAAACTGATATAAGATGAAGTCAGAGAGTCAAGGAACCGGTTCTGTAGGCCCTTAGAGACCATGTGAATCTGTATGATATTCCAAAGACATCTGTGGTAAGATTACACTGGCTATTAGGTGAAGACTGGATAGCAGAAGAGTAGAAAGAGAGAGAGCTTGGAGACTTTTGCAGAATTTCAGGTGAGACATGGCAGTGATTTGGGGTGAGGTGGCCATGCTAAGAAGAATTAGGAATGTATTCTAAGACACCCTCTCTTGATCATACTATATATATTTTTTCTGAGGTGGAAAATGGATCACCACTTGGTAGCACAGTGTTACATATTTTAAATAATATGTTATTTTTTATTATTTGGAGGGATGCTTTATATTACAATTTAGGTTCCCATTCCACAATTTTGACAAGTATTGTTTAGTAATAAGTGGTTAACAGTCTTCACCATTGTTGAACGCTCTCAATATATCTGTTATAGTTGTTTCATGTCCATTAATCAGTACTCATGACTGTTATTCTTTATGCTGTGAACAATCTGTTATTTAGTTAAAAGCTGCTTCAGGGTTTAGTTCAAGATTTTAAAAGTTTCTCAGGGCTATAGTCTTGGGGAATCCTCCAGTTTCAATTGATCTAAGCAGTCTGGACTATCTTTAGGAATTTGAATTCTGTTCTACCTTTTTCTACCATTCTAACTTAGTTCATTGCTCGGGCCCTCATCAGAGTGAACAGTAGTGGTAGCCGGGCACCATCCAGTGCCTCTGGTCTCAGGGTACATGAGGCTATGGTGATGTAGATTATTGTGTAGATTAGTCCTATCAACTGTGTCTTCTTATAGTCTTCTTTGAATCTTCTCTGAGTCTTTGATTTTCTCCTTTCTCTATTGTTCCACAAGAGTAACGACCAATAATAGTATCTTAGAGAGCTATGTACTCTATTAAGACCCCAGACATTACTCACGCAAACTAGATGTGGAACATAAACTTTATGAACTATATTAGGCCATGGACTGAGATTTCACACGAAATTATTGTCCTAATCCTTCAAAGTCAGTAAGCCAATCTGGAGAACTATTTGCTTACATCTCTAGAGGATCCCTAACTATGCTTCTATGTGTTTTAGTGTATATTATCTATAGGCACACAGTCACAAACATGCTTACACTTATACATTTTATTTATCTATTTGTATATACATATGAGGGAGCTTCAAAAATGGAATGAAAAGTAATGAAATTTTCTGGGGAAATTTTTTTGATAAATCATTTATTGGGGGCTCTAATAGCTATTATAACAATCCATACATCAATTGTATCAAGCATATTTGTATATATGTTGCTGTAATCATTTTCAGAACATTTTCTTTCTACTTGAACCCTTGGTATCAGCTCCTCTTTTTTACCTCACTCCTTTCACAGCCTCCTGATCCCTTGATAAATTATAAATTATTATTATTTTCATATCTTACACTGTCTAATCCCTTCACCCATGTTTCCGTTGTTTGTCTCCCTCAGAGTACAGGAGTTATACATCGATCATTGTGATTGGTTCCCCCTTTCTCCCGCTCCCCCACCTTGTTTCCCCCACCCTCCTGGTATCGCTACTCCAACTTCTGAAGTCCCTTCATAAGTATTCAAGCCTATACACATGTGTTTTTCATACATATATAAGTATACATCCACATGTATGTATTGCTTTTTGGTTGCTATTAACATTGTTTCAAATTTGTATAAGCCACAGCAATTACAAAAGGACAAGACCTCTTTACAGTGTTGAAAAGCAAGGCTGCTGCTTAAAGGATTAAGGTACACCTGCCCCACACCATGGTATTTTCAATTGCCTCGTACACATGTGAAATTTGGACATTGAATAGGAAGACTGGATAAAAATCAATGCATTTGAACTATGGAGTTAGCAAAGACTATTGAAAGTACCATTGAGTGCCAAAAAGCAAACACTTGGAATAAGCACAATTGGTATGTTCCCCAGAAGCAAGGATGGTGAGCTTGTTTCTCACATCATTTGGACATGTTATCAGGAGAGACCAGCTCCTGGAAAAGGGCATGATGTTTGCTAAAGCAGAGGGCCAGCTACAGAGGAATGAAGGCCTTTGCCAAGATAGATTGACATAGTGACTGCAACATTGAGCTCAAATTTATAAAACAATTGTCAAGATGCTGAGAGACCAGGTGATGTTTTGACCCACTGTACAATAGGTACTTATGCATCAGATTCATCTCTATGGCACCTAACAACAACAACGTGAGCTGGAATTGGACTGCTAATGGCAAGGTCAGCTATTCGAAACCAACAGGAGAGAGAGGTGGCTTTCTACTCCAATAAACATGTACAGTATTGGAAACCCACAAGTGGAGTTCTACGCAGTCCTAGAGGGTCCCTATGAGTTCGAATCAACTCAACAGCAGTGAAAGCAATGAGTTAGAATCAACTTAATGGCAATGGGTCTGGGGTCGACTAGAAGTTAAGGCTCTAATAATCTGTAGAGCACAAGAAATTGAACTGAAAAGGAATGCAGTTGAGATTAAAACATTGAGAGAGAATTGAAGCTAATGTCTAGACATCCCACAACTATTTTGAACAAGTATTACATAGACATCTCTGAGGAGAGCTTTACATTTTGCTGATTCTCCTGAGATATGGCTCAGCCTCCTTTCACTGGGCTGTTTCCCCATTGAGGAAGACTCAAGACTCCAGTGTGTTTCCTGTTTCCCCCGATGTTTGCACCCCTCTCATTGCAGGGTGAGCCACCCACTGACGAAGTGGCCTTTGTTGCTCTGGGATGGCAAGGAGAGCATTCAATTGGCAAAAATCTGATGCTGCTGGCTATTTATTTTTGTGGAAGATCCTGAGGTGAGCTTAAATAATTTAAAATTGCTCTTTGGCTCTATCTGTCTGTATCTGGATGACAAAATTAAAGGAATGAAACAAAGAGGGAGAAATATATATACCGTATATACTCAAATGTAAGCTGACCCGAGTATAAGCCAAGGTACCTAATTATTACCTGGGAAATCAGAAAAACTGATTGACTCAAGTATAAGCTTAGGGTGGGAAATACAGGATGTGAATTAACACAGAGACCAGAGGGGTGAGACAGAGCGCAGCCACAGACACATCCTTACCAGTTCAGCTGCCGGCATAAGTGAATCACTATGGGTGCTTCTGCAAATTGGAGCCGTCCACATCATAGGACGACTCTGATTGGTTAGATGTAAGTAAACAAATATTCAAAGCCCTGCAGTTTCAGTGGGACTTTGAATAAGCAGCGGAGGAATGGCAATCGCCCGCGAGATGTTACACCTTGCTGGGGTACAACTGACCTGTATATAAGCCAAACCCCAGTTTTTCAGCACATTTTTGTGCTGAAAAACTCGGCTTATACACGAGTATATATGGTATATTTCCTTGAAGGCCAACATAAATTTTAATTTCAATCTTTATTGAGTCCTAGTGTGTAAGAATTCCAAAAATAAACACTAAACAAGTATATTGGACCTCTTCTCAGGAGAGACCCATTCCTGGAGCAGGACATCTTGCTTGGTAAAGTAGAGAGGTTGAGACCAAGAGGAAGAACTTCAACAAAATGGATTGACAGGTGGTTGCGGCAATGGGCTCAAGCATGACAACCATCGTGAGACCGGTGTGGGACTCAGTGATGCTTCTTTCTGCTATTCCTGTGAGTCAGTGCTGACTCGCTGATACCTCACAACACCACCCACAACTATGTCTCTGAGGGATACAAACGGGTAATGGGTTTCGCTGCTCCCCGAAACGATCGGAGGTTCAAGATCCTGTAGTTAGCTCAGGCTTCATCATCTGTTGGTGTGGTTGGGCGCCATCTAGTTGGTTCCACCAAAAGAAACTGCCAGGTCCTGCTCCAACCTGACAAGTTTTGTTATGTCTGAGCCGTTGTTGTAGCCACTGTGTCAGTCCGTCGCGTGGAAGGCCTTTCTCCTTTGTGTTGACTCTGCTTTACCAAGCACCTTGTCTAGTGATCTACTCCTGAAAAACAGGAGCCATTGGAAGCAATGCGGAGCAGTCTGACCCACAAGGGCTGCCCACAATCATTTTTATAGCTGAAGAAATGAACAAGTTTCGAGATTAAAAAATAAATAAAAATGACTAGTCCCATACCTAGAAGATGGGAGCCTTCACTCCCATGACTCTGTGTCTGACTGCCTGCACAAGTCATATTGTCAGTGACCAAGCAGGAGCCCTGGTTACACAGTGGTCACTCACTTGGTTGGGAACCTCCAGGGAGGCCATTCAAGACCACCGGCTGCTCCTCTGGGCAATGAGGCTTTCTGCTCCCAAAGAGTTACAGTGTCGGAAAGCTCCCAGGCCAGCCATGCCCTTTCATCTAGGGTAACTCTGAGTGGGCACAGACTCAAGAGCAGTGAGTTAAAATGTGAGTTTTTGTGGCTGAGTGCATCTCTATTAAGGGGCTCATTGGAAGTCCTCTCTTTAGTGGTGCCAGATGAGAACACCCCGCTAACAGCCAGAAATGATTTAGCATCATCAACAGAGATTACCTGGAAGACCTGTCATGTGTGCTAGGATTGGAAGGAAGTATATGATTCAGCAGGGAGGAAGAAGTGTCTTCTGCAAAATAATGAACAGATTAAAGTGAGAAATCCAGGCTATCACTGAATTTGTTTTCCTGGGCTTCCAAGCAACTCCTTTGCATATTTATTCCCTTTATTTGAACATTTATATTTAAGATGGAATATGATGCATATAAGCAGTCCTGGTGGTGCCATGATTAAAGTCCTCAGCTGCTGATGGGCCAGAAGTTCAAATTCATCAACTGCATCAGGGGAGAAACATCTAGCAACCTGCATTTGTAAATATTTACAGACTCGAAAACCCTATGGGGTAGCTCTACTCTGCCCGACAAGATTGCTGTGAGTTGAAAATGACTCCTCAGTGGCTGTGGGTTTGGTTATATTTTAAATATCACATTACATCACATAACAGACATGTACTATCACTTAGTATCAAAAGCACAATGTGTAAATATATGTTAGCATGTGTAAAATATGACATATACACCATACTTTGGGTTTGAATCTCTATTATGTTAAGGAATCCTCCTGGTGCAAGTACAATGGCCAAGTGCTAAGCTAATAACTGAAAGAATGGAGGGTAGAACCCACATAGCAGGTTTGCAGGAGAAAACCTAGCGATCTGGTCTTGTAAAGATTAGAGCTTAGAAAATCCTACGGTCGCTTCTAAATTGATTCGATGTCGCCTAACAACAATAACTCCAGAATGGCACTCAACTTGAGGGCAGTGGGCTGTCTGGTTGCAGTATAATTTTAATAATTTAAGATGTTTAATAAAGAAAACACAATATACCTGATTTGATATGAATATACAAAAAACTTTACATATAGCTATACAATATTGCATTCACAATGCACATATATTTATGATATATGATATTTAACTGTATCACATTTCAATGTAAATATCAATGGCAGATGTCATTGAATTGGTTCTAACCCATGTTGAGCCTAAATCCAACAAAATGTGCCAGGTCTGGCACCTTGCACCATCCTCACAATTTTAACCGTGTCTAAGCCCATTACTGCAGCTTCTGTGTCCATCTGTCTTGTTGAGCAATTTTTGCTTTCCCATCTGCTCTTTACTCTACCAGTAAGACATGCTTGAGGGCTTGGTCCCTCCGGATACCATGTCCAAAGTGCATGAGACAAAATCTAGTGGTGCTTGCTTCTAAGGAGCATCCTGGCTGTGCATCTTCCAAGACAGATGGTTTGGTCTTTTGACAGTCCACAGTATAGTCAATATTATTCACCAGAACCATAACTCCCTGGTGGCTAAGTGAAGCCCTCAGCTGAATAGCAAAAGGGTTGGTAGTTTGAATCTGCCAGTCACTTCATGGGAGAAAGGTGTGGACAACTGCTTCTGTAAAGGTTAAAATACTGTAGGGTGGTTTCTAAGAGTATGGAGGGCATTTTCTAAGAGTATGTAGGGCGGTTTCTAGGAGTGTGTAGGGCGGTTTCTAGGAGTGTGTAGGGCGGTTTCTAGGGGTGTGTAGGGTGGTTTCTAGGAGTGTGTAGGGCGGTTTCTAGGAGTGTGTAGGGCGGTTTCTAAGAGTGTGTAGGGCGGTTTCTAGGAGTATGTAGGGCGGTTTCTAAGAGTGTGTAGCGCAGTTTCTAAGAGTGTGTAGGGTGGTTTCTAAGAGTACATAGCAGTACAAAAAGTTTATAGCAGTACAACATGTTTCTCCCATGGAGTCACTGGTGGTTTCAAACTACTGACCATGCCATTAGAAGCCCACTATATAACCCAAGAATCGGTCAAAATAGGCCTTGCTCATCATTATTTCAATGCTTTATAGGGTTACTATCAGTCAGAATTCACTCAATGGCAACGGGTTTGTTTCAATATGTATAATGTGGATGTAAACTATTGCCTCAGACATTATTTTTCCTTTGTCAATGGTTGACTTGTGTTTCATTCCAAGAGAGGACGGGTGCTCCAGTTCAGTTTGTTCTCTTTCTTAGCTCATCAAAGTCCCTTCATTTCTCACAGATTCATGTTTTCCTTTCTATACAATGAAAGGGTTGGGCTAATGTGTCTAGGATCCCTTTCCAGCTCTGAAATTCTTTGATCTGAATATTAAAATCCAGCCACCATGGCTTGTCCACCAGTGACTGCACTCTGTGTTGGAGCTGGAGCACACAAACTCCTGCCATTGGACTGGACTCTTGTGTGCCTTCCAGAACGTGCGCTCCCTGAGGATTTGGTCAGTGTCTTCCCCGCCTTTATGTCCCCATCTAGCCCATCATAGATGCCCTGTAAATCAATATTACTTAGTTTATACAATACTCTGTTTGGGATGATTCCGTATGGATTTTCAGTAGAAAAGCAAAGTGAAACTCATTTCCATGGAGTGGATTCTGACTTACACAGGAACCCTATCGGACAGGAGAGAACTGCCCCTGGGAGTTCCCAAGACTAACTTTTCATAGCAGTGCAAAGCTTCCAGTTTCTCTCATGGAGTAGCTGGTGGTTTCAAACTGCTGACCTTGCAGTTAGCAGCCCAATGCGCAAACCAAGACTTGCTCAAGACATGCCTTGCCCTTTGTATTTACAAGTAGTTTGTATGCAGTTTCATAAGAGAGCGAGAGGGAGATAGTTCATGTTCATGGGGTTTAGTTTGGAACCCCTTGTTTTTAAAGAGTTCCATAATTACTGCATATTTATCTTTTCCACAAGTAACCTCAAAACAACTAAGACAGCTACTTCCTAGTTCAGGCAGAGGCACAGAGAGATTAGTGGCTTATTAAGGGTTACTAAATTATTCACTGATTGGGACTTGAACACCTGAGCCCCAGCATCACAACTTTCCAAATAAATGCATAGGAGTAGGCAAAGAGAACTGTGCTAGAGATTCTGTGTACCCAATTTCTTAGCATCATCAGTTTACCTGTGTCAATTTCATTACCATTGATAAATAGGGACGCTGTCTCTTAGAAAGAAGGGCTTTTGTTGCCTTATTCCCTCTGAAGCAGGGGAGTTCGCCATTCCCAGCCTGAGAGGGCACACACTTGATTCCTGCTGCCTTCGGAGGAGACAGGAGTTCTCTGCAGACACAGCCATTCTGATGTGTGGTTGGGGTTGGACATAGCCTTGTTAGGTGTTACATGTCCCTGCAGTGGCCAGGCTGGCACATTCCTCAGCAGAATCCTGTTTGAAAATCTCTTTATCTTCCTTTGACCCTGCCGGGTTGCTACCAAAAGGAATACACTGAAATCCTCCTCCGCCTGTCTGGAGCGATTTCACACTCAGTCAAAGGGGTTTCAAAGGTAGGATTGTCAACAGTCCTGGAGGGGAAATGCATTGTTGTGTATAAAGAAATGGCTCACAGTTTGCCTCTTTTTGTGACTAACTCAGTGCTTTGGGAATTTTAAAATCACACACACACACACACACACACAAAGGGGGTACTACAAAAAAAGCAGAATTTTTTTCAAAGCTATGCATTTAATTTTTTTTATTTTTACAAACCACCTCCATGGCTTGATCTTGCCCCTCCAGAGGCCCTTTTGTCCTCAAACTGGAAGAGCCCTTGAAAAGGAACATGAGTCAGCCTTCACTTAGAGACTGCAGGACTGCTGTCTGGACCTAGTATAAAGCAAGCAGCACAGGATGCTTTGGAAAGGATTAGAGAAGCAGAAACATCGCCTTCAGAAGTGTATAGTCTTATATGGAAACTATGCCGAGAAACAGTATTTTCACCTTTTGATATTTTTTGCTTAACAGGGATTTCTGTGGTTCATAGGAGTCCTGCTAGCCCTGAAAGGTAAATGTTGGACTTCTGAGTACAAGATCAGTGGTTCAAACCCACCAGCTACTCTGAGGGAGAAGCTGAGATGGTCTGCTTCCCCTATGTTTTACAGTCTTGGAACCTCTAGATAGGGTCACTGTGAGTTAGAATGGATTCATTGATGGTTTGTTTTTGAGTATGGTTTTATAGCAACACACACACACACACACACACATCAAGGGGTTGGAGGTAAGAGCCACTAGAGGCACCTCAGAAGACAGGACTGGTAACCTGCTTTCAAAAGATCACAGACTTCAAACACCTGTTCAAAAGCAATGAACAATCACATGTTTGAGGGAGCTTCAAATGTTCGCAGAAAATTTTCATTATATTTCAATTCCATTTTTCCACAATTGGTCTACAGTCCCTTCATGCGTGTAAGCATTTAAGTACCCTAGGGACATGTTTTTGATCAGTTAAAACCAAAGGCGTCCAGTTGATTCTGACTCATGGCAACCCTAAGTGCAACAGAATGAAACACTGTACAGCCCGATACCATGCTTCTAGTTGTTCTCATTCGTGAGCCCGGTGTTGCAGCCCCTGTGTCAATCATCTTATTGAGAGCCTTCCTCTGTTTCGCTGTCCCTCCACTTTACCCAGCGTGCTGTCCTTCTCCAAGGACTGGTCTCTCTTGCCTTGTTCAAAGTATATAAGAGGAAGTCTTGCCATCCCTGCCTCCAAGGAGCACTCTGGCCATACTTCTTCCAAGACAGATTGGTTTGTTTGAAGAATCCATGCATTTGCATTGTGTTGCTGGAGAAGAATATTGAAAATACTACGGACTGCTAAAAGGACAAACTGATTTTATGTGCATGTGCATCCATATAGATGTAGAGGTAGAAGGTGAGGCAGAGACAGAGATAGAGTAGACACTCAAAAAGCATGGGAAAGTTCCATTGTTTTGAATGCCATATTTCCAAGAACATTTTGAAGCCCCCTCACATACACATATATATGGGAATTTCTAATGGCACTTGTGCTCGGCACAGTTCAAGCTCATGAGCCTCTCCCACGAAGAGAAAGATGAGGCAATCTGCTTCCATAAGATTTACAGCCCCGGAACCCCCATCGAGCAGTGCTAGTGCGCCCTGGAGGGTCATTGTGAGTTGGAATTGAGTCAAGGGCAGCGAGTTGGGTTTGGGATGTGTGTCTGTGCATTTGTGTGTGTCAGACATTAGAAGACAACTAATAAATCTGTGCAAATTTGAGTGCATTTGTCAACGGTTTAAGAAGTATCCTTTGGTTACTTTCCAGAACACATTAACTGAGATGAATAAAACTGTGCCTAATGAAGCTCCTCAGGGAAGTTTCTTTTTTAAATAGAAAAAAAATGCTCGGGGTTGAATTAATTGCATGGTAATAGAAAGAACATTTTCTTGGGGTCACTTTAATTTTTGGTTCACCCTTTGTCCCACCATCATTTAAAATATTCTCTTTACAATCTTATGTACATCTGAAAAATTCACCAAATGTGTGCCTAATACAATAGTGTAGAAAAGAGTCAATCGTGTCCTGGCCACACTGTGCCCTATAGACTCAGACCTGGCTCCAATTTGAACCTTCTGCTTGTTCACTGAGTGGATGGAGGATGTTCCTTTAGCCCTCTGCAGACTGGGGTTTCTCTTCTGTACAAACGTGGGTGACAAGAGTGCTTTCCTTGAGAGATGCTATGTAGCTAAGATAACATGCCCAGTGTCTAGCAGCTGCTAGAATTTTTAAGATGCTTGTTTTCATTTTTAAGCCAAGGCCTGTCCCAATTCCCCCTAATGCCAAAATAATTGAGTTTGAATTAAAAAGGTGTTATTTATTCTTTTTCTCTATTTACTTGTTTCTTGTTATGCTTTCCCCTGGGAGCTGAACACTTCCTGCATTGCCTATTATGTAATTATTGTTAGTTGCTGTAAAGGATATTCTGACTCACGGCAGGCATCCTCTTGTCTTCAGAGTAGAACTGCTCTGTAGGATTTTCAAGGCTACGGCCTTTGGAAAGCAATCTGGCTAACCTAGCTTCTATGGCCTGACTGGGTCGCCTTGCACTGCCAACCATTTGTCTTGTAGCCAAGCACTGACAGTCAGTGCCATCCAGATCCCCTCCCATTAGGTTATGCTCATATATTTTTTTCAGAGATGACTTATGATCAATTAGAATATAATCCTCACAATCAAGTCAACACATAACACGAACCCAAACATGGAAAACACAGAAGTGGTCCAGGATTACATCTTGCTTGGATCCACAATCAGTGCTCACAGAAGCAGCAGTCAAGCAATCAAATCAAGTACTACATTGGACAAATCTCCTGCACCAAACCTATTTAAAGTGTTGAAGAGTAAGATGTTACTTTGAGGACTAAGGGGTAACTGACCCAAACCATGATATTTTCAGGTGCCTCATATGCATAGGAAACTTGAACATTGACTAAGGAACCCCACAACAATTTTTGCATTTGAATTAAAGTGTGGTCGAAGAATATTGAAAGTACCATGGACTTCCAGAAGAACAAACAGATCTACTTTAGAAGAAAGACGTACAGTTAGCACGATCCTTAGAAGTGAGGGTGGCAAGACTTTGCTGCATGTACCCTGGACAGATGATCAGGAAGGACCAGTCCTAGGAAGAAACATTCTGCTTGGTAAAGTAGAGGGTCAGTGAAAAAGAGAAAATTCCTCAGTAATATGCATTCCTACAATGGCCCCATCAATGGACTCAAACCTAATCACAATAGTAAGGAAGGCACCAGGCCAATCAGTATTCTGTGCTCTTGGACATATGATCACTATGAGATGGAACAGAAATGAGGGCATCTAACAATGGTGAAAAAATAATCATTGGCTCTTTGTGTTCCTTTGGCTTGGGGGTGAGTGGGGTGGTAAAAATAACAAGTGTCAAATGGCAATTACTAAATAGCTGTCACCTTCCTCTAACACACCCCCTCATTAATAATTTAACGATATTTAAACTCACATTTATGAAAACTAAATAGTATTGAGAGGCATGTATTTGGAGACTAATATGATGCAGTAAAGCATATGAAAGGTTCGCCATCTCCTTGTCTGGTTACCAATCAGCTATGTGACTTGAAATAAAAGACTTGAATTGTGAGAGACTCCAGTTCTACAGCAAAATGAGAATGTAATTTATTACAGAAATGGAAACCTGCAATAGCTACAGGGAGCAGGCAGACTCAGACATTAGAGAGGCTGGTCAGTGAGGTGGGTTGGCGTTAGCTGTTGACAACTCATTCCATTTTTAAAAATGTGGTCCACACAAAATACCCGTGTGGCCCAGGGACATTCCCTTTGAATGGTCTTGTTGATTACCTCCTGTGGGGATATCAACCCCGTCATATAACAGGTCTTACCTATTATACATGCCTGTAATGGATTCCCTGCCATCGAGCTCAACTTGCCTATTTTCCTTGGGGTTTGGGGAAAATGAGAAATTCCCAGCAGTTCTAAATGCTGGGGATCATGCAAGGCAGAGTATGTCTATATTCGAATACTTGAAGGAGAGCAAAGAACGACGTCTCTAGAAGGTCGTTTTATGACGGTGACTCATGTCTCATTGCTTTCAAGGAGGAAACGTCAATTCTTTGGTATTGATGACTCCTTGGGGTTTTTTTTTCGGAGCTTAGGAAGTTCAGCATTTCACATACAGTTAATAACCAACTTGTCCTGAGCCCCCACTTCTTTCGAGGCGTGGAGGTATGCTGATATGCATCGTCAATGGGAAAATACACATGCATTTGACCATGATCGACAGCCCTGCTACCTGCAGTAGAGAATGGACAACACCTACGGGTATGTTCCTTTCATTGGCTCCTTTGATCTTTGTGATGTTCTATTCTAGTGGCTCCTTTTTAAAACAAACAAAAAACACGAAAACTTGCTCTTGGGCAATTAGTAGACCACCCGGGAACCTTTGCTGTGGATGTTGTTTAGAGGCATGTAATTACTCATATCCCGAGATGCACAGATGATAAGAAACAAAGGGTCTCACCCCATCCCAGCCCTGCAACTCCGCGAACATGAACTAGCTGACCTGGAACGAGCGTTTTAAGCAAGTGGCACTTTGCCACTGCTTCGGAGGACGATCGGTTTAGGTTTAGTGCGCCGAGTCAGGAGACTGCATGTTTGGAGGTTGCTTATTGGTGATGAGTAAGAGAGTGTCTACGAAACTCATAAAACTGCAAGACAGCCCCCATCGCTTTATTATTAGAAGCTAAGGAATATAAAAGGAGATTTAGATCTTCTTTACACTCCACCAAGACACCGTTTCACACTCAACTGCCGGTTGCCAGAGAGAAAAGCAGAAGTTCAAGAGGACAGCGTCTTTCCCCAGCCCTGTGATGACTTGGAGCAGATGTAATCATCTTTGGCTCTCTCCAGGAAGATGACTGACATGATTGAGAAGCAGCGAGTGTGCTGATTTCCTCCTCCGAGGGGAGGAGAGAAGCTAAAAGCTCATTATGAATAAGCACATTTGCATGCGTCCTGCTTCACATTCAGAAACAGAGCACCGAGAATGTAAAACATGGTCTGGCTCCCAAGGTAATAAACAGAAGTCTGAGAGCCTCCAGGCTGTTAGCATAAATGAGCTATTCTCTAACTGCAAACTTAATACCCATCTTAAATAAATTTAAAATCTGCATGTGTATATGAGTAAGTAGTTTTTAAGTGAAAAACTGGATCTTGCTGTCAGTTTTGGATTTATGAGAGATGTCTTTATTTTCTGAATATAGTCCATTATATATCTCCCACTGACGTTTTTTTTGGATCCTCTTCTCCAGCTAAGAGAAACTGATTTCTATTTGCTTGAAGGATCCCGGGGGGGGGGGGGGGGGTTAGGGGAGACAATGGTTCCTGCTCCTTGCTAACTGAAAGGTTGTTGGTTGGACCCTACAGCAGCTCGTGAGAGAGAATACCTGGTGATCGGTTTCCATAAAGGTTTCCAGCCTCTGGGGCAGTCCCTCTGCTCCATGGTCTTTGTGAGTGCGCATTAACTCAACAGCACACATCCATCACCACCACCTTTGCTTCGCTCCCGCGTGAAGGCTAGTGACAAAGCTTTCTCATATTCCCAGAATGCCCTTCCCACTCATTCTGCATGGGCAAGTCCTAGTTGTCCTTCACGAACCAATTCAAATACCACTGTCACCCATAAACCTTCCCTTATTCCCAAATGGAATAACAAATTCCATTTTGAACTCCTATTGCGCACACACACAATCATACCAACCAATATTTTACATTATAGGTGTATGATGCTTCTTAAGCTCCTGAAACCAACAAACCCATTGCTGCCAGTCCATTTCAATTCATGGAGTCCCCGTGATTGCCTGATGAGAACTGTCCTCCAGAGAGCATTCAAGGCCTTGACTTAGTGAAAGCAGATTACCCCTCTGTCTTCCAAAGTGGAAGTAAATTGGGGCAACTAACATTTTAGTTAGTAGTTGAGTGCTTAAGGATCCCCAGTGACGTAGTGGTTATGCCTTGGGCTACAAGCCATAAGGTCAGCAGTTCAAAACCACCAGCTACTCCAAGGGAGAAAGATGAGGCTTTTCTTAAAGAGTTATAGTCTCAGAATCCACAGGGGCAGTTCTATCCTGTCCTATAGGGTCGCTATGAGTGGATATCGACTTGATGGCAGTGAGTTGGGTTCTGAAGACAGGGACCCAGAGCAAGAGAGCAGGAATTAATCTTTCTAGGGAGTGGTGGTACTTCAACCCCAGTAACCCGAGGGAAGGCAGAGGGTGGGCTGGGGCTAGAAACAGGAGGCATTGTGGATCTTCGAGTGTGGAGATGAAAGTGTTCCTCTTTGGTAAATTCCTTTGCCCCACTCAATGATGTATGAATCAAGCTCATTAGCTGATAGAGTGTGGACAGGAAAATTGGAGGGACTTATGGTAAGGGGAAAAGTTATGAAATAGTCATTTGGTTTCAGGGAGTGGGAAAGATATGGAAATGATATCAAATTTATCAGCAATGTTTAGTGCACACTTGATCTGTGAGGTCATGGTTTTAAGATAAGATCAATCATTGTCAATTTGGTTTTTCTTCCAGAAAGGTTCAGTTGCTGCAGTGTAGACAGAAATTGGCATACATATAGCTTCACCTCATTGGAGCCCATGGCTGGTGTCAACCATGTGAACAAAGCTTTCAGCTGCCAACCAAAAGGGGGAAGTTCATGTCCACCCAGAAGTGCCTGCGAAGAAAATCCCGGTGATACATGTCCAAATTATCAACCGCTGAAAACACCAGGGAGCACAGTGTTACTCTGACATACATGGAACACACATGAGTTGGACGTGGCAGCAAAGAGTGGTTTGGTTTTATTAGAGTTGAAGCTGCCAAGTGAACACAGTAGAGAAAGAGACCAAGGAGGTGCCCATGAGTCCAGTGTTGGCAAGGACATGATGGTGAACTACGGGAGCTACAAAGAAGAGAGGTGAAAATCAAAGAAGAGGAAGATCCATGAAGTAGAGTTTCCATAAGATATGGAATGGGTAGTGCACTATTTAATTGAAAGGTTTGGGGTGGGTAGGAGGCAGTAGTTAGAAAGTAGATCAGAGGTAGGGCAGTCGCTGAGGAGGTAGAGGTCAGGGCTATCTATGAACCTGATAAAGCTTCCAAGAACTCAAGCTCTTTGTGATGCTAATGTGGTCAAAGATTTCTCTCTCTTGCTTGGCTTCAAGCTGACCCTGGGTCTTCTCACACTGTGTTTCCTATACCTCTTTTAAGGAATAGAGATTGAAGAGTTCACTAGATGTTATTTTTTAAAGGTAAAAGCCCATGTATGACAAAGTAGATAAGATAGTAGAAGATTAATTTTTATTTACTAAAAAAACAAATAAACAATCTCACTGCCACGGAATATATTTTAACTCATAGTGAACCCTATTGGACACAGAACTGCCCCTGTGGATTTCAGAGGCTGCACACATTTTTATGTGAACAGAAACTCTCACCTTTCTGCCTTGATGTACCTGGTGGGATTCAAACTGTTGGCCTCTGGTTATCAGCCCAACGTGTAACCCACTTGAACTGGAAGACCTGTGATGACCAACCAATATCCTGTGCAACTGCCAGGCTGGGTTTTGGCTGGAGGGGCAGTCTCTAAGAAACTAGGTAATGGACAAGTGTTACAGGGTCATAAGGAGCGAAACCTTTGCCCAACACCTTAGGCAAGAGGCTGAATGTCAAAGATGGTGGTAATGATGAGGATGAAGATAATGACAATGCTGGTAAGATTTATTGAGCATATCCTATGTCAGACACTTTATGTAAGGTTAATTTTCCATTTAATTATCTCTCTTTTTTAAGATCATTTCATTCAGGGGATCTTATAGATTTTATAACAATCCATACATCAGTTGCATGAAGCACATTTGTACATGTGTTGCCATCATCATTTTCTAAATATTTGCTTTCTATTTGAGCCCTTGGTATCAGCTTCTCTTTTTGTCCCCTTTCTCCCATCGTCCCACTCTGTGACCTCTTGATAAATTATTATTATTTTCATATCTTACAATGATCACTGTCTCCCTTCACCCACGTTTCTGTTGATCATCCCCCTCAGGTTGAGGTGGGGAGTAATGTGTTGTTCATTGCAATCTGTTCCCACTTCCTACCCCACTTTCCCCCTACCCTCCTGGTATCCCTACTCCCAATTCTGTTCCTGAAGGATTTATCTGACCTGGATTCAATGTACCCTGAGCCCCTATCTGTACCAGTGTACATGCTCCCGTCCAGTCAGAACTGAAAGGTCGGACTAGGGTCATGGTAGTGAGGGGTGAGGAAGCTTCAAAGAACCAGAGGGATATTGTGTGTTTCATCAGTGTTATACTATGCCCTGGGTGACCCATTCCTTCGTTGTGACCCTTCTGTGAGGGAATGTCATATTGTCTACAGATGGGTTTTGTGTCTCTACTTTGACCCCCCCCCTCATTCTCAACAATATGTTGTTTTGTTTTGGGTCTTCTGATGCGTATTGCTTGATCCCGTCAACACCTCATGATCATACAGGCTGGTGTGCTTCTTCCATGTGGGCTTGTTGGTTCTCTGCTAGCTACTTGTTTACCTTCAATCCTTTAAGACCCCAGGTGCTATATCTTTTAATAGTCAGGCACCATCAGCTTTTTTCACCATATTTGTTTGTACACCCATTTTGTCTTCTGTGATCATGTTGGGAGGGTGAACATCACAGAATGCCAGGTTGTTAACGTTCATCTACTTCCTTAATGTATTGCCATATAAATATATGTATATAGGCCAATATCTCTATTTTAATGAATTAATATATTTGCATATGCACACATCTTCTTATACCTCTATCTATAGCTTTGATTCTGTTTCTTTCCTCTGTTTTCCTTTTACTTTCCTCCTGCCCCACCATCATGCTCGCCCTTCTTCTGCCTCTTGGTAATTCCTCTCCGTAAGATTCCTGTTGCTCCAACAACCCCAGGATCTCTATGTCCTCCTTGTTGTTGATTTTAATTCCCTAGTGTTCCCTGTCTGTGGCGTTGTTTGCTTACTGCTCCCTTCCCCCAACTCCTCCTCCCTCAAGTCCCTCTGGAACTGTCAGCCCCATTGCTTCTCCTTGGGCTTGCTTCCCTTGCCTATCTTATATAGGAAGGGATAACAACAATAATTGATTTCACAGATGAAGAAATTAAAACACAGAGAGGGAGACCTTTTCCCTGGTGAAGACTGCGGGTGATGCGCGTGTGTTCTGAAAGAGTTAACATGGCTTCCAAAGGGTCAGCACTTTTAAGTTCTGCAGGAAGCCAAACTGGCTAAAATCCATCAGACGTATTCCATCCTACTCAAGGGTGCTCATCCAGAAACTGTTAGACAATGGAAGTTATCCAAAGAGAGTCTCCATAAAACACTTAAGGGTGGGGGTGGGATGAATTCTAGGGACCCAATTGAAAATTTACATAAGTCTTTAGAGTATGGAAGCCAGTGAAGTCAGCAGTTCTCCCAGGAGGATAATGGGATCAGGCCTTAATTCTCTTCATTGTTTATTTTTGAAGTTCTACCACTAGGTATGTCTGAGTCAGCAAAAAGGGAATCTTGTTAGAGAGCTGGTCTGTGAAACGCATAGTGTTTATTGCATGGTGATTACTTATCTGTTTGGAACAATTTTGAAAGTTTTCTTCAGTACCCAACGTTTCCTCTTCCCTGGTTTTCCCTGCATTCTTAAAGAAACAGTTCTAAGGCCCTTCCATAAACACCAAGAAATGCATCCGTCCACGGAAAACTCGAGAGTGAGTAGAGAGAAACACAGAAGGTGCTCTTTCCAGATTTTCCTTAGACTCTATCAGTCTCATGAACTTCTGATTAATTGAAGTCTGGGGGATAATACATGTCTTTGGTATAGAAAATAAAAGTTTTTTTTAAGTGAGTGTTTAACAATATATCTTAACAGGAAGCTCTAATAGCAATGTGGAAAACGTATCAGAATTAAAAGCAAGCATAGAGTGACTCCATAGGACAGAACAGACCTGCTATTTAGGGTTTCCCATGCTTTTAATCTTAACAGAAGTAGATGACTGCATCTTTCTTCTGTGAAGTGACTGTTGGATTTGAACTGCTGACCTTGCGGTTAGCAGCCAAGTGTTTAACCCTTGCACCACCTGGGATCTCATAAAGCAAAAGGTAGAAGACGGTCTAAGGACGTGTACATTTTGGCATTAGATTTTAGTCTCCTCATTTGGTTTATCACCTGCTTAATCGAGGCAACAATGTAAAGTAAGAGGGAGGAGAAGAATTGGCTTCTTACAATCATCATACTTGGAATTTCCAAATCTCTACACACAGCTTATATCTTGAGATTCAGATTGAGTCAAGAGCTATTTCCAAATCAGAGGCATGGACTCAGGACACCATGGCCAGGCCCAAGCCAGCAAGAGCCCAATGGCTTATGGAAGTAAATCCAAACACAAAACATATGTTTTATCTAGGCCTTTCATTGCCAGAAAGGTTACTACCTCAGGAAAAATAATGAGGGGGATGGGGGGAAGGGGCATATGTATGTTTCAAGTTGTGATTATACAATTTTTATTACATAGGCAGACCTCCAAGATATTGCAGCTTCCATTGCAATGAATTTGCTGTCACCAATTTCTAGTTTCCTAGTGTATAGTCTCAATGGCACTGAATCACAATCACAGTGCCCAGAAGAGGAGCCCTGCGGGTGTCGTGCTTCCGTGTGGGGCTGCTTACCGCAAGCTCAGAAGTTAAACCCACCAGCTGCTCTGTGGCAGGAAGCGCAGGGTTTCTATTCCTGTAGAGATCTCCAGTCTTTACCTAGTGCAGACAGAGTTGTGTTTACTCTATGCTATAGTCTATTCATGGAGCTCATGTGATGACTCTGGGCAAGCACTTGGCTGCTATCACAAGGTCATGGTTCTACTCCTAAAAATATGTACAGCCTCAGAAACTCTATATAGAGTGACCTTGAATGGAATCATCTCAATGGCAATGGTTTTATGGGGGGTGGGGGTGGGGGGTGAGGTGGAGTGGGGTTAGTCATTTAAGGCTCTAATTTCATAAACATAAATAACAACCCATACCTTCAAGTTGGTACTGACAAATAGGGACTTGAGGTGACAGAGTGGAAGTAGCCCTGTGGGTTTCTGATACTACATGTCTTTATGGGAGCAGATAGCCTTATCTTTTTTTCCTTCAAGTGCTCAAGAGTGGCTAGTGGCCTTAAACTGTTGACCTTGCTGCTAGCAGCCCAACATGGAACCCCTATGCCACCAGGGCTCCTAAGAGTTATGAAAATATCTAAACTATGGTGAGGGTTATGAAGCAATGACAGTGAGCACGTGCTGATGGGAAAGTGGTGCCCATAGATTGCTGATGTGGGGTGGTCACATTCTATTCTATTTAATAACAACAACAACAAAAGGCCCGATCTGCAGAGTACCAGACAATGAGGGCTGCCTGTGCTCTAAGGTGATTGAAGTATGATTCTTTGTGTCTCTGCCCAGGGAATGCAGGGCTCCCTAATCATTTGTGGCCAGGTGGCATGCTGAGAGCTGCCCATGTCCCCCAGAGCAATTGCTGCTGTTAGTTACCTCATGCCCCAGAACAGGAGAACATGGCTTCAGTGTGCCAGGGGCCAGCTACGCTGGGATTTTAATCAGAAGAACTTTGATCAATGTTAAAACAAGACGTGGATTAGCCCTGGCAATGGAAGGCGCACGATGGCCTGACACTGTGGCTATCTTCTGCCCCACACTGCCCAACTTCCCTTAAGTAGGGCAGCTATGTTTCTTTAGAACTTTTAGAAAATGTGTAAGTGGAGAGACAGGAAGTCATAGCTGAGGGAGGAGATATTCTGAATTAAAGAGGGAGAAAAACAGCGACAAACAAAAGGCAAGAGTTAAGCTGGGCAGGCTTAGGGGAGGCTGGCAAGGGAATAGAGAGGAAGGAAACTGGGACACCAGGGAGCACTGGGTGTTGGAGAAGCGCAGGCAAGAGCTTTTCCTTTTGTCTCCTCACCAAGCCTGTAGCCCGTGGAGTGTTCGGGGCCGGCAGTAGTATGTTGGGGGTGGTTATTATCCCATCGTGTAGATGCGAAAATCACATTTCAGGGAAAACTAGGTTCAATCACTTTCTCAAGTGAGCATTCTCATGTTCATCAGACTGCTGGCTTTCCCAGTTGGATGTTCTCTTCCCTCCTGCACAAAGATGAGGGAAAGGAGAAGTGGCAGAAATGGACTCACTGCCATCATGTTGATGTGGACTCCTGCCTCTGTGAGTTTCTGAGAGTATAACTCTGGACACCTTTCTCCTGCAGACAGGCCATGGTCTTGAACCGTGGGGTTAGCAGCCCCATGTGGGACCCCAAACTTCAGCAAATCTCCTTAGAGGAGAACAGAAAGATAGGGGTAGAAAGAAAAGGGGGAAAGACCGAAGAAACTGAAAGGGGCGAGGGAAGGAAAAGAAAATGCTTGTGAGAGCCATGGGTGCCTTCTCTCAGATGGCTTCTGCCTGCAGCACCAGCAAGGATATCCTGTCTCCATCCTTAGCTCCCTGATAACTTTTTCACCTAGAGTCATTGGTGGACCAATAATTCTACACCCACAAGTGCCATCACCGAAGGAGTGAATACTGTCCACTAAGATAGCCAGGTGTGAGCAAAATAGGCCCTGGTGGGGACCATGGTCCTTGACTGTGGAAAAGTTTGTGCATTCAGCTGCTGACACAAAGGCTGGTGATGTAAACTCACTAGAAGTCCCTCGGAAGAAAGACCAGGCAATCTACTTCCCAAATATCAACCATCAAAAACCCTATGGAGCACCTTTCTACTCTGGCATGCAGGGAGTCACCATACATTGGAACCAATTTGATGGCAGCTGTTGGGATTCTTTGCTGTTCTTTAGTTGTTTGGGTTTTGGAGGGAGTCTGTAACAAACCACAGGGGACCCACTGAGGCATACTTGAGCAGTGCCTGGGCAATGTTGCTGACTTGCTGCATTGGCCTAGGGGACAGATGAGCTAGCGAAGCTTCCCCAAATATTTTAACTTTCAAGAGCCCCAGAGGAGGAAACTTCTGTTTGAAATCTCCCAAGATGTTGATGTGGTGGTGGTTGTTGGGTATCAAGGAGTCAGTGTGGACTCCTGTCAACCCTCTAGACCACAGAATGGTCCACCCCCAGATCTTGCGTCATCCTCACAATTGTTCTCATGGTGGGACCCACTTTTGCGGCCACTTTGACGATGCATCTCACCTAGGGCCTTCCTCTGTTTGGCTGCCACTCTACGTGATTAAGTATGCTGCCCTTCTCCAGGGACTGGTCTCTCCTGACACATCCAAAGTACATGAGACCAAGACTCACCACCACTGTTCCTAAGGAACATTCTGGGAGTGCTTCTTTTAAAGACGAATCTGTGTGTTCTTTTGGTCATCCAGGGTGCTTTCAATATTCTTTGCCAGCACCATAATTAAAATGCAGTGATTCTTCTTTGGTCGACCATATTCAATGTCCAACTTTCACATGCATGTTAGGCAATGGAAAATATAATGGCTTGGGGCACACACCTTAGTCCTCAAAGACTGCTTTTCAACAATTTAAAGAGGTCTGATGAAGCAGGTTTCCCAAAACAATGTGCCTTGTTTGATCTCTTAACTGCTGTTTCCATGAGCAATTTGGTCGTGGATTCAAGCAAGACAAAATCCTTGGAACTTCAATCTGTTCTCCGTTTATTACGATGTTGCCTATTGATCCATTTGTGATGATTTTGGTCTTCTTTACACTGGGTTGTAATCCATACTGAAGCCTGCAATCCTCAATCTTCATCAGAAAGTGCTTCAAGTTTTCCTACCTTTCAGCAAGCAAGGTTATCTCATCTGTATGTCACGGGTTGTTAATAAGCCTTCCTTCAATCCTGATGCCACATTCTTCTTCACATATTCCAGCTTCTTTGATTATTGCTCATCATACAGGTTAAATAAGAGGTTACAACCAGGACAAATTTCTCTTGATTTTAAACCATGCAGTATTCCCTTGTTCTGTTAGTACAATTGCCGCTTGATCCATGTACAGGCTTCACAGAAGCCCAATTACGTGTTCTGGAATCCCCATGTTTTTCAAAGCCATCCGTATTTTGTTATGATCCGCAAAGTCGAGTGTCTTAGCATAGTCGATAAAACACCAATGGACATCTTTCTGATATTCTCTGCCTTGAGCCGAGGTCCGCCTGACATCAGTGATGTTATCCCTTGTTCCATTTTCCTTCTGAACATGGCCTGAACCTGTGGCAGCTGTCAGTATTCTGCCACAACCTTTGTTGGATGCTCTTCAGCAAAATTTTGCTTGCATGTCAGATGAATGATTTTGTTTTATAATTTGAACATTCTGTTGGGTCACTTTTCTTTGGTTTTCAATTTTTGGTACTTTTAAAATATATTTTAAAAGTTAAACCATATGTGAAACAAGCATAACATATTGCTGGGTTCAGTTTAGCTAGTGAGTTACCATGTGAAAGTAAAAAATTGAGGGAAGTATCTCTCCCATACCCACAGGAAGTACCTCCTTTACCCTCAGGAAGTACCTCCCAAGTCTATAGGAAGTGCCTCCTCTTTTTCAAGCTCTTTCTCAGAGCTCTCAGCTTCTGCCATGGTGGCTTTCCTTTTAAGGCAAATTTGTTTACAAAGGCACTCTGTTCACTCTACCTCACTGAAGGTAATAGAGTGTCATCGGCTTCACAGTTGTGACACTGCTACTAAACAGAGGAGAAACACTGACCAATATTCACCTGAAAACTACTTTTTCATTAAAAAAATACGGATTTGCTATTTCTTGATTACATAAGCCTTAACACAAAACCACATTTGGTTTATGATTTAATAAGGGATTCCGTCTCCAATGAACTCATGTATTCTGACAGGTGTTTAGGGAGTAAGAACTTTTTAGATGTAAGATCTGAACTTTGAAAGGAATTTCAAGCATCTTTTTTACTAATGACTAAATTACTCTACATGAGAAAATCCAGTTTATTTGGGATGCTTCTACTACACGTAATTAACCATTAAGCTAAGATTTAGTGGAGTTGCTGGGTGGTGTAAACAATAAGATCAACTGCTCATCCAAGGGTGGGAGGGTTGAGTTCATTCAGAGATTTCAAGTAAGAAAGGCCTAGCCATCCACTTCTGCATAACCAATCAGCCACGGAAAAGAGTATGGAGCACAATTCTGCTCTGACACTCATGCGGTTGTATGAGTTGGTGTGGCCTCAACTGGCAACTGGCTTTAAGACTTCATACTTACTATGAACATGGCATTGTGTTGTATCGAATTTCTTCAGGAATACTATTAATAGTCCAGCTTTGCAGGTGAGATGTTGCTTGGCTGATTCTTCTTCTCCCTTGTGCAATTCTACTTCCCATAAAACTTCTGAACATTTACTGATTAAGTAATTGAAAATATTTCATAGTTGCAATGTGCACTGTGACAGTATGTGTCTCTTTTAAATGGATGACTGGCCTCTGATTCTGACTTCTGTATTTTGTATTTTCTGCGATTATTTCTGATCTCTTCTGTATTCATTAACTTCATTTGTTTGTGTTTTGCTCATGACCACCAGGATTTATGTAATCTTTATTAACTTACATGTTAGATTTGTGGCAAATATTTTTCACTATGCATTTATATTACACACACACACACACACACACACACACACACACACACACTGCCTTGGACAGCAGGGAAGAGAACAGCCTAGGGCCAGATTTCTCTGTTTGAATTCTGGATTCACTAAAGACTAGCCATATACTCTTGAGCAGCTGGGAAAGGGAGTAGTACTAGTTCATGCTCAAGTTATTAGAATGAAGAAATGCATCCCGGGGAAATACTTAGCATGATGCCATAAATATTAGTTATATGTAATGGCAGTGAACTTCATTTATCTCTGTGAGCCTAGCCCAAGCACAGCTCCTGTCATATAGTTCACACCAGCAAATAAAAAATTAATTCATTCAAGATATGTTTTCCCCATTCTACTTTTTCATAAATTATTTATGGCAAAAATCTGTCGGGCCCACGGTTCCCATAATAATTCTTAAAACCTTTTGCATAAATAGTTGTTTTCATTCTTGGTGGGTCTTGAGGCTGGCTGAGAAAGGTGCAATACCTTTGCTGTGAGATGTAAAGCAATCTACGGGAGGTGAAGATGTGGCCCGTCTGCATGCAAACCATGGTGGTCACAAGGCAATGGGCATTTATCTTGAAAGTGTCCCTGAGAACTGCATCTCTGTTCTTTTTGAGTCCGACTCATGTATTCCTAGTTCACAGCCTCTGGCCAGTGGCGCCATGATGATTTGCATGGTTATTGGAAAGAGCGACCCATTCTTTCGCACCAGAATGCAGAAATGGAACTACAGGGTCTGAAAAGTTTGCTCTTTGCCCTGAAGGCTCTTACAGTTTAATAAGAAAGAAGAGAAGGAAGTTGGAAAGGCATAAAAATACAAAACCTTGCTTGCTCCATGGACGTGACAGCTGCTAAAGTGACTCGGAGAACGGAAGCAATGTCCCCTTCATTTTATCTGTTACCTTCCTCCTATCCCATGAAGGGACTGAACTGATTGCTTTGCATCCATCTGCCTCTCACTGCTCGCGAGACCCTAAAACTAGACTAGATTGCATGTTTCCCCTCTGCTGCTCTCTCTCTTTTCTAACCAGGGCAGCACACCTCAAGGACCAGCCACAAGATGAACTCCATGCATCTGCCAGTCTGTTCTTCTTACTAAGAGAGAAACCAAAAGAAATTAGGAAATTCCTTCTTTCTCATACAACTTGGCCACAGGCTTATTTCTGTACTGATCATTTCTGTCCAGAGCTGAATATTACCTTGTTCCTTCTCAATTATTTCCAGTGGTAATGATTTTCATTTCTTTTGTTATATGGGGACCTGAAGTTTATCAGAAAGAAGGATATGAACCTGAAAATTCAAAAGAGAAAAATGCATTAACATTTTGCCAAAATATGAGTCTAAAATAGACAGTAGAGTGAGACAGCCATGAGGTGTGCTGTGTGCAGTTTGCTTGGCTGACAAATGAAGGCGACAAGTAGATTCGAGCCAAGTGTGGGGAAAACAATTTGATAAGGACATTGACGTCTTGGAGGAGGCATCTACACTTTAATTGGATGGAAATTCAGAGTTTGGGATCCCTTCCACCAAGAGGGGCTTTCTGATCAAAATCATACTTTGGAACAAGATTCTTGAGCCTCCTGTAAAAACCGGGGAGGGGGAGAGGGGGGCCTGCATTGTACATCCTGGAGAGCAACATGGACGCACTCAGGCTGCCTTGCCACTTTCAGGACACAGGCTGCTAAACAGAAGTTTGGAGGCTCATCTTTCTTCAGTGGTCTCAGTAGAAAGATGTAATAGGCTCCTCCTGTAAAGATCCGACAAAACTTGCTACAGTAGAGTCAATTCCCATTACATTACCTTCATGGGATGGGGTGGGAGGAGCAGAGAAGGAAGTAAGTTTGGTTTGGGAAATTTTTTTGTTGTCCTAGGCTGCTGTAGCAAATTGCCACAAACATGGCAGCATGAAACAATAGAAACATGTTCCTTCACATTTCTGGAGGTTGCCATCCTTCAATCAAGATGGTGGCAGGTTTAAATCCTTCCGGAGGCCCTGAGGAAGACTGTTCCATATCTCTGGGTTTCTAGTGACTACCAGCAATCTTTGATGTGTCTTGGCTTGCAGATAGAACACTCTGTTTTGTCATACACAACTCCCTCAACTTCTCTAGGTTACAATATCCATTGGAATGGCTACATACAACACACAGAGCATATTCATGATTAAAGGGTTTATTGAGGAAGTTAATAGATCCAGGAGATAAATTTGCTTGTCAGAACATGTTATGATATTCTTTCAGGGATGCTAATAAATGCCCAAGGGGCATGCCAATCCACTCTAAGCCTCAACCTGAAGGCATTCATTTAAAGTGCCATAGGTCAGCAAAATGAGCTGTTTGAATTAACTGCCCAGACACCCCACTCCATGAGCCAGCCTCTGCTTTACTTGATTTCTGGGCTGATGAGCCCACCGTTCTGTTTTAAGCTCAAATTCCTGGTTCTGATGGTGCTTCTTTGATTTCATAGCTGTCTTCTGAATGAAGGAGTTTCACTGCGCAGGGATCTCAGGGTCCAGAAGACATGCTCCACTCCTGGCTCTAGCTGGCAATGCAAACCCTCCTCCTGCTGATACGAGGGCTCCTTTTATACACAGCAGGATGTATTCCAGTGAATTGTCTTCACAATTACTCACAGGTGAATCCTATCAATATCTTTCCTCCTCCCCCCTTCTTACCAGACTCACAGGAAAAGTTTTGTTTAGTGGGAATTAGAGACTTTGGCTAGAAGAACCATATTAAATAATTCATTGTGGAAGTGATACTCCAGATGAATGATTGATAATGTTGACTTATGCTAATATAAATGATAATGATATCTCTAATGTGAACTAGAGACATATGTAAACTATAGATGCTTGAATGGATTTGGGGCTTGCATTAAATTCTAGCCCCAAACTAAGAAAAATTTATGCTCACCCTCATGAAGAGATCACTGAAGATACTGTGGTCCAGCAAAGGATGGTAAGGAAATTAGACTGTAACCAGCTATCAGAAAGAATAATGTCTGGGGTATTAAAGGCTTGTTTTCAAATAAGCAGCCATCTAAATGAGGCATCAACTAAGTCTACATGGAAGAATCACACCAGCTTGTGTGATCCAAGAATTGTAAATAATAGAATCCAAATCCAAAAGAGGGAATGATGTTAGGGCTTACATTGTGAATACCTGGTTTGCAGCAATGGAAGCTCAAAGTCCATTTTCAAGGTCCACACATGGATTAAGCCTCTGATGAATGCTCTCTGATCATAGTTGAGAGATGTAGATAGATCTGTTACCAGACCAAGGGCATTGTAAAGTTGATTATGTCAGACATAATTAGGTCAAAATGTAGCTTATCTCCCTTTTGACACATTTTAAACCTAGTTCATTTTCTTTAAAAAGGAGAAGAAACACCCATGGATTAAGCCTTTGGTGAATCCTCCCTGACCTTGGACCAGGGAGTGGAATAGTCTTGTTGTCGTGCAGAATGCCTGGGAATGTGGATCGTTTCTGATGCACTCAGGCTACTATTTAGCACCTGTCAATTGATGTCCATTATGATCCATTGAAACTTGTTCTCATTTTAATAGTTTCTGCTTTCTTTTTGATTGAGGTTTTTATCTGTTTTACTTTGCTATTCTTGTTAGTCTTTGTTTATTAGCTACTTTGTTTCTGCTTAAATGTTTTCCTGTATATGAAATCAAGGATGTGTAGATTTTTTCATTTAAATTTTATTTTATTGGGGCCCTTAACAGCTCGTATCACAATCCATACATGTATCCATTTTTTCAAATATATCTTTACATATGTTGTCATCATCTCTTTCAAAGCATTTTCTACTTGAGCCCCTGGCAGCAGCTCATTTCCCCTCTCCCTTCTCCATGTCCCTTTGATAATTTATCAGTTATTCTTTATATAGAGACAGCAGCTGGATTAATGATTCCTTGGAGGGATGGCTGGGGAACTTAAGGTGAAAGAGGGATCAAATAATGATGAGTACAAGAATGAAGAGTATGTTCATAAACTGATTATTCTGATGGTTGTATAACTTCTTGATGTGACCGAACTATTTAATTGTAAGATATATGAATTATATGTCATAAAACTGTAGAAAACCAACCAACCAACCACTGCCCTTGTACACTCCTCCTGATGGTCTCTTTCTTCACATAGCATAACCTTCTCCCTGATTACACTGCGTGTTTTCTTTTTTCTCTTTTAGTGACAGCCTTCTTTGGGTTTAGGGTCCCCTTAATCCAAGATGATCTTATCTCATGAGCCTCACTCAGCTCAATTAAATCTGCAGAGACCCTGTTTAGGGATCTATCCGATCCCATTGGACATTTCTTGTGAGGAACCGTGAGTCAACCTCCTACAGACATGGATTGAAGACATGGTGGTGTTTGGTGGCAGAACATTCACCTTCCATGTGACAGACTTGAGTTTCATTCCCAGACAACGTACCTCCACGGTAGTCAAAACGGGCCTGCCAGTGGAACCCTGTGGGGTGTGAAGCTGAGATGTTTCCAGTGAAGTGTCCACACTCAGGTGGGCAAAGAAGAAAGAGCCGGTCATTTACTTCCGGAAGCTATCCAACAAACCCCACTGGATCATTGTGGTCTAGTCCTGTGGCACATGGGGTAACTGTGATTTGGGACTGACTTGGTGGCAGCTAACCCCAAGAGACCCTTTGAGAACACTCAGGGTGAAGCCTGAAGCTGAAGAAGAGACCGTAACTAAATGTCATGAGCATCCGGAGGCTCGTGGATGAGATTCATCAGATAAAAAGGTTGGGGAGGCACCACGTGATATCAATAGTTATTGACAGGCAGCAAAAAGAGGACCTGCACGAGGCAAGGAGAAGACCCCCCAGGCATGTTGTCAGGAGAATCAAGAGCACTGTTTCAGGGTAACCAAGGAAGTTTTGATCAAGAAATGATTGAACACTTACTGTGTTGCAGGTACTTTAACAGTGCTTTATATTGATTTAGTGCCCCAAAATAATTGATGATAATTGGAGCCTTTATCTCTGTGGAAACATGGGGAACAAGGACCAAGAGCCAATCAGAGATGGGTTCAGATGTGCAGTCTGTCTCCAAGGTCATGTTCTAGTTTCCTCTCTAGCATTTCAAGAAGGGAACAAGATGATGTAAGATTCCATGTCACTGATGTGAGTTGCTTACCAAATCCATTGCTATCTTCTTCCTTTCTAACAGAAATGTTTGGTGGCAGTGAAATTGCAACTTTTTTTTGTGGTGTGTGTTTTTCATGTTGCCCTGACTGAAAGATGATGAGTGAAATATAAGCAGAAATTGTCATGTGGGGTTTTCAAAGAACCTCTTTTAAAAGAGGGCTGTCTTGGCTGGAAAATGTACTCTTGCTCTACCCCCACCCCCATTCCACTTTATTCTTCTTCTAGGAATGCGGATGTGATCTTCGGAGTGGCAGTTATCGCCCTCTGACCACAAAGCAGCTCTCTGACCGGAAGGCAAGCACTGAATGTACAGGAAGAGAAAGATCCTGGGCGCCTGCAACATTGACATCTCCATGGAAAATCAGCACATGCCTCTTTCCACTCAGTGATGCAAGAAGAAAAGAGCCCGATGTCTTGGGTAAACCACTGCTATTCTGGATTTTATCACAAGTAGTCGTGTAAGTGTCTGACATGGTGGCCCCTTACCGCATTTGAGAATCCATGTTGTGCTAGATAAGTTTAGGGACAGTTAAGGGAGATTCAGCTCCCTGGCTTTGGCTGTTAGGTTGAAGCAAGAAGCACAGTCTCCTGAGACGGAGTGAGGGAGGGCGTAGAGTTGGGTGACTTTTAATCACATTGATGATGTGCTAAAATCAATTACTATACCAACTGCTGATCCAATGTCCCTTGCCTACTTTTTGCTCTAACCTGTCTTTAGAACAAATTAAATAGCATCTCTCCCTATCGGAACAGAAAGAACATTTGGTTTGGGGTGTGTGTGTGTGTGCGCGCGCGTGCGTGCAGGCTAATTTCACTTTGGAAGTTCATTGTGAATGCCTCAATTTTTCAGTGGTAGTAATAATAACCTACAAGCTGGTTGCACCTGAAGAACATTCTTTCGTTTTTTGTTGTTTTTTATACTTCAAAAGAACTACTGGAACCTTACTTGACCTCAAAAGAAAATAAAGAACTTGCCAAGTGGTTCTGGAGGTGGTTGACAACAAGTAAAAGTTAGGGTGAAACATTAGCACTTACCTGAGAGAGCCTCTCCTCCAACACCTTGGAAGAAAGGAATTGTAATCAGGTGGTTTCTGGGAAGTTCTGAGTGGTCTGCTCCTCACTCTGCCAGTCTTTCTAAGGTGTTTAATTAATTTCCATAAACCAATTTTTCACAGTGTACCTGAAATAATCAATAGCCTTAGATTTTTATCACTACTTTCTTGGCTACCATCCCTAAATTCATTACATCTTGATTTATGTTCAGGCGTAGGTAGCTGTGAGATGAATTTTCCTTTTTATCAGGTCAGGATTTAATTATGGGATCCTGTGGTGGCTTTCTTTGCCTAACCTCGATTTCTATTCTTAGAATCCAAACGAAACGCACTGCCATCGAATCAATGCTGACTCACAGTGACCCCCTGTGAGTTTCCATTTCCAAGACTGTAACTGTTTACAGGAGTAGAAAGCTCAGTCTTGCTCCCACAGAGCTCCTGGTGGTGTCAAACTGCTGACCATGAGGATTGTAGCCCAACGTGAAATCACTACACTATGAGGGCATCTCCAACCCTCTATTTGAAAAGCAAAGGTTTGTGTTCTCTCAAGTATGTTACTAAGGACAACCCAACCTGAGAGTTGACCGAATTTTAACTTCTATGCAAAAAAATAATGTCACCACAAAAGAAGTAACTAAATAATTTGCTTAAATTAAATAAAAAACAAAATAACAATATCACCACATTGAATTAGTGTGAGAGAAAGAATCCCAGCCCCATTGGCAAATATCAAGATGATTCACATCATATATACTTTGGCTGAGGCTGTAAAAGATAAATGTAAAGATTACTGGGTCCATGTTCCTTCTGATTTGTCAGAATTATTTGTTTCCGTGTCTGTTTTTCCTAGACCTCTGTGAGCGACCCTCCTGACTTGGTATAAAGAGAACACAATCACCATTGATGTTATAGATCAAATCCACCCCACTCCCATCCCTAAGTATTGAAATCCCCAATACTTATGTATAGGGAACCATGAGGATGAAGTAGATTAGATGTTGGACTACTAACCAAAAGATCGCTGGTTTGAACCCATGAACTATCCCACAGAGAAAGATGAGGCAATTTGCTTCCATAAAGATTTAAAGCGTTTGAAACCTTATGGCACCGTTAGTTCTGTGCTGTCCTACAGAGTTATTATGAGTCAGAGTCAATGTGGTAGTTACATAATCTGGTGTCAATTTGGGACTTGAGAGGATTAAGAGTGAAATGGTGGGGTCTGGCCTGTCAATCAAGATGTAACCAATAAAGCCTCTGTGTGGGCATGGCCTTCTGAGAATTCTGGGAACTCCTGACTTTCCTTCTTGGAGGTGGGAGAGACACCCTCTCTCTGCTCAATCCCTGAGAGACCCTCTACTGACAAGACACATGGCACAATGCCAATAGACCCCGTGCCCTGGGAACTGGAGAAGCCCTACCAGTGCTGGGATGCTTATAATGCCACTGGACCCACAAGACTGCACCCACTGGCCTGTGATCTTCCTGCATCCAGTGTCATTGCTTGTGTTTCGTGAGTCTGAAGAGGTCTTTGTAGATTGGTATGGGACATATGGACAATATCGCACTTATGGACTTCAACTGGTCTGGGCTGGGATGTTTTCTCAATATTCAACTGCTCTTGTGTGCAAAGCTCTTTCCTATACTCATATGAGTGTCTCCGTGAATTTGTTTCTCTAGTCTACCTGGACTAACACAGTCAGTTCAGCAGCAGAGGGTTTGGGATCTTAAGTTGTATAGGTAATGCAATCTCATGTGATGTAGTGACTTTCCACAATGCAATTGAATGTATGGAATCAATCAGTTGAAGTCATGCCCATGGTGGTTCCTAAACCTAATTACTTCTGAGCTATATAAAGAGCAACATAGAGACAGAGAAAAGCACACACAGAAGACAAATGGGGTCTCCAAGGAACTAGAGAGAACTGGGGGTGCTGCTAGGAAAGCATTCCCAAGGTCAAAGGCTAGGTTTGGACATTCAGCCTCCAGAAATCAAAGGGTTTGTTCTTTGATAAAGATTTTGGAGCAGCCCTCGGTAACTAAGATAATCACATAGCAAGTCCTTCCTAAATATGTGGTAATTGATTGAATAACTAATGTCTAGCACACGATTCCTTCAGCAAGCCTCTCTTATGTACATGCCGTGTGTGTGGGTTGGGGGGGCCAGGCAAGAGGAGAGTGATGAAAGACAGAGAAACGATCTGCTTTCCCCACCGCTCCCCAACACATGTGTGAACATTTATATGCAAAATCACGTGATTAGTGCTCCAGTAACCCAAACCCCAAAAGCCAATGCTGTTGAGCGGTTGCCAACTGTTCCATAGGCCTTCCTCGGCAGTTTGAAAGCAGACTGCCTCATCTTTCTTCCCTGGAATGACTGGGCAGTTCCAACCACGGACCTTCAGTAGCCGCCCAACGCTTAACCCACTGCAGTGTAGAAGCAGCTGCCAAATGCAGAAAAGGGCTGTAGTAGAAAACAGGAGCAAGTCGGAAATTCAGAAATTGGAAACTGATGAGATGATGAAATATAAGGACAATCAAGAATGACCCCTGAAGTTGGTGGCCAGTGGTCCATTTAGCTGCCCTGATGGTGCAGTGGGTTACGTGCTTGGCTGTTAGCCACAAGATTAGCAGTTCAAACCCACCAGCCACTCCATGGGAAAAAGATGAGACTTGCTGCTCCTATAAAGAATTGCAGCTTCAGAAACCCAGTTCTCCTCGGTGCTAATTGCCAGGTGTGGAAATCGACTCGATGGCAGTGAGTGAGTTGTTGGTGCCATCATCACAATAAAGAATGCAGAAAGAAAGAACAAAAATAAGAGAAAGGACACATTCAGCTTCAGTTCTTCGTAAGTTAAAGGTCTCCTGGTGGAGATAAATTATAGGAAACAGAAAGGGAGTCTGCCCTGACAGAGTCCTGGTCCAGAAATATAAAGTAGGGCAGCATTTGCCTACAGAGTGTATTTCAAACTGTGGCAAGGAAAGTGCTCACTCGGGAGCAGCCTTGGAGATCAAAGGAAAAGCAAGAATGACACAGCAGCAGTCCCCTCTCTTCTATTTTGGGCTCAGAACCACCCATGGTTAGTGTCTTCGAGACCCCAAAATATCCAGTTCCCTCCTGAGGCCACCAAGACCCACTCTACTCTCTCCCCTCTGGGGAATGGCACACAGCCCGTCTTTCTACCAGGCTGCATCAGCATAGAGAGCATCTAACACAGTGCTCTACAGAGATCGGTACTCTATAAATGCTTGCGGACAAAAATGATAACTATGTTTTTTGATCATTCGATCATGAAGGCTAATAACTGACAAGGAGCTGGAACACAAAACTCAGACATCCCAAACACTTCCTTTATTGAGATAAAATAAATAAAAGCATTCCAAATAATCCGTGCTTCTGACTTCAGCCACGGAAGCAGTAACTACCCAAAAGAAGCCAGGCATTCTTTTTTATGATGGATTTTATAAAAGTTCCCAGCCAGGTTTTCCCTTAAGATAGGTTCTATTATACAACTCCAAATTGTATATGGAAATGCAGTGAGTGGAACTCTTTTCTGGTGATACTTATTCAAGTATCCAAACTTAATTAAACCCTCAATCACTTTCCCTGGTACGGAGATGATGAGATGAGAGTCAATGATCTGTAATTTCTGGAATCTCCTTTCATCTCTCCCCATTTCCCCTGATGGATGCCTCGTCTCCTCCCTCACCCCGCCCCCCACCCCCAGTCTGCAGGGAGAGTTGCTGTTTATAGAGAGGACACGCTGTGTCCTTACTAGCAATGCCACTATTTCACAGTTTATTTCCTTCAGAATTCTCAGACGAGTACCAGGGAATGCTAGTGATTTACTCTATTCAAGTTCCTCAGAGTTACTCAAGAACTACATCCTCTGAGACTGAGACAGACACACTTGAATTTCATACGGAGAACAATTGTGTTACAGGAATGGATGATTTTCAACCTCCACTCACCACATCGGAGAGTGTCGCCAAAGACCATCTTTTCCACTTGGTGTTGCCTCTTCTGCTGTCTTCAGGCATCGCTCACAAAGTATATGTATGAATTTGTGGGCAAAGCATATAGGTGATTTTTTTCCTAATGGGAAATTTTACGTACTCTTTTAAAACTTAAATGACTATTTAGAGTTCAGGGCCCTTGCCCAGTGTCCGGATACTACCCTTCAGGAAGGAAAGAGCTTTATCTTCACATCCAAATCTTCCAGAATGAAGACAACAACTTTACTCAAACTGGCTAATGAAGCAGACTTGTTTTTTATCTGTCTAGTCTCCCTTTTCCCTTCTTGTGGAACTAATACCTCAGTGTTTTGAAAGGGTCACCAGTATCCCCACTTTTAGTCTACATACTTCAGATAGGGCTGACCCCACCATCTGCTTCTAGGAAGGAGGGTAATCTGAGAATGGCCAACCAAAACAGCATACTACCCTGACCTCAAACCACACTATTGATGCTCAGTCCTGGTTCTTTGCTGGGCATATCTCCACTCAGCCTCCAGAGTAATTGCTCTTGAGTGGTGTTCTCAACCTTTCAATGCCATGACCCTTTAATACAGTTCCTCATGTTGTGGTGACACCCCCCCCCCACCCCGCACCTCGCAACCATCAACCAGCAAGTTTTGTTGCTATTTGATAACTATAATTTTGCTACTGTTATGAATCAGGTGACCCCTGAGAAAGGGTCATTCAACCCCAAAGGGGTCACAACCCACAGGTTGAGAACCGCTGCTCTAGAGTGTCACATCATGTCCCTTGGCTGTCCTTCAATTACTTCTAATTGCAACCAAGATTCAATCCAACCTTGGCCATGGCTATAAAGTCATCATGACTGAATGCCTGTCTACTCACTTACCTCGTCCACGCTATTTCCTCTCCGTCCCTCCCCTCTCCCTGAATGTGCATCACTGGCTCCCATCCCAGGAGTCACGCACTTTCTACCTGCAGCACACTATCTCGAGAGCATCTGACGGGTGGCTTTTTCTCATAACCCATGTCCTTAATCAAATATCTCCTCTTCAGATAGGTCTTCCTGGATGACCGGGCAAAGCTGTCAGATTCACTCTCTACTGTATTATCCTATGGATATTACTTTTCTCATGCTCGTTGTTGGGCCTAAAGTTATTATATTTGTTTGCTGACTTTTTTGTTTACTAGAATGTAAACTGTTTAAGGGCAAGAATATTTATTATCTAGTCCTCATTGTTCCAAAAATACTATCCCTATGTTTCAGTCTCTCAATAACTATTTGCTGACTGACTGGGGAGCCCTCTTTCTGCTAGGCTGGCGGAAATGGCAGAGTATAAACCTGAAGCTGCTAGTGGCAAATTGCCAGTGAGTAAGAGCAGCAGCAGGAAAAGGAGAACTGAGAAATGGAGAGAGACAGATCCCCAATAGGATAACCTAAGCCTGGTGCTCTGGAATGTTGGTTATTCAAGCCAATAAATTAGCCACAATGATTAATTCACTTTGAGTTAGGCTTCTGTCACTTGTAACCAACAAAGTCCTGGCAGGAAAGTATGTGATAGAACTTGTAAAGAGCAAAATACTCATGTACGTATTGTGTCCTTATTTAAATTCAAATTTCTATCGCCCTATCCAGATATAATCTTTCTATTTTTCGATCTTTGGCCGGAATTCCACTTATCTGAAAGAGTTCAATATAAGATCCAAGGATATACAGGAAGTTGAGGACCAGAGATTTGTTGGAGTAGGGCTAAGTTCAAAGGCAGAGATTGAGGCTGCCATTTCCTCAATGGTTGGAATTTGTAAGGCAGGTTATCTGAGAAGAAGGAGCTACAGTGGAATGGAATGAAAGTGAAGACTACCAGGGATTTGATAATTATACAACGTATAAATGGACTAAATATTTCAGTTAAAAGGCAGGGACTTTCTGGTGAAAATTAAGACCAAATTACATGCCATCTCCAAGAACAAGTGCCCACTACAGAAATATGTTCTGCTGCTGTCTATAAGGTCTATGTGGACCATAACAAATTGGGGGTAGCATGGAGAAGGGGATTTCTAGAACATTTCATTTTGCTTATGTGGAAATTGTACATGTACAGGGGCATTGTACATGAACTGGGAAATTTTGCCCGTTTTTAAATCGGGAAAGATGCATTGATGTTGTACTCTCTCACCATACTTATTTAGTCTGTATGTGGAGCAGATCATCGGAGAAGCTGGGCTGTATGAAGAAGAATGGGGCCTCGGGAATCCTGGGAAGCTTATTAACAACCTGTGGCATGCAGATGACAAAGCCTGGCTTGCTGAAAGTGAGGAGGACTTGGATCACTTGCTGATGAAGATCAACGCTTACAGTGTTCAGTAGGGATTACAACTAAGTTTAAAGAAGACCCAAACTCTCACAACTGGCAACATCATGCCAAACTGAGAAAAGATCAAAGTTGCCAAGGATTTTGACTTGCTGGAGTCCACAATCAATGCTCACGGAAGCCGCAGTCAAGAGAACAAAGGATGCATTGCCCTGTATCTGCACCGTACATTGTGCAGCAAATCTACCGTGCAAGAACTCTTTAAGGTATTGAAAAGCAAGGAGGTTATAAAAGGACTAAGGTACACCTGAACCAAGTCATGGGATATTTAATTGCCTCATAAGCATGTCAAAGTTGGACATTGAATAAGGAAGACCAAAGAAAAATGGATGCATTTGAAGTATGGTGCTGGCAAAGAATACTGAAAGTACTGTGGACGCCAAGAGAACAAAGCAAATCTGTCTCTGAAAAAGTACAGCCAGAATGCGCCAGGGAGGTAAACATGGGGAGACTTTGTCTCATGTGTTTTGGACATGTTTGAAGACACCACTTCCTGGAGGAGGACATCATGCTTGGTACAGCAGGGGGGATGGCAACAACTAGGAAACCCCTCAACACAGATAGATTAACACAATGGCTACAATCATGGGCTCAAACATTTAAAAAATTTGTGAAATGACGCAGTATTGCAAGAAGGTGAGGAGGCAAGACCTCACAATGAAGAAATCTGAAAAACTCGACTTCATCCAGACCATCAAGGTTAACATCAAGAGTGATAAATCATGTTGATACTCTGTGCCATTGTCATGACAATAGCTTTCAAGTTTGGTGGACTTCCTTAGAAAAACACACAACCCAGAAGAGTCATGAGGAAAACAGCAGCCTAACACCTACAGAGGAGCCTCCTTTAAAATAAAACCCTGTCCAAAATGGTCAGGGCCACCCTAAACCTAGAAAGTCTAAGAAACTGCGACTGGCAAGATGAGACTAAGGACACATGACAAATGTAGTGCAGTTTCCTTGAACAGGAAATATCAGGTAACACTAAAGAAATCTGAATAAACTAAGGGCTGTTATTAATAGAATGTATAGGTATTAGTCATTACTTGTCATAAATGTATCATACTAAATGTGAGATTCGAATAATGTTGGACTTGGTGTGGGGGGCACGGAAACTCTGTACTGTCTTCTCAATTTTCCTGTAAATCCATAATTCTTCTAAAAGATATCATTTATTTTTTTTTCAAGATACAATATAATACTAGTTGTTAAGTAAATCTCCTTCAGCACAAAAAAACATGTTGCTTTTGATACTTTGGTATTTTTCCCCAGCTGAAAGTAGAAGTAAATACCCATCTATTTTCTCTATATAAAAACAAACCTTCCAAATCTAACTAGAGCCCAATATAGAGCTGTGTGTGTATTACATCCTACTTCACTTTGCTGAAAGTCACAGAAGTAATAACACACCAGAAGCAATGAACACATCTAATGTTTGATTTCTAAATTACATTCTTCCCTAGAAAAAATTTTCATCATCCTTCTCAAAACATTTTCTTTCTTCCTTAGTCCTTGCTGTCGGCTCCTCATTTCCCCCCTCCCTCCCAAACCCCTCCCTCACGAACCCTGAAAATTTATAAGTTATCATTATTTTGTCATGTCTTGCACTGTTTAACATCTCCCTTCACCCACTTTTCTGTTGTCTGTCCCCCAGGGAGAGGGTTATAGGTAGACCCCAATTCTACCTTACAAATCCGGCTAGACCATAGGCTGTACACTAGCACAGATAGGAATTGGAAACACAGGGAACCCAGGGTGAATGATCCCTTCAGGACCAGTGGTGAGAGTGGCAATACCGGGAGGGTGGAGGGAGTGTGGGGTGGAAAGGGGGAACCGATTACAGGGTTCTACATATACCTCCTCCCTAGGGGACGGACAACAGAAAAGTGGGTGAAGAGAGATGTCGGACAGAGCAAGATATGACAAAATAATAATTTGTAAATATCAAGGATTCCTGAAGGAAGTGGGAGTGGGGAGGGAGGGGAAAAATGAGAAGCTGATGCCAGGGGCTTAAGTGGAGAGCAAATATTTTGAGAATGATGAGAGCAATGAATGTACAAATGTGCTTTACACAATTGATGCATGTATGGATTGTGATAAGAGTTGTATGAGTCCTTAATAAAACGATTTTAAAAAGTCACTACTGTCAGCTTGAAACAATTTGGGTCAAACTGAGCTCCACTATAATAATATAAACACTATAATAATATAAATATTTTATAGTACAGTGAGGAATATAAGAATTGTGACTTCATATTAATATAAATGTTTATGTAAATCTTTTCCTTATAGTTAGGTGCTAACTAATTAATATACAGAAAATAATGGAATTAGAAATTCATCATTAGATGGTAAAATAAGTTTGATAAAGAACTGATAGCTGTACAACTCAACATTGTTGTAGATTTTAGACTCAGTAACCTTGTGTGACAGCGTAGCACTACCCCAAGTAATATTCTATGGGTTTCCCATTATGTAGAAAGAGAAACAGCTATTATCTAATGTTGAACCCTGGAGTAGAAATCATAACCCATTGATCAAAGCTATTGCCATCAAAACTGTGGTGAACCTGTTAGAATGTACTGAAAAAGACACAATAGTCCTGCCCCCAATATAAAACTTGTACCTAATCAAGAAAAATCCAAACCCAAGAGAATTCAACAAAATAATGAGTCTCAGAAAAACCCAAGGCCACTATAATCAAAGTGATTCTGACTCATAGTGATCCTATAAGAGAGAGTAGAACTATTCCTTAGAGTTTCCAAAGCAGTCAATCTGTGTAGTAAAATACTGCCTCATACTTCTCCCATGTTGGGTTTGAACCACCAACCTTACTGTTAGCTGTCTAATGCTTCACCCATTGTACAACCAGGGCTCCTTTACTGGTCTCCAAACAACAACAACAAAAGCCAAAATCAAAACAAACTGCCATTGAATCAATTCATGTTTACAGTGACCCCCTGACGGCAGAGTATAGTTTGAACCCATCGATTGCTCCACAAGAGACATATGTGACTTTCCACTCCCGCCAAGAGTTTCAGTCTCGAAACCTACAGGGGCCATTCCAGGCTGTCCTATCGGGTGGTTGTGATCACTGTTCTAGACAGTCCTACATAATCTGTGTCAAGAAAGCCAAGATGGATTCAGAGTAAAGAAAACTAAAGGTGCTGGAAGAGGAAAGAAGATTAGGTCCATGAAAGAAATCTGAATAAACGCTGGGCTTTAATTAAATTGATTCACACTCAATCGACACCTAATCCAGCTCTTCTTTTTGAGATAATTCTTGTTACCATTGCTACATAATAAATTACTTCACAATTTCGTGGTGAAAGATAGCTACCATTTAACTTGGTTCACATTTTTTTTCTTCTTTAGGAATTACTTTTTAGGACTTTGCAAAGGGATTATCTGAGTAGGCTGTGCTTGGGATCAGCCTCCGAAATGGTTACAGGTGATAGGTTTAAGCTGAAGACATCTAGTCCAAGGGACGTCGCACCCTGGCTGGCGCGGGGGGATTGCTGCTGGGAACTTAGCTGGGTTGTTGGCTGAAGAAGGGCTGCTGGTTTGGGGAGGTCTCTAACATGCGGGCTGGGTTCTGATTCACAAAGGCCCTGTATACAACAGAGCAAAATGCTTCTCAACCCTGACTCGCCATCATACTTGTTGCTAGGTTTGAACCCCTGGTTTCCGTCACTAAATCACTCCCGGTCATTGAGGGCATTCCTTTTATTTATTTATCTATATTTCTTGGGACCTGCTACTTTAGCAAGCACACTATCCTTCCCCCAGGGACTGGTCCCTCCTAATAAGATGTCCATCATGCCAGTCTCGCTGTCTTAAAGAGTATTCTGATTGAAGCTTTTCCTAGACAGGCTTATTTGTTGTTCTGTCAGTACTAGAGCATATTTATTCAATAGTCTTCACAAGCACCACAATTCAAATGACTTACTTTTTCTCCGATCTTCTTTATTCATTGTCCAACTTTAACATGCTTATGAGATAGTTGAAAAGATCATGGGTTGTATCAGGTGCACCATAGTCCTCAGAAAATCTAGAAGATATAATATCAAGCAAGAAGAATCAATAAATTGCCCAAACTCATCAAAGAAAACTTGGAAACAAGAATACGTGTTATTGGCTTTATTTATCACTCTAACATGCTATAGCAGAAGAGTACAAAAGCAATCAACCATGGGTCTCATTTAGTTTCCAAGACAATGGGGTTGACAGTTGTGGTAGTTATATAATCTGTTGTCAATTTGAGAACATTTTGAGTGAATGGGTGGAGGCCAGCCTGTCAATTGTTGTATAATCAATAAGGCCGCTGTGTGGGCCTGGCCTTCCCCTGAGGAGTCTGGAAATTCCTGTATTTCCTCCCTGGAGATGAGAGACACACTTTCGCTGTCTCTGCTCACTTCCTGAAAGACGCAGCTGATAAGACACACCTCTGGAGCCAGAGAAGCCACATGAAGACCCCTTCCAGTGCTGAAATGCTTACACCACCACTGGATCCACAAGACTTCCCACTCACTGGCCTGTGATCTTCCTGTATTCAGCGTCATTGCATGTGTTTCCTGGGTCAGAAGAGGACTTTATTGGTTGATATTGGAAATATGGGCTAATATCAGACTTATGGCCTTGATCTGGACTGGGCAGGGATGTTTTCTCAATATTCAATTGCTCTGATACATATACCTCTTTCTTATACAAGGGTCTATGAATTTGTTTCCCTAGTCAACCCGGACTAACACAGCAGTCAAGATCAAATTCGAAGACGGAGATCACCTAGAGGGCAAAATCATAACTTTCTGAGTCAGGAGCTTGAATTGCAAATCAAGTGTTTCATATTTGAGTAAATGAGAGGCCAAAGGGAACTTTTATTGTTCCCCAATGAGTCTGTTGGATTAAATTTTATTGGACTTCTTGGCGAGCTGTGCCTCTCTCCTTTTAGCTTGATTTGTATGGCACTCCATAGAGCCCGAAGCAGAGGGCAGTGCTTAAATTTCAGAAGATAGATGAGGATTTAATTGGAACAGAGTAGTCCATAAATGTCTCAGAGACATAAAAACACTGAGGAGACTGTGGTGTAGACTCTTCTAGGATGTCAAGAGCAGAGATGAAGAAGGCAATATTGTCAAGCCTTTGTTATTTTGAAAAGTAGAACGCAATAGGTGAAGATCACAAATACCTCTTAGAAGTAAATTTTATCAAGACAAAAGGAGGGGTGAAAGCAAACAGATATTTGCTCAAGGATCCTTTAGGAGGTTTAATTTTTAAGAAATCGTTTTGATGTCCGGTTTCTTCTGAATCTTTCAAACGAAGAAGTGAGATTTAGAGGTCATGAGCGTGGTACAACATAAGAAGCTTAGGAGTTCTAGTACCAAAAAGAGAAAGGATGGTTGTTTTGAGGGGCCAGCCAGTCGATTCTGATGCATAGCCAACCCGTGTGCAACAGAATGAACCTCCATCCAGTCCTGTGCCCTCCTCACCGTTGGTGCCATGTTGGAGCCCATCGTGGTAGTCACTGCGTCAATCATCTCATGGGGAGTCTTCCTAATTTTCACTATGCCTTCATTTTATCAAGTACGATGTCCTCCAGGCACTGACCTCTTCTGATAACATGTCCGAAGTAAGTGAAACGAAGTCTCTCTATCCTTGCTTCCAAGGAGCATTCTGGCTGCACTTCTTCCAAGACACATTTGGTTTGTTCTTTTGATGGTCCATGGCACTCTCCGCATGATCCACCTGCGCCATAGTTAAATGCATCAGTTCTTCTTGGGTCTCCCTTATTTGGTGTCTGACTCTGACATGCACATGAGGTGATTCATAATACAATGGCTCAGGCAGGGGCACCTTAGTCCTCAGAGTGGACACTCTTGCTCTTGAACACTTTAAAGAAGCACTTCAGATTTGCCCAATGCAATATGTCATCTGATTTCTTGAGTATTTGACAAATATTTTTCTACCAAATAATCCAGAATCCCTGATCCTCTGGCAGCCCATTTGGGGCTGAAGTTCAGACTGATGGCGACTGTTTTGCTACTTTTCTGCTACCTTATCCTTCCAGCAGGTTCCCTCTGCTACTCTTTCCCATCCTAGTCGTGCTTCCAAATGAACTTCTCACATTGCTGAGCCGGGGGAACATTCATGTTTTATTGAGTCTACAAGTCCTTCCAAGTCCATTTTCCCTTCGGTGGAAGGAAGTCAGTTTACTGCACTTTTATGTAGCATTTTGTTTACGTGACTCAATTTTGAGATATTAATTTGCAAGATATACAATGCCAACTGTTAAGACCAAGCAGCGGCAATTGTTACAAGGTAGTCTTCCCCCCTTTTGTGTGCATTTTTAACCCTGAAGCATGGCTATTGTTTGAGATACTTAAAAAGGCACAAAGAACTCTCTCTAAATGGTCTTCAAATTTACATTGTGCTTCATCTTTTAAGGGAGAAATAAAAAATGCATCAGAATTCTCACATCATTAACAGACCTTGTGGATAAACTTAAAACTTGCATTTAAACCCATGCAAACACAAAGGCTTCTGCAGAATTTTCAAGTTGATCAGAAGAATAGGAGACTAGGCTAGAGAGAACAGAGCGAATCATCATACTTTCTTGCCAAATATCATCAAAATCGAATTTATATGTTTTAATTTTCACATTTGCCTGCTTTTAAAACTTGTACTGCTCCAATCACAGCAAGTATAAGTTTCTGGAATAATATGTTGTCACCAGTTTTCTGCATTGGTTATGTACGTTTCACAATTTAGTTCATTTGACTAACTGATAAAACTTCATGTGACCCTTAAGTGAGGTCAATTGAAGTTCAAAGGCGGGTACTTCATGCCTGAATGTGGACAAGTCAGGCTAATTAGCAAAAAACTCTAGGTGAGTATGTCTTGGAATAAATGTATTCTCACCAAGGGCTTCATCTTAGGGCATATAGTCCTAGAAATTGGAGTTTTAGCTGTTCCTAGTGACCCCAAAGCTCTTACTCAGCTGTCTTTCCATTCACTCTGGGTAAACCTAGAGGCGGAATCAGAGGCCTTCCTGAGCATAGACTCTGAGCAAAGTAGACTCAAAGGTCCAAGGCTGCAATGAGTCTTAGTCAAATCGCTTTGTAGGCATTCAGTCACCTGCCAAGATGCAGGATGTCAGGGTTTCCCAGATTCAAGAATGGGCAGCCCTCCCCCCACCTTGCTTCTGTGGCCTCCATGTTTCAGATGGCACAGTTCACCTACTTAATGTCTTCTTTCTTCACACCTCTCAATATTATTGACGAAGCAATAGTGTCGTGACGAGCTAGCAAATACCTGTCACATGTCACCACCACCTCCCTGCTTCCTAAACACATGGCCAATAAAAAAAGAAAGAAACCCCCCCCCCACACACACACACACACACTAAATCCTGCTTGGAACAGGATTCCAGGCAGCCACTTTCGATCAATTTGTATCGCTACATGTGATGAGGTCTAGTGCATTTGCCATCTCCGGTGCAGAGGTTCTTCCTAAGGACCTAGGAGACCACCTGTCTCTTCTCATTAGCCTTTATTTCAGCTGGTCGTGAATCCAGCTGGATCCCAGCTCTGTAATGATGACCAAGGCAATGGATTCGGGTCCTCAAGGCCAAGCTAGATTTTCCCTCTCTTACAAGTGCAACTACACACTTCCTCCACCAATACGTGATCACAAGGGAGCCAAATCACGGATTAAGACAGGTGCTCATATTTATCATGGGAAAGCAGTACGCTTGCATGGAGAGGGCAGTGGAGGGATGGGGGTGGTGGAGAGGGGAGCGGAGAGGAGACCTGCCTCTTCTGATGGCAGAATCCATGAGAAGTTCCCAGAATCCTCTTGAGAAGGCCACACCCACAATCAGGCTGTTGCCTGATTGGCAGGCTAGATCCCACCCCTTCATTATTTTATCAAATTGACATGAAATTATGTATCTACCACAGGCTATATGTGGTCGCTATGGGTTGGAATCCACATGATAACAGTGGGATTGGTTTGAGCTTGGTTATGACGATTTTGAGTCTCTGGGTCATAAAAATGGTTAAGCGCTTCGCTACTAACCTAAAAAGAGTGGCAGTTTGAACCCGCCTGGATGCAGCTGGGAAGAAAAGCCTATCAATCTCCTTCCAAAAGGTCATGGCCTTAAAAGCCCTTCCAGTTGGGGTGGATGGACTCAGTACACCCAAGGTCACCAACAGCTGGGATCCACTCGCCAGCGTCCTAGCCACCGATTGCATTATTCCCAGTAGAAGCTCAGACTTCTAAGCGCAGTGTGGAAGCGGCATATGCAAAAAGCCTTTTAGCACACCTAAGCGAAAGCTGTCTGTCAGGGTGCGTATCCACCTTCCGGAGTCCGGGGACAGTCTCCTCTTGGCAGAGTGCTCAGAACGATAGCACAGGCCTCTCCTGATTTGCAATTAAAGTTGGGAAAGAGGAGAAGGAGACAGGGGTCAGCGATCCAGTCAATACTCAAGTGGCCCCTTCCGTCCCACCCCCACTCCCAGCTGCTGTCAAGCATGCTAATGCGGCGGCTTGCCTAGGGCTCCGCCGGTAGGCAGTGCGCTCCTGCCATCTAGTGGTTTGTCGGCGAGTTCCCGAACACCTGCCTCCCGCAGGTGAGGATGTCCTGTGCTGAGTACCCTGCAGAGGCAGACCCAGAGCTGCAGCCAGACAACAGAGTGACCCCCACGTTCAATCCAATCCTCAGGGACAAACCAAGAAAGCCCCAAAGGCACGATGCTATTTCCAGCACGCTTTCCGTTTGCCATCTTCTGAAGACACAGAGCCCTGGCCAGTGTTCCCTGCAAGTACAACATCAAAAGCTTGGAGCTCTGTGGTTAGACAGTCGCTCCATGAGATGGAAAAACTGGCCTTTATTTCACGAGGAAATAATTATATTCATTTATCTTAGGTTGACTCTGTCTTTCCTATGTCTACCCTCTCCTCTCCACCCCCACAATGGTTCTAAAGGTGCCAACATCACCCTGACACCATGTCCTTCCCGACTGAGACAGAGGACGTCAAAATTGAAGAGGAAAGCTACGGATGTCTCTGCTCCTCGCAGCACATAAGTGTCCAAAGAGCCAAAGATGACGGCGCTGAGATTTAACAAGGAAAACATTTCGGGGAACAGGACTGACAATGGATGAAAATGCTCCCGGAGCAGCAGTCCCCACGGGAAACTGGCTCGGTGGCTGCTTCTCTCCCGATGCCCCTGGGGTAATTCATTACAATATCCATAGTCTCTGTTCGCTCTGAGGGGTGAAGTGGGACAGATCCCGCTGTACAAGAGACGTCAACAGGTGGGCAATACAGATTTCATCGATATGGGGGCGATGAGTGAGACAAGGGGAGCTGAGCTGGCTGGGGAGAGAGCAGAGCAGGATCACTGCTGTCAGGAACACAGAACTTCTCAGACAGAAAAGGAGGTCAGAGAGAGAGAGAGAGAGAGAGAGACAGAGACAGAGAGACAGAGAGAGAGAGAGAGAGAGAGAGAGAGAGAGAGAGAGAGAGACTACATTATATATTCCATATACAATATAGTAAATATAATAAACATCATGCATTTTTAATCATTCTTTGAGGGTCTGTAAGTTCCACAGCTGGTTTCCACTTGACTGCTGTGGGCGTTACACAATTCCTGTGTCTAGCCTGTCAATCAGGTTGCAGCCTGATGGTGGGCGTCGCCTTCTCATAAGAAGGGTCCTGGGAACCTCTCCCTGCCTTCACCTTCCTGCTGAAGAGTCATGCTGAGATCTGCAAGAGCCCTGTGATGCGTCCACTGCCACCAGATCCACACAGCTCTGCACCCACCGGCCTGTGATCGTGCTGCATTCTGCATCCTTGCATGTGGCTGCGTGAGTCTGAAGAGGGGCTTATGGACTTGAGTTGGACTGGGCTGGGATGTTTTATTGATACATGGTTACTTCTGGATGTACAGCTCTTTCTCATACATATATGAGTGTCGCTGGATCTGTTTCTCTATCCAACCCCGGCGGCCTACCGCATCTCCTAACCTAGAGGCTGGGGTACAGACCCACCCCGCAGTCCCACAGAAGAAAAGTCCTGGCATTCTGCTTCTGTCAGGATCACAGCCAAGAAAACCTGATGGAGCACTTCCACGCTAGAGCCCACATGAGGGGTCGAGAAGTCACAGTGAACTCAAAGCGAGAAAACAAGGTCCTTCTTGATCCAAATAGCTAATCCCTAGAGGAGGTGATGGGAGTTCTGACTGGTTAATTCACCGCCACTAACAGGAGGCTGATCCCATTCAGAACACCTTGGAAGAAAGGGCTGCTCCTCTGCTGCCAGAATGTAGACCACTGAAAGTCTTGCAGCACATGGTTCTCTGCTGACACACATCGGGTCACCAGGAGTCAGAGGAAAAGGACATCATGCTTGGCGAACCGGAAGGGACGTGGAAAAGAGGGTGACCTCAATAGATGGAGTGACACAGAGGCTGCACCCATGGGGTCCAACGAAGCCACCATTGAGAGGATGGCGCAGGACCGGGTGGCATTTCATTGATGGTCATGTGGTCGCTCTTCATGGGAACTGGCTCAAGGCCCCAGCCACACCGCCCCCTGGAGCAGATGTCCACTAACAGCATCAGTGTGTTACTGGAAGCCATGCGGGCAGAGCTGCCTAAAGGAGTGAGAAGGCTGCGTGCTACTTTAAGACGGCTTTCTTCTTCCTCAGCACTCCCACGGTATGTTTATCACAGCCTCCAATATTGTAATGTGACCTTCAACGGAAACTTGCTAACAGCTGACTAACATTTACAAGCCTCTCGCGGTCGGCTCATAACATGCCCGTCTCTTCTTACATTCTGTGTTGAAACAGATTGGATGGTGGAGTCGACACGGAAAGGCTTAGGTCTTGTTTGGCTGAAACACACAACTGGTCAGCTGAAATTTGTCTGTTTCGTTTTTTTAAAAAGCTTCCCGAGGGGAGGTTGAGGGAATCAGCTCATCCAGGTGTTTGATATCATGCGGACAGACAGACCAATTTTTATAAAGAGAATCGCCCATTTGAGCACCTTGATGCAGCCTTAAAGTAGAAAGAGGTGCCTTTGGGTTGGCACGTGAAGATGAGACTAGCGCTGCTTTCAGAGACCACTCTTGGCGAGTACGCTAAGTATTTCCCTTCTCATCATTCAGCTCAGTGTGTAGAGAAATGCTGGACAGATGATCTACTTTGTATTTCTAGGCCAATAAATAAATAAAGGCTGCTGATGCTTAAAAAGCACTCACGCTTACAAAAGACTTTCTTGGAGAAAGTTTCATTTTTTAACAATGAAGATAATCATTCTCTCCAGAGTTGGGGACTTCAAGCACTTTTACCCTTAAGGAGCTATGTCTCTTGATGGAAGAAATCCCAGTAAGAAGATAAAGATTGGTGTAAGGTACTTGAGCAAATAGAAAGCTGATTAAAATGCCGGTTCAATAACAAACTTAAAATATGGAAAAGCTTTACCCCCTAAAATCAAACCTGTTGCCATCAGGCTGAGTAGACCTGCCCCCCACCCCCAGAGTTTCCCAGGCTGTAAGCCTGTCTGAAGCGAGACCTGGTGGCCTGTGGTTGTGTGTTTGGGCTGCTAACTGCAAGGTCAGCAGTTCGAAACCACCAGCTACTTCAAAGGGGAAAAACAAGGCTTCCAACTGCTGTAAAGAGTTACCGTCTCAAAGACCCATGACAGCAGTTCTACCTTCATCTTTCTCCCATGGACTGGCTGGTGGTGTCAAACTGCTGACTCTGTGGTTAGTTAGTACCCAAGGTGTGACTCACTATATCATTGGGCCTCTGGAAAAGCTTTAGGTGCCTCTAAATTCTGAAACAGCAGGCAATTAACTCTTCTCTGGAGATAAACTTTCATTGAAACAATGCTGGAGTGTTTGGACAGTGATGAGGTCAGCTTCAAAGCACCAGCACATTCTTCTGGGAAGGCCAGCCTCCTGAGACCTCCCACATGACTTCCCAAAAGCTACTGTTCTCAGGCTCCCAGGCTCCCTGGTCACATGCAGGGCGCAGTAAATGGCACGTTAGTTAGTCTGGGTTGACTGGAGAAACAAATTCATGGAGATATATGTGTGTATAAGAAAGGGCTTTATATGCAAAAGCAATTGAATATTGAGAAAACATCCCAGCCTGGTCCAGATCAATTTCATAAGTCCGATATTAACCCATATGTTCAATGCTAATCTATAAAGTCCTCTTCTGACTCATGAAACACATCCAATGACACTGAACACAGGATGATCACAGGCCACTGGGTAGAAAGTCTTTGGGCATCTCAGTGCTGGCAGGGGTCTCCACATGGCTTCTCCAGCATCCAGGACTGCATCAGGGTAGATCCATGTGTCTTCTTCTCAGGGATGTCTCACAGGGACTCAGTCTTGTCAGTAGAATGTCTTGCAGGGAGTGAGAAGAGAGCCGGAATCTCCCACCTCCAAGTAGAAAAAAATAGGATTTCCCAGAATCCTCAGGAGAAGGCCATGTCTACACAGAGGCCTCATTGGCTATGACCCAATTGACAGACTAGACTCCACCCCTTCATTCTTAATCCCCTCAAGTCCCAAATTGACACCAAATGATGTAACTACCCCAGCATGGAAGATCATATTTGCTCTCCTCTGGCTTTCCGATTGCCGAGAGGCAGAGGTCAGGCATAATTCCACGCTCCACCTTCTTCATCCGTTCTGATTCCAGGTGTTCCTCCCATGGCTTTCTACTTCCACGTATTTCATTGCCATGGTGACACAGAACTCACATACAATACTCACCATTACGGGGGCTTGTTAGGGACCTTAATCAGCTCTACACATCAGGATCAGGAAATAGTAGGACACAGTCATGGGTCCACAGTAATACCTCTTTTCAGCCAGTTACCAGTGTCTTTCAGGTCCTCAGCCACAAAATCCCTTGGCTTCTGCCTCTGTGAGCCAGCTGAGAAGCCAGCCCACCTGGGGCTCTGTCTCACCGTTCCTTGGACTCGGGCAGGACAGGGAGAAGATCCCCCTTATGCTGCATGCTACTCCTCTGAGTCTCCTTGCCTCAGTCTCTGGTGCCTCTGGTCTCGGCCACTTCAGAACAGGAACACGCTCTTCTGATGGACCTGAGCTTTCTCTCTCTGCTCCTACTTCAAAGATGGCTCGGCATCTAGGTAGGGTAAAGAAGGTAAACAAAAATGAACAGTCCCTTCTGCTCATGTATACATGCCCTCGTGGTGCAGTCCCACACAGTCAGTCAGTGCAAGCCACAGAGAAATGGGTGGCCGAGCCCAATGAAGAAATTTCACTCCGGATCCCTGGGGGAGGTTCACAGTGACTCGCCTAGTCAGGCAGACACAGGCTTGAATCTCCATTCACCACTAGTTGTTTATCTTGAGGCAAAGTGCTGATGTTCTCTGAACCTGTCTTGTTCATTTGTCCACAGGCAAGGGCGGTGATGGAGTTAAACTTTTATAAGTAATCAACAACTACCCATATCATTCATTCTGCTTAATTAATCTGCAACTTTCCTGGCCCTGAGAAGCCCGAAAAGATGATGGAGACCAAGACCTTTATGTCCATTTCTAATAGCTGGAGGGCAGCGTGTGGGTCAAACTAACTCTGGCAAGGAGGTCTCCGCAAGATCATGTCCCATCGAGTTTATCTGCCAGGATCTTTGTCAGTTGTGTCAAAGGGCTATGTCAGTACAAGCTCCATGGGTCTCTGAGAATCTTCCCTGAAAAGTAATTCTAGAATAGCCAAGGAAACAGGCAAGCCCAGGAGGGTGTCAACAGTTCATGTGCCGGGCTGCTAATCAAACTATCAACAGTGTGCGTCCATCAACAAGGCACTCCTGCAGAAATACCTGGCAATCTACTTCTGACAACCCTGCCCCTGGGGCACACACAGTTCTACCATGAGGCAGGCTCGACTCCAGGGCAGCTGTTGTTGCTTGTGTGTAAGAACTCAGGGATTGGCAGGGAGCACGTTAAAGTGGACAGAGTGCTGCACTTGACATCACAGTACCTAGATGGGAGCTCCCTCTCAGTGTCAAACTAGCTCACGTGTGGGACCTCAGCACGTGCTCTTGTCGCTTCCATTTCCCATTTTCTCATGCCAGGGGCTCTATTTGTCACGCAGGTAAAGATCATCACTCTCACTGACAGATTACTTATTCAGTACCAAACTTTCTGGATGCTGCAACAATTTCTGCTTGACTACTCACCAAAATGGTGATGGTTACAATCCACCAAATGGCACCACCAGAGGAAGGCATGGCAAGCTGTGTCGGTCATTTGTCCCCATGGAAAACCCTATGGGTGCCCTTCTACTCTGCAGCTCACTGGGTTACCAGGAACCGGACGTTAGTTAATAGCAACTGGTTTGGTGATTATAGATCTGGCAACTTGTTCATAAAGATGAGGTTGTCTACCCCTGTAAAGATTTAAAGTCTCAGAAACCTCCAAGTTTGCGATGAGTCGGAATCGACTTGGTGGCATGAGTTATATGGTATTATAATAACTCCTCACACCGACTCTTTTGGGAAGGTGCTATTGCTAAAAGTGTCCATCCTCCAATGAGGGGACTGAGACTCACACACATGGAGTTAAAGGGTTCCTATAAATAAATGGTAGATATGTGATTTAAATATCAAGAATTCAATCCTAGAATTTACTTTCCTACTTGCCTAGAGACCAAGGACAGGAGAGACCAGTTCCTGGAGAAGGACATCATGCTGACACAAAGACTGCAATAATAGGCTTACGCATAGGAAGAGTTGTATGGGTGATGCAGGAGCAGACATGTTTGGGAGTGTCTATGGGTGTGAGCCGGGTCCAGGGCACCTAACAACAACCTTCTTGGGGGCTTACTGATCAAAGCCTTCTCAATCTCCACCATTCCTTTGGGTCTTCTTACCACTGTTCACCTCTTCTGTGCTCACTGCTGGCTAGAAGAACTAGTTCCAACTGCTCAGCATGATAAAGACCCAGTGAACTAGCATTCAGTGGCATGTCAATAGAAAGGCTCTTTTGTGGGCAAGTCCCCGGAATTCAAATTGAGGTAGCTTGAGCAAAATAAGAAATTAACAGCAAGGGTGCTGGGGAATCCCATGAAAGGTGGAAGAGTCAAGTCACAGGAGTAGATGCAACTGAACTTCCAGGGGGGAAAAAAATCGACTACCCAGTCAGTACTTCCTGTCTCCCATTCCAGACTGGGGCTTATGCTGTTCCTCTGTGTGCACCCCTTTCCTTGCTTGGCCAGGTCACATGATGGGGAAAGGGTCTTCCATTAAACAATTTAGAGATTAAAGGAAGCCAGTCTGCATCACTCTATTTCTTAGTTTTCAAATATCAGGGAGGGAAGTCTTACCCATCTTGGGTGAAGTCTCCACCCATGGAGGGGCAAGAAGCAGATTCAGATGAAAAATACTTCATTCCTACTGAAAATCACAAAAGAGTGGAGGGAAGTGGAAGGACAGTACCCAGAATAAAAGGGAAGAACAAGAAAAAGAAAATTTAGGGAGACAAAACACCAGCTTTTCATTGTAGAAGGATCGCGGTAATAGTCATGACAGATCCCTGAGAAGTCGGATACATATTCATCAGCAAAGATATGTGCTGTAGGTTTGATTTTGTTTTTCCCACTTCTTCTTCTGTATAAAGCAGACTAGGCAACATAGAAAAACTAGCCATTGGTTTGGTCCCAAATGCTTGCCTTATTTTGTCAAGGGCTGAAACTTGCTTTTAAATGAACATTAATGGTGCCAGGAAATTGAAAAGACCCATCGGTTTTATATTTGATTATCTCAGTACCTATTGAATGAATGCATTTTTGCCAGTAGCAGTAAAATGTAGAGGGAGCATGATGGATTATTATTCAAGTATCACTTCTTTATTTCTGATCCTAATCGCTATATTTCATAAGGAAGGGCCAGGTTCAATAAAACATACACCAGGCTTCAAATGATTCATCGATTTTTATGGAAGTCACATGCTGGCAATCTCTTTGGGAAACTAGACTGTGCGCACGAATCACAACTCGCTGCACGCACGCCCACTTCTTCCCCCTCCCCTCGAGCTTGGCTTTGACTAATCGGCTTCAATTGGCTATCTGGGGGCATTTTCTACGAAGGTGCCTCCGTGGTTTCTCACATCCTGAATTCATACTGTAGGCGATTAGCTTTGGGGGCTGAGGTCTCTTTCTTCTGCGTGCAAATCTGCTAAATGGTTTGTTTCCCTTTGCTGCTTAAAATGTGAATCTCTTTCTTTGACTCCCTCCCGGACGGACGGACGCTGCTCAGCGGCTGCTTTAATTGGGATGTCAAATGGCATCATTCTGTGTGGAGTGGAACTTTTTGGAGATTGACCCTGGACAGCCTTCTCTTGAGTTGGGGACACTTTTTCTTTGTAGCGTCATGTCCAAGTCCTCTGGGCAGCAGATGAATTAGTCTCGTGCTTTAGCAAGGAGGGAGATGATGGCAAGTGGCGGCTCTGCTGGTCCAGATCCAGGAGATGCAGAAGCCAGAGAACCAGACAAGTGTAGGCCGACACAGGCAGGACTGGCTCACAATCTGAGGGGTGTCACCTGGAGGGGAAATATTTGCCCAAACAGAAAAGTCCCGTGCATTTTCGTCATTTAAGGAGATAGATGTGACTTATTTGTTGCGTGAACTCCGGGGACTGGAACAGGGAGAGCAAATACCTCGTGTGTTTGCTACCACTGCCACCTGGTCCTCCTCCACACTTCCCAGTGCTAATCACTCATGACACTTGCCTGCGGAGCCCAGCCGGGGCCTCAGCCGGCTGGCTGCAAAGCTCTCCACAACTGATCAGACTTGGCAGACAAGACACAACCTATTTGCAATCTCCAGTCTAGAACACGAGAAGCAGATAATGAACACTTGTTGAGCCCATGAGTAAATGAGCACGTGTTCTCAGAGGCCATGGGCCTTGGCGGCTACTCCCTTCCCTGGTACTTCCAGCAAGGCGTTTCTTCTCTCCCTCGCTTATCTTCCAAAGAGTTGTTGCGCCAGCTCCCTTGTTGTTGTTGTTGTTGTTGCTGTTTTACATTCAGGCTCCTCGCCTTAGTCTCCAACAATATCTAAAGCAGAGATGAAACTATGTTGAGCTCGAGCCGTGTTCATCCTGGCTTTCTGCCACATCTGGGCATGCCCTACCTTTCAGGCACAGCTGGGTATGGCTGGGGGACTGAGGAAAGACCGCCATGCCAAAGCTTGAGAGGTGAGTGAGGCTCATGGGTTTGGGTCTGAGGCAGCAGGCCTGTAGAGATGGGAGGGAAAATCAAGGGTGGTGAATTTTCCACTTGGCTCATCTGCAACCAGAGCCCCAGATCTATTTCTGAGGGTAAGATAGCTAAGCTGGAAGGTCAAGTCCAAACCACAAACATGTAGCTGTGATAGTTAATTTTATGTCAACTTGAAGATGTGTGAAAGTGTAGGGGTGGTCTCGAACCTGTCGATCAGGTTAAGGTCTGATGGTGCCTCCCTGTGGGTGTGGCCTTCTAGGGAAAGTCCTGGGAACCTCCCTGCTTTTTCTGCCTTTCCTCACTCTGCTACTGACTCTCAAGGCTGCCTAAGCCCTGCCACATTTCCACCAGTCTTGGATCCACACAACTCTGTGATTGTCCTACATTGTGCATCATTGCATGTGGCTGCAAGAGTCTGAGAGGGACTTAGAGATGAGTATCAGACTTACAGACTTGACTTAGAGCTGGGATGCTTTCTTGATATATAATTACTTTTTTTAATTAAATACTTTTCCCCACTTAAAAAAATCATTTTAGGTTTCCGGTTTCATTTCTCAAAGATATCCCATTTATTTAAAAATTAAAAATGTATCCCTTTTATTTTAAAATTTAAAAAAATTATTTTATTAGGGGCTCATACAAGACTTATCACAATCCATGCATACATCAATTGTATAAAGCCCATTTGTACATTCATTGCCCTCATCATGCTCAAAACATGTGCTCTCCACTGGAGGCCCTGGCATCAACTCCTCCTTTTTCTCCTCCTTCCCCAGTCCCCCATCCCTCATGAACAATTGATATTTTATAAATTATTATTTCATCATATCTTGACCTGTTCCATGTCTCCCTTCAATGACTTTTCTGTTGTCCTTCCCCCAGGGAGGAGATCACATGTAAATCCTTATAATCAGTTCCCCTTTTTCAACCCACCCTCCCGCTATCCTCCCAGTATCGCCACTCACACCACTGATCCTGAAGGGATTATCCTCCCTGGATTTCCTGTGTTTCCTGTTCCTATCTGTACTAGTGTACATCCTCTGGTCTAGCCAGACGTGCAAGGTAGAATTCAGAACATGATAGTGTATGTATGTGGTGGGGGGTAGGGAGTGGGGGGTGAGGAAGCATTTAGGAACTAGAGGAAAATTGTACGTTTCATCATTGCTATACTGCACCCTGACTGACTTGTGTCCTCCCCAAGAACCTTCTGTAAGGAGATATCCAGTGGTCTACAAATGGACTTTGGGACTCTACTCTGCACTGCCCACTGCATTCACTATGATAAGATTTTTTTGGTCTGATGATGCCTGATACCTGATCCCTTCGACACCTCGTGATCACACAGGTTGGAGTACTGGAGTGATTTTTCCATGTGGGCTTTGTTCAGAGCTAGATGGCCGTTTGTTTACCTTCAAGCCTTTAAGACCCCAGATGCTATATCTTTTGATAGCTGGGCACCATCAGCTTTCTTCACCACATTTGCTTATGCACCCGCTTTGTCTTCAGTGATCGTATCATGGAGATGAGCACACAATGATATGACTTTTTGTTCTTTGATGCCTGATAGCTGCTCCCTTTGGCACCTCGTGATCACACAGACTGGTGTGCTTCTTCCATGTGGGCTTTGTTGCTTCTGAGCTAAATGGCTGCTTGTTTACCTTCAAGCCTGTAAGACCCCAGATGCTATCTCTTTTGATAGCCAGGCACTGTCAGCTTTCTTCACCACATTTGCTTATTTACCCGCTTTGTCTTCAATGGTTGTGTCGGGTAGGTGAGCATCATAGAATGCCAGTTTAATAGAAGAAAGTATTCTTGCATTAAGGGAGTACTTGAGTGTAGGCCCAACGTCCTTCTGCTACCTTAATACTAAACCTATAAATATATGCAAATAGATCTATTTCCCCATCCTCATAAATATATTTGCATATGTACATGCCTTTATCTAGACCTCTACAAATGCCCTTTGCCTCCCAGCTCTTTCCTCTATTTCCCTTGACTTTCCACCTGTCCCACTATCATGCTCAGTCCCCACCAAGGTTTCAACAGTTCCTCTTGGGTACATTACACTTGATCATGCCCTACCAGGTCCCCCACACCCTCCTCACCACAGATTTTGATCACTTGTTGTTCCCTTGTCCCTGGATTTGTTAACATCACTACATTTCCCCCCATTTTCCCCTCTCGCATGTCCCCCCCAGAACTGTCGGTCCCGTTGTTTTCTCCTCCAGACTGTTCACCCAGCTTATCTTATTTAGACAGACCTGTGGAGATAATAACATGCACAAAAACAAGACAGAGCAAAACCAAGCAGCAATATATACCAAAACAACAACAGCAACAGCATGCCCATGACAAATAAAAACAAAACACAACAGGAAAGAAAAGCTTGTAGTTAGTTCAAGGATTGTTTATTGGCCTTTAGGAGTGTTTTCCGGTCCAGTCTGTTGGGGTACCACACCCTGGCCCCACAGTCCACCTTCAACATTCCCTGGGGACCTCGCTGCTCCATTCCCTTGCTGTTCTGTTGCACCCCTCCAGTGTTTTGCCTCGGTGTGGCGGGATCAGATCGGGTGCAATTCCCACACTGTCTCTGGTGCTGTTCCCCATAGGGCTGTGGGTCAGTGAGGGGCACCATGTCTCATAGTAGGGCCGGTCATGTGATCCTCTTTGTGGACTGGCTGCTCTAATCAGGAACATTGTCATCAAGGCATGGTGGGCCAGGTTGTGTTCCACTCTCTCCTCCTCCACCTTCATCTGCTCTCATGTGCTCCGATCAGATATGGCCTCTCCCAGAGCTGCAGATCCAATGCCATCCTTTGAAATAAATTCTTCTGTGGGGAAGGGCAGGTATCTATTTAGTAGTTGGGATTGGGGCCGGCCACCAGACCTCTCCACTGGTTCCCTACTCCACGCTGGCATGTTGCATTCACATCTTGTAGCACTGGGTTGAAATCTGGTCCCTCTTTCCCTGTGGAAATATAAACAATAATCTCCCCTTGGGTGGGTTAGTGCCCCCACTATGTATTTCTTTTTAGTATATATATGTTTTTCCTTTCCCCACCTCCTTTTTAGTTGTCTACCATGTGTATTCCTGTATTTGGTCTGGTCCCTGCCATATTACCTGGTCCTCGCCCCAGGAATGTTTGCATACAGTAGCTTTTACCCTCTACCCCTTTTGCATTATTTTTTAAAAGCTTACCTCAGCAGACTCATGTTGTTCTTGTCCTTTTGTGCTTGACTTACTTCGCTTAGCATAATTTCCTCCAGTTCTTCCCATGTAGCAATGTGCTTCATACATTCATCACTGCTTTTTAGTGATGCGTAGTATTCCATTGTATGTATATACCACAGCTTTTTATTCCAATCATCACTTGATGGAAATTTGGGTTGCTTCCAACTCCTTGCAATTGTGAACTGTGCTGCAATGAATATTGGAGCACAGATGTCTGGCCTTGGTTTGTTTCTTGCCTCTTCAGGGTATATGCCCAGTAGGGGGATTGCTGGATCATATGGTAACTCAATTTCCATCTGTTTTAGATATCGCCAGATCGATTTCCATAGTGGCTGTACATACTTACAAGTCCACCAGCAGTGGATGAGAGTTGCTGTCTTCCCACAGCCCCTCCAGTACTTGTTGCTTTCTGATTTTTTTAATTGGGCTACCTTTGAGGGTGTTAGGTGGTACCTCATTGTTGTTTTAATTTGCATTTCTCTTATGACTAAAGATCGGGAACATCTTCTCATATGTTTGTTGGCCATTCGGATTTTTGCCCCTGTGAAACTTCTGCCACCTTCAAGTGGGCAATTAGTTTTTTTTTTCTTTTTGGAAGCTAGCAAAGTATTGTAGATTTTAGTAATAAGGCCTTTGTCTGATGTGTCATTGCTAAAGATGTTCTCCAAGTCCATGGTCTGTCTTATGACTCTCTTGGTAAATTCCTTCAATGTACACAGGTGTTTTATCTTCAGTATATTCCATCTGTCAATTTGTGCCTCCTCTGTGTTTGTGTCCTTCCCTATTTCTGATAGCCTATTTATTCTCTGTGCCAAAGTTCTCAAGTTGGTCCCAATTCCCTCATTGATGGCCCTAGTAGTTTGGAGTTTATCTTCAGGGTCTGTGATCCACCTTGACTTTATTCTTGTGCATGGAGTGAGATAAGGGTCTTGCTTCATTTTTCTGCAGGTAAATATCCATTTTTTTTTCCATCATCACTTGTTGAAGAGGGCATCTGCTTCCCATTTGATATTTTGGGGACCCTTATCAAAGATCAGCTGTCTGTATGCTGATGATTTTATTTCTGGGTTTTCAGTTCTTTTCCATTGGTCTGAGTATCTGTCATTGTACCAATTGTGGCTATATAGTATGTGCTAAAGTCAGGTAAAGCAAGCCCTCCCACTGTGTCCTTCTTGAGGAGTTCTCTGCTAATTCTGGGCTTCTTCCCTCTCCATATGAAGTTGGTCATCAGTTTTTCCATTTCTTTGAAGAAAGATGAGGGTAAATGTATCAGGATTCCATTAAACTTATATAGTGCCTTTGGCAGAACTGACATCTTGTCTATATTGAGTCTTCCAATCCACAAGCATGGGATATTCTTCCATTTGTTGAGGTCACTCTTGGTTTCTTGTAGTAGTGTTCTGTAGTTTTCCCCATATAGATCTTTTTTTTTTCTTTTAGTCAATTATATCCCTAGATATTTCCATTTGTGTTTGGCTATTATGAAGGGTACCACCTTTTTTATCTCCTCTTCTATCATTGTATCTGATGTGTACAACAGTCCGATGGACTTCTGTTTGTTGATATTGTATCCTGCCACTCTGCCAAACACCTCTATTGCTTCCAGTACTCCCCTTGTGGAACTTCTGGGATTCTCCATATATAAAATCATATCATCTGCAAATAACAATAGTTTCACCTCTTCGTTCCCCAGATGAATACCTTTGATGTCTTTTCTTTGCCTTATGCTGTTACCTAAAACCTCCAGCATGATATTAAATAAGAGTGGGGACAAGGGGCATCCTTGTCTGGTCCACTTTTTCAGTGGGATTGTGTTAGTCTTTTCTCCAATGACTACCACATTAGCTGTTGGTGTTTCATATATAGCTTACATTGTCTTGAGGAATTTTCCTTCCATTTCTATCTTCTCAAGTGTCTTAAACAGGAATTGGTGTTGGATGTTGTCGAATGCTTTTTCTACATCTATCGATATTATCATGTGGTTCTTATAGCATTTCATATCAATGTGACGAATAATACTAATGGTCTTTTGTATGTTGAACTGTCCTGCATCCCTGATATGAATTCCACTTGATCATGGTGAATTATTTGTTTTATATACTTTTGTATTCTGTTGGCTAGTATTTTGTTAAGGATTTTTGCATCGATGATCATTGGGGATATTGGTCTATAGTTCTTGATTCTTGTGGGATCCTTGCCCGGTTTCGATATCAGAGTTATGCTAGCTTCATAGAAGGAGTTCAGGTGTTTGCCGTCTTTTTCTATGTTCTGGAAGAGTTTGTGTAGGACTGGTGTTAGTTCTTCCCTAAAGCTTGATAGAATTCTCCAGTGAAGCCATCTGCTCCAGCGGATTTTTTTGTTGTTAATGCCTTGATCACCTTGTCTATTTCTTCTATTGCTACGGGTCTGTTGAGATTCTTGACATCCGTTAAGGATAGTGTAGGGGGGGGATGGTTTTTCCAGGAGTTTGTCCATTTCTTCCAAATTTTTTAATTCATTGGTGTACAATCCTTCATAGTACTGTGTAATTATCCTTTTTATTTCATTAGCATCTGTTGTAATGTCCCCTCTTTCATCCCTTATTCTTGCTATTGAAATTTGTTCGCTCTTTCTTTGGTTAGGGTTGCCAGTGGTCTGTCGATTCTGTTTATCCTTTCAAAGAACCAACTTTTAGCAGCATTAATTTTTCCATAGTATTCTTATTTTCCCTCTCCTGAATCTCAGCCCTGATTTTTATCATTTCTTTTCTTTTGATATTAGAAGAATTTTCCTGCTGACTCTACTCTAGTTGTTGTAAATTTTGGGCCAGCATATCAATCATGAGTCTCTCTTCCTTTCTCAGGTGTGCATGTATTGGTATGAAACTTCCTCTGATAACTGCTTTTGCTATGTCCCATAAGTTTTGGTACATCGTGTGCTCATTATCATTGGTTTCTAGAAATTTCCCAATTTCATCTCTGATGTGTGCTAGTACGCACTCCTTTTGCAGTAGAGTGTTATTCATCTGCCAATTGTTTGCTCTTGTTTTCTTAGTCTTCCTTTTGTTGATTTCCAGTCTTATGGCACAGGGGTCAGAGAGAGGGGTCTGTATGATCTCAATGTGCTTAAATTTATGTAGTTTTGCCTTATTCCCCAGCATGTGGTTTGACTTCGAATATGTGCCATGTGGATTTGAGAAGAATGTGAATTTTTTTTTTTTTGGATGAAAAGCTCTGTAAATATCTATCAGGTCAAAGTGTCTAGCTGTAGTGTTTAGATCTCTAGCCTACTTGTGAGTTTCTTTTCCGGTGAACTATCTTTCTCAGAGAGCAGGGTGTTGAAGTCACCCACTATAATTGTGTGGTTGTAATTTATTTTTTAATCTTTTGGACTCTTTGTTTGATGTATTCAGCGGGTCTCTAATTCGGGGAATGTATGTTTACAATGCTTAGTGGTTCTTTATCTACCATTCCCTTGAGAAATATATAGTGTCTGGGTTAGACAGGGTTCTCTAGAGAGACAAAACCAGATTGCTAATAACTAACTAAATATATATATACACAAGATATATACACAAGAAATGAACTGTTAAATTATATACAGATAGATATATAACACAAGAAATAAACTGTTAAATTATATACAGATAGATATATAACGCAAGAAATAAACTGTTAAATTATATATAGTTTTATATATTTTGTGAAGGGTACCACCTTTTTGATCTCTTCTGTGGTTGTATCCCATGTGTATATATATATATATATATAAAACAAGAAATGAACAGTTAAATTATAAAGCAGTACAAACGGCTCAGTACAACTCACTCCTGTGAGAGAGTTGTGAGACACTGGAAGTCCTTTAAGTCTTGAGGGTCTCCAGGTAGTCCTCTGTAGAGAGATTCAGGCTATCCCAGCACAGGCAGCAAACAGCAAGGCAGGTCACCAACCATCAGCCAGGTCACCAACAATCAGTCCCCAACTCCAGAGATGTACATTCCAATTCTCTGGCAAGGCAGGTCTTAAAGGTACCTCAAATTACAGCGACACAGTCCATAGGGTAGGTGTCCCACAGATAGTGTAGCTTGCAAATTGAGGCACAAAACAAGCAAGGCAGCTGCACACTGGTCCAATGATCAAAGAGTGAGAGACAAGAAAGGTGAGGCTCGCCAAGCTATTTATCTGTCCACCCTTCAATTAATCCCACGTGTGTTTATTGGCCAGACTGGCACAATAAACTATCTCAGTGTCCTTCCTTATCTCTTTTTACGGTTTGCACTTTGAGGTCAATTTTATCCAAGATTAGGATTACAGCCCCTGCTTCTTCTTTTTTTTTTTTTTAATTGTTGTTTGCTTGGTATACCTTCCTCCAGCCTTTGATTTTTAGTCTATTTTTTGTCTGTAGCCTGGAGATGTATCTCCTGTAGACAGTAGATTGATGAGTTGTGTTTTGTAAGCCAGTCTGCTAGTCTAAGTCTTTTAATGCCAGAATTCAGGCCATTTATATTCAGGGTGATTATATCCATTTTGGACTCTGTGATGTCATCTTATGCCTTTTGTGTTGGGTGTTTTCCTACTTGCCTTTCTCATTAGTGTGTTGTCCATGTGTGCGTGTCTATCATTCTTGACTTCTTTCCATCCTTAAGCCAATGCTATCTTGGGGTCTGTTTTCTCTTTGTTACCTTCTGGGTGAGGTTGTTGTATGAATCCATCTTTTATTTATTCTTGATGAGTGTTGTTCTTCTGCCCATACTGGGTTGGCATGGATCTTTTGTAGGGCTGGGTTTCTTCTAACGTATTCTTTGAGTTTTTCCTTGTATGGGAAGACTCTTATTTCTCTATCTATCTTGATCAATAATTTGGCTGGGTAGAGTATTCATGAGTTTGCATTGTTTTCCTTCAATTTTTGCACTATGTTACTCCCTCCTTTTCTTCATACTTTCTGATGATAGGTCTGAGCATATTCTTATTTGGGAACCTTTATATGTAATTGTTTGTTTTTCCCTAGCTTCTCTCATGATTTTCTCCTTTTCCTCAAAGTTGGAGAGTTTAACTATTATGTGCCTTGGTGACTTCTTCTTGGGATTTAATCTAACTAGTGTTCTTTCAGCTTCCTGAATGGTTGCCTGGTTTTCATTCATCATGCTGGGGAAGTTTTCCTCCAAGAATTCTCTCACTATTGTTGCAGATGACTTCTTTGCTGTGTCTTCCTCTGTTAAGCCAATAATTCTAATCTTGTTCAACCTCATAGCATCAGACATAACAAGTTTTCTTCAGCTTCTCTGATGATCTTATTAGATTTTTGTTCGCGTTTGTTAAAGTCTGCTTAGCTGTCCTCCAAGTCACTGATGCGTTCTTTGATTCCTCCAGTCGATTCTTGAGGTCCATGTTCCTGCTACAGGTTTTGTTATCTCCTCCTAAGCTTCCGTATTTCCCTTTGGTGTATGCCCTTTATCTCCTCTATCATTTCATCCTTTTCCTGTATTGTTTCCTTCATATCCTGTATGACTCCAAGCAGCATTCTGAAAATTTCTTTCTGTGGAGGTTGAATGTCTGCTTCTTCTATGCATGCCGTTATGTTTGGGACATCTTCTGTCATTGCCTTTTGTTTCTTCTGTTTTATCATTGACGTTGTTGGGGCTGATGGCTGTTTGCATTGCGTTGTTTTAGAGGAGCCAGGTGCCATTTTCCAGGGAGTCAAAGAGCACTGGCTCTCTCAGAGACTTGTAGGAATGCTTCTGCGTGAACTGCCTACAGCTAATTTCACTATGGAATTAACCTACCACATTATCTTCCTGTGAATTCCCTCTCAGGGAAGTGCCCCAGAAGGTTGGTGGGTTGCCTGCTTTGGTGTTGGGGAAGTTGGGCCAAGGTTCCTGCAGCAACTTGGAATGTTGATGAGTGTTGGCTGAGCTGCCTTATGCCCCCAGGCACACAGGCAGGAATTCCCCAATTAAGAAGTTGGTCAGAGTATCCCCTGGTGAAAGTTAATAGGGATTTCTCCAGCCTCGGGCTAGCTACACAGGGTGGAGCTCATCTAGCTGGGTGTGGTGCAGGTGTAAATGTCCTAGACTAAGGGGAGTGGTCCTGAGGTCAGCAGTGGAGTGTGAGAGAATAGGAAAGAGACAGAGGAGAAAAAAAAAAAGTAAGCCTGCTTAGACTGTGCTGGGATATAGAGAAGAAAGGGAAACAAAACATCAATGTAGCTGAGTCCTGATGCCTGCCCAGTGGATCTGCAAGGGTTTAGTACCTGCCTTGAGGCTGCAGCAGCAAGCTGTGGCTGAGTTGAGAAAAAGCCCCTGAGCAACCCTCCAAGACTGTGGGGGGATAGAAAAGAGATGGAAACAAAAACAACAATGTAGCTGAGGCCTGATCCCCACCTGTGGATCTGCAAGGGTCAAGTCCCTGCCCCGAGGCAGGTGGCGGCAAACTGTGGCTGTGTTGAGGCCAAGTCTCTCTATGGGCTCCAAATGGTCCCGGCTATAGTAGAGACAGTGGTGGGGCCAAGGTCAAGCCCCAGCCGGCTTCCACTGAGGTAAGCCATAGCCCCCATCTCCTCAAAACCCCATGGGTCTATACCTACTTATCTTTATGATGCTCCTCTTGCATTCCAGCAGAGTTGAATTACCCTCTAAGCAACTTTCCTGGGCTGAATTCTGCAGAATCCCTCTGGTATGTCAATTCTTCTAATTAAATATTTTTATTGGGAGCTCTTACATCTCTTATCACAATCCATACATTCATCCATTGTGCCAAGCACATTTGCACATATGCCGCCATCATCATTTTCAAAGCATTCTCTTCCCACTTGAGCCCCTGATATCAGTTCCCCATTTCTCTCCCCTCCCTCCCTCACCCACCCTTCCTCATGATCCCCTTATAAGTTATAGATTATCATTTTCATATCTTACATTGTCCTCCATTGCCCCTCACCCACTTTTCCACTGTTTGTCCCCTGTGAAGGGATTATAGGTTGATCCTTATGATCCATTCCCCCTTTTTTACCCCCACCCTCCCCTAATCTTCTTGGTATCTCTACTCTCCTTGTTGGCCTTGAGGGGTTATCTATACTGAATTCCCTGTGTTGTGGGCTCTTATTGTAGCATTGTGCATATTCTGGTCTAATTCGATTTTTAAGGTAGAATTGAGGTCATGATAGTGGGGTGAAGGAAGCATCAAAGAACCAGAGGAAAGTTGTGAGTTTCATCAGTGCTATACTGCACCCTGACTGGCTCATTTCTTCCCCGTGACCTCTCTATAGGAGGATGTCCAATTGTCTATAGATGGGCATTAGGTCTCCATTCCATGCTCCTCCCTTCCCCCCACCACCCATTCACCTTGAATATGGTTTTGTTCTGAGTCTTAGATGTCTGGCACCTGATCCCATCGACACCTCATGATCACACAGGCTGGTGTGCTTCTTCCATGTAGGCTATATTGCTTCTGAGCTAGATGGTCGCTTGTTTATCTTAAAACCTTTATGACCCCAGACACTATATCTTTTGATAGCTGGGCACCATCTGCTTTCTTCACCACAATTACCTATACACCCATTTTATCTTCAGTGATTGTGCTGGAAGGTTAGCATCACAGAATGCCAGACTATTAGAACAAAGTAGTCTTGTGTTGAGGGAGTACTTGAGTTGAGGCCCAAATAATTACTTCTTGATCTAAAGTTCTTTCTTATACATAAAAAGAGTGTCACTGGGTTTGTTTCTCTAGTCAGTCGATCTTCCTACAGTAGCTCATTTAGTAAAGTAGTCTGGGTCAGATTCAGGTATAGTATCAGGAGCTGGGATACACAGTAACCAGCCCTTTTAGCAGCAGTGGGAAATCTGTCCTTAGTAACATCATCAGCTCCACTCATTGGCAGCAAAGTTATTAATATTCAGGAGCCAAGGCAGGCATTTTACGTCTAAAATGAATATCCCAAGCAGACACTGACATTTAGCTGCTGCTTTGAGACTGACTCTATGAGGATAGGTCACCACAGGGAGATGACATAGAGTGGTGTCACAGCCATTGAGTCCATTCTGACTCATATCAACCTCATAGGACAGAGTAGAGGCACCTCTTTGGGTTTCTGAGAGGTTGCAAGTCATTATGGGGATGGACAGCCTCCTCTTTCTCTCTTGGAGTGCCTGGTGGGTTCAAACTGCTGATCTTGAGGTTAGAAGCCCATCATATAACCCACTATGCCACCAGAGCTTTATGGTGCCAGACTAGGCAAATAAATGGCACCCACGAGGTTTATCACCAACAGGGTGGATCATTCCAGCAAGGTAAATGCAGGTTTACTTGTGCTTACTTACTCGGAGAGAGTGAATACAATTTCCCATGTGCTTCACCACATTGGTGGCGAGGAACGGGTAAAACTGTACATTACAGATTAGCGAGTAAGCAAGGCGATGCTTCCTTTTCTCGCAATCTACCCCTGACTACCTACAGGAGAAAGACCACTCTGGGCCTTCAGAACTACTTAGGAGAAATAGGAGGGATTCAAAAAGTTCATGAAAAAATAAAATGAAAAGACAATGAACTTTTCCCATGAAATTTTGATGCCCTGTCATACTAGATAGGTGCCCAATCATGTCTGCAAAGTACGTGGGGAAATATTCTCTAATGTATGACTGGGCCAGCCCTGGTGGCATAGCGAATTACTTATGAGTTGGGTCACTAACCTCCAGGTTAGCCATTCAAAACTACCAGCCTCTTCTCAAAAGAAAGATGAGGATTTCTACTCCCATAAAAATTATAGTCTTAAACTTTTTTTTAAAGTAATAGTCTTGGAAATCCACAGGGGTAGTCGACTCCATGCTGCAAGACCACTGAATTGAAATCAACTTGATGGCCGTGAGTTTGGTTTGTGGCTGCTAGTACCAAGGTCAGTAGTTCAAAACCACCAGCGACTCTGTCAGACAAAAAGGAGGCTTTCTATGCCCATAAAGAGTGACAGTCTCAGACACTCACAGGGACATGTCTAGACTGTCCTGGAGGGTCTCTATGAGTCAGAATTGATTCGATGGCAATGAAGTTTGGCAAGGAGTTTGTTTGTTTTTGTTTTTATGATAGGAGTCCAGATTTATGTTGTATATTCTGAAAAACTCAGGCTGTTGGCAGTTTAAAAACTATGAATATGAGAAACACCATACAAAATAAGGCAGTAGGAGCTTTGTGGTATCGTTGTCGAAAAGACCAAACATCCAAAGCACTAATTTAACAGCTAATGACATGTCACCCTTGGCCGGCTACAAAGGGCACGCCACAGAATTCAGACTGGCCCTCCGGGAGTGGGTCCAAATGAAGCACACTGCGGCATGCTGGCACAGCCAAATAAGACCCTCCAGGCAGTGCATGAGTTGTTGGAGTCATATTTCTCGTACATCTAGGTCATTTTGCTAAGAGGCTGGCAAGTTGCTTTAAAACACATGCATAGATTATCCAATTTTTCCCAACAAAAATGAAAGCTCAGAAATTTGAACTGACAGAAGCCAGATCTGTATGACTTTAGGGGAATCAGAGTCTAGAAAATATGATTAACTCAACATGGCCCAGTTCCTTCAGGAGGTTTCAGAAACCAAAATTACAGTTGAAGAATCCAGGTAATAAAGTTGGATTGAAAAGATCCTTCTCTGACCTTCCGCTGTGAGTTTTTGAGACCCGGTCTTAACCGAAGGGTCAGAGCTAGTGGAAGAACTCTATTACTATTGAGCACCCCTCCCACATCCCAAGGGCAAAGGCATTTGCCCGACTGTCTGAAATCAGGGAGCAATAAAAACATCAAGGATTAGGAGAGGAAGCTCTGATGTCCTCGTCTCAGACTTCCTTTCATTCATCTGCAGATGGAAGTGACAGGGGGGGGGGAGGGGGGGCGGGAGGGGGGCGGGGGGGGGCACTGGGGAGGTAGAAGGGAATTGTCACTGTCTGATGTTCATTGGCATCAGCAGAGAGTTGGGTTTGCCAGGTTGCTGGGCCCCAGTCTCGCAGGTTTCTAATTTAGTAGGTCTAGGTTGTGGCCCTCGCAGAGCCCTAGTGGCGCAGTGCTTAAGCACTTGGCTGCTACCTTGTACCCATCAGCGGCTCCACAGGATAAAGACAGGTCAGTTGGCTTCTGTGAAGCTGTAACAGTTACAGCCTTAGAGACCCTATGAAGCATTTCTACTATGCCCTCTGGGGTCACTGTGAGCTCGAATCAACCCAGTGACAATGGGCTTGGTTTGGGCTTCCAGGTGTCTAGTTTGAGACCCCAAATTTTTCATTTCTGAAAAACTCCCAGGTGATATACATGCATTAGCACCCAACCCAAACCTATGGCCACCGGTGGATTGGACAGCGAGTATCTTTGTAGGAGCAGGCGGCTTCCGTGTTCTCCTGTGGAGTGGCCGGTAGGTTTGAACCGCTAACCTTGCCATTAGCAGGGCGATGCTTACATGAAAGCATCACCAGGGATCCTATGCAGCTGCATCCCTCTGCCATGGAGCCCATTCTGCCCCATAGAGACCCTGTAAGTGGGCACAATGAAAACACCACCCACATGCGTGCCTGAGAAGGGACTGTCTGAAGGGACTGATCATGGCTGTCTGAATCAGTTGTTCTATTCCAGTGGCCCCATGTGTCATGACAGATCTGTGCTCCATGGGATCTCCATGTCTGGTTCCCCGAGGCCTTTCTTCCAAGGTGCCCCTGCGTCGCCTGGAACACATCCCCTCTTCCGGTTAGCAGCCAAGAGTTTTAACTGCTTTGTCTCCCCAGTCCTGCTGGGGTGGGTGTGGGGGGAGTCTAGTTATTTTATTCAGGCTCATAAGGTGAAGAGTTTCTCATTCTTTTGTTTGCATTTGTCACTGGCCACTATTCTGTGTAGAACTTTCCTTTATTCATTAAATGGTGGGATAATCCCTGAAATACCGGTCAAACCGGAAAGAGAAGACAATTACTGACTTCTCTGCCTTTCATTGTTTACAAGCCCCCCTATGATAGGTATTCCTGAGTCTTTCAAAGACAAGAAGTTTGCTTCCCTACCAAACGGCCACTTGCCCAAAAGAAAACTCTTCAACTCACTGCCTTCAAGAGGATTCCGCCCCATAGCTACCCTGTAGGACAGGGGAGAGCCGCTCTGGGGATTGCCCAGCCTGGAAGTCTTTGCAGCAGAGAACGCCTCATCTTTGGCCCTCTGGAGGGGCCGGCTGCTGGGGTGGAACTGCTGCTGGCCTTCAGGGGACCAGCCTGACAATGTGTAACTGCTGTGCCACTAGGATTCCTCCCACCCGTAATAAGGAAACAATGAAACCAAGGATTGGAACTGGAAATGTTGATTTTTCAGCGTAATGATTAGACTTTAATAAGCCCCTGCTCCCCCCCCCCAAAAAAAAAATCTGAGTTGTATCCAGAGTATTCTCTCTTTCTCTAATTAGATGGTAAATCAAGCCAATTACCAATGACCTATTTTCTTGATTTTTTAAGAAGAGAATTGACTGTGTGTTTTATTATTAGATATATACATGGCTTATTTCTATCTTACTATAATGTTCTCTTTTTATCTTTTGAGACTCCTTCTTGCTTTCTGTTTAGTTGTTATTATTTTTTTATGCATTTACAGTGGGATCGTTATTTTCTTCTTCATTGATTTTAGTGTTTAATGCTGCGGGGTTTCCTCTGAGCATGGCTTTAGATGAAGCCCAGAGTTAGCAATAGGTCAGTTTCAATGATTTTTGCCTTTCAGAAATTGTTTATTTTTTTACCCCCTTCAACCCACAAGTTGTTCATTAGACTGTATTACACTTTCCAGGTGGAAAGATATTTTTTGTGGTTGTTGATAATTGCCTCTGCTTGTAACTTCTAACTTTTTGCACTTTTTGAATTTAATATTTCTTGTTGGAAATGCTGTTTATTTTATTGATGTGTTTTTGGAATGTACAGAGTTGAGAAGGGCTAATGGAAGTCAATTTTTAAAAATTAGTCTATATCCACTTGAAAGTAAGGTCATTTCTATTCCTAAGATTCAAGTTTCAATATTCTATTAAATCTACCTAATGCAATTCATTGGTTAGGACTTCTACATCTTTGCTGGTTTTTAATCACACAATATTTCTTGAACGGGGACAGGTAGATGAAAGTCTCATATGAGTATGTTTGGGCCTAGTGCTATTTTATCACCTAACAGTTTCTGTTCTGTGAAAATTGGCTGTGTTGTTTGGTGTACAGAATTTAACAGCTGTTATCTTCTTTGAAAGGACCTCTGGTTGCTCTTTGGGATGGGTTGAGTTGCTACCAACAAGGTTGGTGGTTCAAACCCACCAAAGGCTCTGAGGGAGAAAGAGGAGGCTGACCACACCTGTAATAATTGATAGTCTTGGAAACACTGTGCAGGTTTGTCATGAGTTGGAATTGACTTGATGGCCATGTGTTTTTTTGTTTGTTTTGTGCTATTTGTATCTTCCTTTGAGTTTTTAGCTCTCATATTAAAAATGAACTTTTCCCCTTTCCCTTTTTTTTGTTTTTGGCCCATATTTCTAAATTTCTGAAATCAAGATGAGAATTCCAATTTATTTGTATCTGAATGATTTGGACTCCTCATGGTTTCATTGTTACGTTCATTGATCCACTTTAAGTGCTTCTAGTGTTTTAGAAATATCTGTATTGTCAAAGTATGCATGAGGGGCCAAGGTGGTGTAGTTGTTATGAGTTGGGCTGTAACCCTTAAAGCCAACAATTCAAAACAACCAGCCACTTCTTGGGAGAAAGATGGAGCTTTCTTCTCCCATAAAGAGTCACAGTCTCAGAAACACAAGGGAACAGAAAGAGTAGCTATCCAAGGGGTTGTGGGTGAAGTAGTGGTAATATCAGGAGCCCTGGTATTGTAGTGTTTAGTCGTTGGCCTGATAGCAGCAAGGTCAGCCATTCAAACTCACTAGGCCCTCTGTGGGAGAAAGACTTCTTACTCCTGCAAAGAGGTACAGTCTCAGAAACCCACAGGGGCAGTTCTACCCTTCCCCTTGGGGCAGCTATGAGTCAAAGGCAGTGAGTTTTGTTTGGAGAGTGTGTGGTTTGTTCTGTTTTTGAGCAGCAATCTCTGCTATAATTATTTTATCTATTTTACAGAGTAATAAGCAGAAGCAGCACTAAATGACATGCTCAGGGGTGTGCAAGTGATATCAGTTGTCGCTGGGTCTAGTGAAGTCTCTTTGGACTCACAGAACCCCAATGTGACAACACAGAACTGCCCCACAGGGTTGAGGTTTTAAAATCATTTTATTGGCGACTTTTACCACTCTTATCACAATCCATACATCCACACATGTGCCAAGAACATTTGTATATTTGTTGCCATCATCATTCTCACAACATTTTCTTCCTACTTGAGCCCTTGGTATCAACTCCTCATTTCCCCCTCCCTCCTCTACCCTCCCTTTCTCCCAAATCTTTGATAATTTATAAATTATTACTTTGTCATAGCTTACACTCTCCAATGTCTCCCTTCACCCACATTTCTGTTGTCCAGCCCCCCAGGGAGGGGGTTATATTTAGGTCATTGTGATTGGTTTTCCCTTTCTCCCTACCGACCCCTTACCCTCCTGGTATTGCTACTCTCATTATAGTTCCTGGGGGGTTTATCTGTCCTGGATTCCCTGTGTTTCCAGCTCTGATCTGTACCAGTGTACATGCTCTGGTCTAGCCGGATTTGTAAAATAGAATTGGGATTATGATAGTGGGGTCGGGGAGGAAACATTAAGGAACTAGAGGAAAGTTGTATGTTTCATTGTTGCTCTACCACACCTTGACTGGCTCATCTCCTCCCTGGGACCCTTCTGTAATGGGATGCTCAGTTGCCTACAGATAGGCTTTCAGTCCCCACTCTGCACTCCCCCTCATTCACAATGATATCATTTTTGTTCATTATTGCCTGATACCTGATCCCTTAGACACCTTGTGATCACACAGGCTGGTGTGTTTCTTCCATGTGGGCTTTGTTGCTTCTCAGCTAGATAGCTGCTTGTTTATCTTAAAGCCTTCAAGACCCCAGATGTTCTATCTTTTGATAGCTGGGCACCATCAGCTTTCTTGCTGTAATCTTTTTGAAAGTAGATCACCATGTCTTTCTTCTGTTAGGGCAGCAGTTCTCAATCTGTGGGTCGAGACCCCTTTGGGGGTCAAATGACCCTTTCACAGGGTCATTTCATAAAATTATGAAATAATTTTATGGTTGAGGGGTCAAGGGTCGAGGCATTGGGAAGGTTGAGAACCACTGCGCTAGGATGTGCTCAAACTGCCAAGCCTTTGGTTAGTGGCCCAAAACTTGACTTCTGCATCACTACTGCGCCTTCAGCACAGTATTAACTTTCAGAGTCTTGAAGTCCCGCTCTAGGATGTACACTGCTACCCATGAATGACAATACTTTTGAGGATGACCTAGGCCCATGCGGGGTTCCATTCTGCTGTGCTCTGAGTTGTAGTTGGCTTGACAGCACATAACAGCAACCACATCACTAACCCTACCAAAGAAGTCCTGAGCATGTAATGGCTACCCATTGCACTGCTAACTACAAGGTCAGCAGTTCAAAATAACCAGCCGCTCCTCAAAAGGAAGACGAGGTTTTCTACTCTCCTGGCTAAGTCCCGACAACCCACAGACGCTACAGTTCTAGGTTGCTACAGGTTGGAATCAATTCACTGGCAGGGAGTGAATGAGCAAGCTTATAATCAAGTACAATTATCTTGATTCATGTTTGTGTTAGGCTGGGTTGACTAGAGAAACAAATCCAGTGACACTCACCTATGTAGAAGAGAGAGCTTTATATAAAAAATGAATTAGGTATTGAAAAACAGCCCAGGCCAACTCAAGTCCATAAGTCTGATGCTAGTACATTAGTCCCTGTTGAGCCTCACAAAGCCACAGGCAATGATACAGAATGCAGTAATATCACAGGCTGGTGGGTGCAAAGTCTTGTGGATCCAATAGCAGCAGACGCAGGGCTCTGACAGCAACCTGGGTCAGCCAGCAGGAAGGTGACAGCAGGGGGGGGGGGCGGAGAGAGAGACAGAGAGAGAGAGACAGAGAGAGAAAGGGAGGCTCTCGGGGCCCTCCTTATGAGAAGCACACATGCACACATTCACCAGGAGGCATCATCAGGTTGACAGCTTGAAGACCACCACTAGACTTTTAAATATCTCCACGTTGACATGAAATTATGTAACCACCATCAGGTTTTACCAAAGCATTCCTGAGTGAAGGCTATATGTGCAGGTAGGTTAGGAGGGGAAGGCGCCACAGGAAACAATGGCAAGGAGCTGGGGAAAGAAACGGGGATGGGAAGAAGACGCCGAGGACTGAGGTATCAAAGCAGTTACAGTCCTGGAGAATAAAGGGTGCTCAACCTCATTCAGAAACAATGGGAAGGAGTGCAAAGTCAATCTCTGAGCTCTCCTAAACTAGAATCAGGGCAGGTGAAGCACGTACCCAGCAGCTGTCATCAATGGAGCGCTCCTGGCAGGCGTGCTCTGGGGGCGCTGGGCACAGCCCTGCAATGTGGCTGAAAAGCTAGAAGGCAGGCTCCCAGGTAGTTCGCTGCCAGCAGCCTCCAGCTGCACCTGATCTGGAAGGAAGGAAGGAGGGAGAGTGGAAGGAAAGCAGGAGTAAGTGTGTTTTCCTCAGACATCTTTTATTTCTCGTGTTAAGTTTCAAAACGGAGCCTAGGGATGCAGTAGTTAAAGTGCTTAGCTGTTAAACAGAAAGATTAGCAGTTTGCGCACACTCCCACATACACACACACACACACAACGTGTGGGGGAAAGATAGGGCAGTCTGTCTCTGTAAAGATTTCGGCCTTGGGAACCCCCAAGAGCAAAATTCATGTTTTATTCATCTTTGCATCTCTTCCCATCTCTTGTCAACCTTTCTTCCCACCCTGGACACTGCCCAAATATGTCTTTTATGCACGCTGGCACACAGAAATTCTCCATAAATATTTTCCAACGTTAGAGTTAAATCTGTATTTATGGAGAGGACATTAAGGGACCATCAAACCATGTACGGAAAAAATGGAGTCAAAAGATAATGATTTTCCCCCACAAACTTTATGATGCCCCTTCGTATAGAACCCTAATCACTAGGGTTTTTATGATTAAAAACTAAATATATTTTAACATCATGACTCAGTCTAGCCTAGCATATTTAGTAGCCAAAATGACTTGCATGAATCATTCTCTGTATCTATAGCATAACACATCATAAAAAATTTTTTAAAACTCTGATTGAGCCGATTACGACTCAACATAGAGAAGTGTTCCACTGGGGTTCCAAGGCCACGTCTCTTTGTGGGAGCAGCCAGCCCCAGCTTTCTACTGTGGGGCAGCGGATGTGTTTGAATTCCTTACCCCATGGTTAGCAGCCCGATGTTTAACCCAGCGCATCACAAGGCCTCCTTAGAGCACACACTAGGGGCTTCGTAACTGGCTGCCTATTGATGATACCACGTGGCATTTTCCAATTTAAAAAAATGTTTGCTCATTCTTTATTTCATTCTGCCAATGGTAATTTCATCAGCACAGGCCTCTACTAACTACACGCTCTCACTGACCCTAAATTGTACAGAAGCGGAAAACGAAGAGCATCACCTATGGACATGAGAAGAACGGGGAGCGCTGCTGGATTTTGTCCAGAAGTATTCATGCTCCCTCAGCATGATGGAGTCTATGTCTCTGCCATACTTTCAAGCAGAGTCTGTGTCCCTGCCTTACTCTCAAACAGAGGTCGGCAAACGGCAGCTCGAGGGCCACATGTGTACGTGTGGCTCTGAAGGAAATGGAAAACTCTTAAAGGTTACTAATCAGATAACACTGATTTCATAAGAGATAAGAGCTCACGACACATGGAATCCAAAAGCAGGGATGGGAGCAGCGATACCAGGAGGTTAGGGAGAAAGGTGGGGAAGAAGTAGGGGGGAAGAGGACACTGATCGCAATGATCAACACAATACCCCCCTCCCCCCACCATGGGGACACACATCTGAAACCACGGGAGAAGGGAGACCGCGGTCAGTGTATGATATGAAAGTAACAATAATTTATACTATATCAAGGGGTCATGAGGGTGGTGGGAGAGGGAGGGAAGAAAGAGGAATTGATACTAGGGCTTAATAGAAAGTAATTGTTTAGAAAAAATACAAATACATACAAATAGGTTTGATGCAATTGATGTATGGATTTTTGTAAGAGCTGTAAGAGTCCCCAATAAAATGATGTTAAAAAAAGAAGTCTTTAAAATGTATACATAAATATATTCATGCATCTGGAATAATTTTGAGATTGTGAGGGACACAATGGGCCCTCAAAAGTTTGGCAACCTCCAACCTAGACCATGTGAGTGCCTCTTTGTCCAACAGAATGTGCGTCGAAGCGACACGATGTTGGTGAGATGCCAAAGATGTAAAAAGCACACACGGAGTTGCCTCGGGCTCTGGGGTATCTCTGCATTGTGTCCTGGGGGAGCATGCACACCCATGGAGCCCCTGTGCCATGAGAGGGGTCCCACAATGAAAGGCATGGGGCAGATGTGAACACCGCCTTTCACCTGCTGTACAGCTGGGCTTGCTGCCTGTACGAGGGAGTGAGGGGCACGATGTCTTGGGTGGGTGGACATGCAGTGCCATTCTGAGGGTGTACTACAGGTGTGTGCCGTCTGAAGTTCTCCCCTGTGATGGCCAACTTGTTAGTGCGCCCAGACCCCATTTGAGGAAGTGGAGTTCTTTGGCTGGGACTAGAGGCTTCGCTTATTTTCCTCCGTGGGTTCAAGACTCTCCAGGAACTCAAGACTGGTGGGACGCCACAGCATGGTCTAGTTCACAACTAACCCTACTTGCAGGTCAGTGGACACATCGTTAACTTCAACAGCCGTGCATTAAACTTAAAGTGCTTTTGCACTTGACTCATGTATCCTAAATGAAACAAAATCCACGTTCTAACAATTAGTCACAAATGGCTAATGTGTTTATCTTGACCATATGCTTCCCAGCTCTGCTGAGCTGGAAGTCTCAAATCCATCAACCAGTAAATCGTTCCTTGAGTTTTACTTCAGGGACCAATTAAAAGTATCAACATGTTTCCTTTCATGACACTGGGAGCTGTACCTCCAGCTGTTGGGGTCTGGGCTTCCAAAAGACCTGCATTATCGGGGAGGAGAGCACTGGAGGGAAACAGATCAGGTTGAAAATGAGTGTGTGCCAGTTTGGCGGGTCTGCCCGCCCCGCTTTAGTCAGAGGGCACGTGGTCAATGACACAGCTGGTAAGGACGCAGCAGGCAAGGTGCGCCTCCAGGCCTGGGGAGGGCTGCTGGCAGAGTGCAGGGCTGGTCATTGATCACTGCGCAGACCCAGCTCCTCGGGAGCGTCTCCGGTTACACCCCCAGCTTCATCAGAGTTTCCACTCAAGACTGGGATAAATGTTTTCCAGATGCTATTAATCACGGCTGTGCCTCCTAATAGCGATCAAAGAAACATGGCAACTGAATTAATTAGCAAGTCAACAAGGAGAGGAAGGAGGGCTTGCATGAGAGGGAGACCCGAAGGAAGCTGAGAACTGCCTTCTCATCCAGAGTCCAGGCCGCTCAGGAGAAGGGGGCTGGAGCGGACATCAGGATGCCAGGCCACCGTGGTTCGTCCAAAGCCAAGTCTTTGCATTGTAAATGGCAAATGTTAGATTCTGCGCTCAGTCTCAAATTTACAAGGCACATTTGGCCAATTACTTAGTCGCTCTGAGCCTCAGTTTCCTCCTATGGTTGTGTGTGTGTGAGTTAAAATAATGCAAACTGGATAAAGCAGGTCTCACTGAGCATCTAGCCATCCTCCTGACTGCAGCCCAGAACCACACTCCCTGCCATCGAGTGGATCCTGACTCCTAGCGACCCTATAGGACAGAGCAGAGCTTGCCCCTGTGGGTTTCTGAGGTTGCAAATCTTTACAGGAACAAGAAGTTTCATTTTTGTTCCTCAAAGTCCCTGGTGGGTTCCAATGCTGACCTTGTGATTAGCAGCCCACCCCATAGCCCATTATGCCACAAGTGCTCCTCTGGAGGCCAACAGGCCCACAAAGCATGCCCAGTACTCTCAGTGGTCTTCCGAGTGACTGGCCGGTGCATCGCCCGTGCCTGAATCCACGCCGTTGCCATCTCCTCACCTTACGCTTGCCTCTTGCTTTGGGTTTGAGTGGCACCGTGCCAGTTCTGATGTGATGCGTTCAGAGGCCTTGTAAGTTCATATTTGCCTCTTGCATCTCCACTCTCATTGAAGGAAAACCACACAGGAGCTGTCCTGCTGGCCCAAGAGAGAAGAAAGAGCAGACACATAGAGCAGGTCTGCAGAACAATCCCCCCGCCCCAACCAGTTCAGAGCTCCCTAGACAATCTGCAGACATTGGAGCGATCACCGACAGGGACAAAGGATGTAAACAGGACTTTCACTCAGAAGGGCATCCACACAGCCATGAGTGTTAGCTACTCGATGTACACAAAGGCTACGAGATACGATTTTACCCTGCCAAAAACGGCACTGATTAAACAAACACATAATGAAAATCAGAGGGGGAACTGATTATAAGGATCCACATGTGACCTCCTTCCTGGGAGAGGGACAGCAGAGAAGGGGGGAAGGGAGACTCCGGATAGGGCAAGATATGACAAAATAACGATGTACAAATTACCAAGGGCACATGAGGGAGGGGGGAGTAGGGAGGGAGGGGGAAAAAAAAGAGGCCTGATGCAAAGGGCTTAAGTGGAGAGCAAATGCTTTGAGAATGATTGGGGCAGGGAATGTATGGATGTGCTTTATACAATTGATGTATGTATATGTATGGATTGTGATAAGAGTTGTATGAGTCCCTAATAAAATGTAAAAAAAGAAAAGAGGAGGGAAAAAAAAGAAAATGATTAGGGCAAAGAATGTACAGATGTGCTTTATACAATTGATGTATGTATATGTATGGACTGTGATAAGAGTTGTATGAGCCCCTAATAAATTGTTTTAAAAAACAAATGCTGGTGAAGATAACGGGGAGACTGTACCCCTTATCCATTGCTAGTGGGATTGCAGAATTGTGCAATCAGAATGGAAAACAGTATGCAACTTTCTCAAAAACCTAGAACAAATGATCTTATGATCCACTCACTCCTAGGCATATGACCTAGAGGACTAAATAAAGGACAATAACAGGCATATGCACATACGGCCTCTGCTACTTGAGCTGCTAAGAGCAAATAAGTAACAATAACGGAGTGTGCACACACAGATGAATGCATCAGCAAATGGTGGCACACACCACCCAGTGTCACTATCAAGGACAATGACAACTCTGGGGAATACATTGTATTATTTAAAAATATGTAGACCTTGGCATTTTAGTCTGTTTATATAAATAAATATAAATGCATTAGAATATGGCTGAGACACACAGCACATCATCCCTAAGACCAGAGTAAGTAAACCGACTCACCGCTGCTCATGGACGGTTACCATGGAGGGGCTAGGGAAGATACATTGTATACTGTCGAGATGAGTTCTTGCAGGTTAAGGACCAAGTGGCCCCAGATCTAGATGTAGTGAGCACAGCAGCCCTCAGGAGAGATGAGCACTTGAGCACGTGCCTCTACGGATGGGTGCAGGCAAATTGGTATACAGGTAGGAAGAGAGATAAGTGAAAATGTAGGTATAGATATGGGAAAATACAAATACATGGGAGCAGGCACGCACATATATTCATTAAAGATGCATATGGAGATCCCTCAGACAGAGCCAAGCACCTTCCAACATGTGTTTGACAGGTTTGAAGAGGCGGGAACACAACCTCGGGGACAGATGGGTCAACTGGCATCACATCATTCACAAAAATCACGATCTGCGTCCTAGTGAAGGAAACAATGTCCGCGGTCTGAAAAGTGTGTGTGTGTGTGTGTGTGTGTGTGTGTGTGTCACACCTAAGACACAACCACGGGTCTCTACTCACCAGGAGTGAAAGAGCAGGGAGGTAACCCAAAGTACAGAAACATACCTGAAAGAGTCACCACTTCATCTTACCCTGAGACCAGAAGAACTAGAGAGTGCCCAGCTACCAGCACAGACCATCCGAGTCTGGTCATAAGAGCTGGTCCCAAAGTCTATGGGAGAGAAATATCGAGCAGACTCCAAATTCTTACTGCACAAAATAGCGCTAGGTAAACAGGAACAGGACAGAACAGAACGGATATGCTCTGAGATGCTCACCCTGCGACCGCCTTTCAACCCAGATCTGAGCCCATCTCCTGAGATGAGCTTTTAGCAAAACCACATAGTGGCGCACCATATAAAGGATGCTCCCATCAAACAGGTGACCTACGTAAAACCAGCAGCATGAGATCCGGAGGCCAACAGTGGCTCGAAATCTAAGACGAGAAGCTAGCAGGCCAGGAAACTACAGTCCTGGAAAGTTAGCAACCTGAACAGTTACAGAGAATGCTGACACATCATAATAAATTTAATGTCATGGAACAATTGGTGTAGAAGTTGTAAGCTGGGAACATAACTTGCTTTGTGAACTTTTACCAAAATAAATAAATAAACAAACAAAATATTATTTTATAGAAGTGCCAAGGGGCAGCAGGCAATCCCAAGCAGAACAACCACAAATGTGGCATCAGTTAATATCTCAAAACTGTCCTACAATCACATTCATGTGCACTCATTAAGTGAAACACAGAATGAATACAATGGATATTAATTTCTATATTTTTCCCGGTGGATGTCGCCTATTTCCTACTACTTAACTCTAGGAGAAACCAGGTAATTAAGTGAGATCATGAACTGAAACTTTTAGGTCAACTCAGTTGTAGTTATTTATGTATTTTTCTTCTTAAGAATCTCCTTTACTGACTCAGAGCCCTGGTTGCGTAGTGGGTTATGCGTTGGGCAGCAAAACGAAAAGGTCAGCAGTTCGAAATCACCAGCCACTCCTCAGGATAAAGAGAGATTTCTACTCTATTAACAGTCAGCATTAACTCACTGGCAGTGAGTTTGGGAGTTTTACAGTGCACTGTATGAATACCTACATGAAGCCGACATACTGCTGGTTATGGTTTGCAGATGAACTCCACTCCCATGTGCCAGAAAAGTTCAATGATGTACACTAAGGTTATCTCTATAAAGCATGACCAGACTGACATGTTAGGGTCCATTCTGATCATCAGCACGCTTAGCCAGTAGAAGGTTATCTCTGCTTCTACTATGGTGGTCCAAACAACCAGGTCTGAAGCCATCGCTTCAATTCTATTTACAGCCAAATTGAACAAGGCAGTGACCCAAGTTAAGCAAGAATGAGTTCCTGCCGCACACAGTGAACAAATTGTCAGCCAGCATCACCTGTACGGAGAGTTCAAGTACACTAGAATCCCCCAAGCAAAGTAAAGGTTGGTGTGGATAAGCTAGCTTCCCATTATTTGCCACAATTTGCGAGTGTGTATCAGGGATCCGTCCCTGGAAAAGGGCATCAAGTTGTGTCGAGTCAATGGGGGCAATGGAAGAGAGGCAGACCGTCACAGAGATGGACTGGCCCAGGGCTTCACAGTGGGCCCAAGCATAACACGAGTGAGGATGCTGCAGAACCGGACTGTGTTTCGCTCTGCTGTGTACAGAGTTGCCAGGAGCCAGCACCAACTTCGTGGCACCTAACGACAGGGTAATGCAGGCAGCGGGCAGTATTTGGTCTCTGACATCAAAACCCCCACTGCCATCCAATTGACTCCAAGTCATAGCAACCCTATGTAGGCCTTCCAAGGCTTTGAACCCCTCTATGGGAGCAGACAGCATCGTGCTTTGTCCCAAGGAGGGGCTGCTGGGTGTAAAAGGCCAACGCTGACCTGGCAGCCCTGGGTGCCTGATGAATGTAGGTAAATAGAAAGAATTGATGTTATGCTAAGAGACGGCAGGTCGATGGCAGGGATTTGTACTAGGTGTGGGCTGTAAAATCAATGGAGCATGTCTGTGCCATCCTTCTTCCTTCCTGAAGTGAAATTAGAAGGGCCAAATAGAAGGGAGAAAAATCAACTTCATCCCACCGAGTAAGAGTTCGAGAAACTTTTTATTGTGAGTTGAGTGAAGGTTTCCAGAGAAGAGTGTGAGTTTTGCATTCAACACTCCTTCGCATTTCCTTTGAACTCACACCTACCCACATCTTACCATTTTTCCCTCGGAGTTTGTAAAATATCTGTCTAGGTTTTACACACACACACACACACACACACACACACATGCACAAATACGCAGACTAGAAATAGGTGTCTGCATGCATAAACTATACAAATACACCCAAACACTTGCTACCTGAACTTCAGAAGGAAATCAGTTTGGATAACTTTTTTGAGATAGGACCCGTACGGGGAAGAGCCAAGCATTTCCAGTTGGAAGTAGATTAACGGAGCTTTTCTGCTCACATGGTTATTTCTATCATTTGGAATGAGCACCAGCCCATTCATTGTCAGTTGACAATGATTAACTTTCCATCTGCCAGATATTCAATATTGTCCCCCTTTGACAACCAGGTGAATGTTGCTCCAGTGGGGCCTACAGGGTGATACATGTGAGGGACCAGTCAGCCTGACAGCAGCACAGGCCAAGTGCAGGTTGCTTTGAGGATCTCGCCAGCAGGGCTGGATGCTCTCCTGGGGGTTTAACTTCTTAAAAGGTCTTTGGGACGCTCTGAGAGTGTGCTAGAGGTGGGAGAACAGGTGTCAGGGAACCTTACACACGGAATGAACCACTCAACTCTAATTAGACATTGGTTTCCAAGAGATGGCCATGTCAATGTTGGCCAAGAAAATTGATGCCTGATCCCTACAGACTCTAGAAAGATCTCCGGGGGGCCGTCAGTGAAGGTATTCCCCTGGGAACTGAAAGGCTGGCTGTTGGAACCCATTCCCATAAAAAAGTGTCACTTAAGAGTTCCTTGGGCAGTTCTACTCTGTAACATTGGCCTCTTAGGAGTGAAAAATCAACCCGACAGCACATAACAAGGATTCTAGGTAGAAATTTACACCACTTTGGTTTCTCCAGCCTCATTCAGTCCTTCTTGTGAAGGTACTTTAATGGGCCACACTCCCATCTTCTGTGGGCAAAGCAAAGCTCTGACCATGTTGCTTTTGTCAGGTGCCATTGAGTCAGCTCCAGTTCATAGCGACCTTTCTTCTGTACAACAGGAAAGCTCGGCCCAGTCCTGAGCCATGCTTGTCCTTGTGTTGGAACTCCTTGTTGCAGCCACAGCACAAATCCATCTTGTCAGGCGTCTGCCTCGTTTTCGCTGCTCTCCTACTCTCCCAAGCAGGATGTCCCTCTCTAGGGACTATTTTCAGACATGTTCAAAGTACTTGAGACAGTCTCCTCATTCTCGCCTCTAAGGAGCATTGTGGCTGTACTTCCATCTTCCAAGACAGATCCGTTTGTTCTTTTGGCAGTCCATGGTACTTTCCATATTCTTCCTTGGCACCATAACCTTGGCCGTAGGTTAATGAAACTATAAATGCATTCTTCTTTGATGGCTCCACACAAAATACACTTCTCAGGAGTCTCTGGGTGGTACAACCGGTTAAGACATTTGACTGCTAACCTAAAGGTGGGAGGCTGGAATCCACCCGAAGATTTGTGGGAAGGACACTTTGGTGATCTACTTCCAAAACACCAGCCATTGACCACCCCCCCCACCCCACTCCCCCGTGGAGCTCAGTTCTGTTCTGATACACGGGAGCTCACTGTGAATTAGGATCAGTGCAAAGGCGACGGGGGTGTCTTTGGGGATTGGTCAAGGTCCAGATCCCCTGGAGGTTGCTTGGGAACCCAAATGGAGACTTCCCTCCTGATTGGAATCTTCTCACACAACACCACTAATCCTCCTAACAACACTGTGTGCTTGATGATATTGTTCAGGGACACTGTCTTAATTTGTCCATATGTCCTCAGCAAGCAAGTAGCTGAGAGGCCCTGGAATCCTAAACGCTCTCCCATCTGCCTCTACGCTCTTCCAGGTGATAGTTCGATTCCCTCCCTGGAATTATATTTTATGAAATTATATTTTAAATTAAGAGACAAATCTGGACTTACCTAACTTGCAATTCACTAAGATGATCACGCACTCACAAGGCAATAGAATCAACAAGAAAATACATTAGCACTCTCCTCCACAAAGGAAGAATGTGCACTCCAATATCTCTGAATATTCCCTGCCTCCAGGAGAGGACAATCAGGCCCAGGAAGCTACAATGGATCATAATGAAAAATGTTATTGGACAAGAGTAGCAGGTTTGAAAACACAAACACACAACCTATAAAGAAAGCACCTTCACTACTGGTTTAAAAATCTTTCAGGTTTGGGATGTTTCACAAAGGAAACTCTCACAGCTGTTTTTAAGAGGAGGGGGAAAAAAAATAAAAAGAAACCCCAGAAATAGGCCCTGTAAAGTGGACCGTGGGGCAACAGCGACCCCTACAGTATCAGGAAAGTAGCACTTCCAAGCTTTTTTCCCATTCTTTTTCCAGAAAACCAGCCTGGCTCACTCAAATAAATGCAGGTTTCCCCTGTTCTTGATCTGTTTCACACCTGTTTCCAAGTCAGAGAATTGATTCACCTCCCCCAGTTCTCAGAAACCCCTTCTTTGGGTCAGAAACTCCTGTGGCGATGAGGGATTTGGGCCCCAAGCAATTGTATTCACGTGGATCTTGTACTCACCTGAGACAGCTGTAGGCAGCTCAGCAGCTTTCTATTAAAGACGCTGAGAATCAGCATCAATGGGGGCTTGGCCAACCTCAAGCCAAACTCACTGACCTCCAGTAGATTATGACTTGCAGCAACCCTCTGGGGCTTTCCAAGAATGTCAATTTTTACAGGAATAGAAAGCCTCATCTTTCTCTCACAAATCAGTGGTGGGTTTTTGAACTTCTGACCTTGTGCTTAGCAGCCCAGTGCGTTGCTAATTACGACACAGGGCTCCAAATTCCCAAATTAGAGAGGTTAACCATGGAGGGCATGGGGAGGGATCTTCGCTCATCTGAAAGTGCTCAAGTACTCGGAAAGCCTTGTTAACAATGAGTGGGTCACATGTGTGCCGAGCAGGACTATCCCATAGAGTTTTCAAGACACGACCTTTCAGAAACAGATTGTCCCACCTGTCTTCTCAGGTGGGTTTGAACTGCCAACCATTGAGCTGGTAGCCAGTCGTTTAACCGTTTGTGCCATCTTTGGAAACCATAGAAGCCCTTTGGGTGGGGCTGTTTCTATTTCTAGTCCTTATTTCTGAACTTAGTTTCTAATCTGACCACAAGATGGCAGTACTCTCCAACGGTTACTCTTTTGTACCTGGCAGCCCAAGTCCCCAAGGTGCAAGAAAAAACCCCAGTTGGCCTGAACTTGGTCAAAACCCAAGGATTCCCTAAAGTCTCTGAACGCCCCGCCCCCCCACCCCACCCCCAGCCACCCAAGGGATTCAAACTCACCAGAAGCTGTCTATAAAGAAAGCTTCAGACACAGGGAAAGAAAATACTTGGATTATGATCTACTTTTCCTCAATTTAGTAACCATCTAGGCATAGATCTTTTAACACGCGGCATCAGAACCTCCGATGATAAAAAAATTTAACAATACTGCAAATTATTTTTTTCAAATCATTTTATTGGGGGCTCGTACAACGTTTATCGCAATCCATCCATCCATCCATTGTGTCAAGCACATTTGTACATTTGTTTCCATCATCATTCTCAAAACATTTGCTTTCGGCTTGAGCCCCTAGCATCAGTTGCAAATTATTTTTTTAAGTGTTCTTTTTTCATCTCGGAGACAGTGGGACCTAGATCACCGAATAAACAATGCTGGGTTTTTTGTTTTTCCCTCTAGGGGGGGGGAAAGGTTTCATGTTTGCAAATCGTTTTTATTCATTTTTCCTTGGGTGGCGGGTGGAAAGATGGATTAAGTCTCAGCGTTCCTTCTCTGACTGTTTAGCTGGCCTCATGGCTGATTAGTGACACACACAAGTGCACACTCGGGGAGAACGCTGAGACTGTCTGCTCGCTAAAGATGGATAGTCCGGGAAATGCATTTCTACTCTGTCCTAAAGGGTCGTTCTTAGTCAGAATGGACTCAACGGTAGTGGGTGGGTGGTCTGTTCCCCAAACCCAACCCAAACCAATCCACTGCCATTGGGTAGGTTCCGATTCCTCTATTTCCGCGCAGGAGGCTTTTGCCCCCAATGTCAGCAAACTTTCTCTGAGGCTCAGGCTCCGCCTCCATCACAGATGGCCCAGGGGCAGCTCCTTGGCAGCTGCAACCTCCAGGCACATTTGTTTGAAGTTCCCAGGCCAGGATGTCGAACTGGGTTGGCAGATGTCACGAAGAAAGTTTGCTCCTCCCACACACGTTTCAGGAAAATAGGTGACAGCACACCTGGCCCGAAGCAGCTTTCTCGTGTGAGAAAGAAATGTTACAAAGACAAGGACGTTGGACAGCGATAGACTTATTCTAGATGGATTTATTCTATCCTTCAAAAGCCAGTTAGCCAAGTGATGACATTTGCTCGACAAATTTCGTAAGACACACCCTGCCACCACCCCCAACACCCAGTGCATCTTATCTCTGTTCCCCCCTCCCCCCCACCCCCGCCCTCCTAGGTGCTCCACCCCGCGGACCCAGGAAGCAGGGCGGGAGCTGTCGGTGAAGCATGCGCTCCGCCTACTGGCGGCCAGCGGAAGGACAGCATTGCAGGCCCAGCCTGCTGCTTCACGGAGGAAAAGTAGAATTTTTTTCTGAGTCGAATCCAAGTTAGGAAAAACGACTTAAATGCTTGCGCACGCGCACACACACTCTAAAATACATGTGCTTTTGGGGAGCATTTAACTTTCACCAAGGACTGACTACATAAATGTACCCAATGACTAATATTGGCTTTCTCTTCAGCAACATTGGTGTCTCTGTGTGTTTTCAGGGCAGTCAAGAACACCCCTGAGACTCAGAGCTCCCCACTTTTGGCTTGGATAAAATCTAGGGAATCTCCTACTCCATCCCATAACAAGATGTTAAACATTTTCTCTTATGCCACAGTAGTGAACCTCCTAAAATTAAGGAATTACACTGAGCCTGGCGCCGTCACTCTCCCTTCAAACCTTGCGTTAGATAATTCCATTAGCAATTAATTCCTACAACTTGTGAGCCGCTGTCCACAAAGATCTTGGGACTCTGGGGGTGGCTTGGGACGCTCGGTTAACAAACGTGTCAGAGCCCTGACACTGTCTCCGCTGCTTGATGACAGAGACGAAGAAGACACGAGAGACACCACCACAAAATCCTTCTTTCCCAACACCACATCCAGTGGCAGCGCACTGGTGACTTGAAATTGTCCTTGGATCATTTCTATGAAGTTTAAGCATTTTCTACCATGTCTGACCCACCAAACACACAGACACATCTTCATTGTTATCAGAAATGAGGGTTCAGAGTAGACTGAGAACGACTCTCAGTAACTTAAAAGTTGCTGTCCTCATTCATGTAAGCTATGGAAAACACATTTTAGCCAGCTAAGTTTAAAATGAAGAAATACTCCCCGTGGGGCATCACTGGGGCACCATAAGATGCCCAGTCTCGGTCATAATATGTTTGCTTCAGATATGACCAGTGTGCATTTAACTCACAGCTCAGTCATGCCCGACACACCCTGCCTACATCATTCAACTTCTGTGCTTCGATTTCCTCATCTGTAAAATGGAGACACACTGTCCTTACCTGGGAGGGTACTTGAGCACCGTAAAGAGATACAAAGTGCCTGCCCATATTAGGCTTAAGTCACAATAATTGGTCTTAAAGGGTAATTAACTCAGTTAATTAGAACAGACACTTTTCTCTCTCTCATCGGCTCATGAGGACTGCTTGGGGACTGGGTGAGGGAGGAACCACGGTCAGCCACACAGTCAGGCATCACCCTCAATTGTAACCAAGCAGCTGCTGAGCCCTGGTGGCTCAGTGCATTCCACATTGGACTGTTAACCTCAAGGTCAGCAGTTCATACCCACCAAATGATCCGTGGGGAAAAGATGAGGCTTTCAATGCTTGCGAAGAGTGACAGTAGGGACCCAAAGGAGCAGTTCTATCCTACAGGGCTGCTATGAGTCTGAATCAACTCTGGCACTCAATTGGAGTTTACTTTTATTTATTATTATTATTTTTGTTTTGGCATATAGCAAATAACTTCCTTGACTAACCCCTGACTGAAGGCTGGCTGTTGGCATCAGCTCTGTGGCTATACGGAAGAAAGGCCTATTGATCTGCTTCCATAAAGTAGTTTTTTTTTTTTTTTTAAGAAAACAACCAATCCCTCCCCTCCCCCAGTCATGGAGTAGTTTGCACTTATCCAAGGCAAAAAACAAAAATAAAATAGTCCCTGCCACGAAGTAGATTCGAACTCATGCAAGTAAACGAAGCAAACGCATACCCTTGAGTGGAGTCGGGGCATCGCAGCCCTACAGGACAGAGCAGAAGTGGAACTCTTTTATTTTAATGCAGCGAACGATTCTTCACTGGCTAGATGTGTGGCAAATACCTTATGTGCCTTCTATCGTATTTCACTCGATGGTGTCTTTTGATTAAGTACAATTCTTCATTTCAATGCTAATGTTTACATGAATTTACAACCTGAGTTTGCTTGCCAAATGTAATTTTAATTATTTAACTGTATTGGCATATAATTCACATGCCCTGCCATTCAACAGTTCAAGCGTATGGAGAAGAGTTGTGTAAGCACCAGTTTTAGGACATCTCCTTTTTCAAACTCGTGTTGTCAGCGCCTCCCCTGCCACACCCCCGGTGATCATTAATCCGGCTATTGTCTCTATCAATAATTTATCTATCCTGGAGTTCATACGCCGAAAAAACATACAAGACAAAATCAAAAAATAAACAAGTGGAAGCAACAACAAAGAACCCAATGAGAGTGACCAAATGAAAGAGCAGAGAGCCTCCTCTTTCTCTCACCCAGTGCACGGTGGTTTCCAACGGCTGCTGACGGTTAGCGGCCCAAGGCATAGTCCCCAGGCCACCAGGCTCCACGTGCCAACTCACAGGGTTCTGAGACTAAACCTAGGTGAGAGCAGACAGCCTCGGTGCTCCTTCCTCCCACAGAGCAGCTGTGGGGTTGGAACCGCCGCCTTTGGGCTAGGGGTCCTTGTTATAAAGATTACAGTCCAAACCCCCTGTGGTTCTCTTCTGTAACACACCGGGGCGCCAGAGTGGAAATGTCCCTGGAAAGAGGTTGGTGGCCGGGCTCCGCAGCCAAGGTGGTCCCAGGGAGGCACAGGAAGGCGGCAGGCACCAGATGACTCAGATGACACGAGGCCTGTGCACACCGGATGCAGGACTAAGTTACAAGGCCACGCAGGAAGACTGGTATCAGAGGAGCGTTCTTCAAACAGCAACAAAAGGGCTTAGCGGAAAGGCCTGCTAAGTCACACAGCAACCAGAACGTAAAATATTTATGTGGCAAAGAGACCCCAGGCTAGTCCAGCGCAGCCCACCCACCTCCTCCCGCCCCGAGAATCACCAGAGCCAAACCAGTGCAGGAGTGAATTTGGTCCCCAACCTCCCCCTGGAAACACGTCGTCGCAGAGAGGAAAAGGCCACCTGAAGGCCCTTTTTGTTCCCCACTAAGTGAGGCAGGAATGCACTGTGATCCGAGAGGCCGAAGGAGACTGCAGGCTGCCGAGGGGAGAGCCCCTCCTATTTGGTGTCTGCCCCTAGGAAAGAAGAAGCCAGATAATTACCCAAAAGTCATAGCCTTCATGACTCACATCCCCGAGGGCAAGTTCACGAAGGTACCAAAAACACCTGCAACGGAGGTGATAGGTTCTGGAGATGGTCCGGTACCAGCTCTTTCAGAAGTGGAGAAACTGCTCTTGTCTTTTCACAGCCTGTGGGGGTGGGGGGCAAAGAGAGGACAGGAGGGGGTACTCTGAGCCACCTGGTGGGCCTTGCTGTCCCAGTGCCCTCAACCACCACCTTCTCCTCCTCCTCCTCCTCCTCCCCTCAGTCCACCACTGACTCCCTACTCCAGCCCTAGACACATAAACACATCAGACTGTGAAGGAACTGGCATGACATTAAAAAAAAGTCCGGGGCCTGAAGGGCAAGGTTTCAAAGAGACACACTTACAATCATTTGAGGATCAAAGAGAGGAATCATTGCAGTGCGGGGCCTCCCTGATGCTTCGCATTCCTTCTTTGTTGGAATTGTTTGAAAATGTGACATGTTCTCCTGGCTGGGCCGCCCGCCTGCAGTGAAGGATTTGAGAGGTGCTCCTTAAGGCTCCCGTGGCACAACCGGATGTTTAAAACATGAGGAGGCAGTTGGCAGATACGTCGAGACTGGGATTGACGGCCCAGAGAGAGGCGGGGATGCGGAGGGGAGGCTGAGCCCCAGGGAAAGGAGCCAGGCTCCCAGAATGTAATGGAAGCAGAGTGAGCCGAAGAGCCAGCTTTGTCATCTGCCTGAGAGCCGCCTGCTGGCTGCACACCACTGGGCAGAGAGAGCCTCGAGTCTCCTGTGAAAAGCAAGAAGGACCCTGTGGTTTACCAGAGGACACCACGTCAGAAGCGCCGGTGAGGAGGTAAGAAATCGCAAGGCAGGAACACACACCATTGCTGCTGTAGTCGGTGGGGTGGAGTCACGGGTCTACTGGTGTGTGTGAACCGGCATTTGTATGGGAAGGGCTAGAGGAAAGTGTGTCCGTGGGCACAAGACACAGGAAATCCGATAGGAAGGGCAACTCCAGCGCTCGTGAACAGCAAAATCCTACCTATGATGAAATTCTAAATGCTGAAGGCATACATTCTCAGAGCTTTAGAAGCATCCAACAGGAGCAGGCTGCATACTCGGCGGAGAACCCCAGCGTCGGTGGTTTGAACCCACCCGCTGTTCTTCAGGAGGAAGATGAGGGGAGCTGTCTCCTTCTCGAGCGATTTAAGGTTTGAGTTGGACTGACTCCATGGTAGTGAGCTTGGACTTGACCGTGAAGGATCTGAGGAGTAGTCATGTGATCTTGTAGAAACGAGAGAGAGAGAGAGAGAGAGAGAGAGAGAGAGAGAGAGAGAGAGAGAGAGAGAGAGAGACTGACTCACTTCTCTGTTCAGTTCATCTTCAGTACTTGGTGTGGCCAAGACAAAAACCAGAACCCCCAAATGTGGTTGTGTCAACATCCTGCTGTGCTTCCCGAGGACGAAGGAAGACAAGGGACGTTTCTGCCACTGATGCCCTTTCTTGTCGGCACAGGAAGCGGCACCAGGTGGCAAACAGCATATATGCTAGCCTGCCTTCTGTTCCAGGTCTCCCTCCACGGCCTGTCCGTGGGTCACACACCTGCACTCTGCATTCTCATTTGCCAACAGGGACACACAAAGTTTGTATTAGGCTCATTGTGAGGAAGAGGAGAGAATGCAAGTGAAAGAGCATCCCAGAATTACCGAGTGACAGGAATAAGGAGGTGCACAAATAGTCAGGGTCTACCGTGCGCTCCAGCGTACGCATTGCTTCCTTTCAAGTGGAAATTCACCTTGGGAAAGTGCAGCATCTCCGGCTCCTCCTTACCGCTTGGCGTGAGTGATAGCAGCAGTTTTCCCCCTAGGGGTTCCCCTAGTGCTGCCTTTTATGATCCCCCATCTTCATATCAAATGCCAGGAGGAGGTCAAAGAATACCGGAGCTCCCTGGCCAGCATCACCAAGGCCAGACAGTGAGGCCAACAACTATCCTTGTTGCAGATTTCTGGCATGCTCCGTCTCACATTGTTTTCAGACTCTGTGGGGGATGGGGGTGCACCATGCGAGGGTGCCCCTGGGCAGGGTCAGAAGGCATGGTGGGAGAGCCGTTTTTTTCTTCAGTGAACAGATATGTATCCTTGCAAACCGAGACTGAGGGCAATCCCTTCACACTGTTCTCTGATGCCTTAATTCTAAGCAAGGCCAGGGCTGTGGTAAAGCAAGTGACGTACCTGGGATGCAGGACGTAAGAGGTGCTCCTAGTCAAGGTCAGCCCAAACAAACCAACTCACGGACATCGAGCAAACACTGACGCAGTGTGACCTTATGGCCAAGGTAGAACTGCCCCCTGTGGGTTTCCAAGACTGTAACTCTTTACCCGGGTAGAAAGCCCCATCTTTCGCTGGTGATAACAAGCTGTGGACCGTGCAAATTACAGCCCAATGTGTGACCAGTATGCCACCAGTGCTCCCAAAGGTCATATACACATGTAGGGTGAACGCTGATAGAAAAACCTCTGTCATCAAATAGATTCTGACTCATCGAGACCATGTAGGATGGGACACACCAGCTTCCTTGAGTTCCAAGACTACACTTTTATGAGAGCTGACAGCCTCATCCTTTGTCCTTTGGAGTGGCTGGTGTGTTCGAACCAATGGCCTTGTGATCAGCAACCCAATGTTTGCCTCACTTTAAAATAAGGAATGAACTGGAAAGAACTAATGATCGGGATGAGGAGGCTTGATATTATCAAGGAAAGGATTGGGAACCACTGGTTCTTGGTGAGGTTGTGCATTATATGTAAGATTCGGGTACGGAGAGTTCCATTTACTAAAGCTACTGCCGCCCCGTCCTGCTGCCATTCCTGACCCTGGGCCACCAGTCACTACAAGCTTGTAGGACCCCAGAAATACCACTGTCCCATGGTGCAGGCTCTTTGTTGGAGGTGGTGTGAAGGGTTGTTCTCTGTGCCATCTTCTGTGTTCCCAGAGCACCCACCATCGAACCTTACTCATCTTGCACAGTGGTGCTGCTTAATCTGAGCGCATTGGGTGAAAAATTTGATAAATGTACAAATTCACTTCAAAAACCTCTATTGAGGGTGAACTTATTATTCTTGCATGTAATGGAGAAGAACAAATGGACAAAAGGAATACAAACAAAATGCAAACACAGCGCAGGCAGCAAAGCTGTGGAGAGGAGGTTCTGGGCTTGATCTAAGTCAGGACTTATCTTGACAGCCTTTGGCTGCCTTGCCTTTTAGGCTGGATAGTGTTTTAGATTTGGACTGGATTTCAAATAACTACTGCCTTCTGTCAACATTCTCAGAACATCGATTCCTGCTCTCGCCTTGAACCTCCATCTAAATAAGAATTTCTTAATGAGGGATCCATTGATACCCATGTCAGCATCCCCAAACTCCTTGAAATGGTGTGTAAAATATCATGAGAAAACATATGCATATGTATGTGTGTATGTGTTGGTACACACACACACACACACACACACACACACGCCACTCTCCAAACATCTAAGAACCACCGAGTTGATCTCAACCTTTCTAAAATAAGGTACTCATTGAATATCACCATTTTAGAGTGTAAAGGTATGATCTGTGAGCCAGAAAATCCAGTGCCTTTTCCCAGGTCCAGATACGAGACTCTGACTAAGGTCAATTAGCTTCTTTGAAATCCAGCTTTCTAAAGTATTTTAAGGATTTTAGTCTATTGCTGACAGAGGTCCTAAAATTGTAAAGGGCTATTAAAACAATCAGCAACTTCCTAATCTCCAAAAAAGAAGCACTGCTTAATATGCAGCTTAATTCCCAGGTCCAAATGGGTTCTTCTTAAAGAAAAGCAGCCAAAGGAATGTGAATTGTCTGGTCAGAATCTATAAAAACCACCTTCAGTGCCCAGCCCTGACACATCTCCAAAGAGAGCTTGGAACACAGGCAGTCCTCAGGTCACAAACCCCACTTAACTCTCATTTGCCTTTTTGTCATTTTTGAAATGGTTAAGCTGTGCTCGCTTCGGCAGCACATGTAATAATATTGAAATGGTTAAGCCAACCTCTACTCAGCAACAAATTCTTCATCCCTAGCTGCACATGCAGCTTTTAAATCATTAAAACGACTTAGAGTATTTTTTTGCACTGTCCCCAAAACCAAACTGACCACGTGTACATTGCTCTAGCACTACATCTGCACCTGTTTGACTTAGCTACAAAGTAGACTGAGAGACACACAGCGGGACAGATCTGCTTACTACCCCTCCACACTTGAAAATATATGCAGACTATCGTGCTCTCTTCCCTTCAACAGCAAAATAAAATCTAGAAAAAAGAAGGGAAAGGTCAACATTTTGAATTTATAGCTCAAAAATTGTATACCTGACCCTCTAAAAGATGCTAATATCAAGGATATGGTCAACAATTAGGTGACTTGCTCTACAATTGATTGTGGTATTGATTGTACAATTCTTCTTAAGATGTTTGCACTGTTAAATTGTAGAATTTGTGAATTATATGCCAAGGAAACGGTTAAATTTTAAAAATAAGGCGATGAAAACAGAAACCCACATAGGCTCTCTGTAATTTAGATAAGATCAAGATTTAGCCAACTTCAAATTTTTCACCATGGAAATGGCATCCATTTCTTTTATTGAATAGGAGTGACTATAAATGGCAAAATCCCTTTTAGTTGGATACGCAATTAATGGCCATGGAAGCAATGGTCAAGAAGTCAAGTGACGTGTTGCTTGGAGTAAATCTCTTGCAAAGGCCTCTTTGAAGTGTTAAGAACCAAGCTATCCCTCTGAGGGATTCGGTGCACTGAACCTGGGCCATGGTATGTTCCATAGCCTCAGACGCATGGAAAAGCTGATGATGAATAAGGAAGACTGGAGACGCCTTGGTGCCTTGGAGGTCTGATGTTGGAAGAAAAGAAGGCATTGACTATGCCATGGACTGCTAGAGGAATAACCCTGTCTTGGAAGAAGTATCGCTAGAATGCCCCTCAGAAGACATGATGGAAAGACATTGGTTCACATGTTTTTATTAGGAAGGACCTCTCCCTGGAGAAGGACACTATACTAGGAAACGGTCTTAGAAAGAGGAAGACCCTTCAGGAGATGGATTGACAATGTGGCTGCAACAATGGCCTCAAACAGAGCAACAATTTTGACATTCACTCAGGACTAGGAAGTGCTTTCTTCTATTGTACACATGAGTCAGAACCAATTCTATGGCACCTAAGAACACAAACAGTATACAATTGATTCCTGCATTTATGGAAATTTTAATGAAAATGTCATTATATTTTAAAATATAAATCTAAAATCTGGTTGTAATATATAATTAAATATGCAAAAGACAATAGAAAAGCCAAAATAATTTTGAAAAAGAGGAGTAGACTAAGAAGAGGTATATGTCTTGGTTTCAAGACATACTATAAAGGTATAAGAATTAAGAAACTGTGCTGTTGCTGTTCGCATAGACATAGAGACTCTGTTAGACGGGGTTCTCTAGAGAGACAAAACCAGATTGCTAATTATATATATATATATATATATATATATATATATATATATATATATATATATATATATATATATATATACAGATAGATATATAACACAAGAAATGAACGGTTAAATTATATACAGATAGATATACAATACAAGAAATGAACAGTTAAATTACAAAACAGCACAAATGGCTCAGTGCAACTCACTCCTGTGAGAGAGTTATGAGATACTGGCAGTCCTTCAAGGCTTGAGGGCTGCCAGGTAGTCCTCTGTAGAGAGATTCAGGCTAGATTCCAGCACAGGCAGCAAACAGCAAGGCAGGTCACCAACAGTCAGCCAGGTCACCAACAGTCAGTCCCCAGCTCAAGAGATGTAAATTCCAATTATGTGGCGAAGCAGGTCTTAAAGGGACCTAAAATTACAGCAACACAGTCCATAGGCTAGGTGTCCCACAGGTAGCGTAGCTTGCAAACTGAGGCACAGAACAAGCAAGGCAGCAGCCGCATACTGGTCTGATGATCAAAGAGCGAGAGACAAGAAAGGCAAGGCTCGCTGAGCCATTCATTTCTTGGCCCTTCAATTAATAACACATGTGTTTATCGGCCAGGCTGGCACAATAAACTATCTCATAGACCAATGGGAGAAGAAAATGATTTTGGACAAAGTGTCTGAGATAATTTAATAGAAAAGCAATATTCTTTTTAATGAGATATGCTGGAACAAATGGGTACCTATATAGAAAAGATGAGCTTCCTCAAATCATGCAAAAATTAACTTGTAGTGGCAAAATACCTATTATAAAAACTAGGATGATAAAATTCCAAGAGAATATAGAAAGAAGTGTTTATTACCTTCATTAGACCAAGCTTTCTTTGATGACAAAAATCATTCACTGTAGATGAAAAAGTTCAGTAAATTAAAGCATCATCAAAATTAAAACCTTTTTACAAGACAATATTTAGAAAGCAAGCAACAGATTGGGAAAATAGATTGGCAGTGTATTTTGCAACATCTGACTAGAGACATTGCAGAAATACATAAAGGAAAATTTACAATTCAATAAGACAACAATGCAAGGAAAAACTAACACAAGCTTTGGACATTTCTAAAGCAAAGGCTGGTGAGAAATACTAACAACATCATGGACTTCCAACAGAACAAGCAACTCTACAATGAAAGAAGGGCAGCTAGAGTCCTCTCTGGGCACGTTGTCAGGAGGGCTCAGTGCTGGGAGAAGGATGTCATGGGCAGTTGAATAGAAGGACAGTGAAAGAGGAAGACTCTCAGCTCAATGGGTTGACAGTAGCTGCTACCCTGGGCTCAAACATAAGAGAGATTGTGAGGACGGTGTGGGGCCAGGCAGTGTTTCCTTCTACTGTGCACTAGGTCTAACAACAACTGCAGCAGCAGAAAGTCTTCAACTGGCCAATAAACACAAGAAAATCTATTCAACATCATCATTCGTTAAAGGCTAACCACCATAAGATACCAAAGCACATTCACTGAAATGGTTAAAATATCAAAAGACTTAAAAAACAAATGTGAAGAAAGTGTGGGTTGACTAACACTTGCACATTGCTCTTCAAAATGTTCAGTGTTACAACCATTTTGGGAAACAATTTGGAAGTTTCTTCTATACCGAAACATTTACATGGCCCAGCAATTCCACTCCAAGAAGAATGGGAACATATGTGCACGTGAATATTTGTATGCAAACATAGTCCCAACATATGATACACTTCCTTTCTGATAACTATTCTGTCCTCGGGATGTTCTGAGGTATGTCAAATATCTCTCAGTAGTTCTCATTAATATTGGCTTTCATTACCAGTTCTTTTATAAATCTGATCTTTGTTGGAAGCATTCCATCTGATAATGATAACTTCAGCAAACTATGTACTGGAATAGGGTATGCTGCACACATTACTAACAATAATATATATATATATATATTATATGTAATTGTCTTAAGTTCAGTTCATCACAACTTGAGTATATTGTAAATTGGAGACTATTTTTGTATTTGTACAATGGACTACTCTTTCACAGTTAAAAAAACAACTAACATACACAACATGGATGAATCCCAAATATATTATATTGAGTCATACATATATATATTTGTATATATATATATATATATATATATATATATATATATATATATATATATATATATATAAACGCTCTTGTGTGATCTTATTTCTTGGCAATTTCAGAATCGGGAAAACTCATCTTCAGAAACAGAAAGCATTTCAATGGTTGTCTGCACGAGCATTTGAAGAATTGACTGCAAAGTAGCATGAGGAACAATCAAGGGGAATGGAAATATATTTTTCCTTATTGTTCTGGAGCCACCAAGCACATTTATCAATACTCATTGCACTGTACCAATTAATTAAGAGTTTTCATTGTATACAAATTTTACCTGAATAAATTTCGTGAAAACAAACAATTAAACTGAAAAGGTAGAACACAATAGATGATCGAGTAGTTAAAGATTCACAGGAATTCAATCATTGAGATAATCTGCACCAGGTACAAAAAAGAGGATTTATTAACCAGTCTGTACTTTTGCTCTATCATTGAAAAATAGTGCCTTCTACTTAGTTATTTCTTAGAAGATCAAATTAGCCAATAATTGAAAACGCTTACAATAAATCCTGGGGCACAGCAAGAATTCAATACACGTTAGCTCTAGTAGTTAGCATCGCTGCAAGAAGAGTCAGACATATTGAACCTCGTGGGAAGAGGCCTGATTATAAGCAATGCAGGCCTGGCCCTGCCCTTGGGGAGCTTACAGTTCAGTGAAAAACAAAACCACACTATTGTCCTCCTTCATAGAGGCAGGAGATTCCCAACATTCATGATTGTAAGATTATATGCCTTAAACAGTGGGAGAGAGTGGAATAAGGGGTGATCCATTAAGAGGATTGCAGTGAATGAATGGAAACAAAATGGGCATGCAACAGAACAGCAAGGGAATGGAGCGGTGAGGTCCCCAGGGAATGCTGTAGGTGGACTTTGGGGCCAGGGCATAGTGGCCCAACAGACTGGACTGGAAAACACTCCTAAAGGCCAAAAACAATCCTTGAAATAACTACAAGCTTTTCTTTCTTGTTGTGTTTTGTTTTGTTTGTCATTGGTTTGTTGTTTTGTTGTATATTGTTGCTTGGTTTTACTCTGTCTTGTTTTTGTGCATTTTATTATCTCTGCAGGTCTGTCTAAATAAGATAGGCTGAATGAACAATCTGGAGGAGAAAACAATGGGACTGACAGTTCTGGGGGAACATGGGAGATAGGGAGGCAGGGGAAAAGATAGTGTTAACAAACCCAGGCACAAGGGAACAACAAGTGATCCTAATTGGTGGTAAGGAGGATGTGGGAGGCCTGGTAGGGCATGATCAAGGGTAAAGTAACCAAGAGGAATTGCTGAAACCCTGGTGGGGACTGAGCATGACAGTGGACTAGGAGGAAAGTCAAGGGAAATAGAGGAAAGAGCTGGAGGCAAAGGGCATTTATAGAGGTCTAGATAAAGACATGTATATATGCAAATATATTTATACATGAGGATGGGGAAATAGATCTATATGCATATATTTATATGTTTAGTATTAAGGTAGCAGAAGGACATTGGGCCTCCACTCAAGTACTCCCTCAATGCAAGAATATTTCTTCTATTAAATTGGCGTTCTATGATGCTCACCTTCCCGACACAACCACTGAAGACAAAGCGGGTGAATAAGCAAATGTGGTGAAGAGAGCTGATGGTGCCTTGCTATCAAAAGATATAGCATCTGGGGTCTTAAAGGCTTGAAGGTAAACAAGGAGCCATCTAGCTCAGAAAGCCCACGTGGAAGAAACACACCAGCCTGTGTGATCAGAAGGTGTCGGAGGAATCAAATATCAGGCATCATCAGAACAAAAAATCTTACCATAGTGAATGAGGGGGGAGTGCGAAGTGGAGACCTAAAGCCCATTTGTAAGCTACTGGACATCCCTTTACAGAAGGGTCTCGGGGAGGAGATGAGCCAGTCAGAGTGCGATGTAGCAATGATGAAAAATACAGCTTTCCTCTAGTTCCTAAATGCTCCCCCCACCCCACCCCGCACCCACTATCATCATCCCAATTCTTCCTTGCAAGTCTGGCTAGACCAGAGGATGCACTGGTACAGATAGGAACTGGAAACACAGGGAATCCAGGGCAGATGATCCCTTCAGGACCAGTGGTGTGAGTGGCAATACTGGGTGGATAAAGGGAGGGTAGGTTGGAAAGGGGGAACAGATTACAAGTATCTACAAGTGACCTCCTCCCTGTAGGACAGACAACAGAAAAGTGGGTGAAGGGAGCCATTGGACAGGGTAAGATATGACAAAATAATAATTTATAAATTATCAAGGGTTCATGAGGGAGGTAGGAACAGGGAGGGAGGGGAAAAATGAGGAGCTAATGCCAGGGGCTTAAGTGGCGAGCAAATGTTTTGAGAATGATGAGGGCAATGAATGTACAAATGCGCTTTACACAATTGATGTTAAGTATGGATTGTGATAAGAGTTGTATGACCCCTAATAAAACGATTAAAAATATTTAAAAAAAACCAAAAATCCCGAAATGGGCATGAGTTGTTGAATGGAAAACTAATGATCTGTTCTGTAAACACACACGGGAAACATGCTTTCTAAGATTTTTTTTTGCTTTATTTGGGGGATATAAATCGAATTAGGAAATTGTGGGGGCTATCTACATAGTTGTATAATCAATATTAAAATCTTTAGGCATATTTTCTTAGTGAATATTTTATACTTATTGAACCAGAAAGCCTCCATATTTCATGATAGTTTTGTCTGGAAATGTATTTGCTAGATATTCTTATATTGCCCTTCAAGAAAAGCAAGGAAACTTTTTCTCAAAGCTTTTAACAAAATGATAATCTGATATTAGCTCATTGCTTCATCCCCAGGAGACATGTCCAAAGGGCAGGATGCTGTCTTTGAAGTCCAGTCACCTGGATGTGCCCCTGGGTCGTGGGTTCAAGGTCATATTTCCTAGGTCCACCTTCTAAGATCAATGAACCACACCCTCTTCTTACAGTGGACTTTCCAGGTGACCCCGCTTTGACCAGAGGACAGAACAAGCCCATCAGAGGAGTGTTTATTGAGGTCTTTAGCAGTAGAGGAATAACTGGGTTGAACATCTGTGAAGGCAGAAACTGTGTGTGCCAGTTACCCTCCTGTGCCAAGATTCTGAGGCCAGTACCTGGGACATAGATGTTCTGGTGGTTGTCGTTGGGCACCTTCAAGTTGTTTTCAACCTAAGGAAAGTCCAGGCGACAGAGTAGAGCTGTCTCCCAGGGCTCCCTCGGCTGTGATCTCCAGGTGCGCACCTCAACACACCCTTTTCCCACAGACCACTGCGTGGGTTCAAACCACCAACCTATCAGGTAAGCATCAAGGACTTCCCTGCACTATTAGTGCTTCAGAACTTCTGATGTTTAGGATTCTATGGCTCAATGGGTAACTGACTGGTCTGTATCTCTTGCCGTGGTTATTGTTAAGTGCCATCAGGCCACTCTGACCCATCCACCCAATGCACAACAGAACACACTGCCCGGCCCTGCACCATCCTCACAATTGTTCCTATGCCTGACACCATTGATGCAGCCACTGTGCCAGTTCATATCATTGAGGCCCTTCCTCTTTCCACCGCCCCTCCACTTTACCAAACATGAGGTCTTTCTCCAGGGACTGGTCTCTCCTGACAATATGTCAAAGTACGTGAGATGAAGTCTCGCTGTCCTTGCCTCCACCACGTAGCCGTCAGTTTTTGGAAATGCGGTGGTTTGTGGGTTGCTGTGATGCTGGAAGCGATGTCATTGGTGTTCCTAATGCCAGCAGGGTCACCCAAAGTGAACAAGTTTCAGGGTAGGTCCCAGACTAAGAACAGACAATGAAGAAGGACTTGGTTCCCCACGTGGCTCCCCAGGAAGAAGCCACTGAAAACCTTTTGGCCCTTGGCTTCCTAAAGGAATCCACATTGACCTCACTTGATCACCGCCAATTTGATAAGGACCTCCAACAAAGACTTTGCCAGCAGGAAGCATGATGCTGAATCCCGGAGGGAACGGGCTGCTGGACTGAGCTGCATTCAGGAAGATGTGACTATTTTGCTGATGGGAGTACAGCCGCAGAGGCCAGGCGCAGGCAGAGTCTCTCTCTGAGATGCCATGAAGCATTCCTCCTCCCCTCCACCCGCCCCCACCAGGGTTGTCTAGCAGCCCCTTTTACAATTAAGCAGCAGTTGAGCATGAGAAGTGATGTCCTCTTAGAAGCTTCCAGCTCTAGAAGGCCATACATTTCAAGGAGCACAAATAACAGCTTCCCTCTCGCTTCAGGTTGTTTTCTCCCAAGAGAGAAAGCGGATAAGGGACTCTGAGGAACATCCAATCCCCCAATTCTCATCCCCTGTGTTTGTCCAGAGCCCCCCTGATGACCCAGCTTTTAACTAGGGGTTAGGAGCTGCAGGGAGGCCCAGCGATTGGGGCAGAGAGTTAATAGCCATGAAATTCTGTGCATGACATTCTCTATGACTTTCCAAGAGACTCTTGACCACTCTGCGTCTCAATTATTGGCAAATTGGGGACAGTGGTAACAACACTTGCTTACCCTGCAGGGATGCTGTAAGAGCCAATTAACCGTGGCCAATGTCACTGGAGACTGAAGGATGAGCACCATTCTGTAGTTACTCGGCATTATTACGGCAGAGGGAGCATCGCATGGAAAGTAGAGGCTCAGCAAGTAAATTCACGGGGCTGCCTTGCAGCCACTTCCTGATAAATTGCCAATAACGCCGTCCTAATTTATCTCATTCTGCCTGCTTG